>NC_077231.1:180664165-181291665 GCF_027887165.1 Monodelphis domestica
ATATACTATTAGAATATGCTCCTATCAATCAGTCAGTCAATAAACCTTTAAGTGCCGACCATGTACCAAGCACTGTGTTAAGTGGTGGGCACTCTTGTCTCCATTCTAATATCCTCCTTTCCCCAATTGATTCATCCTCAAACCACTTCAGAAAAATAATTACAAATAGATGTGATTGTCACTTTTCTTACCAAAAATTTCTTTAGTATTGACTACCTAGTAAATTTTTGGCATTTATGATCCTTCACAATGAGGACAACCGCCAACCCATCTTATTTTAGGTTTTTCTCCATATACTTTACAATAGCCAAAAGGAACTGTTCTGTTACCATCTTTTCCTAGAGAAGCACAGGCTTTTCAGTTCTGTGTCTTTATCAGTCTGTTCTCTGTGCCTGAAGTGTCCTCATTCTTCATCTTTGCCTACTGAATATTTGCCTATCTCTTAAAACCAAAATTATACCACCTGCCTTAGAAAATTAGGTAATGACTTTCTCTTTCAGACCACACAAAGTACTTTGAGGCACCTCTGTAGAAAATCTGCTGCAAAGTTTTCCAAGCAGTGGCTCCAGTAAAAAAAATTAATGTAATACTCTTTTAGGGCTCTTTTTGCTGGTGTGTTATTCCCTTATTAGACTGTAGTCTTTGGAAGCAAATATATCTTAACTTTGTAGCTCTAGGCCCCAATGACCTGCACATAAATGTTACTTAATAAATGTTTCATTCAAAGGATCTTCTTATGAGTTATTCCCCTCCACATATTCTCTGAATCAATAGCATTTTCCTCCTTGATCTTCCTCATACAAGAAACTACTGACCATTTGCATGCATTTCCCCTGCCTCTTTCCTATTGCTGGAATGTTCTCCATTCCTCATTGATAGTCCATCCAAGCAACTTCTGGGTTTATAAAGTTGCAAAATAGTACTTTTCCCAAAAGTATTATTTTTGTAAGCATGTCAACAATTGTTGGCATGAGAACTCCCTTTACCAGTATGAATCACAATTCATATTTGACTTAAGTTTCAAGCATAAGGAACTGCCTGAGACACATAGAAATTAAATGAATAGTTTCCCAAATCCCTTTAAAGTATGGGCTAAGTTTTTCCTTCTTCAGTCCTACTTAAGGCTAATGCCTTTCTACTATGATTATGATTTATTCTGTCTGTATCTTGCTCATATATAGTTGTTTACATATCATATCTCCATTAAATTGGGAGCTTCTTGAGGACAGGAACTATTTTTGCCTTCCTTTATATGGCAATATTGGCATGTAGCTCAGTGCTTGGCACAGAGTAAGCTCTTAAAAAATACTTGTTGACTTAATTTAATTGTAGCTTGTGCTTAGGGCGTGTTGGAGCACAAAAGATAACTCGGCCATCCAATGCAGCTGAGGAAGTCTCCAGGTGTAACGATTTTTCATGCCAGGCTTCCAACGCCGAGAGAGTGGGACTGTCTCTGTGCATCGACTTTTCCACTTAAATCTCCTTCACACACAAGTGTTTTTGTGCACACTCATCTACATCACAGATGAAAGCGCACAAAGACAATCATCATCCTTGGTTACCGAGAGACTACTACTACTAGTACCTGACATTTTCATTCATTATACAGAGGAAACTGAGGGATAGGTAGATTAAGTAACAAGGGTAACAACAAGTACCGTGTCTGAGATTCAAACCACGGTCTTCTGATTCCGAATTCTGTTCTTTTTTCCCCGACATTGAAAGGCAGTGTGTCTCAGACACTGACTTCAGATACTCACAGTAAGGTCTGACAAATACTAAGTCACTTAATGTATTGGTGTTCTAGGCACCTCCCTAAAACTATGAGAGAGGGTGCTAACTTGCTTTGACAGAGTGAGTTTCCTCCCTAGAAAGTTCCCTATGCCAGTGAAATCACAGTTCTTGTTTCCATCCCTGTTCTTCAACTGCCTCATTACTTCCTTCATGTAGCATAACTGTATCATTGACTGTCTCATCTGCAAAAAAATGGGATTTCTAAGGTTCCTTCCATGTCTAAATCCTGGGGCCTTGTGACCTTCCTCTCATTTGATTCCCATGACAACTCTGTCACCCTGTCAGGCTGGTAAAGCAAATATTATGATCTCCATTTCATAGTTAGAACCCGAGGCTCAAAAAAGGCTGAGATGTGCTCATGGTCATACAGAAAAAAAAAAGTTGTAGAACTGCATTAGAACCCAGGTCTCTTGATTTCTTATCCCCTATTCTTTTCACTACACCATGCTCTCATTAAGTAATGTGTCCTCATTGCCATTTATATTGATTGCAGTGATGACCCTCTTTTGGTCCTTCTGCCTCCCAGAAAGTAACAATTTATTAAAACCCTTGTGCTTTATAATACAGCACAATGAGCATGAAGGCATTCCATCACTATCACTTATAATCCCTCAGGCAGAAGGATGCTAGTTTAACATCCTTTGAGGGGTGCCAGCAGGGGCAAGAACATCTCTGTTGGGAAGGAACTTTGCATTCTGGTCATCTGCTAGATTGAGATCATTGATCAATAGTCCTTCCAGAATCTAGAGAACAATTCAGGGAAAAGGTGCCTCTCATCTTCGAAGAGTAATTCAAGAAAAATGCAGGAAGTGTAATCTTCCGCATCCCCACACAAAGAGGACACTGCTTGTATTCCTGACCAAAGAACCATGTTTCAAAGTGCATCGAGTTTCTTACATGTCCTAATTGGATCCAACAAAAGTCAAAGCATGTGGAGTGAAGGTGGAAATGTTAAGGTGCTAAAAGTCCTCCTGGGGCTGTGTCTAAGTAAAAAGGAGTATATGTGAGAAAGTCATTTTGAAGAGGTATGGTGCATTTTTCCATTCACTATGCAATCAAAGACATGGCTGGTGTATCTTTTATACTTTCAAAGTTTTTTCTACTAGCAATTACTCTTTTTTTCAAAGTTATTTTTTAAATAAATGTTTTAGCCCAAACCTGATTTTGAGAGTTGCAGTAAGGATTTTCATTTTAAAACAATGGGGTTTCATAAACAAATTTCAAAATCAGTTCTTCTAGTTGGTTGCAATCAAGTCCTACATGGGTGTATCTAGAAAAATAAAAGGCATTATTTTGAAGAAAAAAAGTGGATGGCCTAGTACTAAATCCCAGTAAGCCTCAGCTTGGCTCTGTAGAAAAACTGCTACAAAGTTTTCCAGGCAGCAGCTCCAGTAAATCTTAAAGCATTATCTCTAAATCTGATGCTTTTGTGAACTTACGTCACATATTAAAATTATCTTAATGCACCTTTTTGTCTTTTCTTCACAATAGTATTACAAAAGAGAAAGGGGAATAGGGAGGAAACACATTTAAAAATCAAATGAAAAAGAACTCAATGGAAGTCTATGTGACTACCTGTTGATGGGTATGTAAAAGAGTCATTAATATGCAGATCATTGACATGATAGGCCATAATGACTCCTCCAGGGACATATCAGTCTATTGTGTCAGAGACTAGTTAAGAATTCATTAATGTGTAGATTCGTGACTTTTTAATATGCACATTATTAACACAACAGACTAAAGCATAGTTCTCAAATTGTCCACATTATACAGAACATTCCCTCATCCACCCCCTCACCCATACTTCTGAAATATTTCCTTTCCTCTTCTCTCTCTGCTGTCACCAAATACCATGAAATGAATTGCAGGCTGGTGCAGAATTCACATAAAACCCTTTCCTCCAAATCAGCCAGGTAGACTTAAGTTCCTTCTATAAGCAAGAGGTGCCTGGATTTTTTCTTTTTTTACACTAATGTGACTCAGTATAGTAGCTATCCCTAGACCATATTTATATCTCATCCAGTTAACCATCTACAACATTTTACCACCCATTCTGCCTCATCCCCAAATGGTAAAACAGTTGGTCTGGGAATCATAACCAATTCAATATTGCCATTGCTTCAAGAAAGAATATAACAATAGACTGTCTTATGGCTTTACTCATCATTCCTGAAAATTCATTCCTGAAACACTAAAATTCATTCCTTGGTCACCATTTCCCTAGGTATGTTGTGTCCTCCATTAGAATATAAGCCCTTAGAGAAGGCATTATTCTCGTGCAGGTCCTCATTAATTCACAACTTGATTATTATAATGGCTGGCTGGAAGGGCTGTCTGCATTCAAACCTCTTCCTGCTCTAATCCATCCCTCATCCAGCCACCAAATCAATTTTCCTAAATTGCTCATCCAAGCACATTATCCACCTACTCAAAAATCTCCAAGGGCAACCTGTTGCCTCCAGAATCAAATACAGAACGCTCTATTTGGCATTGAAAGCTGTTTATAACACAGACCCCTTCTAGTTTTTCAGTCTTATTCCTTACTTGTCTACGCATATTCTTTGATCTAGTGACACTAGCCTCCTAGATATTTAATGAACAAGACACTCCATCTCTCATTTCTGAGCCTTCTCTCTGGCCATCCTCCATGCTTAGAATTCTCTGCCTCCTCAGCTCTACCTATTGACCTCTGTAGCTTCCTTTAAGTCCCTATTAAAATTTATTCTTTTTTTACTGGAGGCCTTCTTTTCTTCTTCATTCTAGTGTTTTTTCTATGTTAATTATTTTCTATTTACCTTATTTTGTATATTTGTTTACATGTTGAATTCCTTATTAGATTGTAAACTCCTTTAAGACAGGAACTATTTTTCGTCTCTTTTTTTTAGCACTAGTACTTAGCACAATGCCTAGCAAAGAGCAGGGACTTAATAAGTGTTTACTGATTGCTGAAGATAATGAATTAATAAAGTCCTGGGCCTATAGAGAGGAAGACAAGTTCAAATCTAATCTCAAATACATATCAACTCTGTGACCCTAAGCAAATCATTTGTTCTTTGTCTCAATTTCTTCATCAGTAAAATGAGGATAATGATAGCATCTATTTCTCAGGTTTGTTGTATGAATAAAACAAGAGAATATTTGTAAAGTGCTTTTCAAAACTTAAAATGTGGCATAAATATTAGTTATTATTATAAAGATGGTACAGAATGATACTTTAGAGAGAAGTTTTTTTCTTTTTTCTGAAGAAGGGATATAATTGAACAAATAGAAAGACAGAAAGTTTAGAGAAAAGATAATACTGAGGTTCATGTTTTGTGTCTAACATAGGATTCAGGTAATGACTGATCCCCCATTGAATCAGCAAGAGATTAGTCATGTGAAGAAACCATTTTCACATAAGAGTGATCAAATGATGCTCACATTTTGAGTTACCATAATAGGGACAGAGATGAAGATCCCTTTTTTGTTTGTTTCCTGCAGTGGAATTGTACTTAAATATTTCTAAAGATCCATGAATTTGTCAATGTGGTAACTGTCTCCATTTACACCAATAACTCCCCTTTCACATCTTAGTAGAAAATCTTTGAGTTGCTGTTCAATCTTGTTCCTACCTCACACCCTGCTGTCAAAAAAAAAAAAAATCTCCAAAGGATGATGATTATCCTCTCTGAACTTATAGACTGTTTATTCTTCTGATAGTCCATTATCAGCCCCATATTTAGAAACATAATTAACAATTATGGGGCCCAGGGTAATTCATTTGAAGGAGGAGGAAATACCATCCTATAAGGAGGCAGAGTCCCAAGGATATGTTAAAGCAATTGTTTAGGAGGCTGTCATGAGGAAAGGGGAACTAAGCTGGAGTAGATCTATGAAGAATTCACTTGGAATGCTCTCTGTCTTTATCTCTGACTACTATTTAAAATCCAAAAATCCCAGCTAAAATATCACCTTCTACAGGAAGCCTTGCCCAATCTCTCTTAATACTAGTGCCTTCTCAGTTTACAGATGAAGAAATCAAAGCCATTTATAGTCACATGAAAAAATACTCTAAATCATTCTTGATTAGAGCCATACCAATTAAAATAACTCTGTGGTACAACCTCACACCTATTGTATTGGCTAATATAATAGAAAATAAAAATGATAAATATTGGAGGATATGGGGAAATTGGGACATTACTACACTGTTGGTAGAATTATGATCCAATCCAACAATTCTGGAGCAATTTTGAACTATGCTCAATGGACTTTAAAACTGTACATACCCTTTATTCCATCAACATCATTAGCAAGTCCATATCCCAAAGAGATCAAAAAAGGAAAAAACTTATTTGTACAAAATATTTGTTACAGCTCTTTATATGGTAGCAAAGAATTGGAAATTGTAGAGTTATCCATAAAATGGGAATGACTGAACAAATTGTGGTATATGATTCTGATGGAATACTATTGTGCTATAAGAAATGACAAGATGATTTCAGAAAAATCTAGGAAGACTTACATGAACTGATGCAAAATGAAGGAAGCAGAACCAGAAGAACATGTACACAGTGACAGCAATTTTTTATAAATAATTATGAATAACATTTATTATATAGTTATATAGAGAATAACATAGTTATTCTCAGCAATGCAGTGATCTAGACAATCAGAGAGACTCCTAATAAAAAACGCCATCTGCCCTTCAAGAAAGAATTATGATAGAGTCTGAATGTAGACTGAAACATACAATATTTCAACATTCTACTTCTTTTTATTTGAGATCTTTTCTACAAAATGACTATTAAGGGAAAATGTTTTACATAATTGCACGTGTAAAAACTATATTAGATAATTTACCATTCAATGAGGTAAAAGGGGGGAGAAAGTATTGGGGGAAGATAGGAAGGAGAGAAAGAATTTGGAACTAAAGACTTTCAAAAAATGAATCAAAGTTGTTTTTACATGTAAATAGGAAAAATAAAATGCTATTTAATTTTTAAAATTTTTAAAATACTAGTACTTTCTCCATTTATTATTTCTAACATATACATACATACACAATATTGTAAAAAGGTACATATATATACTTATGTATATATGTTATATTAAATACACACATATTTATTTGTGTATATATGTGTGTATTTTTTGAATATATTTATACATACATATATATATAATAATTTTTTGTACTGAGTTGTTTGTATGTTGTCTCCCTTGTTGGATTATGAACCCCATGAAGGCAGGGACTATCTTTTGCCTTTTTGTATGCTTTGTTTATCATAGTGCCTCATACATAATAGATAGTTAAAATTTTATTCATTGATTAACTTACTGATATGTTATGGCATAAGAGGAAGCTTTCTATCTATTAGCCATTTTCTTTATCTATTTTTTCTATTCATATTACTTTATTATCCTAGCATAGATGACAATATAATAAAAATATTTACTGCCAGTCAATCAATCAATAAATATTTAATTTTAATTTACATTATGCCAAGCATTGTTCTAAGGAAATAGCAAAAATAGTCCCTGTCCTCATACATTTTATATTCTAATGGGGAAGATAATTTATGTATGTTATATATGCATTTATATATACATATATCCATTTCAGAACACATGCTTATTTGTGAAAAAAATGTCATACTAATTCTTTTCTTCAGAACTCTAAATGCTCCATGTCAGATGTCATGGACAAATAGAGATAAAGATTCTTGCCACTTCTGACCATTTACTTATTGAATTAAGAAATATGAATTAATAATATATTATTTTTCTAAAAACAATAATGATTTCTTGAGTTTGCTTTTTAGAAATATTGATGCTATGTTTATGAGGGTACTTAAAGTTTTTTGGAATGTTTTTCATTAGAATCTATTTAAAATAAAGTCTTTATAATAGTTTTTCAGTTGATATATCTGTTATTTATATTCAAAAATGGATCAACATTAGCATTATACACTGGTCCAGATGATACATAAGGAGGAGAATATTTTTAATTTTGTACTCAAATTTTTGGGCAATGAAAAATTAAACTGTTCATACTTGAAAGCAATGGCCTTTCTTTCATGATTCCTAATTAATAAATGAAAAAGCATTATGAATTTTAAAGAAATTATTAATCATTGCTATGTACAAGGCACAGTGCATAAACTCTGGAGAGATAAATAGAAAAATAAGACAATCTTTAATATCAAATCTCACATTCTAAAAGGGAAGATAACAAATAGGAAAGAGGTGGGTGAGGAAAAACTGAAGATTATTTCACAATTCCTTTTATTCACTAATCCAAAATAGCCTGAAATTATTGCAAATGCCTAGCAATATTTCTTGAAGGAAAGCACTTTTATAAAGTCATCATATTTACAAGAAAATTTTATTAGAAATGGCATAATAAAGTGAAAAAATTACTGAATTTGGCATTAGGAAGACCTGGAATCACATTCTGCCTCTGTACTTATTGGCTTTATGACCCTAGACAAGTTTCTTAGCATGCATTTGCCTCAAGCAACTTCTTTAAAACTTATTTACTTAGTCATAAATGGGAAATTTTCTCTGCTGGTAGAGGAATTTCTCACATTGATTCATAGAGGAGACCCCAGTAGTGACATAGTCCAAACTATACTCAAATAATCATCCCTTGCCACTATTCAACGTATCTAATAGATGGACAAGTGGCCATTCTGCCTCTGCATGAAAATTTTCAAAGAAAGAGAATCGAATACCCAGGCAATCTCTTCTACTTTTGTACACCTCTATTAGGAGGTTGTTTTTTATGTCAGGCCCAAATTTGTCTCTTTTCCAATTTCCACTTATTATACTTGGTAATCCCTTGTTGGACCACAGCTAACAAATCTAATTCCTTTTCCTTGCTACAACTTTTCAGATACTGGAAACTCCCCTGTCCTCCCATTCACCCAAGATGATCATCAAATCTCTTCTCCAGGCTGAACACCTTCAGTTCCTTTAATTAATACTAACATGACATAAACTCAAGGCCTCCTACTATCCTGGTTGAATAGTTAGGGTATTGTTTCAGTCATGTCCAACTCTTCATGATATCACAGACCACGGTTATCCATGAAGCAATTTTCTTAGCAAGAATATTGGAGTGGTTTTCCATTTCTTTCTTCAGTGTATGGAACCTTTTGATACTTTACATACTCTGGTTTTTAATGTCCTTCCTAAAGTATCATGTCAATTCATTATTGTGTGGCAATTATGTTTCTTTTATATCTTACTACCTCTCACTTCCTATATTCAAGCTATTATGAAGGCCTGCTGATTTCACTTTTGCAAAACCACTTGAATATGTCCCCCTTTCTCTTCTTATATGCCATTACTGTAGTGCAGGCACCTCCTCATCTTATACCTTCATTATTGCAATAGTCTGCTGATAGGTCTACCTGCTTCAAGCCTCTCCCAGCTAAATACATCCTCCATCTAGTCACCAAAGCATTTATCCTAAAGTATAGCTCCAACCCTGTCATCCTCCTACTCAATGAATTCCAGTGGCACCCCATAGTGTTCAGGATCAAATACAAAATCTTGTTTGGCATTCAAAGTCCTTCATGACTTAGCCCTCTCCAATCTTTTCAGTCTTCTTAAACCTTCCTCCCTGACTTGTATTCTATAATCCAATATCAATGGGGTTCTTGCCATTCCATGAGCAAGTCACACTATTTTTCAGCTCCAGGTATTTTCTCTGACTATTCCCCATACCAGCAATGCTCTTCCTCCTCCACTCAATCTACTGACCTCCTAGGCTTCTTTCAAGTCCCCACAAAAATCCCTTCTTTTACAGGAAGTCTTTACTAATCCCTCTTAATTGTAGTGCCCTCCCTTTGTTAATTATCTCCTACTTATCCTGTATATATACAGTTTGCTATCTGTATTTGTTAGCATAGTCTCCCCATTAGGCTGTAAGTTTCTTTAGAGCAGGGACTATCCTTTTCTCTTGTATTCTCAGTCCTTAACACACCATCTGGAATGTAGAAGGGGTTTAATAAATGTTTATGGATTGGTCAATTGATTAATATAAGACATGATCACATGAACTTTCTTTGGACTGCTAAAGTACATAGTGTATTCAAGTTGAGCTCTCTAAAACCTCTAAGTCTTTTGCAGAATGTCTAACCATATCCTGGCCCTCTTTACAACTCCTCCTAATATAGACTTGTGAAGCTGACTTTTTTAAACCAAGTGTAAGACTTTACATTTAATCCCTATCAAATTTTGTTTAATGTTCTTGTCATCTACAAGTCTAATAAGCCTACCTTTATCCAAGTCATTAACAAAGAAATAAACAAAAAATATCCCCTACTGAGAACCTTGAGACATTCCAATGAGTACCTCTTTTGGAGCTAAGAAATCAATAAGAATACAATAGATTTTGTATCTGTCCATTCAATCAGTGCTGAATCTGTCTCATTCTAGTATACCAGGGTTGTTCTGGAACTAGTTTGTACCAGGGTATTATAGAAAGCCAAAATTAAAATTTCACTATGAATATATGCATCTCAAAAATTGACAAAGGCCATAAATCAAGGCTTGGTTTATTACTTCACTGATTTGTGGTATTTCCCATATCTACCAGTTCAGTAAATTATCTAAAAAAATAAATAAATTTAAGCTGGTACCTGGTGATTACTGCTTCCTTTTTCAGTTTTTTATTACCTATATCTTTGTTAATTTGTTCTAGAATTTCCCCCAGAATTGAAGTCACACACATTGACTTATGGTCTGCAGATGTTGTTTACTATCCTTTTTTTGTGATACCTCTCCGATTCTCCATAATCTTCAAGATATCACTGATGGTAGCTCAGTAATCATATCAGCCAGGCTTCCAGTATCTTTACTCAGAAGTATAAAAGTATTAAGCACTGTGATAATCACATCCTACATGTACTCTTTTGATCCTTACAACAACTCTAAGAGGAAGATGTAATTATTATCCTCATTTTAAAAATGAGGAAATTCAGACAAATAGAGGTTAAGTGTTTTGGCCAGGATCACATAGCTAGTAGGTATCTAAAGTCAGCTTTGAACTTAGCTCTTCCTGGCTCTGCTCTGTGTGTTCAATCCACTATATCACCTAACTACTTCCCTTAGACTATTTGTGTACTTTTTTATTACACTTGTATTGACTCATCATTCAAAATCTCATGAGGCATAGAGGTGACAAATGGCCTTTTCATGGGTACTGAAGCAGATTAAATGATTTCTTAAGATGCATTTGTGGTGATCCTAAAATGAGAACCCAAAGAGCTTCAGTTCATGTTTTTAATTTATGCCAGTCAACTATGCTGTCCTTCATTATGTGGCCTTATAGTTAATATGAAAATGAGTTCTTTTCAAGAACTCATTTCATTCAAGGTTTTATTTAGCTCTGATCTGGCATTAATGTATATAATAGTAGACGAACTAGTAGCTACCTGGCATTAGTGAATGTAAGCATATTTTCTATCCATTGCACTGCTGTCCTTGTTAGGCCTCTAAATGAATTAATTCTCAGTTGAAATAGGAATTATTTTTCCATACATTTGAGGACTTTACATTTGTTTCTTTTTTATCAAAGGAAATCCAACATGCCCTTTGCTCTTCATTGGTAACATACATCATTTTTATGTTTCTCAATGATACAGCTTATTATACAAACTGATGGTGTTTGTGAAGATTTGGACCTATGCTGGCAAAATGTTTTCCAGTTGTTATATTCTATGGCAAATTGCCCAAACAATTACAGCAAATGCATGAGCCATAAAGTGTACTGCCAAGGACACTGGTAGGTTAGCTCCCATAAAAGAAACAATTAGAGTCTTGAGGTGAAAATAATAGAGATGAGGTGACAGTTATTGAAAAGGCAGAACGTGCAATTTAATGCTTTAAATGCAGGTTTGTGGATAATGCTGATAGTTTAATGTGTTTAGAGTTTATCATGTGTGAGAATATGTTTCATATAAAATACTACTGCTACGCTTGCTGTTTTCTTTCCCTTCTTTGGTGAAAGAGTAAAAGGACACACAAAAATATATTTAAGATAGATAATAGTTTGCATAATTATTTTTAACCATTGCTGTGATTAAATATAGTGATAGGAAATAGAGACTGGACGATAGTGTTAGTGACATAGTGAGATGCTATTCAAAAACTCCCTCTTTCTAACACTTTAATTTTACAGATGAGGAAACTAAGGCTGCTCCAGAATTAAGTGATTTATCCAGAATTATGCAAGTAGTAAAAAGCATAGCCAAGACTTTAAATCAGGTCCTTTACTTCTTCATCAAGTACTCTTTTCCCTCCATAAGTATACACATAAATATGTACACTCTATGCTATCATGTATTCCAGTCAAAATGTGTAATATAAACACAGGCATATTCACATATGGACACTAATATAACTGATGCTGATTTCACAAAACATTCTCTTCTATTATGGATATAAATGAATCAATGAAAAGCTGTTATTTAGAACTAACTATGGACCAGGAACATTACTGAGTTCTAGGGATACAAATGCAAAAGCAAGACTATCTCTGCCCTAAAAGAACTGTATTCCAACAGGAGAAACAATATAGAGAGGAAAATAGTACTTAACAAGTATCAGTGCATTTACCTTTAATTCTATTATTAAATGTTTATCTAAATGCACAGTCTTAATTTTTATAGTGTAAATAATATTAAATAAAATTATTAAATATGAAAAATATTCACCTTGTTCAGTTTTAAATTGGACTATTTCCACCTATTCGTTGACGATGGCATTGGCTGCAAAAATAAACTATTGGGGGTGAGGGTTATACTTAACTCCCTTGAGTATATTCTGAATGTCTCACCAAAGGTTTATTGATAAAGGAGGAACTTCTGTCATCAACTCAGAAGTTCTAGCTCTTGTTAATCAAATCCTGAATACTCAAACTCCAGATGTACTTAGTCAGTGCGTTAGTGACATGGGGCTTGCCCCAAGAAGAGCCTCAGAATCACCTCCCTAAAAGCAGTTTAGAGCACCCCTTCCAAATACATGCATCTCACTACTTGTCAAGTCTGTTTTAAAAAGTATTGATGTACCAGTCCTGAAATTGGATTCATCATGTCCCTTCCTAATCTTAAGATCCCAATACTAATATTAATTGTTAGTATGAGTTTGTTTAATAGTGTTTAACACTAGCAGAGTGTAAGGATATAATGCCACTGGATAGACATGTTTCAGTGAATAGGGTTCAGTGAATAGGGGGGAATCTCTAGATCAAGATTATAAAGGTCATTAAATGGACTCAACTTTTGTTGATTGGTTATATATGCAGCAAATTAGGATAATATTTTGAACTATTTCTTACTTATGATCAGGGTTCTTACAAATTATTTTATGTTTCTTTTTTTCCATGAACTTGACAAATCTACATAGTTTAATACAGAAAGAATAACAAGAAAGAGACATATAAGAAACTATGAATCAGCTGATGACCATAGCATCTAAGCAGAAAACCATGTTATATAGACAACAAACTTTAAAGATAGCATACTACATCTGGGTCATAGTTTAAAGGCTTCTATATTGATAACCTAACTTTTCCACTCTCAATTGAATGTACAAGTGACTCCTGCTTCAGATAAGGGTCATTTGGGTAGAAATGTGTCCAGTTATTATTTCTCAGGGCTATGTCCTAGAGAAACAGATAACTGGGGTATAGATCACTATGATCCCAAACTAAGGAGAAGAAGAGCACAGGAACTTTCTCAAATTGGGCCTAAACAGGATATAAAAAGTGATATGTAGGGGTAAAGATACAGCTACACAAAAATTAATAAAAAGTACCTTCCTATAGTTTATATAGTGCTGAAGAGTTAGAAGGAGGTGTGCATTCAGAAGAGAAAGATCTCTCTGGACAGAGGTGAATAAGGCTTCATGAGGAAAACTCCTTCCTGGAGCTATAGAAGGCTGTGGTAACCATATTGTCCTTTTTCTTTAGCCATATCATTAAAAGCTTTTCAGTTTTAGCATCAACTCTAGCAGAAAAGGATTAAGTGGATTCCTGAGGTTGTTTTTCTACTTAGGAAGAAATTATTTCCTATCTGGTGTTTTGGAGGAGGAGAAGGGGGTAAATTCATTCCAAGCAAATTTAAAAATAAATGGTTTGTCCTTAGTCTCTCCTCCTGATCACCAACATGCTGGCCTTTGGTTACCCAAACCCCTAACCAAAATATGTTTTCTCCAAGCCTACTTACTTCCCTCAAATGCCCATTGTTCCAAAACTGCTCTCTCTTCCTGCCTATGTTTAGTTTCTTCTTCCTCAAATTAACATGTATATTCTTATCTTTTTGCATGTTATATACTATCTTCCCTTTCACCCAGTATAATGTAAGCTACTTGAAGTCCAGGGATGTTTTTCATTTTTTTATTTTCACCTTGATGCCCCACACAATGGCTTGTACACAAAACTCTCTCAACAGCATCACACAACTTCTTTCTCTTTTCTCAATCCTAAAATGTAAAGAACCTTTTTATTTGTCTTCCTGAAAATTAGGTTCTAATTAACTGGGAGGTAGCATAGGTTCAAGGTATCTTCTAATTTGAACTTGAGTTTATTCTTTGCTCTAACCAATTTGTGTTTGACAATATATACAGCTAATTCAAGAATAAATAACCAGTCATTTTCTATTCATTAAAATATCAAATTCTTTTTTGTGTAAGATGTTGCTTGGCAAGTAGCATGTATAATATCTCCCAATTCTTTTCTTGTAAAACTTGCTCATGCCACTTTGGTATGTGGCTTTTGTAAAGTCTATCAATGAAAGCCTTTATTTCTTCCTGTTGTGATATATGTCCCTATCTTCTACAAAGTCCTTCTCCAAAGATTACATCAATGGAAATAACATTAAAGAAGAAGAACCAATATTTGTTTTGCCAGAGCACCCTAATGACCATCAGACTTTTCCAAATTAGGCTTGTAACTGAGCCCTTCTATATGTTTGTCTCCCTTTATTTGAATGTGAGCTCCCTGAGAGCAGTAACAGTTGTGCTTTTCTATTTCTATACCTCTTAGCACAGTTTTTTTTCATATAATAAGTGCTTAATAAATGCTTTATTCCTTCAGTGTCCATTGGAAATGACTATTTTCTTGAGGACTATGACTGAATCATGTGATTTCTAATATACTACAAAAGTACCTATAATCTCAGCAATACTTAAACTATGAGAGGCTGATAATTAATAAGCTGCAAACTTATGAATGAATTTTTGCCTATAGCAATCCATGAAATAATGAAAAATAAAAAATGTCCTTCAGTCCTCTTAAAGCTATTTTTCTTCTTCTATAGTGATGACACTGAAGGATGAAAAGATTGTTAAATTTAATTGTGGTTGGACTCTGAATATTTATATAGGTGGTCACCAGGGATTTGGGATTTAATTTCTAAATCCCAAAATGAATTACTAAAGTAAATGGAATTTATGGTAGTTTATTTACAATAGAGGGAAGATATAGAGGAAGAGAGAAAAGGGGGGGAGAGAGAGAGAGAGAGAGAGAGAGAGAGAGAGAGAGAGAGTGCTGTGGCTTCCTCTGATACCAATTAGAAATTCTAAGCCCCAGCCAGGGGAAGAGAGACTAAAAACAATGGGCCTTTCTGGAGGCTTCACAGCTCCAGAAAGGCAGGGTCACTAAGTCGGCCTTTCACTCATCAACTGTGACCATCTAAAATGGAAAAACAGTCTGGGGTCTCCTGCACGAGTTCCTCCAGGGGTCCAGTTCCTCCAGTCCAACTCGAGTCAGAGAATCCTCCATCCAACTCAAATCTCAAATCAAATATCTCTTCTTTTGGCCTCTTATCCTCTTTTTAAAGATCTTTTTCTCTTGTGTCACCTCCCTTAAATTTCACATCTACCAATAACAGCAGACTCCTCTCCAGGACTGTCCACTCTTTAGTTCACAACTTCTTTGGTTATATTATACCTTTTTGGGTTACTTAACACCTTTTTTTTGGTTAGTTCACCTTTTGTAGTTACTTAACACCGTTTTTAGTTAAAATGGGTAGATTTACTTAAAATACTGAGTTATCACCTTTTGTGTACTAAAATCTAAAATTAGATTGTGGATTACAATTTAATCTTCCCAATAATGAAAGAGCTTGTTACAATCAGGGGATTACAATTTAATCTTCACAATAAAGGAAGAGCTTAGTATCTTCATTGTTACAATCAAGAAATAGCTAAATCCAACCTTCACAATCCCCCCTGATGATCATTGGGAGACTAGTCTCCCCATTGATCATTTAACATAATCATCTTGTAGTCCTAAAACTTTTCAACTACAGATATATGCAATACTTCACTTTATAAGAGGAAATTACAATATAGAGGATAGAAATTAAAAAAAGAAAAACCAATGTTTTGCTAGGCACATTGACAAAAAGCCAAATTAGGGGGCAGTCCCCTTTGTCATGAAAGTATACATTTGCAATAAATGTTAAATTCCCTTTTGTTCAATTGAGGAACTTGAGAAGCCTTTTAATAAAAGTCCCTCAGAGGGCTGGAGGTGGATCCCACAGGCACTTCCACCTGGGTAGTACCAGGCAAATTAGGAAGCTTTGATTGGTTCCTGAGGTGTGATAAACCAGCCCACAGTGAAAGGAAGGAGAAACCAGAGAGACAGGAAGTGAGGTGGAGAAAACTGCTTGTAAAAAAGCTAGCTGAGGACATTCTGATTCTTCCTGCTTCCTTGGTGGCTTTTGCTGAGCGAAGACTTCTCCCTTGGTGTCTCTGCATTGGATTTCATTCTGCATTAGAGATTTTGTATTGTTGGTTCAAGGAGTTTGGCTTCAGTGATTAATTTGGGATAAGGAGACCCTGGCCAGACACTGGCTCTTTGATTCTTCTCCTGTCTTCAATGGGATGCTCTCTTGGGTCTGGAAGCACTCAGATACAGACTTAGGGTATTTAGCTGGGCAATATTTTCGACTTCCTTTCTACATTTCCTCCTTTATGATCTCTACCTTGCTGTAATAAAGCTACAAAAGCTACTCACAATCTCATGACTTAATATTTAATTATTATAAATGATGACCACAACTTTTAAAAATTCTTATATTTGTCAAACCCATTTTAATTATTACAATATAATGGTTTCAAAATAATAAATTAAGGAGGTTGTAGACTACATAACAATCTTATATTGATATATATTGAGTACTTTCCTCTAGAGGAGATTCAGGAAGTGTTGTACATGTTGAGAAATGGTGAACATTAAAAATACAATTGATTATATTTTACAAGACAGGAAAAGACTGGTTACTGATGTGGGATATCATTTCCTAATCAGTAGCTGGTATACTATTAGGTCACTAACTTGTTAAAGCAAAGATTAAGATCAATACCAAATTAGAAGAAAGAAGAAAAATGAGGAGAAGATATGGTGTACAATTCACATGTCTGTTAGCTATAACCAACTAAAACAAGTGTATGATGCAAAAAAATAATAAAACAGCAAATAGATAAATACAATTGCTCACAATTTCCCAAGGAAACAGTATATATGTACACATATATACACATATACATATATATGAAACAATCACCACAACAAGAAGAGAAAAAACATTCTACAAACCATATTGGTCAACCACAACAGAACTTGGTCTTCTTGATGAACAGAGGGATATAGCTGCTAAGGCCAAAACAAGTTTAGAATACAAACTTGTTTGCAAAATATTAGTGTGTAATAAAAATATTATGGACACTAACATCTCATAAAAAGAAAAAGTGGATGAAAAACAAGTTTACAGATATCTTGGTGAGAGAACTAACTAAATTGGAGTATCTGAGACCATCTAAGAATAAAACTTGAAGGAGTGAAAATGAAAAGATGAAAAATCAAAAATAACTATAACACATTTATAATAAATTTAATTTTACCCAGAAATACAGTGCTGCTGTAGTTGGACTCTAACTAATCATAATCTCTGATACTCAGCAAGAGAAAGTAGAAATAACACAAAACAAGATGGGAGGAAAAGCTGTAATATACCAAGTATCCACAGAAGAAAACAATGCTAAAAAGGACATAATTTTATGGACATTGAGGAATTCATTCCTAAGACACTTCAAGGGAGGTCTGTGAGTATGCTAGAATAATAAACAACTATAGGGAGAGCATCAGGGAGATATATTCCTAGGAAAGAAGGTGGCCAATCATGTAGGAAATGTTAGGGATAAGCTTATGGACAGCCTCTTTATTCTATGGACACCTCTGCAGTGTTAAGAGTAAGTCCCCAGGAACTTGGAAGAACCCCCTCTATAAGTTTATGAGAGGAAATTTATGAGAATCTCATAAAACAAAAATATGATCTGAGATTGGCACTTTTAGAGGGAATACTTGTATTCATTATCATGAACCCATTAAAGTATTGAAGCATATGAAGTCCTACAATGAATTCTTACTATAAAGCCTTAATATGGTATGGATGTGACCCTTGGGTTCTAAAATATCATACAAGAATGGATCAATCAACAAATATTTATTATGTTTCTACTATGTATTAGATTTTGCTAGGTACTTCCGATACAAACACAAAAATGAAAAATCCCTCCTCTCAGGAAGCATACTAGTATCAAGGGAGATGATATGTACATTCATGGTAAAACCCTAAGTCTTAATGCAGCTTTAAGCATTAATAACTATTTTAGTGTCCCCAAAGTTTCACATCTCACCCAAGGAGAAATTCCCTAAAGTCTCTTAGTAGCAAGCTTAGGAGATTTTGAATCTTAGTAATTAGAAGGAAGGTGGTTCCCCTTGAAATAAATGGGGAATTTTTTAGCAGGGATAACTTTAGGGAAGTGTCAATCAACAAACATTCACTATGTGCTACTCACTTAACTAAGTGCTGTGGTCACAAAAACAAATTTGCAAAAGTCTGTAGAATAAAGGAGCTTTCGTTCAAATCATGGAATTACTATGGATAAATATAAGGTTGCAGAACATCCAGTACAAAATGTATACTAGGCAGTTCTTGATGTGAGACTGAGACTCTAGAGACTAGGGACAGATTTATAGACTTGTAAGCAACCTACCTAGAGAGAGTAACTGGATTCATGGGAGATGATAAGATCATCCAATGAGAGCACCAAGAGCACCAAGTGAAGAAAAGAGGAACCCAGATAGTTGAGTTGATAGATGAGTTCAGATTTAGACATGTTGAATTTGAGGCCTTAGAATAATTAACCAAATTGAGACAGTTAACATTTATTAAGTTCCTACTATGTCCTAGTCACTATGCTAAGTGCTAGGGATACAAAAGAGGTAGACAATCCCTGCCCTTAAGATGCTAACAATCTAACAGCAGAGACTACAAACAAATATGTTCAAACAATCTATATTCAGGATAAATAGTAAATAATTAAAAGAGAAATCATACTGGGGGCAGGTAGATGTTTCAGAGGATAGCCAGCCTTAGAAATGGGAGGTTTGGGGTGCAAATACCTCAGACCCCCTGATCAAGTCACTTAACCCCCATTGCCTAAGCCTTATTGCTCTTTTGCCTTAGAATCAATATGTAGTATTGATTATAAGATGGAAGGTAAGTGTTGGAATAAAAGAGAAAAAGCCCTAGAATTAAGAAAAAGTTAGAAAAGGTGTCCCTGTAGGAAATCAGTAGGAAGAGCAACCCACACCTGGAAAATAGCCAGAGAAGATGCCCATAGAACAATTGAAAAATATGATTATAATTAAAGTAATTTGTATAGTAGTGATCACTTGAACCTTGGGAATCAATTATATTCCTAAGAGAAAAGGTGTAGAGACAGATTAGGATAAAGACTTGATAAGAGGTCATGCTAAAGGAATGAGCGAGTTTGTATCAACAGCAAAGGGAGGATGAGCAATGGCTAACTAGGAGAACTAGAAAAAAGAAGGATCATGGAAGACAAGTAAATTAGTTGATTGCCTGATTTTTTTCATGGTTCAGTGGGTTACTTTGCTTTTATGTAGCCTAGACTAGTCTTTGCAGAAAGAAATAGGAACATTTCTTGGGATAGGGAAAGAGTGATAATTAAGAGGAGAAAGTAAGAATAGTTAAATATATGCTATTAACAAGAACCCAGAAAAAATTTTGGAGTCTAATTTACAGAAGATAAGGAATAAAAACCCAAGATGATTAACTAAAGCAGAGTGCAGCAGTACTAATTGACGGCTAGGGTTTAGACAGCAAAAATGGCATAAGCCAGCAGGACTTAAACCCTCCGACATTTTTTTTATGTTGTATACTCAAATAGGCTTCTATCAGCTCACAGAGATTGAGCATAGTCAATAGGTTAAAGACTTGCAGGTGAAGCATCTTTCTTACTGAGTCAAGGAAATGATGATTTAACTCATAATTCATGAAAAAGTATTTTTTAAGATGCAGCATGGCATGCTAGAGAGCTGACCTTAGATCCAAGAAGACCTGGGCTCTTGTCTAATCTCTGACCCTGGACAAGTCACTTAACATCTCAGTGACCCAGGAATTTTTCTAAATATTAAAATTGTAGAGTAATTGCTGGTCTACATTTGTGAAGGGAAATTTTTCATTAGTAATTTCTCCATATCTTTGAAATCACAGGTCTGAAAAAAAAAGTTTTATTTAGGCAAGAGGTCATTTTAGTAGGGGTAACAAGAATGGTTTTAAATCTTGTTTGGTATTTTGAAGGGCATATACTATATTTCTCCAACTGTCAGTTTCTTACTCAAGCTGACCTTTGTCCTTCTATCTTAAGGAATGATGCCAGCTGTCTAAATTTAGTATGTATCTGTGTAATGCCAAAGCAGACAATCCATTTGACTAATTCTATTTTTTAAATGTCATTGAACAGATTTGAGGCTTTTGTATGAAGAAAATACTCACTTGATTGACAGTTTTCCACCTTTCAACTTCATTGTTTTACTGTTGTGTGTGCAAAACTTCAGACTTTTAAACTTTTAATTTATCTAAGTTATGTTCATCTTTAAAATAGTAAGAGAAGGGTATCATGGAGTAATACAAAAAATGTTGGACTTGGAATAAAAAACTCTGGATTTAAAAACCTAGTTTTTGCACATTTAGATTCTTTGAATTTCAATTTCTTCATTGACAAATGGGGAATAATACACTACATACAGGCAGAAATGATTAATCCATTTATTTAATACACATTTGTTGCACATCAGAGGGAAAAACATTTGGAGGATTTGGAGAACCTGGGCTTGATTACCAGTTCTTTTACTATCTCTATGACTTGGACAAATTTTTTAACTTTTTGGGACCTCCGTTTCCTTATCTGTATGCTATCTGCCTGGGCTTCGTCTACTAAACCATATGTAATATAGATATGGATGCATCTAACATTAAACACCTAGCGAGAATATAATACAACTAGAAGTCTGGTCTGGGATCAAGGAAGCTCCATTTAATATCATGATAGGGAGCCTGAGATTTCTACCCTTGAGAATAGGAAAAGGACCAAGACTGTATGATCAGTAGCATAGAGTTGGAGGAGCTAGCAGGATTCAGATCAGCCATGACTGGGCAATTTCTCCTTTCATCTTCTGTCTCCAAAGTGGGTATTGGACTAGAATGACAAATATTTGTTGTCTAAGGTAATGGTATTTCCCCTTTTATTGGTTCAGAATAAAAGGTATTTTCCCTGATCACTCTAAAGAGGATAATGGGAATTTCCAAGCATACCACCACTAATAAATTTCTATCAAAATAAATAGTAAGCAAAAATTAGAGAAGTCGTATAGATTATTTTAGAAGAATGAATTCACAAGAATAAAAGTGGTTGTTATGAGCAAAAGACTATTTCAAGTTAACCAAAGAACAAAAAGAATCTTGCTAGGGTGAGTCTGTTCTTAATGATTTCTAGGATTAAGCACTAGAAGTCAAGGAAATACTTATGACCAGCTTCCCTTCATGCCTTCAGCCCCAAAGAAATCTCTCACCTGCCATTCACAAGTTCACATTCTCTCTCTATATATATATATGTATTCTTTCTCAAATTCCTTCTCAACTTTTATCATCTGTTGCTCTGAATTTAAAGAAGCCTCTTCTCTGCTTCTACATGCATGCAGCATTGCAAACTCAGCCTTTCCTCAGCTAACAGGGAGTCACAACCTCCTACCACCTCTGAATATGCAGCACATAGCAATACAGAACTGTCTCTAAAAAAACTACCATGTCCTTGAGGGAGTAGGGAATGGAGTTACTTATAGAATAATGTGATGGGGATGGATTATGCGGCCTCTAAGATCTCTTCTAGGCTTAAATTTATGATACTATAATCCTAGCTACTTGAGGAAAATATAAAGTATAGAAAATATATTGTCTTCATAGGACTGGCAGCCTAGAATAGGGATAAGACATGGGTAACTATAATATACAACATTACATGATAATGTATCAGAAATTTGTAAGATCAGAAATTTGTAAGTCAGAAAATTGTAAGACAAAATGCATGGAAAGTTTAAGGACAGAGGTCACAACTAATTGCAGACATCAGGGAGGAGGTAGCATCTGAGTTTGGTTTTAAAAGGAAGTGTAGAGATGAAACAACTAAAGAAGTAGAGGGAGAAAATTTCAGGCATAAGGTAGAAAAAAATAAATTGATAGAATGGAGATAGTGCAAGGTGTATTCAGAGAGTAGAGAAAATTCCAATTTGACTAGAACATGGAAGAGTAACATGAGATAAATTTGGGAAGGTAAGGTTCTTTTAGATTGTGGAGGACCTCAAATGCTAAATAAATGGGTTGGCTTTACTAGATAGGCATAGTAGCTACTAAAAAGTTTCAATCAAAGCATCTATATAGCTAGATATGTACGGAAGATATACTATTTTAGACAGTGGAATGAAATAAAAATTGGAGACACTGGAAGCATGAAGTCTTACCTACCTACTAGAAAGGACAGAAAGTATATGAGATGTTGCAAATGTATAATATATCAAAGTCTCACCCAGTATTTATGAGGAATGATCATGAGGAAGTAGACAAAAAGAACGGTATGTGTTGAAAACATGTGAAACAGGTTAAATAGTAGTGTCACACACATCAGCTATGTGGGGGAATACTAATATGCTTGATTTATGACATAGTGAGTTTGGGGTTCTAAATGGAATGCCCAGATGGAGATGATATATTTAATTGCAGGTCTTGATCCACAAGAAAAGAGGTGAGGCCTAGAGATCATTTTGAAATCATAAGCATAGAGATAGTTGCTGAAGACTTGGAAATGAGTTAGCAAGGGGAAATAATTTTCACTTTGCACAAAACTCACATTAAGAGGTCAGGAAAAGAATGGAGGGAAGCCACTAAAGTAGGAAGTCAAGTGTATTTAACTACTTTTTGCCTAAGGCAACTAAAGTGCCTAGAACCATGGTGGCAAACCTATGGAACACATGCCAGGGGGGCACTCAGAACCCTCTTTATGGGCATGTGCCCTGTCACTCCAGCATAGAGTTCCCCAGAGTTCATTACTGGAAAGCCAGGAGATAAGGCCAGGCAGCTCCCCCTCTCCACACAAACCTGAGGACATTTGTCATATCCTCCCTCACCCCAAAAATCTAGCCATCACTGATCTCAAACTTGTCCATTCTGTTTCTGTTGGTAGACTGTATTTATACCAAGCTTCCACTGTGATGCTTTTGTATTTAAGAATCAAAGAAGAAGTTGAGGTTTGGAGGAGTTAAATGGCTTGCCAATGGTCACACAACAAATAAACCTGAAAGACTGAATTCAAGTCCAGAACAATCCTGACTTTAAGACCAGTCATCATAATACTATCTCACATTTCAAGTACTTCCAATTTTTATATCCATAACAAAACACCTCTGTGAAGAGGATTAAAATCTAAACATCAGTATCCATTCATCCCAACACATATACACATACACACTCATACACACACATATACTCACAACCCCCCAATTCAGTTCATTTAAAGTTACAACAGAAAGACGTTAATATATTAGTAGAAAAGGGAAGGAATGTGGTATATACGGACACCAGAGATCCTGGGTTTAAATTCTACCTCTGATACTTAGTATCTATGTGATCTTGGGTAAATCACTTCACTTTCTGAGCTCAGAGTTTACTAGAGTAAGCTAAGTGGTTCAGTAGGTGGAATATTTATGTGATGAAGCCCTGAGTTCAAATCCCGTTTTGGATATTTATTAGGTGTGAGACTCAGAGCAAGTCACAAAATCTCTGACAGCCACATTTTTCTCATTTGTAAAGTGAGGGGGTTTGACTTGGTGGCTGCCAGCTCTAAATCTATGATTCTATATAAAAGATGGCAGGGATTAGGAAAATATTCATCACCACTTGAATTAATGGTAAATGTTTCATCTATGTAACAGTTCAGTTATGGTTATTAAAATATATTTTCATGCCTATAAAAAATAGTCCAGCAACCAATTTGCAGACCTACTCTAAAAAGAGCCAAAATTATAGTGTGGGGAGGTGCAAGCCAAAAGTATCTCGCAATAAATTCTTTCTTATTACAGTTTTTACAAAGGAATAAAAACAAACCATTAAAATATAATGATTCCCAAAGTTTAATTAAAAAGAGTATAGTTCTGGGAAAAAAGTCCCTTGATGGGACTTGAGAAGACTTTGAAGTTATATTATGAATTCTTATTACACATAGTATCTCATTAGCAGTGAAAATCTACACTATAGGAAAAATAAAATAGAGTAGCTTTTCTCCTCCTGCAGACTGAAAAGTTAGTCTGGAAAAGAGAAATTCCTTTGATAATAGTTAACATCTTTTGTTATCAAATAACGACACTAGACCTAGGCACAGGAAATCATACCCTCTTCTCTGAGTAAAGTTACATAATACAGTCACAGTAAATGTAAAAAAATTTGTTAAGAATATTGGTACAATACAATATTCAATTTCTTCAATTGGTACTTTAATAGTTATGTTAATTCTCCTCTATGTGTGCTCTTTCCACCAAGGCACATTTCAATGTCTTTATGCCTCATCCTCTGAAATTGTTGCCTACATTTTCTCCTAAATCTTCAATCAAAAAATCAGTGATGAAATCATAGACCTCCATTTTTGTTCTTTTTCTATCAATGTGGTTGAACTGTATCACTCAACCTTTCATTTTCACCACCACTGGTCTAATCCTAATCCTATATGTCTATGACAATGTCTTTTGTTTCATTTGTCAGATACCAAAACCATCTTTTACAAAAACTCAGTGAGATTATATCCACTATGTGCTCAAATGGAAGAATAGAGTAAAATTATTTTAATTTCTACTTAAGTGGCTAAAGTACTTAATTAAGGCTTTTTGCTCAAATTTCACAAATACTAAGTATATAAAAATCAAGATAATTTCATGTATTCGATTGTACAATTAGATGTAGATAATTAAGAGAAAAATTCTTAGTTTTAGTTAATATTAATTAAATACTTATTGAAAGTAATTTCATTAATTACTTTTTAATAGACTTGCTATCTTTCCAGCACACTGTGAGTGCTGGTCCATGATGAGGAAAAGAAATAAGCTAAATAACCTCCTGAAATCCACTTTTGTCTGATCTTTCTATTCTCTTACATAATCTTTGCCTTGTGTAGTAAGAAGTGGGCTGAGAAAAGTTCCTAACTTTTTTTTCTTAAAGCATTGACTTATCCAAAGAGGTAACTAATTCTGATTCTTTCACTCCTTGAGTGAAGGACTATTTGGGACATGCAAGATATCTTGCTTCAAAAGGGTAATAGTGAATTGATTCTATGGGTGATTACGGTCAAGGAAAAAGGAGAATCACATACGAGTTTCACTACCTGTCATTTTTTTTTTTGGTAGAGAGCTGAATCAGAAAGCTTTGGTCTCTACTCCTGCCTCCAACATTCCTGGCTCTGTGAATACGAAAAAGTTCTTTACCTTATTTAAGTTTCATGCTTCTCATCTGTGAAATAAGGTTAATAGTATTTACAGTATCCACTTTATCTAGGCTTGCTCTTTAACCTCTCCCATTATTTACTATATTGTTACTATCTGATTAATTGTAACATTGATAAAATATAAACTCCTTATGGCCATGGAGTACATCCTGTTTTATCCTTTCCAGCTATCTATAAGGTACACACGTTAGTCACTTAATAAATGAAGTTAAATAAATTAAAGCACACTCATTTTGCAAATGAGGAAATTGGACCTCAGAGGAATGAACTGACACAATTAATGTGTCAGAGCCAGGATTTGAAGCTAAGTTTCCCTACTTCAAATTCACCACTCATTTCATTGTACCACAGACATGGGAACTAAGGAGAGGCTCATATTTAATCATCAAAAAAACTAGATTCAGAAGCTCTTAAGTTGAGCAGGAGTCAGAAGTAAAGTTTGCTTTCTAAGAAAAGGGAGCATACAGCATTCTAGAGCCTGGAATTACCACCTACAACTAGGTCATGTGTTAGGAGAATGCCCCACCTGGACTCAGGAAGACCCAAGTTCAAATCCAACCTTATACAGTAACTGTGTGACCCTGAGCAAGTCACTTTACCCTACCTGCCTCAGTTTGCTTATATGGAAATGAGTTGGAAAAGAAAAAGGCAAACCCCTCCAGGATCTTTGTCAAGAAACACGCCCCCCCCCAAAGTTCCTGATGAGTCAAACACAACTGAAAATAACTAAGCAGTCACAATATTTGCTACCTACCAGGCTAATAATACTATCTTCTATATGAGGTTCAATATTTTAAGTATGGAATGAAGAACATTAACAAGTTTCAGAAAGAAAGTAGTAAAGATGTCTCAATGTTTAGCAAATGAGACATGAAAGATGATTCTTGGGCACAGTGTTTTATCTAAATTCTTGATCCTGTAGGTCATGTGGTTGGGTGAGGGGGGGATTACTGAACATGGGAAAATATATATCTTTCAAGAAGACAACATAATTATCATCAAGCATCCAAGTAGAAAGATGATGATCCTGTATTCTCTATCCTCACTGACAGCCAAAAAGTAAATGAATTTAAGATACAAGAGAAGTTAGATATTAAGATTTAAGGCTATCTAATATCATGCTAGAAGCTGTTGTCCGAATCCAGAAAAAAAATTCTGAAGGACTTTTAGAATTCTCAAAAGATGATTAAGAAAAGTCAACAAAATATTTTTCTGGGATGATTTCAGTAATAATCCTGCTGGAGTCAAAAGTCATGAATCAATGGCTCCTCAAATGCCAGCAATATGATTGAATGCAAAGTTTCTAGAAATCATGAAGCACTCTATTGACAACAGTGACAAATATTATTAATTTATTTAAACCAAAAAGCATAATTTTATGGAATTACAATACAATTCAAATATAATTCAAGATACAATATAATTCAAAAGACTTAATTTTTCCTTATGCCAGAGAAAGTTAAAACTTCTACATATCCAATTTTCAAGTTCCTTGAAACTGAATTAATAAAACTAGTTTAACTATTAGTCATAATTAAAGCAATACATACCAATTAATACTTGTAGCACTTTATTTACAGAATTAATTTTTAAAGGGAATACAGCAGGTGGTTTTTAAGGCCACAGTCTGAGTACTAGCTGTGTGATCCCAAATAAATCATTTAACATCTCAGAGCCCCATGCAGTACATTTCAGAGAAAATACCAACCTGTATTAGAAGGAATTCCTTATAAATTACAGAAATTCCTGTACCATTTAAATCACATGTATTTACCATTAGCCCTAATCTTCAGGAGATCAATGGATAACATGTTAAGAGTTGGAAGAGTTGGAAGTTAAAACCCAATTATCTTTTAAATCAGGAAACTGAGGCCCAAGGGTTAAATGATTTGCCCAAGGTCACATAGTGAGTGAATGAGTTGAGATGGACCTAAATACTAGCTCCAAATATAGTATTCTTCTCATTGCAACACAATAAGTGATAGCTTCTGATAGCTTACTTATGATATCAATATGTAGATAAACAATGCTTTATGAGTGGTCCATTGGGTCAGGATACCAAGAAAAAAATTATAGCAATGCAAATCTGATTTTTTTTCAATTCAGGGTCAAAATTATTTTTTGGATTATGGACTAATTTGTCATCAGAAAAAAAAAATCACCCAGCATATTATTAGAATCAAATCTGCTAATGAAATGACCCCCAAATAACTCTCAAGCCCAGTGTCTCATTTTTACAGATGTTTCCCATGTAGAACATTGTGGGTGGAGGGAAGAAGGAGGTTCTTTAGTTCATTCGTATTAGTAAAAATTTGAAAATGGATGGTTCAAAATATCAGAACCACAGCTGCACTTTGCCAGTTACAGCACTTTTACTGTTAGAATTCCATTTCTATTTATTGTGATTTGAATAGCCCTGAAATGCCACAGACAGACCATTTCCAGAATCACCTGGAGAGAGGAGGAGGGGTGGAGGGTGTTGAAATTCTCTATGACAGGTTTGTTTAATGTTCAATTGGTCTCTGTCACTAAACAATGGGGTGTAAAGTCCAATTTAGCAATTTATTTCTATTTGTCATAAAATCTTTAAGCAGCAGGATAGCATGATTAAGGCTTCAAAACTAGTTATTATTTATATAATGGATAATAACACTACAGTGCCTGTTAAACAGGGTGATTCTTTTAAAGTGACAGTAAAAATGGTGGGACTTAGAGAACTCTGTCCTGAGTATTTTTTTCCATTAAAGGAAGACAAAAAAAATGCTGAAATGGGTATTTAGATAAAACAATCCTGACTTAAAAAAATTGAATTTGTTTACCATGTATAAATTCAACAAGAGGCAGTACAATATAGTGGATAGAATACTGGATCTGTAGTCAGTACTTCATGAATTCAATTCCTATCTCTGATACGTTCTAGTCTAGCAACTCCTTAAGGACTCATCTACTAAGTCAAAGATGAATCTTGGAATGCTAGTGAATTTTCAGAGGGGGCATTTCCCACATTATAAAAATTACAGCTTCTTTATATTTTCAAATGTGAATTCAATCCACTAAAAATATAACTAGAATCAAATTACATGTAGCCACATCTCAAATATCCATGTAAAGGAAAATTGAATATGAACAACTGAAATTCACAAGAAATCTAGAAATCTAAACTTGAGGTTTCTTTCATTTTCCATTTTTATTTTACTAGAATTGTTCAGCGATAAGGACACAAATAGTTGTAGAAAAGATACCAACATGCACTAGTAAAGTGCATAGGAAGCACTACCCACCATTGAAATCACAGGTCCAAGGTCTATGCTAATCCCTATATTTTCTTTTTAGTTTTACTTTCCTTCTACATGAGGTTAGAGGAACAAACAAAAAAGCTAGTAGAAGGCACAAAAATTAAAATCTAGAATTCTAAAAAAAAACTACAAAGCAAATAACCAGAGAGCAACTAAAAATAAATTCCCACTCAGTGACTCTAAATTTTAATATTTTTGAGGTAAGATGATAATTACCCCATCTTATCCCCAGAATTATCATTGATGTATATTGACTTCAAGATCACCATCCCTCCTTACAGAAGGAAGACTAGCTTTCAATCTTCTTCATAACTCTCAACACTACCATCACTATTCATGATTTCACATTGGGCATAATCTCAACACTATCTCATACTTTAAAAGAATGTTTTTTAAAGAATTCAAAGATGGAAAAAATCATATCTAAAAGCTTGTGATTCTTAAAGAGGAATTAGCCCAAGAAGGATGAAAGGAGTTCATGAGTAAAATTCTGGCAAAGTAGAAGTGATTCTAGTGAGAAAGAAAAAGCAGTGATGTCTAAAAAGAACAATGTAGATGCTTAGGAATTTCATTAACAAACTCAAAAGTGCTATTGATTAACTCAGATTGAATTGAAGAAATTCTAGGTATTGTGAATCAATAGTAGGAAGGGCTAAAGTCCAGTGTGAATGTATATTTGCAATTCATAGATACCAAAGAAAACAAAAAGGTCTTCCATTGCTTTTTTTTTTTAAATGCTGTTGGGAACAAGAAGTGGATAAGACCTACTCCTTGAGATGAATGGAAAAGAAATAAATGATTATTGAAAAAATGGAATTCCTTAACTTCTTTTTTATGCCTTATTTTTTCCTATCAAAATAGAATAATTTCTAGATTGAGGATTATAAAACAAAAATACTTCAAAGGAAAAACTACATGTTCTCTAAGTTGTCTTCCAGCTCTAATTTCAATGAACCTTTTATCCATGAATTATGGTTCCCCAAAAGTATGATGGTATGAGATCACTTAGCTACCTGAAATGAATTTAAAGCTCCTGCCTCAGACAAATTACATCCCAGAACTAATTAATGTGATAGCTGAACACATAACAATGGCAATTTTAAAAATAATTTGGAGATTCAAGTTATATATGAAACTAGCAGAAATATATCAGATCAAGGTCTATTTCTCAATACTTACATGGTCAAAGGCTACCAATAAAAAGTTCCCAAAGAACGAATGCACAAGCTTAATAACTATATGAAAGAATATTCCAAATCATTCATAATAAGATAAATTGAAACTATCAAAACCATAAGATTTCTCCTTATAGCCAGGAAAATTTCACTGATGATAAAAGATGGGAATCGTCAGTGTTGGAGTGTTATAGAAAGACAATGACATTAATGTATTGTTGGTGGAGCTGATGATAGGACCATTCTGGAAAGTGATTTGGAATTATTTATTTCCTTTGACCCAGAGATCCCCTGCTAGACATATACCCAAGGACATCATTAAAAAAGTCTATTCATACCTAAATATTTATATCAGGCTTTTTGTTTTGGGAAAAGAATTGTAAACAAAGTAAAGGTTTATCAACTGGGTCAAGGCTAAACACTCTAAGGGTGTATGAATGTGCTGCAAGAAATGACAAATATGATGAATAAAATGAAACATGAAAAGACATATGAATTGATATAAAATGTTGTAGGAAAAGAAAGAAAATGATTTGCACAATGAACATGATAATGTAATAGGAAAGAACAAGAACCACAAAACAATGAGATCTGAATGTTGTAATATCATGATGACTAAACTTAGCAGCAGGGGAAAAAATGAAAAGGCATTTTCTCAAACTCTTACCTTCTGTCTTAGAACCAATAATAAATATCAGTAACAATAAGAAGAGAAGTACAGTTTAGGCAATTAAGGTTAAATAACTTGACCAGGATCATATAGCTAGTAAGTGTCAGAACTCAAATTTGAACCCAAGTCCTCCCATCTCCAGGCCTGGCTCTCTATCCATTGAACCACTTAATTCCCTTCTCCTACCCCATTCCTTTTCATATAATGTATTATAAAGTCAATTTTTTCTGTTGTCAATTTTTATGAATTTTTTCTTTCTTTTATTTTTATTCTTTTTCCTAAGGGATGGCTCTCTGGGAGAGAAGGATAATTATTTAGTTGGAAACTGACGTGATTAAAAACAAAAGACAATGAAAAAAAGAAAATTAAAAAGAAACAATGATGAGGAAGTAAATTTCAGAAATAGAGATGGGCAAATATATTAGTTTACAAAAAAATAAAAGGTATTTCACACTAGGCTGATGATTTTGATTCCTAATAGTAGAGAACAAATTATTGAAGATATGAACAGAGAATACTCAGAACAAAAGGTGGTAATGCCTGGGTATTAGTGTGGATTCATTATGAAACTACTTTCATTCCTTTTTTTTTTAAGAGGAGACCTGCAGTAAGTTACTGACAAAAATATGGAGTTCAACAGATTCTTTGATTATACCTCTTTGGTGATGACAGAAACATGAACTATTGGGTCCTATTGGTTATTAAAATTGGACACATTTGAAAGTTGTTTGACTGAACCCAAGAAATTGTCAATATCAACCTGAAGGACCTACACCCTTCTCTCTCTCTCTCTCTCTCTCTCTCTCTCTCTCTCTCTCTCTCTCTCTCTCTCTCTCTCTCTCTCTCTCTCTCTCTCTCTTTCTCTTTTCCTCTCTCCCTATCTGCCCCACTCCCCCTCCCTCTCCTTTTTCTCTTCTCATCATGAGGCAAAAAGATCTTCACAAGGTAGAATAATTTGTTGCTAATGCAAAACAGATAATGTTTAAAAGGAATCAATACAAGTCCTGATCTTGGGTTTGAAAAATCAAATGCATGACCCCAATATTAGAATATTCCCTTAAAGTCCATGTTAAAAAAGCACTGATTTTAGGAGACTAACAGTTTAGTATAGGATTTAACAATCTAATGTTGCATCAGATAAAATAAAATAAGAACTCTCTCAATCTTGGGCTGTAACAATATAAGTGTAGCATTGAGGACGACTTTTTAAGCTTTTTGTGTCATGGACTCTTTTTTTGTGGTCTTATAAAGTTCATGATTCACTTCTCAGAAAAATGTTTTTACGATGCAAAAAATAAAATAGCAAAAAAATAGGATTACAAAGGAAATAGATTTTAGTAAAATACAATTATCAAAATATTTTTAAAACATGCTCACATTAGATCACAAAATATCTGAAAACAATTATTAAAGATTTTATCAACATGAAAAGAAAGTAAAAAATTTAATTTAATTTAAAAAAAGAAAAAAGAAAACAAGGTCATTAACCTCAAGTTAAGAACTCCTCTCTTAGAATGAGGGGAATGATTGACCCACTTTGGTCCTTCTAAGACAGATCATATCCGAAACATTTTGTCTAATCTCATGTACCTTCTCAGAGAAACATTAGGAATGTCAATAACCCACTGAGTATCCAAAGCATAACAATTAGAAGGATGAAATGACTCAAAACCTTTTTAACCAAAGTTTCTAATATCACTTAGCCTGAAGAAGATAAGAATTAGGTGGAAGATGATAGCTATTTTTAGATATTTAAAAGATTAGCATATGGAAGAGATTGGTTTTGTTTGACTCAAACTCATTGTATAGAAATTATATGAGGAAACATTTTAGTTCAAATAAGAAAAATTTCTTAACAGTTAGAGCTATTTGAGCAGCTCAGTGGCTCAGTAGATTGAGAGCCAGACCTAATCTAGGTTTAAATCTGGCCATAGACACTTCCCAGCTGTGTGACCCTGGGCAAGTCACTTAACCCCCATTGCCTAGCCCTTATCACTCTTCTGCCTTGGGACCAACACACTGTATTGATTCTAAGATGAAAGGTAAGGGTTTAAGAAAAAAAACAATTAGATATTCAAAAAATAGAACAGACTGCATTAGGGGGTAGTGAATTCCCAGTAGCTAGAGGCAAACAGAGATAGATGTAGAATCCATACATAGGGCAAGGATTATTTGTGAGGATCTAAGGTGTCTCCCTTCCTTTCATATATGTGTGTGTGTGCATTGTGTGTATAATGGCATGTATGTGGGCATATATGTGTATATGTGTGTCACACATCACACTGACTCATATTTCACTTCTTTATAGTAATATCCTCTTTTAATATTAATACTGTATCAGTCACTAAGTTCTGAGTATAGATCAGTTTATTAACCTCTGCTACCCTGCAAATAGCTGAGAACAAGTTTGATAGAAGAATCTGTGGTCACAGGTTGTGGGGAGGGACATATTTGAGTGGAATTCCAAAGCATCCAGCAGGCATCGTGAAAACAAGTGGTACTTGGGAATTGGGGCAGAAGTGATGAGGCTACTTAGAAGGGAGACAGATAAACACCAAAAACATAATCCTTTTCGTAAATTGGTTGGGTTCATTGCTTGGAATGCCTCTGGTCCAAGGTCCTAGAGGGTCCAGAGCACCTGATCCCCAGAAATGACTTTTCTTGAGGTACAGGAATGATAGAGTTTAGCAAATAGTTGAGAAAAGCTGGGGAAGTGAAGGGAAATGAGTTACTCTTTGCTCTCCTCTCCCTCTGGGGCCTTTAATCAGCTTCAAGAGAATACCAGTGTTTATAGATGTGGAGTGGATCTGCTGTGACTAGAAATGTCTAAAGGTACTTGTGGGCTAATAATGTCATAGGCCTCCTCCCCTCTGCCACAGGTGAGACCACATCTGGCTGGAGACTCCCACGTAAGACACCTACTGTTGACAGCCTTATTTTCTGTTCTGCTGCTTAATGTGGCTTTACTAAGGTCAGGTGTAATGGAAAAAATTCTGAACTTGTGGCCAGGTGAAATCTGGATTTTGTATCCTGCCTCTGATACTTAACAACTGTTAGACATGGACTAGCCATTTCGATACTCTTGGTCTCAGTTTCCATACCTATAAAATGGGAGGAATAATACCTATAGCATGTAATCACAAGACTATAGGAATTAAATAAGAAATTATATATAAAATATTTTTCAAACCTTTTAGTGCTATACAAATGTCAGTTATTATTCTCAATATATTATTCTAATATTTTTCTTAAAAAAACCCTTACCTTCCATCTTAGAATCCAATACTGTGTACTGGTTCCAAGACAGAAGAGTGGTAAGGGCTAGGCAATGGGGGAGGTGGAATTAAGTGATTTGCCCAGGGTTGCACAGGTAGGAAGTTTCTGAGTACAAATTTGAATCCAGGATCTCTCATCTCTGGGCTGATTCTCAATCCACAGAACTGCTCCCTGTTGTCATATTTTTTTCCAAAGGTTATTCAGTTAAACACAGTCCTTGAACAAGCGCTTGAGGAACCAAGAAAAATTCTGATTTTTTTTTACTATTAATGACCTATAGACTATTGCACAGGTGAGTAAAATAATTGCTTTCTGTAGTTGAGAAAGTGTCAACATAAGGTCCCCTATGTAGAACCCCAGTAGCAACAACAAACCAATTGGATTAGATATATCTCATCCTACTTCCACATGCTTTCCACATGATCTGTTCTGCCAGGTCTCTTTTTTGAAACTTTTTGTTCTAAGTATATTGGAAATTATGACTTTTTGGTAGGGAAATACCTACGAAAGACATTATTATTAAGTTCTTAGTACTTACCAGGTGTGCTCTTGTCCCTTATCTCTGCTTTTTAGTTTCCCTGACTTCCTTAACAACTCAGATCAGATCTCACCCTCAACAAGAGACAACCCCTTTCCTACCCAGCCAGTTTCTTCCCTTCTACGATTACCCTCAAATACTATCTTGTTCATATATAAATTCTTACATATTGTTTCCCCTGTTAGAACTTACACTTGTTAAGAATATTCTCATTGAGGATTTTTTTTACTCTTGGGGGAGGGAGGTATCCCTAGAATTTAATACCTTGCCTGGAACATAGTAAAAGCTAGATAAAAGTTTGCTAATGGACTGATGGAATTCTAATTTTAAATAGACCTTCCTACCAGAACTAATTTGATCCCAACATGAAAAGTCTCTGAGTCTGCCTTGACCCTACCTACACCTCCTTGACATTGATGGATAGACATCCCATAGTATTTAGAAACTCAGAACTACAAAAATCAGAGGCAGACATTAGAACATACTGCATGACCATGTCATTTTGCCTTCATTTTCCAGTTTCATTGTGATTTTAGCACTCCATTCAAAGAAACTAGTTTTAAAATGAAATTGTAATATTAATTTTAATCTCTGGTTTCACTTGGTTCTATCCCTTGTTTTGCAGACTTAAACTAAACATAATCTTTGACATCGGTATCACTCAGATTTCTTTACTTCTGTAATATTTATAGGGAAAATGGGTTGGGGATTGAAGAACAGAGGATACTGAAGGTTTTTCTCTCTGTCTATGCTATCATATCACACCAAGTATCCATATGACATATCTCTCTCCTTTGAAAATGTCTAGATTTTGGTTCACTTTTAAAAAAGCATATTGTGGCTGAAACTGAATATGTCAGAGAATGCTTTGGGTATATAGTGGAAGTGATGTCCTGTCCTAGATGACCCTCCAAGTCAGAGTCCACTGATAATACATTCCATGACACCTGCCTTGATTAATAGAAAATGAAATATACATATATATATACATATACATATATACATGGCTTCTAAATTTATTTTTTAAACTTGTGATTGCTTCATTTCCAATATAAAATGACAAGACCAGAGGGCAGCTGGGTAGCTCAGTGGATTGAGAGTCAGGCCTAAAGACAGAAGGTCCTAGGTTCAAATCTGGCCTCAAACACTTCCCAGCTGTGTGACCCTGGGCAAGTCACTTGAACCCCATTGCCTAGCCCTTACCACTCTTCTGCCTTGGAGCCAATACACAGTATTGACTGCAAGACGGAAGGTAAGGGTTTAAAAAAAATTAATTAAAAAAAATAAAATGGCAAGACCAACTTTGAAAAAGGTGAAGTTTTATTTGCCATTTCCCTTTTCCTTAGAAGAACTTCTACACCTCTTTGTGGCTTCAGGTCCACTCAAGATAACTAAGCCGTATTTCATTTCCAATGGGCTTTACTCTCAGTTTTCTATCATATTTGTAAATGCTTTGATGAATTAAATTATTTTCTATGGCTTAATCAATAATTGCTTCAGATGTTAACCTTCCCACGGATTTTTTACATTTTAATAGGGGATTCATTAAGACTGAAAGTCCTTCAAGGCCCCAAAGAAATGAAGCTTTAATTGGGGACCCTATAGGTGCTGGGAAAAGCAGTGGAAGAAAAATTTGAAGCAGAGTAGAGTCTTCTGGGTGTTTTAAATTGAATCAGGTACATTAAACCTGCTTTTAAGATCTGTCATTTTTCAATCTCATCCAACTCTTCATGACCCCATTTGGGGTTTTCTTGGCCAAGATACTGGAGAAGGAAATGGCAAACCACTCCAGTATCTTAGCCAAGAAAACCCTAAATGGCCCCATGAAGAGTTGGACATTACTGAAAAAGGACTGAACAACAAGCTGCTATAGTTTCTCCAGCTCATTTTACAGATGAAGAATTGAGGCAAACACTTAAGTGACATGTCCAGGGTCACACAGAGTGTGCTATTTAGTGCTTTTCAGCTTATTTACACTCTTCATTAGCATTTAAAAGTGATAGGCACTATGGCTCAAGTTATTAATGTGTTTTGAGCCTGTTTTGAATCCTTTTTAGATAATATCAGTCTAAATATAAATTTTGCAAGGGAAGCTGTTCACATGTATAGACTGTTAAAATACTGTACTTGCACACATCTGACCACTGAAATTTTGTACTTTTCCCCTAAATCTGATATTTCACAATAAAACCTTTTCAAAGCAAGAAAAACAGTGTCTGAGACACAGAAAGATGACTGTAGACCCATCACTTTCTATCCACTTTGCCATCTAGTTGCCTCAGCTTCTAGCTGCTTTCAAAGGTCATAAAATCTAAAGCTGGAAGTAACCTCAGATATCATCTAATCCAATCTCCTAATTTTCTAGACTGAAACTGAAGCATAAGGAGTTTGAGTTTCTCTCCCAAGGTGCTTGTACACAGATTGATCCAGGAGGCAGAATTTGAATCCAGGTCCTCTAATTCCAAGTCAAATTCTCTTTTCACTATACTTTGAACTGACTAAAAACTGCAAAAAACATAGGAAAACTCAATTATTAAATCCTGGGCAAGTGACTGCAACATTTAACCAAAAATATTTGATGGCATTGTCATGTATGTTTGCATAAATGTTATTTACATCTGAATTAATGACATGTTCATATCTGCTTCCTGAAGCATCATCTGTCTTTTTCACATGTTCATATGGCATAGCCATGTCTATAAAGTTACTCAATTGGCTCATGACATGTAACTCACGTGTCAATTAGCATTTATTGAACATCAGCTATGTGCCTAGGAAGGCAGAAACTAGGTGGCACAATGGAAAGAGTGCCAAGCCTGCAGTCAGGAATGCCAGAGTTCAAATACGATTTCAGACACTTACTAGCTGTATGACACTGGACAAGTTACTTCATTCTGTTTGCCTCAGTTTCCTAATCTATTAAAGGAGTTGGAGAAGGAAATGACATATTACTCCAGTATTTTTGCCCAGAAAACTCCAAATGGGATCATGGGGTCACAGAGAATTGGACCCAACTGAAATGACTCAACAAAGACTATATTCTACGCTCTCTTCTGAGCTCTAGAGATACAAAGAAGGGGGGAAGCAAAACTATGCAATCTAATTTCGATGCAATTAAATATTTTTGGTTAAACACTATAGTCACATGCCCAGGATTTAATAATTGTTTTTTCCTATTTTTTTGCATTTTTAATCAATTCAAAGTAGACAGACCAGCAGAAATAATAATAAGCTTTAGAAAAAGGAGTTTCCATGCCAAAGTGGAGATTTGCAAGTTTTGGCCCAAGAAAGTCTGCATTAAAGAAATTGAGTGCATGAGGGAGTGACTGAAATAACGGAAAATTGTTTTTTTCTTACTGTTTTGCCTAAGTATACTATACACTCACAAGCAGAAATTATTGACACTTTCATGAGATGCAATCTATAACTTCAGTTTTATGAGAATTGACATTCCTTTCATAAACAAAACAGACATTATAGCCTTTTGCAGGGCCCTCTCATTTGGATTTCAATTGTGATTTGTAGATTAGATTATCCTTCATTTACCTCCACATATCCATAAATACATGAGGCAAATCTCACATGCATTTTTATCCACTAGAAGGAAACAATCAATAAGTTGACCTCCTTAAGTATTATGTAAATGCATCATTTATTTGTGTTCTTCTGAACCCATGATCTCATCAGTGTGGAGAATTCCCTGAGTACAAATGCCTCCACTGATGCAGATCAGTGGCTCATCTATAACACAGAGTTATTCAGAGCTGGCTTGGGCATTCTGAGTTTTTGTGGCATAGAAAGTATAAAACAGGGAAAACTTGAACTCAGACTTCCCCAACTCCTAGATCAGCTCTCTATCTACTATACCATACTGCCTTTTGTGCTTACAACAAAAAGTCACATTGACTGATACAACAACAACCGGGTGCCAAAAACAATAAATCAAAGGAGTCTGTCTTAGCTTATCCTGATTTTAGGAAAATATGATTTTATGTTTTGTGATATCACACTAACAAGGTAAAGGACTTTTTTTTCTGTCAAAACCCTTTGCAGTGGAAAGCAACTGTAATATTCATTTTGAAATTTGATAGTACTCTCTTGTGTGAGTTTTAGGAATATTTGAAACCCATTGCATATAAATTATATTATGGAAAAGCTGTATAAATATTCTATTATGGCACATGCTGTTCTAAGGATCTGTCAGGATTTCCTTTATGCACTCCATTTTGAGTGGTATATAAATCAGATGTAAAAATTCATGTTGGACTGAAACTCGGTGCAGAAAGCCTCCTCCAGAGGCAAATACTTTTTTTTTAAATGTGGTTTGAATTATATTGGTCATTTTTAAGTTATAGAACTGCAGAAAATGTATTTGTGGGTTTGCGGGAGAGGACTTTTTTTTTCCATTTTTATAACTCATTAGGAAACTTTTCAGGCCTTTAGACCATTTTGTGGTTTAGGGCTCAGGTTTTTCCCTAAAGTGATATTAGGACTTGAATGGTGTTTGCTATAATTCAATGATAGCTCTTTGGAAAAATCTCTTTCTTTTTCTTTCAACATGTATGCACATATGTGTACACATATATATCTAAATATATATGTACACATATGTATAGGTACAGACATATACATAAAGAGAGAGGTATTTTTATCCTAGGCAGGCTCATTCATTTCTTACACAGGCAACACTTCAATGAATATTATAACTATGTATTTTTCTTCACTGAAAAAATAGAAATAAATTAAGCCTGATACCTGATGTTTTGTTGTTGTTGTTCTTGGCATCCAGTCTAGTTCAGTAGATAAGAAGAATTTCTTATCTGCCCCAGAATATAGCATATAATGCATACAATTTCAAAACCCCATTTTATCTTACATAATAATCTACTTAGCAAAAGAGTTCTTTGCTTTTAGCTCTAGAACCACTTCCTAAATCCTGTTCTTTTGAAAAGCAGCAAATTGTAAAAGCCAAATAGATAGCATTTAATGAGCATCTCATTAAATTCTCAAGTATGTGAAACATATGATGCTACGGATATGTATTTGGATTTCAATAGTGATTTTGTCTGTGTTTTAAGAGTTCTGTAAATAGAGAGTTCCTAAATGGGTGGGTAGTCCAATCTTATGACAAATGGATAAATAATCAACCACCTTGGCATGCATAGATATTATAATTCTGTTTTAATATTTAAGATAACTTCAAAATGCAGATTTGAGGAAATATCACTCATCTTAAAAGCATGAAACAGCCAAAGCTCTAACAAACTTGAGAAAAGACATACATTCTCCACTGCTGCGACTATTTTTAAATAATAAATCATTCATTTTTTATAAATCAATAACAGTTTTGCATGTATACAGCACTTTATGCTTTTTAGAGTGTCTCTTACATTATCTGAATGGATCTTCCAAACATTGGAAAACTATGTGACAGGGAGGTTAAGAGATTCATCACTGTCCATGCAGTGTTAGTGACAGAGCTGAGGCTAGAATCTCTATCTTTCGGCACCAAGTACAGTGCTTTTTCCATAACACAGTTTTCAGCAGAATTTGGAAGCACACTGTTCTTCCTTCTCCCTGTACCCCATTAGGGACTGACAGAGTGGACAACTTCAGAAAACAGCCAGACAGGTGGTATGTGGAACAATGGTGGGTTGTTGTTTTGTTTTGTTTTTAAATTTGGAGATTTTTCTAGCAGGAGCTGAGGAAGAGCAGTCATAGACTAAACTTTCCTTTACAAAGATGATCTGGTGACCTGATACCAGGAGAATTTAATCAACTCATGGTATGGAGGTAATAAAAACCAGACTTCTTTATTATAATTATAAATGAATTTTCAGGTGCACCCAAGTTGTTAACAGCTCCAAACAAAGATGAGGATATCTGAATTCCTTAGTCCTGTATACATACACACACATATATTGACCATGCTTGACATATTGTTTACAACTTCTTTAAGGACATAATTACCATGGTAACCTATTACATTTTACTGTATAAGTACCATGCTAACTTGCTTGATCACAATCAAAATCCTTAATTAGACACTTCCACTCATCACCTCATTGTGTCTTTATCATATTATTGTTGTAATCATACCTCTCACATTATGACTAATCAGGGACATCACTCTAAAGTTCCCAGTAAATGAACTTAAAAAGACATCCAAAAATGTTTCTATTTCAAGCATTAAGCTATGAGATCCAAGGAGGTAATCACAGATTTTTTTCCAGTTAGGAAAGTCCACCTAGCTCAAGCAGCATTCCCTTTTTGAAGCACTGGGTTTTCATTCATTTAAGTTTCAGAGGAGACTTAGGCACAATGACTGGAAATCAATGGACTTATAACTTCATATATCATTTTTACATGTGAGGGAGCTAAGCTTTACATTGTGACCCAGAGAGGGGCACCTACAAATTTCTCAGCCTCCATTAATTTAGTCATTGATGGTACTGGGAGATGTTAAGGAATTTAAAAAATTTAGTTCTTTCTCTTGCTTTATACCCCTTTAAAAAACCATGTCAATTAATAAATCGTGCACACATGCAATTCCTTGCCCATTTTTTATCATATAGCTATATACTTTATATTTAAGAAGAGATAAACCCTATTAAGTAAAAAGACTTTTTAAAAATTAATCTTGTTAAAGTTAAGCAGGATTTTAAATGCATAGCATACAGTAAAGTCTAAAGCATAACAATCATTTATTTTAACAAATGAAACATGTGTGACATGATATATTCAAGCTTCTCAATACTAAAAACTATAAGATATAACCTCACCTTGATTTTACCTTTAAGCAGCCTTTTAGCTGTCTGTTAGTTATTACTTCTGGTGATTTTTCAGGCTCTTTCTCCCTTTCCTTCTTTTGACAGACCAATGTATAGTTTTTGCCATTATTGTTTGACCAAAATGTGCCGAGAGAAGTTTCGTAGCGTATACAAAATTCAATCCTAGCGCCATCTTTTTGATAAGGAGGAACTAATGAAATCTTAAAGGAGAATTGATCAGTTTCACCATCACAAGAATTGGGAATATACTCAGCTAAAATGTCATAATGGGTCTGCCAGTCATCTAAGGACATTCTAACATATACTGACTTCTCAAAAGAAACATTCAAAACTCGGATAGTGCCCTTCAAAGTTGTTGCCCCAGTTAGGAACTCGGTCGACTCTAGGATTGCCTTCTGAACCTGCAGCTCTTGCATCAGCACTTCTTTTGAGGAAGGCAAATCAAACAGTGGAGATAAAATATACTCATCTGTGTGGAAAACATCATTCCTTAAGTCAAAATGTGATGAAATTCCAGGCAACGGGTCCCAACTGTCAAATTCTTTAATAGATACAAGATTGAATCCAAGGGCATCAGCAAATGAAACTCTTCGTGAACCTGAAGAAGGAGTATCCAGGTATGGATAATCTGATTCAGAAGAATCAGAGCCCCGTCTTCTTGGCAGAGGGGAGAAGCGGGGCTTGAGGGTCTCTTTAATTTCTTCATCTTCAGAAAGAGAATCAGATAAACTGGGAACTTCTAAAAAGTTATCCTTGTTAATCTGTACAGTTTCTTCAGAAGGCTCCATTGGGCTCTCTGATATAAACCAAGGGAGAACTGGACAACTAGTAGTGACTGATATTTGAGATACTTAGATTTAAAACAAAGATAATGTTACAGTTGACATTGCAGGAGGGAGTCAGACCTAAATATAGAAACATTGGCATGTAAACTTTGCTGGTCTGCTTTCCAAAGGTCTTTAATTTGATCACATCAATGTTACTCTGCCCAGGGTAACTTTCACATTTAATCCTCACTTTAAAAAAAAAAAATGGGTATTCACCTATGAATAAAATCCCAAAGTGGCATTTTAAAATCCAATTCTGCCTAGTCAGAAGTTTGAAAATGTTTCATTTGAACCAATTTCTAATAGAGATAAAGCTTTTGGCTTTTGTTGATGTTTGATTTTGCTTCTTACCACATTTAACTGTGTCTTGGACCAAATCAGTGCACCTTGTTGTTGTACAAAGAGGCCAGAAGATCCCTGTGCCTCTGCTCCACCCTGTAGTAAATGAAGCACCTAACTAAAGCAATCCAATAAGACTTTATTAAATGTCTACTACATACAAGGCACTGGAGCTAAAATACAATTTTTAAAGCCATAGAATCATCCATTTAGAACTGAATAGAACTCCAAAGCCATCTAATGCCAAACACATCATTTTATGTATGTGGAATCTGGGGCTCTCTGAAAGTATAAAAGAGTTACCCAAAGTCATACAAGGAATAAACATCAGAGATAGAATTTGAATTCCAAGTCCTAGTGCTCTTTTTACTGTAGTAAGACCCTACATTCCCTTACCTTCCATCTTGGAATAAATATTGTGTCTTGGTTCCAAGGCAGAAGAGTGGTAAGGACTAGGCAATGGGAGTTAAGTGACTTGCCCACGGTCACACAACTGGAAAGTGTCTAAGGGTTGATTTGAACCTAAGACCTCCTGTCTCTAGGCCTGGCTCTCAAACCACTGAGCAACCCAGCTGCCCCTGACCTTATATTTAATTTAGTTGAGAGAATACAATATACTAAGAAATAAATACATACATGAGGAGTGAAAGAACATTAACAACTAAAAGAGTCAGAAAAGATTTTCCACATTTGGAAATTGCTACTAAGTCTATTACAACTAAGTAATACTTCTTCAGAGGTAGGTACTGTTTTCTACTAGATCTTAGTTACTGAGGGCTAATATAGTTGGGTGGTATAGTGGATAGCATACTTGGCCTGGAGTCAAGAAGACCTGGGTTCAAACCTAACCTCAGACTTACTAACTGTGTGACCCTGGGCAAGTCATTCTACCCTGTTTGCCTCAGTTTCCTCATTTGTAAAATGAGCAAGGGAAAGAAATGATAAGCCTTTCTAATATCTTTGCCAAGAAAACCCCAAATGGGGTCACAAAGCACTGGATACAACTGAAAAAACTGAGTCACAGCAAGCTATTATAATTTCCAAAGTAGCACAGTTTTAAATAACTTAAGCCTGCAAAGAATCTGCTTGAATCTATAACTTTTCTGTTTTTCAGATCATTTGATTACTATTTATTTATTAATTCACAGCAAAATGCATAAAATGCCATAAACTACCTGACTTGAGCATACAAGTCTTGATAAAGTGAAACTGACCTTGAAAGGAATCAAGTATATTTGATTTCTGATTGTACCATCATCCTACCAGTAACCCAGGTTTGGAACTTCAGAGTCACTCTTGGTCTTTCATTCTCCATCATCACCTATAGTTTCTAATCAGTGGTATAATTCTTGGTAGTTCTTCCTCTGCTAAATCTTTAGTACTCTTCTTCTCTCCACATAGCCACCACTCTTCTTCAGGCCCTCATCACCTTCCATCTGAAGTATGGCATCAGCCTACTAACTGGTTTTCCTGATTCCATTTTCTCCTTCATCCAATCCATCTTCCATAGCCCTGCCAAAATTTGACCTTCAACATAGGACTGTGATTCTCTTCCTGTTTAATAATATTCAGTGGTTCCTAACTGTCTATGGAAGAAAAAACAAACTCTTCAGTTGGAGTTTAAAGCCCTACTCAATCAGGTTTCAGTATTTCCAGGCTTCTTTTACATTGCTTTCCTTATATACTGCCCTCATAATCCTCTACATTTCAGTCAAAACCAACCAAATTTTTATCCCTTGAACTCAGTATATACATCTTACTAACTCTGAGCCTGGACTGCACTCCCTCCTTATATCTTCTTCCTAAGATATTTAACATTCTTTAACATTTAATTCTGTACTGCCTCAGGAAGGGGAGAGAAGTAGGAGCAAATGAAGGGATAAGAATGGTAGGGAGGGGGAGAGAATTTGTAACTCAAATCTTTGTTTAAATATATATTGGAATTGTTTTATATATGAATGGGAAAATAAAATTATTAATTTTTAAAAGACAATTCTGGTGCTACTTCCTACAGGAAGTCTTTTCTGATCACTTTTGTGGCTAATGCAATTTCCTTCTTCAAATTACTTTGCCCTAATTTATTTGTACAAATTGTGTATCTCCCAGTAGAATGTAAGCTCACTGAAGCATTGTCTGCGCTCTTTCCTAGTACCTTGTACATACTGCTTATTAAAAAAAAAAGATGCTGGTTGAATTGAATTAAAGTCATTCAATATCCCCACAAAATGAGACCAAGGACATTACCCTGTGTGACCCTATAAAATACTGGAACAGAGGTTGTCATGGTTTCATGAAAATGCTTATTCCCTCTCTCCCTCCCTCATTGTCACACACCAAAAAGAGACATTGTGCTATAACTTTAGTTCCTATGACCAGCTATTATCCAAGGTATGTGAAGTATGTAATGATAGAAGGATAGCAAAGGAATTAGAAAAGAATGTCCAGAAGCAATTGATTACATCTGCCATGGCTTACAAATGATAAAATAATGAGGACTGGTGGAGAAATCTGTCGACTAAGGTCACTGAGTCCAATCCTATCCAAACCACTGAAGGCATGCCTCAATACTTTCTAAGCACTTCCAATTTGTTCAATTTTAAGCATTTCAAAGGATGTAGGTGCTACCATTCACCTGCAAGAAATATAATACATCTCAGTATTCAAAAATGAACCTGATATTTGCCCTAAACTTTCTTTTCTTAATTTTATCTCTTTATAAAGTAGTACTCCCTTGATTCATGGTAATTACTGTCTCTCTTTGGAGTTTATAACCTTCACTTAATTGTAGACAATTGTCATGTACCTCCTTAGTCACCACTTAGCAAAAGCGTCGTGATTTCATCTTTTTTAATCTTTTCTCACATGTCAATCCCTCTAGTGCTTTTTATCATTTTGTTACTCCTCTCTGAACTCCTTCCAGTTTGCCTATACTTTTTTCTGTTAATGAGGTGCCTGCAGATGAATGCAATATTATAGAGCAAGTCTCTCTGGGGTTGTACAGAGAAGCACGATCAACCCACAGCCTGATGACATGGTGTTTTTCTGTGTGCCATCCAAATTCACATTGTCTTGTTTCTTTTCAGTTAACAGAGAAGAGACTAACATCCATTTTTTTTCATATCTACTATCACCTCAGCTAAAAAACCCATAATTCCTTCCTAGGGTTCTCCTTTTCAACTAATAAATGTTGCATTATATTGTTAGCAGCTTTATGAGATGAAATCCACCTTGTTTTATTCTATTCAGTTTTGTTATTTTTAAAATCTTTTAGAACAGTGAGAGACCCTCAAAGGTTCATATAAAGGAACATAGGAGACCAAGGATTTAATATTTAAATATAAAATATGTACTCCTATGAATGTACAAATACATATTACCTATATATGTGTATATGTATGTCCACAAATTCTTACTTGTAAATTCTACTAACGTTCCATTGTTTAATCCCTTTATTTCATAGGATCACCATTTTTTAAATTATAAGAGTGAAAATCAGTGGGGCACATACCAATTGAAGCCCTGGGTAGAACTGAATTTATCAGGTTGGAAAAGGGTCTTTTCTTTTTTGGCCTTAAGCATAAGAATCATAAAATCTTGGAGTTGGAAGGGATTTCATAGGTTCAAAGTTCCTTGAAAGGTCAGTGTTTCCAAATTATATTGTTTATACTTAAAACAATTGGAATGATTATTCCAAGTACGAGAGATTTCTGGTCACTTAATATATGAAATATTTGCATCATTCCTTTTGAGGATTAATCATATGATGTCTGCAAAATCTGTATGTGTCATAGCATGTTTAGGCTGGAATGGATCTTAGAGGACAATCATTTCATGTTAAATGCAAGAAAAACTAGAACCCAAAAAAGGTTATGTTGCTTTTGCAAGGTCAAACATCTAGTAGTGCCTTCTTGCTCTTATATGCATGTATATAAGTTACAACAAATCACTTTATTATCTCACATGCCAACAGCTATTATTTATATAAAACTCATCATTACATGACATGTAATTTGACCTTTGGGGTCACAGAATAACAGATTTGAGAGACGAGTCTCTTAGGTAATATCAGAGAAGATGAAATAAGGATAGAGAAAATCTTATCATGTTTATAGGTGGAAGGGAAGAGGCCAGAGGAAATTGATAAAGATTCCAGAGAAGAATGGGACAATCAGTAAGTCAGTTACACAGATGACCAACAACAAGCATGTACTAAATGCTTACTCTCATGCCAGGCAGTGTATTAGACACCAGGAATAAGAAGACAAAAACAACCACACACACACAACAAAAGTCACTGCCTGGCCTCAGCCTGTTTGCCATCTATTGGAAGAGACAATGTGTACTCACATAGATAGTTACAAAATATTTATAAAGTTAATAGATGGTAATTTGGAGAAGAGAGGCACTAGCTGCTTTGCCAAGATGAAGAATAATCTCATGTAGGATGTGGTTCTTGTGCTATCTAGGAAATGCTAAAATGAATCTGTAAGCATTGATAAAACAAAGACTCAGAAGGCTTCTCAGGTATACTAGAATTAGCTCTAGAAGAGCAATCTTATTCTTGAGGATTAGTGGAAAGGATAAAAAGATACTTCAAAGCAGCCAAAGAGTTTGAGGTATGGGGGACAGATTTGAGGTAACTCATAGTGCCTTAATCTCTTCAACAAGGAAAGAGTTCATGTCATCTGCTGAGAGCAAGGGAAATGGTTGATTCAATGGATAATAAAATAAAACTACTTTAAATTAAATTAAATTAAATATTATATTAGAATATAATTATTTTATATTTAATAAAATATAAATTAAATTATTAATTAAATATTATATTAGAATTAAATATTATATTTTAAATTAAATATTAATAAGTTAATATTTAAAATCAATATAAATAAAATTATTTTAAATGATAAAATTAAGTTTAAAAAGATTCATTAGGTAAAGATGAAATTTCAACAAGTAATAGATTATGAAATTTTGTCAAAAAAATTAGCATTACCACAAAACAGCAAAGAACCTACTAATTTTGTATAAAATGCATTTTCATTGTGTTCACTCTTCACAGTTTTATAACAGTCCAGCAGTGTTTAGTGGCCTTGTTATATAAAAGGCAGGTGGTTAGGATGACTCAGAATTGGAGATTATTAGCAAGGGAGAAATGGTTTTGAAAGTCAAAGAGGCAAGGGATTCAAGATTATAAATAAAGAGAGAATTTATATAATGCACTGAGGCACAGTAGATAGAGCAACAGACTCAAAGTCAAGATCAGGATTCAATCTCAATTTGGACTTAATAGCTGAGTTGACCCTGGCAAAGCTCCCTAACTTCTTTGAGTCTGTTTCCTTATCTGTATAACTACAGTGTTGGTCTCAGTGATATACAGCAGCCATTCTAGTTTAAATCAATGATTTGTGATCTTATGCCTAAATCATACTGTCCAAAGATGAAGGAAGACACAACAAAGCTAAAGAATTCAGGGAATTAGAAAGAGGCTGAAACTATGAAGAGGATAAAAGAGGCAGGTTCAAACAATAGGGATCATAATGTAATAAAAATAGCAGAAGATTTGGAGTCCAAAGAGCTAGATTTGAGTTCTTTTACTAATCATAATCCATTTATGAACTTTATAATCCTAGGCAATTACTTATCCACTCAGGTTTTTGTTTCATCTGCTTTAAAAAGATGGAGAGAAACAGGGTCTGGGGGAGGGGGGGGGAGAGTGGTGGACTAGGTTATTTCTAATCTCTTTCCCAATTCCAAAATTTGTTAATTTGAAAGAGTCATCTTCTGAATGTGTCATCAAAGCATTATCCTCTGAAAGGGTAAGAGAGATAGATAAAAAAGACTTAGTGGTAAGAGAGCAGAAGTCATTCTGAAAAAATGTAAGAACTATTATGGTCCTTTGGTGGGAAGAAAAAGCAGTTAAGATGGAGATCATAAACATTAAGGAAGATAAGAAACTCCAAATTCAAAAATCAGAAAAGTCCTGAATGCCAAGCCAATCTTGCAAGGTGGAGAGAAAGGCTCTGAACTAAGCATTAAAAGCATTTAGGAAGGTCAGAAAATGTCCTGGAGTTTAGCATATGACCACAATAATGTATGAGGTAAGGAATGGTATAATAAGAGGGGCCATACTCTCTTCCTAAAGAAGGAAAGAATTGCTTGATGGGGATGGAGTCAAAGTCTAGAAACTTCAAGGAGAAACAAGAGAGCATAAAATTTCCTTCTATTGAGCCTGTGAATCAGGAGGAAGGAAATAAAGAAGACTAAAGAGGGTTGATAGGGAGGTGTCATTCTTAAGAGAAAGTAGATGGGAGGAGTAAGAATCAATTACTTCCAGATTTTCTGCCTATATTCTATACAACATCCTATTTTTTACTGCTTTCTATGCATATGCCACTTTTAATGAAGTTGTCCACTCTAGGTTGTCATGGCTAAAGAATAGTTCACTATGTTGCCATATTCAGATCCATTTTGCTATGTTACATGATAGGCAAGAACAAATATAACAAAGTTGTCTATTCTTTCTTGTGAAAAAACAAATATATACTTATATATTTTTATTGGTCATGAAATGAATGGCCATATAGATTGTAATCAACTTATAGGCAAAATCTCCCTTATATCCATTTCTTTATCCCTTTCAAGGTCCTAGCATATAGTTGGAACTTAATAAATATTCATAATTAATTAAATGAGGTAAAGTACTTTGCAATCCTTAAAGTACTTTATAAATGCCAGCTATCATTATTATTTGAAAGGTTCCTTAAAAGTAGTTACATTGGCATCAGGAAGCATATATATATATGTATATATATATATATTATTAAAGACAAGATAATTCAGCTGTGTTATATGAATTATCTTGTCTTTAATAATATATATATAACACAGCTGAATTATCTTGTCTTTAATAATCTCTAAGTTCCCTTCTAGAGCTACATCTATGATCCTTAGTCCCCATCCTTCCCAGATCATAGAGTCAGACATTCAGGATAAGTGACATCATGGAAGGAAAAAGTTATTAGTTGTCTTTACCAAGGCAAACATAGGCTGAACCAATGCTGACAAAGAACTTGAAACTGACTCCATATGTAACGAGGCACTCCTATTACAGGTTTAGTGGCAAGAGAGCATGTATTCAATGCCAATGCCATGCATGAGTAAATCCCCCCACTACACTCCCCAGTCATACTGGATATTTCTCAGGTATTAGATTTAATAGTTCTTAATAAGCCAACCAGCAACCATTTACTAAACTACATTCCGAGAATTCCATAGGGTGCCATGGTTAATGAAGATCCTTGTTGCTATATTTATTTGCATAAGTGTCATGACACAACTTATAGTCTAAACTGTTAATATACATCTGCTCCACCAAAAAAAAAACAATAATAATCTTAACAGAAAACTATAGGATGTGGAGGACAATTGGTTGAATTGGAAATCTAAGAATACTTAGACTACTGGAAAATCATTTTTCAAGGATAGTTCTATGTAAAAAATGAAGATGTAAAAGAAATGATCCATTAAAAACAGATATCAGAGAATTAGAGCCTTAAGATTAGATGTGATAAATAGTTACTGTCACTATTTCTACCTGGTTGTAAAGATTTTAAATTTAGGAATGGACTATTTCCTTTCCCCAGGAGATTAATCAGGTTATAAATTGAGGATAGGGAGGGTGTCTCATAGGATTTTAAATTTGGTCCCTTTTTTTTCAGTGGGCACAAGGAGAATGTAGTGGAAAGTTTTCCCTTGACTGATTGGGAGATGACATTTTTGTGGAGCATTTAAGCTTAGAAAATAATAATGACTACACTGAAGAGCACTGATTAATAATCTTGCTCTGTGTAATTATAAATTCTACAGACTCTATGATGAGTAAAAGCAAGAGATGAATAAAATGCATTGGCCCAGCAATGTCTGAACATTGTTCCTTTTCCAGACTTCCAATTGCTACTCTTATTACAGCTGGCATAGGCAACACTCAGCTATCTCAGATTCAAAAAACATTCTCTGAAATCCATTGAGTCATTTTGCTCTGCTCCACATAACTCCTTGTCACTCAGTCATTTGCTACTCAGGGTTATGGAGTTTGGAAGCCAGGTGGGTAAATTCACTTTTCACCAAATCCCTATGAGCTTTTGTCTAAATTGTCTGGCTACACAAAAGATCAGCTTGAAACTTATTGCTCACCTCTTATCTATTCAATGGTTTGATGGAACAGCAAGGAATATCGTTAAAGACAATGAGGCATCAACTCCTTTAATTATTCTCTCTTAAGAATCTGCCATTTCAGACCGTCTATTTCTGATTTGGAATCATGACATTTTAACCTCTTCTTGATTAAAGGTTTCTATCTCCATCTCAAAGAATGCTTACTTATATGTGGTTTTGCACAAATGGCTTAACCTTTCTGCATCTCAGTTTCATCCGTTATAAAATAGAGATAATTACAGTGCGTTCTGTCCTCCCAGCATGTAGCATGCATGCTCTATGCTTGGTCTCCCTGTGAGGTCAACAGTAACTCTATGAGTGCAATGGGAGACAGGTAATAAGTGGAGCCCAATCTGAGATGAGGAGCGAGGCAAAAAGCAAGACTTGAGGCTGGGAAAAATAGTATCACTAAGGTTCTGGAGTCCTTTGCCATCACAATCTGAGATGGAGATCATAGAGATAGACAGTGTAGAGGTAAAGGTGCTAGAGAGAGCTTGCTTTTAGCCTTACTCTGATTCATGTGTTATATATCTCCCTTTCCACATGCATTGTTCATTTTGCCCGAAGAAGAGTCCCTGCATAGAGTATACCCATGAAATAACAACTAGTTCTCATGTGACCATCAGTAAACTATGTGGCAATATTTATTTAAACCCAGCTGCTGAGCACGGTGCCTAAAGGAACAAACATATGTAAAGTGTACATTTCTAGATGGAAGAACTCAGGCAGAGTGTTTGGATTAGAGAAATAGTTTTTTTTGTGGGAAATTGAGCTTTTCTCTGATCTCATCAAAGCTTTTTTCCATAAAAGAATACAGTACAATCCCTAATCTTGATGGGAAAAACTAAAGTAGGAACAGAAACTACAAATTACCTTATTAAAGGTTTTCTCTGATCTCATCAAAGCTTTTATTTTTTTCCACACAGGAGTCCAGTATACATTCAGAATCTAAGGGTAACACTGAAGTAGGAACAGTGAATCCAAGTTCTGTTCCCAAGTTTGAGCTTGAAAAGGGACATGAAATAATGGGGGGAAATTTTAAACTGTTTTGTTCACTTCTATCCCCTCTTTCTACTAACTGTTAGTGTTGCCACAAGATGGAAGGAGAAAATCTAAGCAATAATCTGGCAGGCAAAAGTGAAATTTAGAAAAAACAAAATTGAATAATTATAGAATTTTCAAGTTGTAGGAGTATTTTAGAACTATTACAACTCAATCTGGAATAGAATCTCCACTACTCTATACCCAATAAGGGGTCATGTAGCTTCTGTCTAAAAAGATCCAATGATGAGGAGTTGAGTACCACCCAAGCTAGTTCATTCTATTTTTGGATAGTTCTAATAGTTTGGGAATACTGCTGTTAAGCCTGCATTTTCCACACTGAAATTTACACCTCTTGCTCTTGGTTCTACCCTCTGGAGCAAAGCGAAGAGAAAAAAAATCTTCCTTCTGAATGGCAACTCTTAAAGTGCTTGAAGAAAGGTGGAACCCTCTATATATGTAAATTATATAAACATATGTATATACATTTATAACTATTAACATTTATATAACTCTTTAAGATTTTCAAAGTGCTTTACAAATATTATCTTATTTGATACTCATAATGACCTCGAGAAGTAGTGCTATTATTATTACCATTTTAGAAATAGGATCACAAAGAGTTGAACATGAGGGAAATAACTGAAAACACAAACACAAATATATATGCATATATGTGCATACATATACATATACTATGCATGTAGTTATATATGTATATATTTGGTTTATATTAATATATATATGTATATATTATCTGCCACACAGGGAGTATTTTTCTTATATCCATCCGAAGTACTAGTGCCTAGCACACAGTAAGCACTTAATAAAGGCTTATTAATTGATTGAATATAAAGTATTGATCAATCAAATTGTAATGAAAAATTTAACAATAAATGGGGAACAATTCGATTGAAATTCATTGGAATTCATTGGAATTCGATTAGTCCAAATTAGTCTGAAAACTCCAAACCTAAAGCAAATTGTTATACCCCAAACAATCAAATATGTCTAAAAGATCAATTAATTATAACAAAAATAATCAGGATATGAAATTAGGTCTTCTATTTTCTATACCTTTGTATAATTAACATATATATTTTCATTGATGAATGTCACATTCTTAAGTTAAAATTTTCCTAAAATAATCAGTATCCATTTATATACTGTGTGTTCAATAAGTATATGATCTTGTAGTCAAGAATATTCTCTTTGAGTAAGTGAGGAGCCATCTACCAAAGTATAGCAAATTTTTGTTTAGGCACTTTTTAGTTGTAGCCAACTCCTCATGACCCCATTTAAGGTTGTTTTTTTTTTCCTTTTGTCAAAGATACTGGAGTAGTTTGCCACTTCCTTCTCCATTCATTTTATAGAGGAGGAACTGAGGCAAATAGGGCTAAGTGACTTGCCAAGGGTGACACAGCTAGTAAGTATCTGAGTATTTTTGAACTCAGATATTCCTGACTCCCATCCTGGCACTCTACATGCCACCTAGCTTTCCCCAATATAAAAAGTTCTCAAACTTCAAAAACTGGAATTGGGTGGGTGTGGGGCAAAACCCAGGGCATCATAAGAGAACTTCCTTAGAAGTAACCATAGAGTATATGAAAAACTCTTTTACATACTTTTACATGGTTTTACGTGCTTTCTTCAATTCTCCCAACAGAGACACTTCACTGAGTTTTACAGATCGACACCTTCATTTTACAATTGAGGAGACAGACTTCAGAGAAGTTATGGTTTACTGATGATGTTTCTAATTCCTTTTTCTGGGAGGAAGTGAGAGAGCTGGCTAAATAACTTGTCTATTGATGCCTCCATGTTTTGATGATTTCTTCTTTAAGGCATAAAGTTGCTTGTGTATAAGTACTATTATTTATTGTTTTATTAGGGGAGAGAGTCTCATTCTCATAAGAATTAATTTCATAGTTGTTCAAAGTTGACCTTTGAGTTATTATTCAAATAGGTTCATTTGAAAATTGCAACATTTTCATGATATTGAAAATTGCCTTAATCTAGTAAATGGTGATGTCAGTTTTGGATTGATAGAGACAGTAGAGAACTCTTACACACATTTACAGACACTCCAGGAAACACATGTCCTTAAAGTAATTTCTTCCATTTCTCTCCGTATAAAATATATTTCTATAAAAATATTCTCTATTTCAATATATAAAAAAGAACTGAGCAGAACTCTTACCAGTCAATCTTTTTTTTTTTAACTTAAGCTGTCTCTTGTGAGAACACTATTTCTCTGTACTGAGAAAAATCCAGAAGACTTCAGATTTCTTAACCGAGAGATTTATCATTTGTAAGTAGGTTGGCAGTCTTTGGGTAGTCTGTACAGAAGTAAGTATTTAATTTGATAGGAATTTTTCACATTTAATTAAGATATCAGGACCACAGACTGAAACATTGTCACAAGATACTGTTTCCTTCCTTCAGTAAAAAAAAAAAATCAGAGCAAAAGCAAGATCTTGGCCATAAATACAAGTCATTGATGCCATTTCAGCTGTCTTTGAGCTTGACTGTATTTTTTATTCTCAATAAATCTTCCATTTGAATGTGTTCATTCACTTTACATAGAGGAAGTTGAAACAGAAAAATTATTATTTTTTTAAATTTATTTGATTAGTTAATTTAGAATATTTTTCCATGGTTACAAGATTCATGTTCTTTTCTTCCCCTCTGTAAAAAATAAATTTATATCTCTAATAATAAAAATATATTATTTTATGAGGTTTATTAAGGATTATCAGAAATCAAGGAATAAAGTAGATACAAAATAAAAACCACATGCCCATGGCTGATTAGCCAATTTAAATCCCCATGCTTAGCTTACTTAAAACATCATTGCAATGGCAGAGAGGTGAGTGGGAGGCGTTACTGCCAGTTAAATACTAATTGTGATCTGGCCCAGGTGGAGACTCAGGTGAGATTACAGAGAATTGTGGGAAATATCAAGAACTTCTGGGGATTGAAGCCTAGGGTTCAAATCTCCATTTTTACACCACACACCAATCCCTTCCAGTAACTGATGTGCAATTCCACTGGGTTTTACATGTGACCTTGATCAGAACATATTTCCATGTTGTTGTTTGCACTAGGATGATCATTTAGAGTCTACACCCCCAATCATATCCCCATTAACCATGTGATCAGGCAGTTGTTTTTTCTTCTGTGCTTCTACTCCCACAGTTCTCAGAAAAATTTATTATTGATTGACATTATTTTAATTGATCTAGAAAATAATTTCTAGATCTGGGACTGCAAGGCCACCTTCCTTTGCATGTCTTTTTTATTATTTCCCTGGATATCCTTGATCTTTTGTTCTTCCAAATGAACATTGTTATGCTTTCTTCTAATTCAGTAAAAAGTTTTTTGGAAGTTCCATGGGTATGGCACTGAATAAATAGATAAATTGGGGTAGGATGGTCATTTTTATTATGTTAGCTCATCCTACCCATGAGCAGTTAATGTTTTTCCAATCGTTCAGATCTAGTTTAAGTTGTGTGGAAAGTGTTTTGTAGTTCTGTTCATATAGTTCCTATGTTTGTCTCTGCGTTTAGATTCCTAAGTATTTCATATTGTCTAAGGTAATTTTAAAAGGAATACTTAGGAATCTAACTGCCAAGACAAACCCAGGAACTAATTCCTTTCTAATTCCTGCTGCTGAGATGTGTTGGAGATATATAGAAATGCTGATGACTTCTGTGGGTTTATTTTGTATCCTGCAACTTTGCTAAGTTGTTGATTATTTCGACTAGCTTTTTAGTTGATTCTCTAGGATTCTTTAAGTAGACCATCATATCATCCACAGAGTGTTAGCTTGATCTCTTCATTGCCATTTTTAATACCTTCAATTTCTTTTTCTTCTCTAATCGCTACTGCTAGTGTTTCTGGTACAATGTTAAATAATAAAGGTGATAATGGGCATCCTTGTTTCACTCCTGATCTTACTAGGAATGCATCTAGTTTATCCCCATTGCAGATGATGTTCACTGATGGTTTTCAATAGATACTGTTTATTATTTTTAAGAAAGACCCTTCTATTCCTATACTTTCTAGTGTTTTCAATAGGAATGGGTGTGGTATTTTGTCAAAGGCTTTTTCTCCATCTATTGAGATAATCATGTGGTTCTTGTTGGTTTGCTTGTTGATGTGGTCAATTATGTGGATGGTTTTCCTGATATTGAACCATTCTTACATTCCTGGTATAAATCCTACTTGATGGTAGTGAATAACACTCCTGATCACTTCCTGGACACATTTTGCTAGTATCCTATTTAAGATTTTTGCATCTATGTTCATTAAGGAGATTGGTCTATAATTTTCTTTCTCCATTTTTGACCTGCCTGGCTTTGGAATCAGTACATATTTGTATCATAAAAGGAATTTAGTAGAACTCCCTCTTTGCTTATTATGTCAAATAGTTTTTATAGTATTGGGGTTAGCTATTCTTTGAATATTTATTTAAGAATTCTATTTCTTCTTCTGTTAATCTAGGCAATTTGTATTTTTGTAAATATTCATCCATATCACCTAGATTGGCATGTTTATTACCATATAATTGGGCAAAATAGTTTTTAATGATTGCCGTAATTTCCTCTTCATTGGAAGTGAGCTCTCCCTTTTCATCCATGATACTATTAATTTGGTTTACTTCTTTCCCTTTTTTATTAGATTGACCAGTACTTTGTTTTGTTTGTTTGTTTTTTCAAAATACCAGCTTCTAATCTTATTTATTAGTTCAATAGTTCTATCACTTTCAATTTTATTAATTTCTCCCTTCATTTTTAGGATCTCTAATTTATTTATTTATATTATTATATTATTTATATTATTTATATTTCTGGGTTTTTTTATATTCTGGGTTATTTATAATTCTGGGGTTTTTAAATTTGTTCTCTTTCAAGTTTTTTGATTTACATGTCCAATTCATTGACCCTGCTCTCCCTAATTTGTTAATATATCATCTCAAGGATATAAATTTTCCCCTGAGTACTGTTTTGACTGCATCCCATAGAGTTTGAAAGGATGTCTCATCATTGTCATTTTCTTCAATAAAATTATTAATTGTTTCTATGATTTGTTATCTAACCAATTTTGGAGAATCATATTATTTAATTTCCAATTAATTTTAGATTTGGCTCTTCATATATCTTTACTGATCATTATTTTTATTGCCTTATCTGAAAAGGTTGCATTTATTATTTCTGCTTTTCTTCATTTGTTTGCCATGTTTTTATGACCTAGTATATGGTCAATCTTTGTGAATGTACCATGTGCTGCTGAAAAGGTGTATTCCTTTTTGTCTCTATTTATTTTTCTCCATATATCTATTAACTCTAATTTTTCCAAGATGTCATTCACATCTTTTACCTCTTTCTTATTTATTTATTTATTTGATTTATATAAATTTGATAGTGGTAGGATGAGGTCTCCCACTAGTATAATTTTACTATCTAGGTCCTCCTTCAATTCTACTAGTTTCTCCTCTAGAAATTTGGATGCTATACCATTTGGTGCATACATGTTGATTAGTGATATTTCCTCATTGTCTATACTTCCTTTTATCAGGATATATTTACCTTCCCTATCCCTTTTAATCAGGTCTGTTTTTACTTTGGTTTTGTCAGATATTATGATTGCAACTCCTGCCTTCTTTCTATAAGTTGATGCCCAATATGTCTTGTTCCAACCTTTAATTCTGACCTTGTGAGTATCTACCTGCCTCAGGTGTGTTTTTTGCAGACAACATATGGTAGGATTTTGGATTCTAATCCACTCTCCTATTTGTTTATGTTTTATGGGTGAGTTCATCCCATTCATGTTCAAAGTTATGATTGTCACTTGTGAATTCCCTAGCATTTTGATGTCCTCTCCTAGTTCTGTCCTTTCTTCTTTTGCTATATCCTTTTAAACCAGTGGTTTACTTTTAATCAATCTCCCTAATCTCCTCCCTTAATATGCTTCCCTTTCTGTTCACTCCCTTTTTGTTCCCTTCTTGTTTTTTTAGAATCCTTTAAGTTCCCTCCCCCCTCTCCTTCCCTCCCTTTTTGTACTCCCTCCTCTAACCCCCTAAATTTTCCCTTCTTACTTCCCCTGTAGGATAAGATAGAATTCAAGATCCCAATGGATCTAGATGCTCTTCCCTCTTAGAATTGATGTCACTGAGAGTAAGGTTTAAGTATTAACTATTAGCACTCTCTTCCTCTCCTTCTTATCAGAGTATTCTTCCCCCTCCCTTTCCCATGTATATCTTTATGTGATAAAGATTATCCTATTTATTTTATTTCTTCAAGTATCTTTTGGTACCATCTTTGACTCCCTGCAACCCTTTTTCTTTTTTTGCATATCATCGTATAGCCCTTAATGACCATATCTTTTCCTATGAGTGATTCTTCTAATTACTATAATAATGAATACAATTTTTGAGAGTTACAAATAACATTTCCCCATATATTGATATATATATATAATTTGATCTAATTATAACCCTTAAAGAGGACAGTTTGAATAAAATTTTAAAAAAAAACATTTTCCCCTTTTCCCTCTCTTTCTTATTTACCTTTTCATGTTTCTCTTGATCTTTGTGTTTGGATATCAAACTTTTTACTTAGTTCTGGTCTTTTCTCTACAAATATTTGGAAATATTCTATTTTGTTGAATGCCTATACTTTCCCCTGAAAGTATATAGTCAGTTTTGATGGATAGGTGATCCTTGGTTGAAGACCCAGTTCTCTTATCTTTCTGAAATTCATGTTCCAGGCCTTGCAGTCCTTTAATGTGGAAGGTGCCAGGTCTTGTGTGAACCTGACTGGTGATCCTTGGTATCTGAATTGTCACTTTTAGGATTGTTATAGAATTTTCTCCTTAGCTTGAAAGCTTTGGAATTTAGCATTTACATTCCTGGGAGTTGTCTTTTGGGATTTAGTATAGAAGGTGTTCTATGAATTATTTCAATGTCTATTTTGCCCCCTTTTCAAGAACATCAGGGCAGTTTTCTTGGATTATTTCTTGTAGTATGATGCTGAGATTTCTGTTTATTTCTGGTTTTTCAGGTAGACCAATGCTTCTCAAATTGTCTCAGGGTGATCTGTATTCTTGATCTGTCATCTTGTCAGTGAGATATTTTATTTTTTCTTCTATTTTGTCAGTCTTTTGACTTTGCTCTATTAATTCTTGCTGTTTTGCAAGATCATTGGTTTCCAGTTGCACAAATCTGGTCCTTAAGGCCTACTTTTCTGTTATGATCTTTTGGTTTTCTGCTTTAATCTTTTGAATTTCCTTTTCAGTTTGGCCTATTCTGTTTTTCATGGACTCCCACTGTTTCTCCAATGAGGAGTTCTTGCTCCTCAAACTGTTATTTTCTCTTTGAACTATTTCCCACTTTTCTTGCCAGACGGCTTCTATCTTTTGGATAAGCTCCAATATAAATTCTTCAAGAGCTTATAGACTATTTCCATTTTTTTCACTTTAAACATTATTTTATTTGGTCATTTCCAAACATTATTCATTGGAAACAAAGATCATTTTCTTTTCCTCCCCCCCACCCCCTTCCCACCACCTCTCCCATAGCCGGTGCACGATTCCACTGGGTATCACTTGTGTTCTTGGTTCGAACCCATTTCCATGTTGTTGGTATTTGCATTAGAGTGTTCAATTAGAGTCTCTCCTCAGTCGTATCCCCTTCCCCCCTATAGTCAAGCAGTTGATTTTCCTCAGTGTTTTTACTCCCATAGATTATCCTCTGATTGTGGATAGTGTTTTTTAGATCCCTGCAGATTGTTCAGGGACATTGCATTGCCACTAATGGAGAAGTCCGTTACCTTCAATTGTACCACAGTGTATCAGTCTCTGTGTATAATGTTTTCTTGGTTCTGCTTCTTTGTCTCTGCATCACTTCTTGGAGGATGTTCCAATCTCCATGGAATTCCTCTACTTTATTATTCCTTTGAGCACAATAGTATTCCATCACCAACATATACCACAATTTTTTCAGCCATTCCCCAATTGAAGGGCATCCTCTCATTTTCCAATTTTTGGCCACCACAAAGAATGCAGCTATGGATATTCTTGTACAAGTCTTTTTACTTATTGTCTCTTTGGGGTACAAACCCAGCAGTGCTATAGCTTGATCAAAGGGCAGACAGTCTCTTATTACCTTTTGGGCATAGTTCCAAATTGCCCTCCAGAATGGTTGGATCAATTCACAACTCCACCAGCAATGCATTAATGTCCCTGCTTTGCCACATCCCCTCCAGCATTCATTACTTTCCTTTGCTGTCATGTTGAACAATCTGCTAGGTGTGAGGTGATACCTCAGGGTTGTTTTGATTTACATCTCTCTGATTATAAGAGATTTAGAACACTTCTTCATGTGCTTATTAATAGTTTTGATTTCTTTATCTGAAAAGTATTTATCCATGTCCCTTGCCCATTTAGCAATTGGAGAATGGCTTGGATTTTTGTACAATTGATTTAGCTCTTTATAAATTCGAGTAATTAAACCTTTGTCAGAGTTTTCTATGAAGATTTTTCCCAATTTGTTGTTTCCCTTCTGATTTTAATTACATTGGTTTTGTTTGTACAAAAGCTTTTTAATTTGATGTACTTGAAATTATTCATTTTACATTTTGTGACTCTTTCTATGTCTCTCTTGGTTTTAAAGTCTTTCCCCTCCCAAAGGTCTGACATGTATACTATTCTGTGTTTACCCAATTTACTTATGGTTTCCTTCGTTATGTTAAAGTCATTCACCCATTTTGAATTTATCTTGGTGTAGGGTGTGAGGTGTTGATCAATTCCTAATCTCTCCCACACTGTCTTCCAATTTTCCCAGCAGTTTTTATCGAATAGTGGATTTTTGTCCCAAAAGCTGGGATCTTTGGGTTTATCATATACTGTCTTGCTGAGGTCACTTGCCCCCAGTCTATTCCACTGATCCTCCTTTCTGTCTCTTAGCCAGTACCAAATTGTTTTGATGACTGCTGCTTCGTAATATAGTTTAAGGTCTGGGACTGCAAGGCCCCCATCATTTGTGTTTTCTTCATTATTTTCTTCCAAATGAACTTTGTTATGTTTTTTTCTAAATCAGTAAAGAAATTTTTTGGGAGTTCAATGGGTATGGTACTAAATAGATAAATAAGTTTGGGTAGGATTGTCATTTTTATTATATTGGCTCGTCCTATCCATGAGCAGTTAATGTTTTTCCAATTGTTCAAGTCTAGTTTTAGTTGTGTGGAGAGTGTTTTGTAGCTGTGTTCATATAGTTCCTGTGTTTGTCTTGGGAGATAGATTCCTAGGTATTTTATTTTGTCTAAGGTGATTTTGAATGGGATTTCTCTTTCTAGTTTTTGCTGCTGAGCTGTGTTGGAGATATATAGAAAAACTGATGACTTCTGTGGGTTTATTTTGTATCCTGCAACTTTGCTAAAGTTGTTGATTATTTCAATTAGCTTTTTGGTTGAATCTCTAGGATTCTTTAAGTAGACCATCATGTCATCTGCAAAGAGTGATAACTTAGTCTCTTCCTTGCCTATTTTGATGCCTTCAATTTCTTTTTCTTCTCTAATTGCTACTGCTAGGGTTTCTAGTACAATGTCAAATAGTAGAGGTGATAATGGGCATCCTTGTTTCACTCCTGATCTTATTGGGAATTCATCTAGTTTATCCCCATTGCAGATGATGTTCGCTGATGGTTTTAGATCTATACTGTTTATTATTTTTAGGAACGACCCTTCTATTCCTATGCTTTCTAGTGTTTTTAATAGGAATGGGTGTTGTATTTTATCAAAGGCTTTTTCTGCATCTATTGAGATAATCATGTGGTTCTTGTTGGTTTTCTTGTTGATGTGGTCAATTATGTGGATGGTTTTCCTAATATTGAACCAGCCCTGCATCCCTGGTATAAATCCTACTTGATCATGGTGGATGACCCTTCTGATCACTTGCTGGAGTCTTTTTGCTAGTATCTTATTTAAGATTTTTGCATCTATATTCATTAGGGAGATTGGTCTATAATTTTCTTTCTCTGTTTTTGACCTGCCTGGTTTTGGAATCAGTATGATGTTTGTGTCATAAAAGTAGTTTGGTAGAACTCCCTCTTTGCTTATTATGTCAAATAGTTTGTATAGTATTGGGATTAACTGTTCTCTGAATGTTTGATAGAATTCACTGGTGAATCCATCAGGCCCTGGGGATTTTTTCTTAGGAAGTTCTTTGATGGCTTGTTGGATTTCATTTTCTGATATGGGATTATTTAAGAATTCTATTTCTTCTTCTGTTAGTCTAGGCAGTTTGTATTTTTGTATATATTCATCCATATCACCTAAATTGGTGTATTTATTGCCATAAAATTGGGCAAAGTAATTTCTAATGATTTCCTTAATTTCCTCTTTGTTGGAGGTGAGGTCACCCTTTTCATCTTTGATGCTGTTAATTTGCTTTTCTTCTTTCCTTTTTTTAATTAGATTGACCAATACTTTGTCTATTTTGTTTGTTTTTTTTCAAAGTACCAGCTTCTTGTCTTATTTATTAAATCAATAGTTCTATCACTTTCCATTTTATTAATTTCTCCCTTAATTTTTAGGATTTCTAGTTTGGTTTTCTGCTGGGGGGTTTTAATTTGATCGCTTTCGAGTTTTTTATTTGCATTTCCAATTGATTGATCTCTGCTCTCCCTTCTTTGTTAATATATGCAATCAGGGATATGACTTTTCCTCTAAGTACTGCTTTGGTTGCATCCCATAAGGTTTGAAAGGATGTCTTGCCATTGTCATTTTCCTCGATGAAATTATTAATTGTTTCTATGATTTCTTCTCTAACTAAACGATTTTGGAGTATCATATTGTTTAATTTCCAATTAGTTTTTGATTTGGTTTTCCATGTACCATTACTGATCATTATTTTTATTGCCTTGTGATCTGAAAAGGCTGCATTTATTATTTCTGCTTTTCTGCATTTGTGTGCCATGTTTCTGTGACCTAGTGTATGATCTATTTTTGTGAATGTGCCATGTGGTGCTGAGAAGAAGGTGTATTCCTTTTTATCCCTATTTATTTTTCTCCATATGTCTATTAATTCTAATTTTTCTAAGATTTCATTCACCTCTTTTACCTTTTTCTTATTTATTTTTTTTATTTGATTTATCCAAATTGATAATGGTTGGTTCAAGTCTCCCACTAATATGGTTTTACTGTCTATTTCTTCCTTCAATTCTCCTAGTTTCTCCATTATAAATTTGGGTGCTATATTATTTGGTGCATACATGTTGATTAGTGATATTTCCTCATTATCTAAAGTCCCTTTTAACAAAATATAATTACCTTCCCTATCCCTTTTGATCAGGTCTATTTTTGCTTTGGCTTTGTCAGATATCATGATTGCAACTCCTGCCTTCTTTCTGTCAGTTGAGACCCAGAAGATCTTACTGCATCCTTTAATTCTGACATTGTGGGTGTCTTCCCACCTCATATGTGTTTCTTGAAGTCAACAAATGGTAGGGTTTTGGGTTCTAATCCAATCTGCTATTTTTCTACCTTTTATGGGTGAGTTCATCCCATTCATGTTCAAAGTTATGATTGTCACTTGTGGATTCGCTGGCATTTTGATATCTTCCCCTAGTTCTGACCTTTCTTCTTCAGCTATATCCTTTTGAACCAGTGATTTACTTTAGGTCAGTCCCTCTAGTCCCCTCCCTTCATATGCTTCCCTTTCTATCCCCTCCCTTTTTATTCTCCCTTCCCCTCCCCCTCTCCTTCCCTCCCTTTTTATACTCCCTCCCCCCTCCTCTTCCTTGATTTTCCTTTCTTTCTTACCCTGTAGGATAAGATAGAATTCAAGATCTCACTGGATCTAGATGTTCTTCCCTCTCAGATTTGATTTCACTGAGAGTAAGATTTAAGAACCCCTTCCCATATGTATCTTTGTATGGGAAAGATTATTCTATTTATTCCCCCTATTTCTTGAAGTAAATGTTAGTATTATCAACAGTTCCCCCCTCCCTTTTTCTTTCTTTCCCCCCCCCTTTCACCAAATATTCTTGATGCCCCAATCTTTTTCTATGTATGATTCTTCTAACTACTCTTATGATGCATTCAATTTTTGAGAGTTACACAATACATTTTCCCCACATATTAATATATATATATACAATTTGATATAAATGTTGTCCTTATAGAAGAGAGTTTGACTTAAAGAAAAAGATAAGATTTATCTCCTTATCCCTTTTTTTCATATTTACCTTTTTATGTTTCTCTTGATTTCTGTGATTGGATGTCAAATTTTCCACGAAGTTCTGGTCCTTTCTTAGCAAATGCTTGGAAATCTTCTATTTTGTTGAATGCCCATACTTTCCCCTGGGAGTATATAGTCAGTTTTGCTAGGTAGTTGATTCTTGGTTGGAGACCCAGCTCTCTTGCCTTTCTAAATATTGTGTTCCATGCTTTGCAGTCTCTTAGTGTGTTAGCCACTAAGTCCTGTGTGATCCTTATGGGAGACCCCCTATATCTGAAGCTCCTCTTCTTGGCTTTTTGTAGGATTTTCTCCTTTTCTTGGAAGCTCTTGAATTTGGCGATTACTTTCCTGGGGGTTGTCTTTTGGGGATTTAGTATAGAGGGTGTTCTATGAACCCCTTCTATTTCTATTTTGCCCCCTTGCTCCAGAACATGTGGGCAATTTTCTTCTATAATCTCCTGTAGAATAGCATCGAGGTTTTTGTTTATCTCTGGTTTTTGGGGGAGACCAATAATTAATAATTATGAGGTTGTCTCTTCTTCCTCTGTTTTCCAAGTCTGTGACCTTTTCAGTGAGATATTTCATGTTTTCTTCTAATTAATTAATTTTTTGGCTTTGCTTTATTGATACTTGCTGTTTTGTAATCTCGCTGTCTTCTAGCTGCCTAATTCTGGTCTTTAGGGACTGGTTTTGCTTTTCAGCTTTGTCTGCCATTCTATTAGATGCTTCCAGCTCCTTCTCCAATTGTGTAGTCTTGTCTATCAGACTGCTGATCTCTTTCTCCCATTTTTTTCCAAAAGGTTTCCATCTTTTGGATAAGTTCCAGTTTGAGATCTTCCAGAGCTTGTGGATAGTTTCCATTTTGGGAGGCATGTTCTGATTTTGTTTGGATTTCATCCTCATTCTCTTCTTTTCCTTGGGTACTCCCTCCATAAAAATTTTCAATAGTCACTTTCCCCCCCTTTCTTCTTGGAGGTTTGATTTTGGGACATGTGAGCCATCGCTTTAGTGGTTTTATAACACTTTCTTTTTTTGGTCTGGGGTCTGGGTGATATGGGCGGGTTTTCTGTGAATTTAGGTTGCCTCAGACTAGTTCTTCCCAGCCTCCAAGGTTTCTTAGAGCGTGGGTCCCTTTGTTCAGCCCAATTGCCCAGGCAATCAGTGCAGCCCGCCCAGGTGTTTAGCTCCGCTCAGATGTTCAGTGCAACCTCCCCGAGTTCAGCTCTGCATCCTCCTGTGCTCAGCATAGGATTCGCCTGTGAAACCACCCTGAGAGGTCATTTCCTTGCAATCTTTAGATCCCAAGGACCCTGGTGTGCCCCCCACCCCCAGACAGAGAAGCTCCTCACTCACTCTCTGTCCCAGTGAGCACTCTGATAGCTTACACTGGTTTGGTGGGTGGGGGGAGGGGTGGCTCAGTTCACATTTTTGTGCGAGCTTTTCCTCCTCCTTATAGTGGGGGAATGTTCAAACCCCACATACCTTCGTTTCTGTGGGGTACTGGAGAGTCCCTCCATTCGTCCAAAGGTGATTTTTATGCTCTTTTGAGGTAGTCTATTTCATTCGGTCCTGGGGAGGGGAAGCGAGTCGCATCTAGATTGCAGCCATGTTTACCCGTAAGTCCGACTATTTCCATTTTTTGAAGGTTTTGTAATTGTTTGAATTTCCTCCTATATTTCCTCTGTATCCTGAGTTTTCCCTCTGTAAAAATTTTCAAAGGTCAATGCCTTTTCTTTTTCTTTTTTTTTGGTTGTGGATGGAGGTTGTGGCTCCTGGGAGCAATTTGCCATCACTGTGGGGATTTTCCTTCCCTTTTTAGTCAGAGATCTGAGAGAGATAGGCAGGCTCTCCATGTATGGAATCAAGGAGCAATGAGCTCTCGAATCTCAGCAGTTTCTCCTATTCGCTGCTCTTCTCTGCATCTCCTTGCTGAGAGCGCCCATGGTCTGTGGTCCCCAGGCTGCTGGGGTTTTAGGTGTAGCTGCTCTCAGAGGTAGGTCCTCGGTATTTTTAGTCAGGTCCCAAGGACCTAGAGGTGCCCCTTGCTCACTCCAGAGGTGTCCCTCACTCACTTGCTGATTGTGGCGCACGTTGGCTCTGACTCTGGCTCTGTAGGTGGGGTGGACAAGGGTAGATCAGCTCACATTTGGGTGGGAGATTTTTTACCCCCTTATAGTGTGGAAATGCCCAAATCCCACATATCTTCAATGCTCACCCTACTGTAGAATCCCTTTGTTCTTATGAAAATGGTTATTTGGGTCTTTTGAGGTAGTCTATATCAGTGGGTCTGAGGAGAGGAAGTGTCCCATGTCTAGACTGATGCCATGTTTACCTGTAATTCTCTCTAGAATGGTTTCAAATGGGTTTCTCTTTCTAATTACTGCTAATCAGTTTTGTTAGAAATATATAGAAATGCTAATGATTTACATGGGTTTATTTTGTACCTTGCAACTTTGCTAAAGTTGTTAATTATTTCAACTAGTCTTTTAGTTGATTTTCTAGGATTCTTTAAGTATACCATCAAATCATCTGCAAAGCGTGATAGTTTAGTTTCCTCATTGCCCACATTAACATAGTTCTTATTCTTTACATGGATAAATGATTATATTTCTTGATTTTTGTTGTTTATAATAATAAAAGATAGATTTTTGTTTGAAGAAAAATGTCACCTAGTTAAATCTCTTCTTTACAAAGAAGAGTAAATCAAAGAATGTATAGTTTAAATTCCTTGCCAAGGCAAAATTGGGACACGAATGCATTCCTGGTAGAGTTGTGAACTGATCCAACCATTCTGGAAGGCAGTCAGGAATTATGCCCAAAGGGTTTTAAGAGACTGAATGCCTTTTGATTCAGCTATTCCACTACTGGGTTTGTACCCCAAAGAGATATTCAAAAGTGTTTGTAAAAAAATATTCATAGCTGCAATTTTTTTAAAAACCCTTACCTTCCGTCTTAGAGTCAATACTGTGTATTGGCTCCAAGGCAGAAGAGTGGTAAGGGCTAGGCAATGGGGGTCAAGTGACTTGCCCAGGGTCACACAACTGGGAAGTGTCTGAGGCCAGATTTGAACCTAGGACCTCCCATCTCTAGGGCTGACTCTCAATCCACTGAGCCACCTAGCTGCCCCCTATAGCTGCAATTTTTGTGGCAAAAAATTAGAAAGTGAGGGGATGCCCATCGATTAGGGAATGACTGAACAAAGTGTGGTATATGATGGTGATGGAATACTGTTGTTCTATAAAGAATGATAAACTGCTTAATTTCTATATGAACTTCCATGAACTGATGCAAAGAAAAAGGAGCAGAACCAGGAGAACATTATACACAGAGACTGAAACACTGTGGCACAATTGAATGTGATGGACTTCTCTATTAGCAGCAATGCAATGACCCAGGACAATTCTGAGGAACTTGTGAGAATGAACACTATCCACATTGAGAGAAAGAACTGTGGGAGTGGAAATACAGAAGAAACATATATGATAATCACGAGGTTTGATTGGGGTTTGGATGTTAAAAAGATCATTCTATGACAAATATTAAAAATATGGAAATGGGTTTTTTAACAATGATACATGTATAACCCAGAGGAATTTCTTGTCAGCTGTGGAATGGGGGAGGGAAGAGGAAAAGGAAAGAAGATGAATTGTATAACCATGGGAAAATATCTTAAATAAACAAATACATTTTTAAAAGTTCCTTGCCAAGGGTCACAAAATATCAGAGGCAAGATTCAAATATTTTTCTCCTAACTCAAATTGCAATATTCTTTCTGATCTAACTCCTTTAAAACTAGTTATATGAATGTCATTGACCAATACTTGAACAGTATTATTTCTTTACTTGCTAAATTTGAGCCTTGCTCTAAACTTGACACCTTTTCCCAATGGCATTCCCAAATTCCCTTTTAATACCTCAGTCATGTTAACTAATTAATCATTAAACATTTATTAAACACCTGTTCTGAAAAAGGAAATAATTGTCAATATAAAGTTCTCTATGATGTGAGAAAAAGAGACACTAGGTGAGAAAAAAAGTGACACTAGGGCAGATAGTTTCCATGGTTCTATGAATTGAATAAGACATCACATTTTCCCAAAATGACAATGGAAACTATATCCTAGAAAGGACCCCATATATTAGTTTCCTAACCAACCTTCTATTGCCATTGATTTGAAGCCAGAACACCTCGATTTAAATCAAAGGCTTTGAGACTTGCTACCTGTGTGACCTCACAGGTATCTCTTAACTTCTCTTGACCTTAATTAATGTTTATAAAGTGACTAGAATGGATCAGGTGATCTCAAAGTTTTGTTCTTATGCTAAATCCTATAATGTTATGACCTTAAATCCCAGGAAATACTTGTTTTAGGAGTTTCTTAATGTTCTAGCACAGGAAAATTATTTTCTCTCCTAGGATCCTAGAATTAAAAGGGAATGAAATGGTCATCTCCTTCTAATCTATCACCCATATAAGAGACCCTTCTGCAAAATCTAAGAGACTAGAGTAGACCAGTAAGAGGAAAAACTGTTTTAAATAGAGGTGAACACTTAGGAGCAGAGAGTACTGCTAGGCACTTTGCATTACTAAATATAAATGTTATACTGCATAAGTGAGACTGAGAAATCAGAATAAGGGTTTCATCACCTTAATGTTTCATATTAACTTATTTCAGAGCTCCAAGGATCTATAATTTGACTGAAGGTAAGTGACCCCTTCACCAATATAGATTACCACCTCTACACTTCTTAAATAGACCAGAATTATTTGGGATGAAAAAAGTCATTTCCTTGTGGACAACCCTATGGTTATGAATCTCATTGAATTTAACATACAAATTTCTACAAGGCCAGAGTTCAATGTTTTCCCAGATCCTTAGAACAGACTTTCTTTAGTTTACACTTTGCCCAACCTTCAAGAATTCATAGGATCATAGTTTTAGAGCTGGAAAGAGCATTAGAGGTCAAGGAGCCTAAGTCCTTTCTTTCCATTTGCAATTGAAGAAACTGAGGCACTTGCATTACAACAAGGAGTTAAGTAATTTGCCAGCATTACACAATTAGTGTATTTAAGCCTAGATCTTCATGACTTCAAGCTCTTTGCTTGTCTGCAATATCTTATTGTCTTTCAACACAATGATACAGTAAGACATCATTAATAATACATCAAAGACCTGCAATTATTTTTGCCCACATAGCATAGGAACTGCCTCCACCAACATAAATAACAACCTATCTGTCACTTACAGTTTAGAGAGTTACCTGATACATTGGAAAGTTAAAGTGCCTGGCATGCAATCTTAGAGGTAGTGGCAAAAATGGGATTTGAATCTAGGTCTTCCTGACTCCAAACCTAACAATCTATCCACTATGAATTTGTTGTATATCAGGTCATATACATGATAAAAAAATTTAAAAATGTAATTTCTTATCCTTAAAGAGTGATGATCATTCTATATTAGGACACTTAAAATAATAATCTACTACTAAAAATCCCTTCAGCACTGGAAACATTGGTAGCTCACTGAACGACTTCCAACCTTGAGATCATGTATGTATTCTATAATATTTTAAAATATTTGAGTTATTTGACTTTGCCAATAGGATAATTTTCTCAAAAGTCAATGTGCTTGCAACATGAAACATAGAATAATATGCCAAGGAGTTTTAGAAAACAGAGGATGGTTTTATAATAATATGACAGTTTGAAATATTTTACCCATATTCTAAAAGTTGGACCTTCTGATCAAAATAGTAGGAATAATTCTTGTATTAGCATTCCTTCCACTAGAATGTTAAAGTGGTTTAATAGCAAGGGACATGTGTGTCAACCAATTCCTAATCATATGTTAAGAATAGAATGCCAAAGGAACATAAAAATGAATGGATTTCCTACCCCCTAAAACATTATCAGTCAAATTGTATTTACAAATATTCTTTGTGTTTTTACATTCTGTCCAATAGATAGTTCAAAGTAGATCACCAGTGACCTCACAATTTAGGAGAGCTACAAGTATTATGTAAAACCTCTGACACAAGAAACTCTATTCTTTTTTTATAAGGACCCTCATCTCAATACATCTGCATAGCTGTCACAATGGATAGAATCCTGGGCTTAGGTTAAGGAAGGTGAGTTCAGATTTAATCTTTGACACACTAACTGTGTGAATCTGGGCAAGTCACATAACCCTTTTTTGTCTCAATTTCTTCATCTGTAAGATGAGACTGATAAAAGTACCAAGTTCCTAGAGTTGCTGTGAGGATCAAATGAGATGATATATGTGAAATGATAAGCACATGCCTGACACAATATATGCTATGTAAAGACTATTGCTAATATTATTGTTGTTGCTATAATGGATTAAAACACATTTGCTGCATTTTTATAGGAAGATCTTTTCTTCCTGTTCAACTGATTCCCTTCTTATTCAAGGTGCATTAATTTTGTTGATGTGTAAGCTTTTCAGTTTCACATAGTTATAGTTATCCGTCTTATTTTTGTAGTCACTTCTGTCCCTTGTTTGGTTAAGAAAATATTTCCTACCAATAACAGTTAAAGGTATATGATATACTTCCCTTCTAAAAATTTTATAGCATATTTTAGTATGATCTTTAATATTAAGGTGTTTAACCATTTAGAACATGTCATGGAACCACAAAGAATATACCAAAATAAATTCTATGCAGGAAATTCAAGAAATTCGCCAAGTCACAGTGAGTTATTTTTACAACCCAGGGCATGAGAGAGAGAGAGAGAGAGAGAGAGAGAGAGAGAGAGAGAGAGAGAGAGAGAGATCTTTAGACACTAGAGTGAAGGATGCCTAGGAGTGTGTAGCAAAGCAGTAACCATATGGCCATAGGTAGAAACAGCAGCAGACTTTGGCATAAACACTAGTGTGTAGCAACCCAGAGCCCAGGGACATTAAAAAGGCTGAAAGCTGGACAGAAAGAGATCCTGTAGGACCCTTGTACTAGCATTGGGCATAGGATCGAGTGCCATTTGGTATCTCTCTCTCCCCCCCTGCTCCATTTCAGGACACAGTTCCAAGGCAAAGTAAAGTGATCCGCATGGTTACAGTTGTGAGAGAATAGGGACCTACCTGAAGAACGAGCAGCACACACATCAGGAGAGCAATGGACAGATCACAGAAGCACTGAAAAATTACAGGCCCCAAGACTGAGCTGTGAAAGCAGCAAAAGGACATAAAAGAAGTCCAAGCCAGTTATTCCCCCTCCCCTACCCAAGAAGTGAGCAGAGCAAGCAAAATAATAATAATAATAATAATAATAATAATAATAATCTGACCATAAAAAGCTATCATGTGACAGGGAAACTCAATATATAAATTCAGAAGAAGATTTGTGTCATGAAAACACCTACAAGCACAGCCTTAAAGAAAACTCCAGATTGACACAAGCCCAACAAAAATTCTTAAAAGAATGCAATTTAAATTTTTTTTAATTTAGAATATTTTTCCATGGTTACATGATTCATGATCCCTTCTCGCTGCTACTTTTCTCCCCCATTCTGAATCCAACAAGCAGTTCCACTGGGTTTTACATGTATCATTATTCAAAACCTATTTTTATGCTATTCATATTTGAAATAGAGTGATCCTTTAACATCAAACCCCAAATATACCCCTATTACATTACATGATCAATCCCATATTATTCTAATGCATTTCTGCTCCCACAGTTCTCTCTCTGGATGTGGATATCATTCTTTCTCACAATTTCCTCTAAATTGCCCTGAGACATTGCTAGTAGAGAAGTCCATTACATTTGATTGTACCACAGGGTATCAGTCTCTGTATACATTGTTCTCCTGGTTCTGTTCCTTTCACTGCATCAATTCCTGGAGGTGATTCCAGTTCACATGGAATTCCTCCAGTTCGTTATTCCTTTCAGCACAATAGTATTCTATCACCATCATATAATACAATTTGTTCAGCCATTCCACAATCAAGGGAAAAAAGAAAAAAGAGGAAAAGGAATGCTATCTATGCAAGAAAACTATAAAACTGATTAAATACATTTCTTAAGAGACATGCACATACACACAAAACCTAGAGCTAAGTTTTGCTAATAAAAAAGTTAACTATAAACCCAAATACAACAAGAAGACAAATTTGACTTCATAGATTTCACTGAGCCTTAAATATTTTAAGATGGTTATTGTAAAAAGAAAGAATTTGTTAAAAATGTGATGAAGGAGTTTTGTATATTAAGAAGACATGCAAAGCAATGCAGTAAATGGACGAAGGCAAAGATATTTGCTGTCTATTATGTACTAGGTATTACAGTAGGTACAAGAAAAAAAATGCAAAACTGAGAACATCCCTGCTCTCAAATGCCTTATGTTTGAATAAGATGAAAAAACACATAATGTTGCAACAGGTAAAGCAAGGAGTTTTTGATCTGAGGAGAAAGGGATTATGATAAGTTGATTTCAGGCTCCTAACAAGAGCAAAAGATGGAAATAAAGCAAGAGAACAGGTGGTCAAATGACTCAATTGGCCTGTGTTCTTGGCACAGAGATGAACTGGATGTAAAGCTTGGTCTTGGGCTGTCGATATAGGGCTGATTAGAGGAGTTTCCATTCACTCTTCACCCAATTAAGATACTTCAGTCACAAAATAAAGTGTACTAAGAGTAGAAAAACCTCTGCACTTAGTCAGGAAGGTTTGAGTTCAAAATTGGCCTCTGACCCTTACCAGTTATGTGACTACAGATTACTTTAACTTCCTTGAACTTGGTGCTCATAAACAAGTCAGAACTTCATAAGCCATTTAAGGATTGGGACTTCAAAGAGTCTGGACAGGAACTAGCTAGAGATAAAATTACAGAATACATAGTTTGTTCTCAGTGTCCTTTCCTGCCCTTCTGAGTTCTTCCATTCCCTTTGGCTCATTATGATACCCAGCACTCTCATGCTGTCCCCCTGAGATCCAAGCACACTTCTTGGAGAACTCCTCTGTGATCTTTCCTCCAGGTTGTATCCCATCATCAAACCTCCCCTGATCCCATTTCTCTATCAAAACTTAGCTGTTGATCTCTTCTGCAAAATGTCTAATATGGCGAGAGTGTGATGGAAGGAGAGAATTTTGAACTGAAATTTTTTAAAATAAATTTTAAATTGTTTTTACGCGTAATTGGGGTGGGGATAAAATATTGTTTTAAAAAAGTTTCTATCTTATATTCAATTCCATCAAGTCTTGGGTGACTTCATAGTCCGTGGAAGGATCATAGCATAATTAGAGAGCTGGGCCTCTAGGTGAGAATATCTTGGGTCTAATCATGCCCCTGATCCTTCCTCTCTGTGTGACTGAGCAAAAGAGTTAACCTCTCTGTCTTAGTTTTCTAATTGTAAAATGAATAAAATGAAACCCTGTAATGTCAATATCACAGGATTGTTGTAAGATTCAAAAGAGAAAATGTGTATATAGCGTTTTGTGAACCTCAGACTTCTATATAAATAACAGTTTAAAGGGTCATAGTCAAAGTTTAAAGTTCATTTATTCCAATTCCTTCATTTTATAGATGAGGAAACTAAGACCAAGAAAAGATCCATGACTTGTTAAAAGTCATAGAGGCAGTGAGTGACAGAGCTGGGATTTGAACTCAGATTCTCTTCAAGTGCTCTCTCTACTACATAATGAGTTATTATTACTAAAAAAAAACTAATTTGAACTATTCAGAGCTGGTAATGTTGGGATGTATATACCTTAAAACATTTCTGATTTAATAAGTACCTTTATGGGAAACTTAACCTCAAGGTAACTGATTTCAAAATTCTAGGCACTGTGACAGTCCTAAGGTAGGGAAACATTTTTGAATAACAAACTTTTTGTCATCCCCAAAATTATATGAGGTAGGCCATGCCTCCTCTGCCAATGTGTTAATTTTGTCTTAGGGCAACGAAAATGTCAGCAATAAGGATCTTGGGGTTAGTGTGGTGCAGAGAAAGAAGCCAGAGATTAAAGAGCTCTTTGCCAAAACCTTATGATACCTAAAAAATACTTTCATTGTAGGCATAGTCTTTTATTCAAATAATCTGCAATTTGTTACTATTTAAACCCATTTCCTTCCTTCATTCCATAGTGAAAAAAGAATAGCTGGTTTTTGTTATCCCTTTATCTTAGGAATAATGTGAAGGTTTAATAAAGGACACTGCAAAACTCTGCAAATATGAACCGCAAAAAACCACTTCATGCTGACGGCATCATTATTAAGCGGTTCCATGTCACCTTGCCATTTTCTACTTGTCACTCACTAATTAAATGTCACTTCTCAATAGCTACATGAATATAGTGTCAATTGACATCATTTAAAATAGCATCTAAGTACAACTAACCATACCTGGATGCCTAAACTAGATGTGTCCTCCGAAATCTAAATCCTTTGTCTTAACTCACTCCTCTCTGCCTGTTCTTCTCCCCAACTCTGCTTCACAATTGGCATTCAGTTTCCATAGTATAGTGGGAGCATGTATTCTGGTTAAGCTGAAATAGTGACCAGGAGTCTCATGTTAACATTTTCTTTGCTTTTTCAGAAAAGAGAAGGGAGGCATTTTACAGGATAAAATTGTTTCCATCTTTTATGAATATTGTCATAAACGACTCATTCACTACTCTCCCCTCTACATTTTATTGGCACTTCTAGACTAATTGAACAAATTTTAGTTAAGCACTTACTGAATACAGATCATTGTACTAGATAATAGAGGATGATATAAAGTTTATATAAACCATACCCAGCTCTCATGGAGCATTCAAAGAGCTACATTTTAAAACAGCATCACTATCCTTTGTCTTCAAACATCTCATAAACAAAGAAGCCCAGAAATCTTGAAATTATCTAAACATTGATTTCCTCTAGAATATGAGCAAGAACATAGGGAATCCCATCAGTATGGTAGCATCTAATAGGCATTTGTGTTTTGCCAAATCATATATATTACTAGGTTGTTTTTTTCATTATCTCAGCTTCATATGGTGTGTAAATTATCTTCCTGATAAACATCTTATTCTCCTTAATTGAAATTCAAATAGCCATCATATGAAATGAAGAGGATTAGCCAAAAGGACTGATTTGTGATTTTATTGGTAAATGGAACTCCTGGGTGAGAGAACTTCTACATATGTAAGATAACACCTTTACTCCAACTTTTAATCTTAACATTTCCTAGAGAACAGAGAGATTCAGCAGTTTGCCCAGTGTTATGCAATTAGTGTGATAGAGGCAAAGATTTATAAACCCTTACCTTCTTTCTTAGAATCAATACCAAGTATTAGTTCCAAGGCAAAAGAGTGGTAAGCAAGGAACTTATGAGAAAGAATGCTATCCACATCCAGAGAAAGAACTGTGGGAGTAGAAACACAGAAGAAAAACATATGATTGATGTGGTTTGATGTAGATATGATTGGGGTTTTGGCTTTACAAGATCACACTATTGCAAATATGAATAATTCAGAAATAGGTTTTAACAATAATACATGTATAACCCAGTGGAATTATTTGTCATCTACAGGAATGGGGAGGAAAAGAGGTGAGGAAAATCAAGAATCACATAACCATGGAAAAATATTCTAAATAAACATTGATCATGAAATTTGAAAATAATGGTAAGGTCTAGGCAATTAGGGTTAGGTGACTTGCCCAGGGTCACACAGCCAGAAAGTGTTTGAGGCCAGATTTTAACCCACAACCTCTTATCTCCAGGTCTGGCTCTCAATTCACTGAGCTACCCCCAAAGCATGAATTTTTATACATAGTCAATGTGTTCTTTTATTTTGCTTGACTGTACTTATTTTTTAAGGGAAAAATTGTGTTTGGGGGAGGGGGAAGTCTATGAGTAGAGATAGAGATTAAAAAATAAGAAAAATAAAAGTGAGAACTTCAAAAAACAATAAAAACAAATACACAGAGGATAGAAGAAGGAAGTTCAGAAGCAAACACTGAAGACAAAGGCAGTTTAGGGACCACTATTAGTTACATTTAATGTACACTTAAATGTTTTTTCACAGTTTCATAGATGATTTTCCTGCCTCATTTTTTTGAAATGTTGCTATTTCTTCCATTCACAAAAATAAAACAGAAATTTGGAATTTTTTAAAATATCCATCAATCTGGTCTTTTAAAAGAGGTCCTTCATTTACTTACTTTAAGTATTGATTCAGTAGCATGTGTTGAGAATGGTTAGAACTTACTAATGATTCCTGCAAAGTTGCAAGATATAAAATAAACTCATAGAAATCATTATTATTTCTCTATACTACCAAAAAAGTCCCCAAATAAGAGATAGAAAGAAAAGTCTCATGTAAAATAACTATAGACAATATAAAATATCTGAGAATATACCTGCCAAGACAAACTCAGGAACTATATCATAATTACAAAACAATTTTCATAAGAATAAAGTCAGCTCTAAATAATTGAAAAAACATTAAATGCTCATGTTAGGTCAAGCTAATTTAATAAAAATAATAATTCTTCCTAAATTAACTTACTTATTAAGTGTCATACCAAACCTAACCCTAACTACTGAAATAGAGCAAGAAAAAATAATAACAAAATTCATCTGGCTATAACATTGGGCATTGTCAATTAGGAATTAAATGAAGGTGATCTGTATATTCTTTCAATCTCCACTTTTCCCTCATTTTTGAGAATGTCAGGGCAGTTTTTTTTTTAATAATTTCCTGTAAAATAATGTCCAGGCCTTTTCTTTTGTATGATCTTCCAGGAGTCCAATAATTCTTAAATTGTCTCTTCTTGATCTGTTTTCAATGTCTACAGTTTTATCAATGAGGTGTTTCATACTTTCCTCAATTTTTTCATTCTTTGGATTTTGTTTTATAGACTCTCGCTACCTCATGAAATCATTTGCTTCTAGTTGTTTGATTATAATTTTTAAAGACCCAATTTCATCTCTGGCTTTTTGGTCATCCTCCTTCTGTTCTGATTTTCTTTGTAGGTCATCTTTCACCTTATTTGCCTCATTTCCAAGCTGGTCAATTCTGGCTTTCAAGACACTATTTTCTGTTTCCAGATTACTTATTTTTCTTTTTAAGTTCTTTTCCCAATTGTCTTCATCCTCTTTTCATTGTTTTTTGAATTGTGTTTTGAGTTCTTCCAAAGCCTGTGTTCAATTTGCTGGTGTTTCTGTGTTTTTGCTTAGTGTTCCTTAGTCCTCCTCTGTTCCATTTGCTCTTTGTTCATTACCTGAATAGGAGCTGTCAATTGTAATTTCTTTTTTTCTTTTTCTGTTGTTTACTCATATTTTTTTTTATTTCTCCCCCTCCCCCCATCATTGGCTATTATCTTGCTCCTCTGATTATTTGTTGGATCTGTAAGTTTGGGCTATTCTGTCCTGAAGGGGCTTCTTCTCTGCTCTGCTGATTGATTAGGCTAGGCTGATGGTATTAATGAGCCCTGAGGTCAGATCTTCCCCAGCTGGCAGCAGAAGATGAAGGTGTATGTAAAGGTGTGGAAGCTAAAGGGAGCTGGGCTTCCCACCCTGTTATCAGGGTATTCTCTGGTGGTTACAGCCTTCACCCTCAGAGCTTAATCAGCAAGGCTCTCAGTGGAGTCAGTGGGGGAGGGGTACTGGATATTGAGCTTCCCTGGCCTCTGAAGGCTTCTTATCTGCCCTATTGATAAGATTAACCCCAAGCAGAGTTGATTTGAAGAGCTGAATGGGCCCTGAGACCAAAACCTCGAGAAAAAGTGTGTGTGGGGGGTACAAGATGGAAAATTTTGGCTGAAACTAGGCTTCCCTCTCTGAGCTTCTCCTCCAGCTGCTTCCCTGACTGTGTTCAACATCTGTTTTCAACACCTGAGTCTGGCACTGCTGTGCCAGCAAGCCATTCCCTCTAGACTAGAGCCCTTGCTTGCCCAGAGATTCCAAGGACCACTGGAAACTCAGCACAGGAGGTGGGGGAGGAGTCCTGGGACCTTTCTTCTTCCTTTCCTTTCAACCCAAGAGTTCAAGAATTAAGGCTTTTTTGGCACACCTTTTAAGTTGATTCTTGCAGGAGGGTCCCCCAGCTCTTTCCTGTTGTTAGATTTGGTTTTCTGTCCCCTTGAAGCACTTTGTTTTTGATTGGTGTGGAAGGTTTTTGAGCAAGGTCTATACTTTTGCTGTGTCTAAGGTACCATCTTCTCAGAATCCCACAAAATTCATCTGGAAGAAAAAAAGGACTTGAAATATCAAGGGAATTGAGGAGGGAAATATGAAATAAACTGGCTTAGCAGTACCAGACCTCAAATTATAAAGAGCAACCTTCAAAACAATCTGGTACTTGCTAAGAAATAGAGTAGAGGACCAGTTGAACAGATAAAACACTCTACACATAAGGGTAAATGAACATTGTAATCTGGTGTTTGACAAGCCTAAAGATTCAAGCTTTTGGAAGAACTCCCTTTTTGGCAAATCCTTCTGGAAAAACTGGAAAAATAGTATGGCAGAAATTAGGAATACATCAATACCTCACACCCTATAACAAGGTAAAGTCAAAATGGATACACAATTTAAGAATAAAGAATGATGCCTTAAACAAATTAGAGGAACACAAAATAGTTTGCCTGCTAGAACTATTAAATAAGGGAAGAATTTAGATCAAAGGAAGACATAAGAACACTATGAGATGTAAAATAGATAAATTTGAATATGTTAAATTAAAAGGTTTCTGCAGTATCAAAATCAGTGTAACCAGTATTAAAAGGCCAACAACAAACTGGGGGAAAATTTTTATAGCAAGTCTCCCCAATAAAGGCTTCATCTCTCAAATATATATTGAACTGAGTTAAATTCATAAGAATACAAATGATTGCGGACATTGACAGGCAATTCTCAGATGAAGAAATTAAAACTATCTTTAATCATATGAAAAAATGCTCCAAATCTCAGGGAAATGCCAGTTAAAGTGATTAATGTACCACCTCACTCTTATCAGACTGGCTAAAAAATTTTAAAAAAAATGAATGTTGGAGGGGATATGAAAAAAAATGGGACACTAATAAACTATTGGTGGAGCTGTGAAATAATACATCCATGCTGGCAAGTAATTTAGAACTTTGCCCAAAGTGTCTTCAAACTGTGCATACTTTTTGACCTAGCAATACCACTACTGGGTCTATATTCCATAGAGATTAAAGATAGGGAATGTATCATTAGAATTTTGCTCCCCAGGGACTCTCTCTCCTAGCATCCCATGCTCCTTCTCATGTTAGATGCTAATGTGGGGAGTGTGTATTTTTGTGTAACTCCTCCCTCTTGCACTCCTCTAGAAACAAGGTTGTAGAGGTTGGGTAAGAGTCAGGCAGGAGAATTTTACACATGTGTTCTTTACATAGGCTTTCTAATTTTGTTTCTTTTATTTCTCCTACTTCAAGTGATTATTAATAGATCATATAAAATATTATACTTGGAGTTATTGGATATTAATTTTAAATATTGCAGGAAAAAAACTTATTTGTAAAAAAATACTTATAATAGTTCTTTTTGTGTTGATAAATAACTAGAGACTGAAGGATGTCCATCAGATGGGAATGAATCAACAACATGTAGTATATATGATTGTAATTGAACACCATTGTGCATTAATAAATGATGAGCAAGTAAATCACAAAAAAAATCTGAAATACTGATATGAAGTGGTACAAAGTGAAGTAAACAGAACCAGTAGACAGTAACAACAGTAATGTATGATGATCAATTGTGAATGACTTAACTATTACAAGCAAGACAACTGACAAGGGCTCATGACAAAAAAGAATATTCACTGTTATGGAAGGAATAGATAGAGTCAGATTGCAGATAGAAACATGCCCATTCTGGGGCAGCTGGGTGGCTCAGTGGATTGAGAGCCAGGCCTAGAGATGGGAGGTCTTGGGTTGAAATCTGGCCTCAGACACTTCCCAGCTGTGTGACCCTGGGCAAGTCACTTGACCCCTATTGCCTAGCCCTTAGCACTCTTCTGCCTTGGCTCCAGTACACAGTATTGATTCTAAGATGGAAAGTAATTGTCTAAAAGACAAAACAAAAACATGTCATTCTTTACATTATTTCCTCCATGAATGTTTCTGTAATGTAAACATTATGTTTCACAACATGATGAAGATGGAAATATGCATTAATTGATAATATATGTACTACTTATATTACCTGCCTTTTTGGGGAGGTTGGAAAGACAGAAGGAAAAGAGAGAACATGGGTTGTAAAATTTTAGAAAACAAATATTAAAAATTGTATTGACATGTAATCTGGAAAAATTAAACTTTATTATAAAAAAGAACTTAACATGATTCCTATATGCTTCATCAATATACATTTATATAATTATAGTGTGCTTCATTACCACATTGCTGCTTTTAGATGTATAAAGTAAGCATGTATTGTACTAAATATAAGACATTTAACTAAGTGTAGCAAACAGAAACAAAAAATACTGATTTCAATCTGCTCTTTCTATCAGTGAAGGCTTTAATTCTTTCACAATATTATCTAATTACAATAATTTTCTCATGAGTTATTAGATGTCAGTGGGATTTTATCTAAGAATGGACAGATTAAAAGACTGACATCAAGGCCTATTTATCTTCATACTTTAGCTTGTTATAATTTATTTTTTTTAACCTGTGGCTAATCAGTGCTGAATTTCCTATAAAGATAATAGCATTATTTAATTTCTTTACTACAGTGATTCAGTTGTTCAGTTGTTGTTGGGTTTTTATTTTTTCAGTTACAGTTAACTCTTTGTGACTCCATTTATGGCTTTCTTGGTTTTCTGGAGTTGTCATTTCCTTTTGCAACTAATTTTGCCAGTAAAAAATACTGAGGCCAATGGAGTTAAGTAACTTGCTCAAAGTAACACAACCAGTAAGTATCTGAGGACAGATTTGAACTTAAGTCTTCCTGACTACAGGCTGAGTACTCTATTTTGTGGACTACAAAGCTGCTCCAGTCTAATGACTCAATTTGACTATTAAAAAAGAATTATATCAACTATTACAGTAGGCCATTTGATTCTAAACATTGAGTTCTGCAGAACTATAGTCATTCAGTCTTTTACTTAAGTTATCTTTGGAATAGTGTTGACCAATTGAACAAAACCAGAAAGCTTCTAACTATTACAATGACTACAGATGTTTCTATAAATTATGAAAAGACAACCAATTTTAATTTTAAAAGTTCCACATGAGTCCCATTGCCCCATGTGAAGATGTCATTTCTAAATTCTGTGCAGGTAAATACCAATACAACAAAACAAGTAAAGAAGGACTTTTATAAAATCTATCCTTGCCTTATATCACCTTAATTGCAAAGGCCATTCTCTCCTTACCCCCAAATAAGCTGAATTTAGCTTCTATTTATATTTTATTATTGAAAACAACTCATATTCTACAAGACCCAAGGCCAAGGATTTAGAAATATTCTAAGATATAACCTGTCCTTGAGCAGTTTCATGAAAAAGGTAAGATTGAAAGATGGCAAGGAGAATCATTGGAGCACATATCCAGCAAATGTTACTGGTTTTCTCCACGGGCATTTCAGGCAACATAGAAAATCCTGAAAGTGAGGAAGACAGAAAACTTGATAAGTCCCTTTAAAGGAGTTTCCTTGAACCACAGGAAAATTTTCTACATTTTTCAGTGACAGATTCTCTTTTCCATGTGCATCTTTGTTTTCTGGAGCCTTTCCTTTCTGGAGTATGATTTTCTTTGTATTATATTTTAAAATGTCTTTTTAATATGAATGCAATAATTATTAACGGACATTAAAATATTCATATGAATAGAAGGAGATTGCATAACCAACTGTGAACTTGTTAGGCATCGTTTTTAATTATAAATTAAATTTAACAAGATAGTGATTAAAATTGTTAAAATTGTTGGCATCATCTTTTTCTTAATACGTGATTGGACAGAAAGGCAGTACACAATGCAATTACTGTAATGTTTCTCTAGAGTGTCTGTAGTATAACATAAATGATCCCACGTTTATACTCTGAAATGACTTGTCTTATGCCAGATAAGTTGCTGTGAGCCACTCATTTTTTAAAGCATAAATAGTCAACAGTGTTTAAAATAGGAAACAAAAGACATTTCATATGATGGTCATTTGAACTTCAATTAGGGAGAATAAAATGTTTAGCAGGAAGATAAGATTCTTACCACATGAAATTGAAATAATGTCACTAAGAACTACAAAAACTGAGCTAATTACACACATGGAATCTAGGCAGATTATTCAGGATTTTAAAGCATCTCTAGGAAGCAATAGCCAACTCACTGAAAAATCATAAATTTCATGAAACAAGATATGCAATATATAAAACTTCCTACCTGAAAAGCATTTCTTTCTTTCTTTTTTTTAAACAAGTGAACTACTTTATTGAAACTGGTAAAAATAATAGAGCAAAAAATAAGGAATAATCCTGACTCTGTTCCACCCATAAATTAGAATAGTCACATTCAAGTCACAGACATACTTCAAGAGTCACCAGATGAAATGCCACAGCCTGTGACAGATGTAAATAGCCAGGGCTGAGGTCATATGGACTCTTATAAACTATCACTGCAAATTGCCTTTTTCTTCTTACCATTACTTCACTAATGATACAGTAGTAGATCTGCTCTAAAAATCACAGTATCACCAAAAATATCTGATAACTGGTTTTATTTTATATATATATATATATATATATATATATAGAGAGAGAGAGAGAGAGAGAGAGAGAGAGAGAGAGAGTGTTTCCCCCACTCCCATAATCAACCTGCCCTCCAAATACAAAACTGAACTTTAAGTAGAAAACATAGATTTTAATTCCTTTGCATTGACTTAGGGGCCCGTCTATTACGCATTCCTTAGCTTAATATTGCATTCTCTTTCGTTTTTCTAAGAGCACTTTCCCACTCATCTCAGTATCAGCCTACAAAGATCTAGAAGTATATGTTTACATCCTTTTAGTTAACTTTAGAGACGAGCAGTAGAATTTGGGGGGTAACTTTCATGCATTAATAGGTCCATTAACCGCTTTTTTTTCCCCTTCCAAGAATCTAAGCACTAAACTTTGTTAGGAGAAAGAGCTAGGACATCTGATGCCTATCCCAAAGGAGTTTACCTACCAAATGGAAATGGTAGTCCCTCTATATTTGAGCCACCTAAAGAATTAGAAAATACATTTGTAAAAAGAACAACAAAGTAGTAAGGGTATCATTATCTTCACTTTATAAGGGAAAAAATTGAGATATGATCACTGAAGGTATTAAAAGACCAGAGGCAGGATTTAAATGGAGATCTTCCTGCTTCTAATTCTAGCAAGTGCTGAGAAAATGAGAAGAAAATAGTGATGTAGGACCATAGAAATGTCTTTGAGTTGATCATTGTCCATACTTGGGAGGAATCTGGTTTAAGAGAATGGAGGAAGGAAGCTTTCTAGAAGCCATTAATTTGGTGAGCCCAAAGCAATCATTTTCCAGGTTCTATTGCTAGACTTCATTTTTCTCCAAAAGTTAAACTACATTTGGCTCTATTTCCAGATAAAGGCACATAGAAAGTGAGAGAAGCAAAGATAAATAAGTGATAGGTTAAGGAAGGCAAACAAGTATTTTAAACAATTTGAACCCAACAGCATAGCACTTATAGAAACAGAATCCATCAATTGTGTCTTGTGCCTAGACAGGGGGTTAGGGTATATTATGTTGAAGTTTGGATAAGATATGAATAGAACATATGACACCAAGGTTATATACATTTTATAAAAAAGAACATGGAGCAAATTTAATATAAGGGAAGGTCAGAAGTTGCGCCTATTAGGTAAGAGTAAAGGAGAAAGGGGAATGAGTTTGAGATGATGATGTCAAAGATCATGAAAGAATTTTGTACAAGCTTAAATGAGCTTAAGTAATACTTTTATGAAATTTGCTTCCTGCATTTTTCCTTCTACTAATAAGCCTTAGAGAAGGAGCATGTTTTGAGGCAGGGTCTAAGAATCATTAAAAAATTCCTCTGCTGGGGAGGCTGAGATTGGTGGATCACTTGGGCTCAGAAGTCTTAAGCTGCAGTAGACTAAAGCATCAAGTCCTTCACCAATGTGGGGAGCCACTCATCCCTTTCCCTATACCTAAGAAGTGGGGGGCTAACAGGCTGCCTAAAGACAGGACTAATGAACCCAGATTAGAAACAGAGAAGATCAAATCCCCTTAATTAAATAGCAAGAAGATGGGCTATAAGGGGCTACTGAACTTCCAGCTTGCACCAAGGGAAGAAAAAAATAATTAGAAAGACCTGAGTTCAAGTTCTGCCTCTGACACACTCTACCTGTGCGGCTATGGACAAGTCACTTAACTTTTCAGGGACTTAAACAACTCAGTAAGACATTACAGGTTTGCTATTTTATGACAGAAGGAGTAAAACCTTCTTTTAAAATAACAAAGCACAACCCACTCTGTCCCCACAGTCCCTCTCCTCCAAAATAAAAGTAAGAATTAAGCACACAAAAAATGAATGAGCAAGGTTATAAAATACCTTCCATAATATCAGTCTCCAAACCTTTTTACATCCCTTCTCAGTGGAGCAACGACAAAAAGCATTTCTTAGTTGTGTAACCCTGGGAGTCACTAAACCCTATTACCTAGCCCTTGCCACTCTTCTCTCTTAGAATTGATACTTTAGAAGGTACATTTTTTATAAAAGTTTTTATACTTGTTTATAACTTTTACATATATTACTATACTGATAATTGTGTGTTTACAAAGCTTACACAAAAATAAAAATTAAAAGTATATTATAAAGACAAAATAATATCTGATGCAAAAGTTAATGAGGCATTGGGTAGGGGAGTATTATGGTTAGATTTCCCTCTAAGAAATTCATTTCATAGCATGGATAAAAGAGCAGAGAAACTTGAAGCAGGAAGATCAATTAAGAAGTTATTACAATGGCTCTGGAGAGAAATAATAAGGGCTTAACCTAGACGGTAGGTTATATTAGCAAAAAAAAAAAGGACAGAAGCAAAGAATGTTGTAGAGAAAGAATTACGGAAAATATTTAGCAATTGATTGACTAGGTTGAGTTAAGAGAGAATGAGAAGATGAGTATGATAAGGAAATAGTATATCTGAGTACCTGGAAAGATGGTAATGATTTCAATAATAATTAGGAAGTTCGGTAAGTTTGCCTATCCCTTGCCCTTCTTTCTTAAAGTTGTTACTAAGACAGAAAGGGGTTTTCTTTAGAAGGAGGGAAAGAAGGAAGGAAGGATGAACAACTACTCTAGAAATCTTTTTTTAAATCATATTATATGGGTTGTCTTGTTGGAAGACAAGGGAACGCAATTCTTAATCCCTCTCATTCAAGTCTCCTACTTCTAATTCAATCAATCAAATATTAATTCAATGAGGGCATAGGTACTTTTGCCTAGACAGATGTTTTTGAAACTATTGAAGTCTAAATCCAATTAATCTAATGATATTTCTAGCAATTGATAAGAATTTTTATAATTACTGAATTATATATTTTTTTTCTTTCCTCATTGTTGGTCTGGTTGAAAATATGCAAGGAAATAAAGTAAACCATGAAATCTGGTCAGTACTTACTCGTTGACAAGTTTGAGTAGAAAGCATGCTTGGATGTAAGTGAGTAGTGGGGAAATAGTTCAGAAACAAACTTTTTGATGACCCAGTGATCTAACAAGATTCCATTCAAATAAAGAACTGCCTATACCCACATACATTGATTCAGAGTTAAACATCTACTAGCTCTGGCACCATTGAGTGGCACATGCAATAACTATTAGTGGCTTATTTGTTACCTTATAGAAATGTCCTAAAACCAACCATTCCATGTCAGGTGCCCTGTATACACATACAAATGCTATTTCCTTCCTTATCTTGTTCTTTGCTTCAGGTAAACAGTTCTAGCCATTAGAATTATAATGATCTTGAAAGGGCAGTTCCCATTTCAAAACAACTTCACATAATGTAGGACACAAATTTTAAATCCCTCAAAAATCATTTGCTATTGAAGGGAAAAATTATTCCATTCAATTTTAGGAAATTAAAGTATATAAATGGAACAACAATTTCCATACTCACCCATGAAGAGACCATGACAAGAGTTAGATTTTTGACCTCCCTAAAAATTGTTACTGTCTGTTAAGATGAATTGATTCAGCCATGGGAATAGATTACAATAAATCTTTAAAATGGAAAAAAATCATTATATTTCCCCTTCCAGACCATGAAGATATTTTTCTTGACAGATTTCTGTTTCCAAATATTTAAAGTAATCATCTTTCTCTAACATTTCTTATGGCATGTTCCAATCCCCCCCCCCTTTTTTTTAAACCTGTAGAATCAATTAATTCTAAGACAGAAGATTAATAAAGGCTAGTTAATTACATTTAAGTTTCTTGCCTAGGATCACACATCTAGGATGTGATAGATGTTAGATTTGAACCCAGGTCCTCCCAACTACAAGAGTGGCACTCTAATAAATTTATTTTTTAATTAATTTATTTATTTTAGAATATTTTCCCATATTTACATGATTCATGTTCTTTCCCTCCCCTCCTCCCTTCCCCCTCTTCCAGAGCCAACAAGCAATTCCACATGGTTTTACATGTATTATTGTTCAAAACCTATTTCCATATTATTAACATTTGCAATAGAGTGATCAATTTAAGTTAACATCCCCAATCATATCCCCATTGAACCATGTGATTAATTATGTGTTTTATTTCTGCATTCTACTCCCACAGTTCTTTCTTTGAATGTGGATGGTATTCTTTCTCATAAGAACCTTGGAATTGTCCTACATCATTGCAATGCTGCTAATCTAATCACTTTATAAACTTCAACAAGGAGAAAATGTTTTGCAATTCTCAGATTCAATTTTCTTTGTAAAATTTATTCCTATTTCTCTCATGCTCTTCCAGTCCATTATTCTCCCTCATAGCAAGGAGGGGAAAGAGAAAAATTCCATCAACTCAAAAAAGAATTAAAATTAAAATTAATTGTCACTTTTCTATGATCTTACAGTCTGTATTTTTATAATGTGAAATCGGAGGGTCTGAGTTTTTATAGTTTGAGTCCAATCTTCAGGGTTTCTTGAGTACTTTTTCTTTGGCTCCTGCCCAGGGCATCCTCACTCCATTTTACTATGCTGTCTTCTAAAAAAGGCAGGCATTATTTTTGTTTTCAAGATTTTTGATTTAATTAGTGTAAGAAACTCTCAGGAAGAAAACCACCTCAATCAACAAAGATCTACAGTTATTTTTGAAATTTTAGAGAGTTATCTGGAGTGCTGAGAAAAGAACCAGTACGTAGAATAGTCAGATTCATGATTTGAACCCAGATCTTCCTCACTCTGAGGCTGTTCCCTCTAATGCTCCACCACATTTTGTCTTTCTCTCTCTTTTTTTTTACTATGACCAAATTATATAAAGAAGAGAAACTTCTCTGCTAGGAGTCTATAATGTGCTACTACTGAAGAAAATTGTTAATAATACAGTACCAAGCCCAGCAAACAGTAGTATACAATAAATATTTGTCAAATGAATAAATAAATAAATAGATTAACAATATATAAACTGCAATGAAACTGAGCTTTACAATAAATGTATAAATGAATGATCTTAGAAGGCAGGTGTTTCAGTAGTATAAATGTTTTTGAAAAAATTGCAAAATGTTAAGTGACATGGAACAGAGGACAAAATCTTAACATAGCACTTTCAAATTATTTACACATGTAGAATTTTTTAATACTAGGAAAGTTATAAAGATTGAAAAGCCAACAATAGTTTGGCATTTGTGATGTAATATTTCACTGCATCACTTGATTATAAGCTCTTTAAGGCAGAGGCCATATTTGGTTTTTAACTTTTGTATTACCTACTGCAGGGCCTGGTGCATTTTGGGCATTTAAATGCTGGCTGAATCAAATTGAGTTGAAATAAATCATAACTACAAAAACAAAGTAAGAATTTTCAGTTTAGTTATCTCATGATTAAACAAATGATTGAATAGCACCCATTTAAAGTTACAACTAAGAGTTCTAATTCTTGCTAATTATTGTAGCCAATGCTCTATCCATCAATAAACATGTTTTAAGTACATACTATGGTCTAAGTATTATGCTTAACAAAAAGAGCAATATCAAACAAAATGATGAATTCTGGGAGAAACTCCTATAATAACATGAAATCTCTGGATTTCAAATGCTGAATGAAAAAATAATTCCCTGCCAGAGCCTTTTTTGTATAGATTCTGCTGCTTTTGATACTATTTATCATCTTCTCCCTGAGGATGTCCTCTCTCTACATTTAAATGACACTGCTCTTTCCTAGTTCATCTCCTACTTGTCTGAATGCTCTTCATTCTGCTATGCTGATTCATCATCTATTATATACTCTCTACCTGTGGATGTTCCCAAAGGCATTTCTTCTCCCTTTATATTCTTTCTCTATCTTTCTCCTTCCTTTCTTCTCTTCCCCCTTCCTCCAACCTTTCAGTAATCTTATCAGATCCCATTAGTTTAACTATAAACTCTGTGCAGATAACTTCAAGACCTATATATTCCGCTCCAGGCTCTCTCTTGAGCTTCAATCCCTCTTCACTAATTAACAATTGTACATTTCAAACTGGATGTCATAAGGACATCTCAAACTCAACAAATCTAAAATCGAATTCCTTTTCTTTCCCCCTAAACCTTCCCCACTTCCAAATTTCCTATTTCTTTTGAAGGCAACAACATCCTTCCAATCTCCCAAGTTTGGAATCTCAACAGTATTCCCAACTCCTCACCCTTTTCCTATATATCCAATCAGTTGCCAAATCTTGCCATTTCTACCTTCATAGTATCTCTTGCATTAAACACCTTTTCACCTCTCACTCAGTTACCACCTTGGCTCAGCCCCTCATCAGCTCTTATGTAGATTATTGCATCAGTTTCTTAATTATCCTTCCTGTCTCAAGTCTCTCACCACCCTAGTTCATATACAGTACTACCAAAATAATTTTACTAAACACATATAAAAATATGACTCAACCAATTTAAATATAAACTTCTCTGTTTAGATTTTTAAAGCCTTTAATACCCTGACTCCAAGATATGAGCCTTCTTTGACATTATTCTTCCTGCTACACTTACTTCATGAGCTACTCAAACTGCCTTGCTCTGTTACTTATATATATCATTCCTTATCCCATTTTGGAGCATTTGCACCAATGATTCCCCAATCCTAGAATGAACTCTTGTCTTACTTCTGGTTTAAAGATTATTTTTCTTTCTTTTAGATGCAGTTCAAGCACCATCTTCCATACAAAGAGTTTTCCACCTCCCTAACCCAAACTATCTTATTTTAACCATTTAGCATTTATTAATTTAATACCCAAGCTTTGTAAAGACATTGGATATGTATTTGTGGTCTCCATTAGAATGTAAGCTCATTGAAAGTAGATAGTCTGTGATTTGTATCTGCCAAGTAGCTGGAAAAAATTAAGGACTTAATAAATACTTACTGATTATTCAGGAAGAAAACCTCTAACTAGTTCTTTTATTAATTGTGATGCAACCATACACTCACAAATTTAGTTTGAAATGGCATTTCAGTCCTGATTAGAATTATTGTGGAAATGCAAATTAAATAATGTTTTAAAAATAATTAATATCAACAAAGTGATTTTAAAAGACAAAGTCAGAACAATGTTGACATTGAGTTGTTGATCTCAAAAATTGATATTAAAACTTGGATCATCTCCATCATTAATCAGGAACAAATCTTTCTCACAAGTGGGTTTCCCAAGAGCAGCTAATAACTGCTATCACACTTCCCTGAATCCATAAACCAAATATAGATAGAAGAATGACTGATATTAGACGTCTGAAAGTGACAATTCCCTTCTGAATATCTCCAGAACATGTGACCTGTATGGTATCAAGTTTGGAAGGTAAATTATCTTATCATGAAATAATTCAGCAGTCAACTTGATGAGGACCCTGTGCAGCAAAAGCACAGAGATCTGCGTCAAACTGATTTTCAGCCATTATCTCCATGTTTAGAGAGTTCCTAAGAAGTGGGGGTTGGGAGAAAGGGGAAGGGAAAGGAATGGAATTAATAATAAATGCTTTCTAAGTGTGCACAGTAACTTCATATTCGATGAAAAAGGATTCACAAAATGGAGATACTGTTAAAATTTGACCTCTAAATCAGAATCCATGACAGTCACCATTATACTACAATCAAAATTAAATTCCATACCTGACCCTTTTAAAATACTTAGTACTGATAATTATATTCCATAAACCATGGAAGAAATACACTGGGGTACAAAAATATTTTTGGACATTTTAGGGATATAACTTCAGGTTTCCCCATATCAAAAATGTTTTTCCTTTCATCAGAATCATTTCAAGTCTGTAATATTTCAAGCAAGAGAGATAAAAACTTACTCTTAAGGGAATAAATGATGTTAGCTCTGGCTTGTTCCTAAAATAATAAAAGCTGAATTGTACTAAGGGGCATTATAAATGGAAAAATCCATGTTATTCCTGTATCTCTGAGAGTGACTTTCATCATGTAGAGAGAATATGGATTCCTTGGTAACACCTATAAAAGTATCAGGAAGAATCTCTGAGATCACAGTAGACCACTGAACTTATCCCAGAGAATATTGTCTTTTGGAGGGTCTCTGTTCTAAATCATAAAACTGAAAACAAGCTAAAGGGGGTCAAGTACATCAGAGGATTCTGCATAATATCAGAATTTTCCACATACTACTATTTCTCAATTACTTTTATCTCCCTTATTCCCTAAATCGTAAATTTCCTGATGTACAGGTTGTCTTTATGATTGCTCTGCTATTTTCTTCTTCAGCCAAGTCAGAAAATGAGAGAATCTTGGGAATGAAAAGTACCTTAGTTCTAGACACTTGAATATTTATTTTTCTACTTGAATATTTATTTTTCTACCTGTCTCAATAGTCTTCACAGGAGGAATGTGACTATGCAAATTGTTTTTGTTTTTCACAACTTATTATTCCAAAATGTTTCAATTTAAATAGTTGTTTCAAACAATTTTTTCTATTATATATTTTTACTATTTACTAATTTAATAATGCTTTCCAGTGGGTACATCAGCACTTAACATTTATGACAGGTTTCTTATGCACCATATACTTTCTACTATATAGTTTTAGTCATTGCCAGTGAAGATTTATTTAATTTTGAGAGTAACCCCATTACTTTTGCTTATAGTAAGGATGCCAAAAATAAATCTCTTTGTACATAGAATCAATGCTAATAAGCTTGTTCAATGCTGGACTTGATCTCAGGTCTTTCTCATTCCATATCCAACATCTTATCCACTGTATCACCTGCCAGATTTGAGCTTTAAAAGTCATAGAGTGCAGGAGGCACACTTCCTCACTCACACATACACACACACACACACACACACACTCGCACATATACTATGTTCCTTTATGATCACATTGAATACATAAATACCTGTTAATTATTGTCAATTTTCTGTTCATTGAAGCATTAGCATGAAATTCCAGAATCTTAGCAACCAAATTCACAATGATCAACAGCAATTCATTTGGAAAATATCTAAGCTTTTTATGGATTGTAAGTCCAATATGAGGTGATAGTGTATGATATGGCATCCAGAATAACTGCTTCAGTCTTAACCTGATTTTAGAGAATCACAATGTTCAGGACCAGGAGAACTCTCTTACTCTCATTTATTGAATATTTTTGGTGATCACATATTGGTTACAAATATATATGTGATACATTATGCATGCATGTACATATATTTAAGTGTGAATATTCATGCATATATATATATGTTTGCATGTGTGTTGTAGTTGGGATTTTAGTGGCCCTAATGTTGACTTGTGCGGAATACTGAAATGCAAACAATGATAGAAACAGAACCATCCCCAGACTGCTGTAATAGTCTTCTGAATGTTCTCCCTGCTATAAGTCTCTCCCTACTACATGGTTTATCTTCCACTCAGGTACCAAAAATGATTTTTTCTGAAGTTCTAACTAACTTTGTCACCCTTGTTTTTAAAAATTCCAATGTCTCTCTATTCCCTCCAGGAAAAAATATAAAGTACTATGTTTGGTATCTTAAACCCTTTATAGTCTGGTCCCTTCCTATCTTTCCTTTCTTCTTAGACTTATCATCCTTAATAAATTCTACAATCCAGTCCAAAGACACTATTTTTGTTGTTTATCATACATAGCACATCCTCTCTCAACTCCATGCCATTTATTTTCTGTCTGCTCTCTTTCCTCATATCCATTTCCTGGCTTCCCTAGATTTCTTCTAAATTCAGCTCAAATCTCATCTTCTTCAAGTGGCTTTTTTACAGTCTCCACCACTTGCTTAACCACCAAAATATAAAATATTTGCCCTGTTGCCTCTACAATTAAAAAATGAGCTCCTTGAAGGCAGGGATATAATGTTTACTTTTTTTGGTATCCCTTAGTGTTTTGCATAGTACTTGAAACATAGTCAGCACATAGTAAAGACTACATAGTAAGACCAGCTCTATAATAGGATATCAGTTAATATGAAAAAGATCAGAGGGGTTAAGATACTGAAAGCTTACGATGAGTTATAATGTGAAGTGACAGTCAATAAAGCTAATCTACCTCGGGCAATACTAAGATAGTATAGTTTTCAGGAACAGGGAGGTCACAAGCCTACCATTCTCTTCTAGATTAAACCATATCTAGAGTATTGCATTCTAGTCTGAGCACCACAGTTTAGGCAAGACTTTGATAATCTGGAGAGCATCAAGAAAAGGTCATCCAGGATGGCCAAGTACCTTGAATCCATATCATATAAAGAATGGTTCAAATAAATTAGATTAGCCTAGAATAGCAAAAACTCTGAGATATCTCTAAATTTATGGTCAAGAATTTGAAAGGTTTGCCATATGGAAAAGGTACTAAATTTGTAGTTTGGACCCAGAGAGCAGAACTAAGAATGGATAGAAGTTGCAAAGGAAACGGCAATAGATTTTACATAAAGAAAAGTTTCCTAACAAAAAAGTTGTTTAGAAAGTGAATGGATTGACTTGGATATTGGTGGATTCTTCCTCATTGGAGGCCTTCAAACAGAAAAAGATGACTTCTTATGCTATAAGGCATATAGGTTGCATATTGGCTGGACTAAATAGTCATTGAAATTTCTACCAAATTTATAATCCTCTGACTCTCTGGCATTATTTCTCCTCTGATCCTGATCACAATTTATTGAAGCCAAAACCACAAGTAATAGAAAAAAGAGGAAAACCTGTCATGTTTCTGAGTGCCTGGGAGCTGAAGCATTGATAACATCTCTTCTATGGTAACCATACTTCTAAGTTCTTTATTTGTATTGCTACAATACACTGATTGTTCATATAGTCCAGGACCCTATAAATAACAGAATCATTCCTCCTGATATGTTGCCAACAGTTTATCTCTTTGGACACCTACCAACAACTTGACTATCCCCCATACTTGAATTGTGATTTTCCATCATCACAATTCTTGAGACACTCTGGGTACTGGTACATATTCCCTATCATCAACTTTCTATAAGTCTGCTTAAATCTATATGTGCTAAAATTAGACATATTCTGCCAGATGCAAAGCATTCCCACTCAATATACCCTTCTCAATCTCAGATACATCCACAAGTTAGCCATTTCCCTTAGTCAACCAACACCAGTTAAGCAAGTCAAAATGGAATGGAGAGGATGGAGAAAAAGGACCCCAAAATTTTCTTTGTCCCCCACCTTAACAAATGAACATACTAGCAATCATTGTGTTGAAGAGTTACATTTTACATTCTAAGCCCTATATTCCTTTATAAAGATAGGAAGGAATTTTTTTGTTGTTCTTAACCATCAGTTAAAAGATACTAGGGCCACAGTAAGAAGACTAAATGTAATAATTCCTGATATCATAAATCCAAGCAAAACTAGTTTTTTTTCCATACCAAGAAGTCATGCTTCAAATGATTTATTTACAATGATGAATATCATATGGATAACCAAAGGGATTAGATCACATTTTATCATTTCTGTGTATAAGATTCTCAGGATAAAAGCACATATATATTTGTTCACAGATACAAATCATACTATTACATTATTAATGACCCTGCATCTTAAATATTTTCCACAAATATTCCAAGTACTCATTTGAAAAATTAATATTTAGGACAGGAAGGATTTCACAATTCCCATGGAAAAAATATTGGTCATGAAAACTTAAAGCCAACTAAAGTAAAATATACACACCCAACCCTAGACTTTCCCTAATTACTTCTCTATTTGCTCTTTTATGAAATAATAAGAGAATCATTTGCTAACGTAAACAATTTAAAATAAAAGACACTGAAAAAAAACTCTAAAATCCATCATTTTTCTTTTTTCTAGTCTCTTTAGAATGTAAAGGACACTCATGGGCTTGGATAAGAAGGAAACAATCAGGGGGCAGCTGGGTGGCTCAATGGATTGAGAGCCAGGCCTAGAGATGGGAGGTCCTAGGTTCAAATCTGGCCTCAGCCACTTCCTTAGCTGTGTGACACTGGGCAAGTCACTTGACCCCCATTGCCTAGCCCTTACCACTCTTCTGCCTTGGAGTCAATACACAGTATAGACTCTAAGACGGAAGGTAAGGGTTTTTATAAAAAATAAATAAATAAATTATAGGTAGGTAATTACTGAGATTAATTAATTAAGATGGAAGAACATCAGACCACCTGACATACAATGAAAGTCTAAGAAATCATTGCTCCTATATGTAGCATCTCCAGAGTTAGAATGTGAGCTCTATAAGGGTAGAGATTATCTTACTTTTCTGTTTGTACCCCCAGAACTTAGCATAGTGTTTAATCTGTGGTAAACTTTATTAAATATTTTTTACTGATTTTTAATTTATTCAAGTGAGTTATGGGTATGAATTTTATTGAATAAAATTGAGTTGATAATAATTAAAATGTATTCTTAGAGAAATTGTTAATATCATGAGAATAGTATTATACAAATTAGACAGAAAATTAAAAGAATAGACATGTGTGAAAAGGGTAAATATGCCATAATGCCTTTCTTTCCTGCCTTGTCAACTTGCCCCAATATTACTCAATTTGAGGTCAATTAACTAATTACAGGAATAAATAAATCCCTTTGGTTTAGTGATACTTAGAAGGGAAAATCTTCCCCATTTTTACTGAGGTAGAATCAAATCATTCCTTTGAGATTTACTATAAATAGGAAGACCACCAATTACATTTTACAAATGAGGCATGCGGTTCATTATCTTTTCACATCCTCTAAGCACCATAATCTCTAGGTATTTTTTCTGTAGGACTTGCTTTACGGATCTACTTTGGAGAATTGTTGTAATGCATTTGGGACTTTGATGGCTTAGGTATTATTTATTACTAATGTCTGTGACATTAAGAAAACTGGCCACAAAACTGATCACAATTTTGATGTGATCATGGGGGCCCTGAAGGACACATCCTACCTTAAAATCCCTCCACCACTGATTCTTCCAGGTTATCAGAAATTCTCAAGTTATTTTCTGGGTACTGAAGGCCTCTTTTCAGTTGTAAATGATATGTGGGAGAATTCCATTAAGCTATGACCAAAAATCAATGTACTTACATAAGTTTTTAAAATACCTACTTGGGATAGAGGAAAGATGGAAATTTGTAAAAATATGTTTAGATGATAATAAAGATCAGTAAAGATTCAGTGTATGAGCAACTGACCAAAAGGTTAGATCCAAATGCCATAAAAGAAGTGATTGAATGTGGGAAACCAGATGACTTAGGGCTTCTAGGAAAGGGGAAGAAGTTTCAGAAATAGGAATAGACAGCACAGGGAAAAAAATGATAATTGGAGAGGGGTTAAAAATAAATTTTCTCTTGGGCCAGTCACACCTCTTCTGGCCACATCTTATTTGGTGCATATCACTCGCAATGCTGTCATCAACTATAACTCATAGTGTCTTACATTTCATAACTTCAGAACATAAACTCTCTTCTTCAAAAGGGCAGGTTTGGGATGTAAGCCCAGTTGCTTCCTCAACATTACCATCATGCCCTTTTGCTCACATCTCATGTAACAGTCATGAGAACTGACACATAGCTCTAGCCACATGGTTAGAATCAGCAACCGTGGGGTACCATTACTTGACATTTCCACAATATCCCAAAGAATGTTTTCTGGACATGATTAGGAATAGTGGCAATCCTCTTGGTTGTTAGGTAGAACAAATGAAATAGAAAAGCTTGAGAAAACAATCTATTCAGTCTTATTGCTGTGTTATCAAGAAATTGCATTTTGTAGTTCTAGCCTTCCATGACTCAAATTATTTCTCAATACATGGTTGTAGGTAACCTGTGTACAGAACTAATGCTAGGTCACTTGTCAGCCCTGTAAAATTCTATTATAAACTCATTGCCCTTTGGAGACACAAGTTAGCTGCAGAGTTTTAACTTTACAATTTGTGGTAATGTAGTGGTAAAGCAGGTTGGAAGGTGGTTAGTTTCAGAGCATGAACCTACATGACTGACATTTTCCTCAGTGTCAGCTGGAAAGAGAACAGTTTCTTCACATGTCAAGAAGGATGACAAATCCACCAAAAATTGGTTTGGAGGAGGAGTCCTCCTCTATCTTGGTTTCAAATTGCCTGAGGTTATTTTGTGAATATTTGCATTTTGAATATACCAATCGATGAATGACTTATTTCTTCATGATGTTACTATGCACTTTCTGAGTTTGGCAAATTTCTTTAACACAACAATAGAACAACCTGGTACAATGGAGAGAGCAACCAAATTTGGAGCCAAAGTACGTTAATTTGAGTCCCATATCTTCCTGTGTAGTCTTGGGTAAGTTATTTTATCCTTCTGGGCCTCCATTTATTTAACAATCAAAGCTAAGGATTGTGAGGTAACAGGGTGCAATAGAAAAAAAAAAACTGGTCCTGGAGCCAGAGGCCCTTGGTTCAGATCTGTCTCTGATTTTACTTGTGTAACCTTGGACAAGTCACTTAACTTTCCTAGGGCTGTTTCCTTATTTCTACAATGAAAGACTTTGACTAGCTGACCTCTGAGGTCCCTCCCAGCTCTAAATCTATGACCACTAAGTTCTCCTCCTCTAAATCTATAGTCTGTTCACCAACTTTGAATTAGCCATTCTTCCCTTGTCTTCTCATGGCATTATTGTCCCTGGAGCATTAAGGCTTTTATAGGATCGAAGTATAAAAAAGACCAAAGTTAGACAACTGCTGATGTTTCACAGTCACTGAAAGTATTTCAATGCACTTAGGCTTTCTCAAATTTATTTTTTAGATGGGGCCCTAGTAAGATTATGCTTTCCAGGTCTAAAACTGGAGTCAAATCTATTACCAGTGTTTCCACAGAGATGTTTTCACTGTATTGTCATTTCAGTGTAATGGTTATTTTCAAAGGGTATATTCCCAGCATGCCATGACTATTACCTCTAAGACTATTTTGGGTGCATATACCAAAAACAAAGATTCTGTTGAAGAAACCATACCCTTTCTTCCACCTTCCTTTCAATTCATCATATCTTTCTATCTCTCTAACCCCAAGTTTCCTATCATCAAGGATCATTCTAATGGATTGATTTTCTCCAAATAAATTTCAGGACATAAACCAGAGCTACTGAGAGAATGACAATTAAAAACTAGCAGCTGAGGGCACTGGGGTAAAGACTCATATAGAAAGTGGTCCTTGAGCTAAAGTTCACTTTCCTCCACTCAAATTGTTTATTTGTTTTTTTTTAAGTGGAGACATCAGAAAGAAACTTAGAGCTAGGTGTTCAGTGAATCACCAAGGCATCAGATATCAGATGCAGGCAAGAGAAGGAATTGCAACAGAAAACTTCTAATCCAGACAAAAACAAAAAAGGAAAGATAATAGAAAACAATTTTCTGTGCATTTTTCAGGGTATAATTTATTTCCCTTCCCATTCCCCTCAAAGTAGTTTGGAAACAATTGCTTCCAAAACATAGAGATTCAATAGGAATTAATAATGGGTATGGTCTCTCCATAGCTGGAATTAGGGGTGGAAATTTCACTAACAGAGCATCTGAATCCCTATTGGGATCATTAGCCAGACTTGACAACCCCACTGCAGCATAGATGTTTTTTTTTTCTCCTTTCTTTGCAAGATTTCAAGGACACGCCAGGAGTCCCAGATTCCTGTATACCAACTCTACAATTTCATAGTCCTTTTGGTTCTATCTGTGTAGACACAAACACCAACAGAGTTGTTCATTGAAACTCCACATTCCCAGAAGATTTTTAACAACAATGTCAAGCTCATGAGTAGATAACCTCATAGAAAAATGGATTCCCTATTTTTCCAAGATATGTTTGGGATCTAGGTATTGGAATTATAGTAAATGCAGTTCTTTTCCTGAATTAGCCATGCCAAAGAAATCCTTTTCCAGTAAAATATTTACAGTCACTGAAAATTACATCAGTTTCATATATATTTAGGCTGTACATACCTATGACAACATTAAGCACCTAATCTATAAATTAATCAATGTTCTTGGATTAAAAGAAGCCTGGCCTATTGAATTTGACATATACTGTTGTTCAGTCATTTTTCTGTCTTTACCAACTCTTCCTGACTCCATTTGGATTTTCTTGGCAAAGATACTGGAGTGGTTTGCCATTTCCCAGATGTATAGGTCACATGAAAGTTCATTTTACTCATATTAGAACTGTATATGGTAGACCAACTCACATGCAAGTGTGCAGTTCATTCCCTTGCCTTTTAGAACATCTTTGACAATGTGGACACTGACCAGAGTCCTTATACTTTTATGACTTTCATGTCAGCTTTTCAACCCCAAGCTCTGCTACTCCTTTGAGTCATTCTGTATCCTCAGACCTATTGGTCTATTTATCCCATTTTTAAGTTTGTGAAAGGTCCAGGCTAAATAATTGATTCTGCCTCCAAATTCCAAAGAAGAAAGTTTTACAAATGGAGTCCATTCTTTTGAGACTTCCATGACTTGAATGTTATTCAGGAAAGGATTAACTTCTAGGTTTGACCAGCTTTCCCTGGCCATTCCAAAAATAGTTCCTCTTGGACTAAAGTAGTCTTGGCAGACTTCCACAAACCCTAGGAGTGTACGAACACAAAACTCTTCTCATCCACATCTTGACCCTGGTCTTCTCCATTCAGTGTGTCATCTTCTCCTTATTGTCTATCTCGAACTTGTAGTCCAGTTCCTAAACTTGCCATCACTCTGCAATCACTATCCCCTAATCTCTTCCCTCCATAACAGCTTTTCTAATCTTAGCACAAAGTCATAGGTCTCTTTTCTTTCTTATTTAAGGGTAGATAGGGGTTTCATGTAGATGTTCTTGGTGCTCTAAGCACTACCAAAATTGAATACACACACATCATTCACAAGCATTCCAGTGTCATGACCTTCAGGCTTTGCATCTGCAATGTATGTATAATGTCAAGATTGAACCCCCTGGGGGTCTCTTGTAATTCCTTGAATCAATCCCATGACATTCTTGTATCACATTTGTAGAATGTTCTAACCAAGTATCAAAGGTTTCCACTCCAAGTAATCAGCCATGCCCTCTGGGAATTAATTTAATTTTTAATGGATGGTTCCATCACCCAGCTGTAATATTTGAATGACAACATGTCTCACGATATGAGCCCATGGTTTGTTGGTCATAAATTGACTCCACAAAGAAGTGTTTCACCCTTTGATATGATTCAATATTCATGCCCTCCATCCTCATCCTTCCTTCTCAATTACTGGGTCTCACGTGGCTCAGCAAGTCACAGCCACAAGTATTCTCTTTTGCAGGCATCTCTTTGGGGATAGTGAAAATCCCTTTTATTTCAAGCAACTAACAAAATGCATTGTTTTTGTCATTCTTTTTTATGAATACACTTCCTCATGATTTTACACTTAAATTTCCTTTAGAGTGTCCAAAGTTATATGTAATTTTTTTACGACAGTTTAATCACACTCCATCATCTCACAATCAACAGTCCTTGATGAGTATCTATACCCATTAATGAGCACTAGTCCATCAATAATTGGGTGGTGATGTGGCTTCTTAGGTCTGGCACCTAATTATACAGTGGTTTCTAAAACCGAGTTTGTTTGTTTTACCAGCAGAATCTACACTGAGTAAACTGCTGCTGTCAGTTGGGGCTGTATGAATACCAAAAAATAACACAGACAAAGCTATATAATGTGATTGAGTCTTTCCTCCTTTATTATATTATATAGTATCAACATATTTTCTTTTAATACTACAGATACAATTTCTTTTTAAAAGTTAAAATAAATTAATGAGTTAATTTACAATTTAAAAAATGCCAGCAGGTGACACACAAAGGCTAGAAATATAGAGATATCTCTTGAAAAGTTTAACAACTAGTAAATTCATGAAATATATCTACTATCATATATAAATATTATATAAATATATTACCTGCACAGCATGTTGAGTATTATTCTCCTCAAATTCATTCCATTTTTTAAATTTTTCATATTTATTTGTATTTTTAATTTCTTTTTTCACACAGTATTTTACTTAACATTGACCTACATATAGCCTCTGATTAAATGTTTAACCCAAATTTTATAATAAGATTTTTCAAACATTCCATAAAAGAAAAAGAAAAAATCAAACTTTTTCTCTGCTATAAAGGGAAGGCCAAAAAACTTCACATTGCAGAGGTGCTGCCTCTAACTCCCACAAGGTGGAAGAGGTCATTTAATTTTTTTATTGAGATGTAATTGGGACTAATTATGATATATACGTTTCTATGCCATCACAGTGAAAGTTCTGGCAAATAGCAGCCCAATGGAAATATCTGAATCATGAGGGTAATATTGGAAAATCTGTCAATGGCCTGAGAATCAGCTGAGTTAAATTCAGTTGGCTACCAGATAGCAACAGTTCTGACAAACACGTTGAAGATCTATGATTTTGAGGATCTCCTTTGCAGATCTCAGATTGTTAATGCCTTAGCAAAAAAGTCTCCAGGGAATGTCTGAGGCTGAGAAAGCTTGAGTGATTTATGTGGTCATACAGTTAATAAGTTTCAGAAACCAGATTTGAATTCAGGTTTTCCTGCCTCTAAGCCTAGCATTCTACCCTAGTGGGGTTCAACTCACATAGAAATAAGGGTAGCTCAACCATGTGTAAGGATCCCTGCTGGCCACATATCCACTTAGAAAACCACATGATAATCTTATCTATGTCTTATTATATTTTTACTTTGTTAGATATTTCCCAATTATCTTTTACCTTTTAATCTGGTTCACATCACACTTGAGAATGTCTGTGACCCACATATCTGCCAGGAGACAACATATGTGTTTGATGCCTCTGGGATAAACAATTCCTCTCACACCCCACCAGAATTCACAAAACAAACATTTACTGTTGTTCAACTAATAGCTCACATATCTATGCTTCTTTCTTATTTTTTTTCTGGCTTATACATGTATTATCACACAAAACATATCTCCTTATTATTCATTTTTACAAGTGAAGAATCTTCTAAAACCAAAACTCCAAATCATACACCCAAATAAACAAGTGATAAATCATATGTTTTCATGTGTATTCCTACTTTAAATGTTCTTTCTCTAGTGGTGGACAGCATTCTTTCTCATAAGTCCCTCAGAATTGTCCTGGATCATTGTATTACTGTTAGGATCTCTCTTCCTTTCTTAACCCTCTCAATTTGGGTTCAAAATGTGGGAATTTTTAAATGACATTTTATTTTCCTGTTTCATTTGAAGCATCAAGTTTGAAAACTGAAAACATTTAAGTTAATAAAGGTCTAAATATCCACTGGCTCTCGCCACATTAATAAATTCATGGAAATGAAAAAACTAAAAAACAATCTCCATTGGACCCTGAGTAAGTTGCTTCTTTCTCCTTCCTTTGTCCCAAGAGCAATTTTCCAAATAATCTCTACCAAAATGCCAAGGGTTCCAACAGAGCAAATTAGAAGCAAGTTCCCTCTTCAGCAAGAATAGGGGATAGATGTGATATGTCATCCATGCAGTACTTCCATTTCCATTGGGATTGGCAACTGATCTTCGAAACGCTGTCCCAGCACTGATAACTACTTTTCTTTCTCTTGGCCTTAGAGTTTCCCTAAGACTCTGAAGGTCATACATATTCCACTAGACTAGAGTCTTATGAATACTTCAAGCCTACGAATGTGATCACACAGCCCCACCGAATTGTTTCTGAAACTCCCATCTTCCTAAAACTCTAGTCCCATAGGAATCAGAGCCCTTGTTCTCCCAGTGACTTTTTCCCATTTCTGACCCACACATTCCAGAAAATATAATCTTTTCCCTACTTTAGCCATGTCTGTTATCTGAAATGAGGAGGAAGAAAGATTGCAGCATAAATTATGAAGAATTTTATACATTTTATTTATTTTGAATAAACAATTATTTAATTGCTCTCTGTTATTGCTAGTGTTGTTATCATGGTGTGTAAATCTCTATTGTTTTGAGACTTTGAAAACACTATTACTGAGGTTCACAGGCTGGGACCTAGAAATCTTTTCATAAGAACAATTGCTAATGTTTAGGCTTGCAAAGCACTTTACAAATATTAACTAATTTTATCCTCAAAACAACCATGAAATGGTAGTTGCTATTATTATCCCCATTTTACAGATGAGGAAGCAAGCAGAAAGAGGTTAAGTGATTTCCAGGATCACAAATATAATATATATCTAAGGTAGGTTTTGAACCCAGGTTGTCTTGACTACAAGTCCAACACCCTATTCAGTGTGCCACCAAACTACCTTTCATCATTAAAAAAAAAAAAACCTGAAGATTGCTATCCAATATGAGCTACTGTGTGTTTACATATATCACGTTTATTCAATAGCTGATTTCAAGATGTATTGTATTCAAATTCATTATGTCCAACTGAGCTGTTTTGCAATGCATGTATTAGCTATTTCAATGAACCCTGTGTAAATCCTTAAACAAAGTTAACACCAATTTATTTTGTTAAAATTATTACTATATTACATCTGACTTTCTAATGAAATTTCCCATAGAAAACATACCAGATTTAGAATGCACCCTAGGGGCTCATTGGATAGAGAGCCACATCTGGAAATGGGAAGTACTGGGTTCAAATATGGCCTCCCACACTTCCTAGCTGTATGACCCTGGGCAAGTCATTTCATGCAAATTGTCTAAATCTTACCCCTCTTCTGCTTTGGAATCAATAATAAGTAAGTAAATTGTTATATACATCTTATATGTAAGGAAAACTTTAAAACTGCTCTACTTCCCTAGTAACAGGGAACCTATTACTTCCTAAAGAATCTCATTTCATTTAGTGGGAGTCCTAATTGTTAGGAAGTTTTTCATTACATCAAAGCCTAAATCTGTCTTTCTGCAAGTTCAGCCTATTGCTCCTAATTCTGCCCTCTGGATCATCAGAACAAATCTAATAACCCCTCTTTCACATAGCAATCCGTCCAATCCTTGACAACAGCAATCATGTCCCATGTGAGTTTTCATTTCTCCAGTCAGCTCCCCAATTTTGTCAGTTTCTTAAAATTGTCCTGTTTTTTCCTGACATTGTGCCCCATAATGACTCCAAAAGACTCTATATACTCACATACACAGAAACACACACACACACACACACACACACACACACACACACACACCCTATATGCTAGTCAGCAGTATGCTTATTAAATTTTTGTGAGTATTTGAACTGTGGAAATTGGCAAATGCTACAAATCAAGGCTTGATTTGTTGTTTTGCTGATTGTCTATGTTAAAGTGATGAAGAAAACATTAATAATGAAAATTAAACTTAAAGGGTATCATAGGTAATTTTTTCTTTTTTTCTTAAGACAGTCATTTGTTAGTTATTTAACAAAATGCCAACTGCCTCCACTCATTGAAATTCTTCAAAGTCCAACCCACGGACAGCTTTCTTCATGCAATTTTTCCTGATCTTTGAAGATAGAAATTATTTTTCTTTCTCCTTTAATATCTTCTCTTTTTCCAGCTATGATCTCAGTTATGCACAAAATGGAAATCTGAACCATATTATGGTTGTACTTGTGTATAATCCTAAACTCCTTCTGGAAAAAAATCACAATGTTTTCCATCTTTGAATCCCTCACCTCTAGAACAATACTTTACATATATTAGGTTTGTAAGAAATGTCAAACTAGGATGGAACTGAATGAAAAGTTTTTGGACAATGAAATGAAATGATCCAAAAGGCAACTTTTTGGCAGATGATTTGCCAGGGTGTATCATTGGAGATAGTTTCAATGCTAAGAGCTCTCCACAAAGGTAAACTCATACATCCAAATATAAAACGGATTTAAAAAATTTGGGTCATGGCCATAGTTTTTGCCTACAAAGAAAAAGGACTGGAGATGAAGAAACATTGGGAAAAAATAGAGTATAAGAAGCAGGATAGTGTTATATGGAAGGTATCAGAAATGACCACCTCAAACTATCTACTTGGCTAACATCAGGTCTACCAAATATTTTTACTCTTAAAAATGGCTTTTTAATCTGCTAAAATTTCATTTAAAGTTAGAAAAGGATCAAGTTTGTAAAGTAACACTACCTGCCAAATAGGATGTTTGATTGCTTTAAAAATTGATTGCTTTCAAATCTTGAACTTTTATTCATTAATAGATATTTCCATCTTTTCATTGACTCAATCCAATGAGTTACATATAAATGTACTAGACATATAATGATTAAAATGCATATGAATTTAAAAACTGGGAGAAAATATGAAAGAGTCAGGAGTATGCATTAAGCTGCAAAGCAGTTCTATAACAGAAACTGCATTTAAAAATAGATTTCAAACTTAGACATATGATAATGCTAAGCTATATTGGCAGACAAAGATGTTCAAGGAGCTCTGGGTAAACACAGCTGCCAGCTGCCAGCTGATAGCTTAACTGGTTGAAGTTTTAGATAATATTGAATTGAAGAAAGAGTTTTACTATGAGTAGGTTACATGCTTCACAAATGGGTGTGTTAAAACTAAAGCTTTTCAACAAAGTTATATTTCTAGCATAATTTCTATCTGCCCTTCAGACTATTAGTAGGAGAGAAGACACAGAGAAAGTACTGAATTGAATTAAGAAAAGGACTTTTCAAGTATTTCCTCTATCAATGTAATCTCACATCTATTCCCTGTCTCTATTCTTCTATTTGTTATCATTTTTTATATATAAACTTAGGTATGTAATTATGTATCTTATATAAACTTTTTATGTAGAAGTTAATTATTAAAATAATTTTATCTGATATTTAATGTGATTATTAATGAGTTATTTTTAAATATTATGCCAAAGGTCAGTAAGGGTTTAAATTTATAAACAGATTACTAAGGATAACTGAACCTTCCTATCTAAATCAACCCTACTGAATCTTAATTTCTCATATAAATTCTGTGATGAGGGGAGGAGAGAATGTGTCTTATAAAAAGATCAGAGATTCAGAAATAATCTCCTTTCTTAAATTCCAAAAATCATAGCTTCATATCTTGAAGGGACCTTAGAGGTATTCTCATTAAACCTTTTCATTTGATAGATGGAGAAACAGAAGAGCAGAGAAGTTAGATAACTTGTTCCAAATCACATGGGTTATAAGTGACAGAACCAAGTTTCAGACTTTGATATCAAATTCATTATTCTTCCCTCTGTAAGACACTATCTTCCTTAACTTCTATGAAGGGCAACCCCTAATCTGAGCCAAAAGGGGAGCTAAGGATTCTCACTAGTAGAAAAGAGAAAGCATTCCAGGTGGTGAAAATGGTTGATATAAGGGCAATGTCCCACAAAGAAAGAATGAAACTACTTGACTTCAGTTTTGCTTATTCTTTTTCTCTACCAAGAAAAGTGGTCTTCAGATTAGATTCAATTAAGAGGGGAAAGATAAATAAAGGAGAATTGAAAATGAGGAGCTAGTAAGAGTTTTCATCTGACTTCACTGTGCTTTTCAGCAGACTGGGATGAACTACATCCATGAGAATGGAAACTACTGACATATGTGATTGAGCCACTATCAGGGATACTTTGAAAAAAGCATTGAAGAATTAGACAAATGTCACAGAATTACAGATGGGCAGATGTTCTCTGCATAGAAGCATAGTATTTGATAAACCCAAAGACTCAAACTGTTGAGACAAGAATCACTACTAAATAAAAACTGCTGGAAAAATTGGAAAGCAATCTGACAGAAATTAGGGTTAAGTGAACTCTTTATACTATTTACCAAGAAAAGTTCCATATGGATAATGGCCTAGATATAAAAGGTCACATTATAAACAAATTAGAGAAGTAAGGGAAAAATTCCCTTTTGAATCTATGAATCTATGAATTTATGCATAAATAAGTGATCTAGAGCATCTTTCAAAATAAAATAAATAATTAAATTTTTTAAAGTTTCTATTTTTGTGCAAAAAAAAATTACTCCATTAAAAATGAGAAGGGAAACAAGTAACTATGGAGAAAAAATGTTTATACAAATTTCTCTGATGTTCTCATTTCTAAGATATAGAGTATCCTCAAAGTTGTAGTGTTGCTTTAAGCTATATGTAAGAAACTGATTCAAATTCATAAAAATAAGAGTCATTCCCCAACAGATAAAAAGTCAAAGGATATAAAAGGAAAAAATGCAAGTTATTAAAAATCACATTAAAAAGTCCTAAATAACTAATAATGAGAAATGTGAGTTAAATAAACTTTGAGGTTATCCCCCACCTATCAGATTGGTTAAAATGATAAAAGAGAAAATGTTTTAAAATTTTGGAGAGATTATTGAAAAACTATAGCATTGTTGGTAGAGCTGTGAATTTGTCCATCCATTCTGGAAATTGGTTTGGAACTATGCCTAGAAAGTTAACAAATTGCACATATCCTTTGATCCTGCTAGGTCACCATATTTCCCCCCTTAATTCCCTTGATATTCTAGTTCTTTTTCTTTCAGATGAATTTGCTATCATTTTTCTAGCTCTATGAGATAATTTTGGGGTACATTGATGGGCATGGCACTGAATAAATAAATTAGTTTGAGAATTGCCATTTTCTTTATTTTGGCTTGTGCTGCTAATGAATAATTAATGCTTTTCTAATTGTTTTAGTATGACTGTGTGAAAAATTATTTGTAGTTGTAATGATCTAGTTCCTAAATTTGTCTTGGCAGAAGATTCCCAGGCATTTTATGTTATCTTCAGTTATTTCAAATGAGATTTCTCTTTCTTTATGAACTTTATTACTGGTATAGAAAAAGTTTAAGATTTATATGGGTTAATTTTACATTCGGCAGTTTTGCTAAAGTTGTTAATTATGTTGATTTGTTTTTTGGTGTTGTTTTTTTTTCTGGGATTCTCTACATATACCATTATATCATCTGCAAAGAGTAATAGCTTTACTTCCTCATTGACTTCTAATTCCTTCCATTTCTTCTTCTCTTATTATATCCTGCATTCCTATTACAATATTGAATAGCAGTGTAATAATGGGCATCCCTGTTTCATTCTTGATCTTGCTGGGAAGGCTTCTAGTTCATCTCCATTATAGACAATGTTTGTTGATGGTTTTAGGTAGATTCTGTTTATTATTTTGAGGAATGTTCCATTTAATGCTCCAATGTTCTCTTGTACTTTTAATAACATTGGGTGCTATAGTTGTCAAGAGCTTTTTCTGCATCTATTGAAATAATCTTCTGGCTTCTGTCAGTTTTGTTATTGATACGGTCAATGATGTTAATAGATTTTTTCTAATACTGAACCAACCCTGCATTCCTGGTATAAAACCCACCTGGTCATAGTGTGTGATCCCTCTGGTTTAACCTTGTTTTATTTGGCCCCAAAGGAAAGAACCAAGTGAGAGAAGTTGCAGAGAGGCAGATTTGAGCTCTTTATTGATTGATTGATTGATTGATTTAATTTAGAATATTTTTCCATGGTTACATGATTCGTGTTCTTTTTCTCCCTTCCTTCCTCCCCTCTCCCATAGCCAATGAGCAATTGAACTGGGTTTTACATGTATCATTGATCAAGACCTATTTCCATATTATTAAGATTTGAGCTCTTTAGAAAATGATGGGTTGCCTATCACTGAAGTCCTCAGGTAGAGGCTAATTAGCTAGCTACTGATAGATATGTAAGGATTTCTTCTCTGGCATAAGTTGAAATTAAAATTGTCTAAAGTCCCTTCTAACTCAAACATTTTGTGACATTTCTACCCAATAATGAGACTATAGAGAGTATCATCTAAGGGTAAAATAACCCTAGCATTGTAACACTAAGTTACTAATAGGTTTGTGTCTGATGGGACAGATTTTTTTTTAATGAGCCAAGTTTGTAGTACTTCAGTCCTTAGAAATGTAAATATGAAATGACCTGCCATGATGCCCACAGTTGGAGAACAAAAAACTAATCATTACCAGGACATTTCTATCCTAGACCATCCTTACCTGGGTAGGGATGTAGACCTCTCCTGTGTAGCTCACTGAACTGTCTCGCACCCTCATGCTACAAATGAAGGAGCACTAGGAAATATGAAATCAAGATCAAACAGAGGCACTTTATGGAAAAAAAAATTAAATCTGTCGAAAGTAAGTCTTTAGCACAATTTTTACAGGACAAAACTAAAAATATATGCCAGATACACTTAGTTAAATAGGCGATGGGTGAGGGTGGCCTACAAGGACCATCAATTCTTTATGTCTATTTTTCTCTCAGTCCCCTACAGGAGGAAGCACCCTTGATTAAAACACACAAACACAGACACACACGTATGTTCATATACCTCTTTGCTTATCCAATTAATGGTCATTCCCTCTCTCACGGAGGCTTTGATTCAAAAACAGGGACAACAGTAGATATTGCCACTGGCCCATAGGAGATTCTACTTCATGATCCAAGTCACCTCCTCCTTCTCTTCTCTTTGTCCATTCTCTTCTCCCTTCCAAGAAATCCTCATAACTGCCTTTGATAACATTTCCTTTGAGTTATGACCTCACATTAGTTTCCTGTTTTCTCAAGCTGGAAAGAAATATAGCTTCCAGAGATTTTGTGGTCAGTCAGATTGACTTTTCAGGGACTATTTGCCTCAGTTCCCTTACTGTAAAATGGTTACACCCAGTTAAACAGTTCCCAGGTTTGTTGTGAGGATTAAAATGAGATAATAAATGAAAGCTTTTAGCTCAATGCTTCCATGGTAAGCTTGTAAATGCTAGTTATTAGGTAGATATTATTACTTAATTGAGACAATTGAGTCAGCAATTGAATTTAGGTACCCCTAAAACAAATCCCTCAAAAGCATTCAATTCTCTGCAACCCTTCCACAACTGGAGGCAAGGAAGTAAGGTGACTTGGTGGATAGAGAGCCAGTTCTGGAGAAAGGAGGATCTTGGTTCAAGTCTGGCCTCAAATACTCCCTAGCTGAGTGACCCTGAGCAAGTCACTTTATTCCAATTACTGTGATAGAGACATGAGAGAGAGAGATTTTGCAGGACTTGTGGACCAAGATGCAAGAGAGGATTCCAATGGAATGTCCCCAGTTGTTGGCAGTTTGAGCTGAGAGGGGAGGGGCTTTTGGATTTTGTCTCTGACTGGGAGACTTACTCTCTCTCCTTGGAGGTTTGAAGCTGTCTGAGAGACTTTTGTGAGTCTGACTTGGCTTTTTGAACTTTGTCTCTGAGCAAGGAACTTAAAGATCTTAAGGAAAAGTTAGAGAGGACTGAAAAGGATTTGAAGAAGAAGGAAATAGAAGAAATCAAAATTTTAAATACGGTTAGAAGATACACAAAAGCTGTTTCCCAGAAACCTAGTTACCAGGCAAGATCTTTACTGTCTCTCCTGCCTGTGGGATTCTTGGGTACTGTCAGACTACTGGGGTGCCAAATGAAATCAAGAGTAAATTGACTGAAACTTATCACTAATTGAAATGGTGAAGGCAAACTGAGGGGAAACTGTTTCTGCAGCAATGGCTGTTGTTTGAAATAGAGAGGGTAAACTGAGGGGAACCTGTTTCTTTACAATGACTGTTGTTCTCTGGCTGGCTGTGATTAGAGAGGCTGCTACAGGGACCTGAACCTGCTTATTAGTAATGGAGGTTGAACAAAGAAATGCTGAGGGATGTTGCCACACAGAGATGCTGGTACACAGGGGACACTGCTCTGGGATTTGCACTGGGGTTTCTGCCTATTGATCCCTACTGATTGCTGATGGATCAATCTACTTCCTAAACTCCTTCCTCCTTCCTCCCTCACTCCCTCCCTTAACCAACCTCTCCCTTTTGCCTCCCCCACCTCCCAAATCTTCTTGAAGCTTTTGGTTCTTCCCTTGCTCCTGAGTGAACTATAAAGATACCCCAGTTGCTTTCTCAGTCAGGGGGTTTATTGGGATAACAGGATGGGAAACTGAGGTAAGAGGGATGAGGAATTTCCCTAATCTAAATGAGATAAAATTGAGGGTTTGGGGGAGTCACAAATGTGACTCTTAGACAGTTAGAAAGATGGAGGACAATAGCAGTTCAAAATCTTCTTTCTTCTTCACAAATCAACCAGATCTCTCAGCTTAACCTCAGAAAGAAACAAAGTTCAAAGTCTCTCCTTTTCTCCTCCTCAGCTCAACTCTCTTATAGACCACCAACTCAAAAGCTTCTCCCCTGATCAACTTCAACTGCTCAGAGCCAGAGAAACAGAGACCAAGTCCCAAAAACCAAGTTTCTCTTCTCAGTGTCAACTTCAACTGCTCAGAATCAGAGAAAACAAAAAAATCAAATCAGTTTCACAAAAGTCTTTCAGCCAGCTTCAAACCTCCAGGGAGAGAAACTGTGTCTCCCAGTCATAGTCAAAATCCAAAAGCCCCTCCCCCCCGTCAGCTCAAACTGCCAACAACCAGGGACATTCCATTGGAATCCTCTCTTGCATCTTGGTCCACAAGTCCTGCAAAATCTCTCTCTCTCTCTCTCTCATATCTCTATCACATTACCCAGCCCTTAATGTTCTTCTGCCTTAGAATGGATACTTAAATGAATTCTAAGACAGAAGGTAAGAGGTTAAAAAAAGTTGGAAGCAAAAATTTACATTCATATGAGCCTTTAAGATTTGCAGAGTGATTTCTACATATCATCTGATTTAACTCTCACAACAGCATAAAAAATAGATGCCATCATTATCTTCACTGTTTTCAATTCTTTGATACCATAAGAATACTACTATGAATATTCTGGCAAAAATTTCAGATTTGTCTTTGACTTCCTTTGGATATAAGCTCAATAATAAGATTGCTGAGTCAGAAAATTTAGTCCTTTCTCTCCCAAAATTCCGAATTGAAATCAAGAATAGTTGGTCAACTTCATAGTTCCATCAAAAGTACATCACTTTGAACTGATCGAACCATTTTGAAGGGCAATTTGGAATGATGCCCAAAGGGCTATAAAACAACACATACTTTTTGATTCAGTAATACCACCACTAGATCTGTACCCCAAAGAGATAAAGAAGAAAGAAGAAAGGACCTATGTGTACAAAAATACTTATAGAAGCTCTTTTTTGTGTGGTGACAAAGAATTGGAAATTAAAGGGTTTTCCATCAATTGAGAAATGACTGAACAAATTGTGATGTATGATGATGATAGAATGCTATTGTGCTTTGGGAAATGATGAATAGGATGATTTCAGACACAAACATAAATAAGTAGAAGAAAGAGAATATTGTACACAGTAACAGAAATACTGTGGAATGATCAACTGTGATAGACTTAAGCTACTCTCAGCAACACAGTGATCCAGGACAATTCTAATGGACCTATAACAAAGAATTCTATCCACCTCCAGAGAAATAACTGTTGGAATCTAAATGCAGATCAAAGCACATAATTTTTCATTTGGTTATTTGAGTTTTATTTGGGGGGGTTTGTTTTATATGATTGTTCACTTATAAAAATGAACAATACAGAAATATGTTTCGCATGATAATACATGAATAACCTAGATCATATTGTTTTCCAGCTCTGGGATGGGGGAAAGAAGGGAGGAAGACAATTTGGATCATGTAACTTCAGAAAACTTATGTGGAAATTTGTTTTTACATGAACTTGGTAAAATAATAAATAAATTTGGGAGGGACTTTTTTTAAGTACATTACTTTGCCTATCTTCTCCTCCAAAAATACCAGCTCTCATCTTTTGTCAGGTAACTATATATCCCTTTCACTGTGTTGTCTTCTGAGAAAGAAGCTGGTGAGGTATGACTATTCCCTTGACATCATCATCATCATTAATATTAATATTATTAATAGTTAATAATTATAGAATAATTTTAAATTTGCCAAATACTGCGTCATTTCATTTTGTCCTCACAACAGCTGTACGATCTAGGTATTGGTGCCATTCTAAAGATAAGGAAACTGACCTTGAAAGAAATTAAGTACTTGGCTAAGGCCACAGAATTACTAAGTCCCTAGGGCAGGCTCTGAACTCAGTTGTTCTTGATTTGAAGTACAGCACTCTATCCATTATATCTGCTAGGTTTCTCGTTCTTTCTCCTTTATTTTCCAGTGCCCCCTTGGATCAGAATACTAATGCCTGATGTGGCTAGCACTCAGCATTGCCTTTCTGTACATTCATTTATTGATACCTTCCAGACTCTTCAGTCCTTAGAAGATGGATACCACAACAATAGCAGATAGCTAAAACCCTTCTAGGGTCAAATAAAACTCTAATCTGGGATAACTTCCAGGAATTTAAGCTATTCTGTCTATGTACAGGGCAGCAGCTATCCAACTCTAAATGACAATGGAAGAGGAACTCTTAATCTTCTAGAATCTTGCCAAATCTCTGTCACCTGGATTATCTATGCTATTTGATTTAATGGATATGGATATTATTATGATGATTTTTATGGGAGCTATTATGCCATATTGACTAGCTTAGCAGTCTCAGAATTGGGAAGACTTTGGTTTAAATCCCACCTCAGACACATACTGGCTACATAGGCATGGACAGATGGACCAGGCATGCCCACATAACTCTGGGGCCAATCACTGGACCTTCCCCTTAGGGTAAGGGTCTTTGTTAATGCTCACCTCTAAGTATGCTAGTACACCCAAGCCTGTTCCTGCCTTTATGCCCATTTATGACTTGTATTTGGTGTCCCACCAAACTCTCTAAAACTACAAGTTGTCAATCTGCATCTAAAGAGGGAACTCCTCAGTGGAAACTCCCTACAATGATGAAATTCTCTTTGAATCTGTCCTGTTTTGCATCTGACTTAAAGTTCTTTTAATGAGTAGGTGACAATTATAAGAGTTCCAATCCCCCTTCCCCCACTCAAAACTTGACCAAATCAAGTAGGGTGAAGTGAGTAGGACAGCAAATAGCCACTTTTAATAACAATTATATGCATTAGAGATGCAGCTCTTGGGTTTAAAACCTGTATTGATCAATTGCCTTAAAGTCACTTTTTAAATTAAAGATTAAGTTGCTAACAGATGAGTGTTTGTATTAATGTTCCTTCCTCATTTTCCCCCAAAGGAAAAACCTTTCAGAGAGTTATAAACTCATTCAGGCATAGAAAATTGCCTACAAGTAAACTACAAGATGTTCTAGAGAGACGTGGTTGCAGGATTGCACTAATTTGTATCTGTAATTTATCAAGGGGCATAAGTTATAATTGAGTCAAATGGGCAGAAGAAGAGTGGTTTTTTCTACCATATTTAACTTAAATAGAAATAATAAATATCAGGTTACAAACTCTTTTACAGTGAAGGATCCATTCTTAAAGACTTTGTATCCTAGGGTAAGGATAATTATTCCTTTTGGGAAATTTAAAATGAACAGACTCAGAAATTTGGTTTGATGACATTTTAAGCAAGTTATGAAGCTTTTTCCAATGGTACCATTCTTCTCCATGAATTTTTGCACAACTTGGGGGAATGTGAATCTTGAAATTTCTCAGAATTGTGAATGTTAAAAAAATTCCCCATTGGGGAATTCTCCATTGGAACAATTCCCTACTGGGACCATTCTCCATTTGGAAAGTGAGAACTCTACTTAGATCAGAAATGGGAAGACCTCTACTCCACCAGTACTTAAGACTGCTTTAGGGGAGAAAACTCCTTGCTGAACAATGAAAAGTACTTAAACCCATAATTAAGCCATGCCTATTTTTAGAAAGGGGTGCTAAGTACCTATAAAGGATTAGGCAACTTGTGAACTTACAAGGAGCAAAGAGGTGAGAACTTACTCAGAGATTCTAGTCTACTCTGGTGTAAATTACTCAAAAGTTCACACCTTCTAAAGGTGTGAACTAAGAATGGTCTGTCCTTTGAAAAACGTCTACTGTGATTGGTAGATGTAAGAATTTAGGGGAGGTGACAAAGGAGAAAATGCCCTTTAAAAGGAGACAAAAAGCTCTCTCTGGAAAGAGTCAGCTGGGAAAGGCTGCCTTGAAGGGTCTCTCTTGAGACTCTCTCAGGGGCAATTCAGATTGAAGATTGAGTTAGTGGAGGCAGCTGAGATGATGCTGGCCTGGTATCTCTAGATTCCTTGCTTGGACAGATCTTGTCGTGAGCGATAAAAGACTGACTGATCTCTCTCTCTTAAGACTCAGGTCTAGGCCATGTTGGCTTAAGGCCCTTCATACTTATTCCTTTCTTACTCTTTCTCTCTTTCTTTAATTCCTCATTGTATTATTAATTAAAGTCTCTATAAAACCCAGTTGACTTGGGTATATTCATAATTGGGAATATTTACCTGGTGACCACCTTATATTTGATTTAAAACAAGACACTGTGATAAAAACATATTTCCTGCGGTCACAATTTACTCACCCATTCTTATATCTATCACAATTTATATCTTCAACTCTTTTAACTCTTACAGTTTATGGCATCACACTCTTTTAAATCTCACAGGAAATACCATGTCATAGGGATAGACTCTTTGTACCAGAAAATTGAATTCATAAGGAAAATGAGCAAATTTGAACAATTATTTATATGAAAGGGTTTCTTTTTTAATTTTGGCATCCTTGAGTTCTTAAAAATTATTGTATTATTTATTATTATGTGGCAAATCCTAAGCCAGTCTAAAATGTATAATTTCTCAGGGAACAGAAGTTTTACAAGAGAAAGAAAAATAGATTTTTATAGAATTTTATATTGGAAAAATAATATGAGTTATCATCATAAATGTGAAATTAAGCTATATCTGTAGATACTGTGAATTCTTCACTTTGCTAAAAAAACCTTAAGACATATATGTGCACTTTGAATGAAATTTTTAGGGGTCTATAAAATATGTAAGGTGGGGAGTTCTGATAGCTATATTCTATTTATTAAGGTTGAAATTATTATTCTTTTTAAATATTCTTTGAGAGCCTGCCAAGGGTAATATGGTATAGTGAATCTAGAGTCTACCATGGTTTCAAATACTATGCTCCCTAAACCCTTCTCACCTCCAAACTTTTATTGTGCAACATCTTCTTCTAGAAGCATTCAATAATATGAGATTAGGAGCAGAAAAAATGAGGAGGTTTGGAAAGTGATGAGAGCAATATGACAAGGAGAGAAAGTGATGGCATGCCCTGAATGTGGGATAAAGTTGAAGAGAGACCAGTCAGTCAAGAAGACATTACAATAGCCCAAGTGAAAGGTAATGAAGTTTTATGCTAAGTTGATGGCAATGGAAATAGAAGGACAATTCTGAGGAACTTATGACACAGAGTGCTACCCACCGCCAGAGAAAGAACTGTTGGAGTCAGAATGCAGATGAAAACTTATGATTTTGTTTATTTGGATTTATGTTTGGGGGTTTTAGTTTTATAAGATTACTCTCTTATCAAAATGAACATTATGGAAATATATTTTGTGTGAAAATACTTGTATAACCCAGATCTAATCACCTGCCATCACTGGGAAGGAGAAAGAAAGGGAGGAAGGGAGATAAGTTCAATCATATTACAGGAAAACATAGAAATTTGTTATTAGATGTAATTGGTAAAAAATGAAAATAAAAGAAGGGAGAGAATTGGCATATGATTGATATAGAAGAGCTCGAATCAATAGGATTTGGACTTTATCCTTCTTCACAGAATTCTTGTGGGGACTGAATGAGATAATATATGCATTTAAAGAACTTTGTAAACCTTAAGTAGTATCTTCTCCTCTGAGATAACCTTCCTTCTCTTTTGTAAGCAATACTTCCTGATTTCCTGCATTAGAATGTAAGTACCTTGAGGATAGGGATTGAGTTTTTCTTTGTGTCTTCAGAGCTTAGAATTGTATTTGATGTATTAATAAATCTACTTAATAAATGTTCCTTGATTGAATAACTAATATACTGACTGATATATGTGAATTGCTATTATAATATAGGAGTAAAATAAATGAAGTGCTTGAATAAAATTATTTTAATCCGGTGGTGACTGGAGAAATAATGTCAGTAACAGAAATCGGGAAATAAGAGAGTGGCTCTTTTTAAGTCTGAAAAAAATGGCAAATAATATAAGTGGAGTTATGCAGTAGATGGAAATGTGGAAATGGAACAGAAGAGATTGGAAATGAAAAAAATAGGTTTGGGGATTATTACAATGGAAGTAAAAATATCATCAGAGTAAATTAAATTACTAAGGAAAAGATTATAGTAAAGCAGAGGGCTAAAGACAATACATTTGAGGATTTAAAATAAAGAAGGAAATGAATAATTAAAGGACTAGACCAAATATTTATTACATGCCTGCTATGTGCCAGTGTTTAACATTGGTTAATTCCTTTTACTCTTACAACCTGTGTTGTTGTTGTTCAGTCTTTTTTTTCAGTTGTATCTGACTCTTTATGACCCCATTTGGGAGTTTCTTGGCAAAGAGTGGTTTGTCATTTCCTTCTTCAACTCATTTTACAGATAAGGAAACTTAGGCAAACAAAGTTAAGTTATTTCCCCAGGGTCACATAGCTATTAAGTGTCTAAAGCCATATTTGAACTTAGGAAGGTGAAAGCACTCTATCTGCTGTGCCAAATAACTGCCCAAACAACCCTGGAATGTAGGTGCTATTCTTCTCCATATTTTGTACTTGAGGAAACTAAGGCAAATAAAGATTAAATGACTTGCCCAGGGTCACACAGCTCATAAGTGACTATGGTCATCTTTGAACTTAGTTCTTCCCAATTCCAAATTCAGTACTCTATCCCCTGTGCCAACCAGCTACCTCTCATCAGGAGACAGACAAATAGGTGGAGGACAACTACAATAAAATAGGATGTATATTGGAATTGAACACTAGGGAAGGAGAATGGTTTGCAGAGAAGAAGCAGCAGTTATGTACCCAAACATAAGCAAAATTGTTACTAAAAATCCCTGCCTCATCTAAGGACTATAATTTGACACAATTCAATTCAACAAACATTCATTAAGCATTTACTGTGTGCCAGAACTTCAGGGGTTTTTCCTTATCTGGTAATATTAACTCATATTTGTGTAGCACTTTAAGGTGCTATTCTTTTTTTTTTTTTTAATATATTTTATTTGATCATTTCCAAGCATTATTCGTTAAAGACATAGATCATTTTCTTTTCCTCCCCCCACCCCCCATAGCCGACGCGTAAGTCCACTGGGCATTAGATGTTTTCTTGATTTGAACCCATTGCCTTGTTGATAGTATTTGCATTAGAGTGTTCATTTAGAGTCTATCCTCTGTCATGTCCCCTCAAACTCTGTATTCAGGCAGTTGCTTTTTCTCGGTGTTTCCACTCCCATAGTTTCTCCTCTGCTTATGAATGGTGTTTTTTTCTCCTGGATCCTTGCAAGTTGTTCAGGGACATTACACCACCACTAATGGAGAAGTCCATTACGTTCGATTATACCACAGTGTATCAGTCTCTGTGTACAATGTTCTCCTGGTTCTGCTCCTCTCGCTCTGCATCACTTCCTGGAGGTTGTTCCAGTCTCCATGGAACTCTTGCACTTTATTATTCCTTTTAGCACAATAGTATTCCATCACCAACATATACCACAGTTTGTTCAGCCATTCCCCAATTGATGGGCATCCCCTTGTTTTCCAGTTTTTGGCCACCACAAAGAGCGCAGCTATGAATATTTTTGTACAAGTTTTAAGGTGCTATTCTTATAACAGATACAGTCAAAGTATTTTATCACCACTCCTAGGTCTATATCTCAAAGATAATAAAAAAAAAGGGAAAGAACCTACTTGTACAAGAATATTTATAGCAGCTCTTTTTGTAGTGACAAAGGATTGGCAATTGAGGGGGTGTCCCTCAATTGGGGAATGGATAAACAGATTTCGGTATATGTTGGTGATGGAATACTATTGTGGCATAAGAAATGTTAAGCAAGATGTTTTCAGAAAAAGCTGGAAAGATTTTTATGAATTGATACAGAGCCAAATTAGCAGAATTGAAAGAACATTGTACACAGTAACAGCAATATTGTATACTGATCAACTGTGAAAACATGGCTACTCTCAGTAATGCAATGATCTGAGACAACTTTGAGAATTTATGACAGGGAATGCTATCCACCTCCAGAGAAAGAACTGTTGGAGTCAGATAGATGTGGATCAAAGTATACTATCTTTCACATCATTGTATTTATGGTTTTGGGTGGGGAGGAGCTGGTTTGGTATGAGTATGCTCTTACAACAGTGACAGATAAGGAAGTGTGTTTTGAATGACCAAAAGTATTATTATCACAAGTTTGTGAAGAAAATTAGACTCAAAAAGATTGTGCAACCAGATGCTGGAGTAGGTATGGTTACATGTCAATCCCTGGATATTTGTAATGGAATATGCTGAGAGCAGAAGACTGAGAATTAACGTCATTTGTTCAAATTGGTGCTGAATCATTACTCAATGTGGTTGAATAGAAGCTTAGGGTGATACTTGTGAGTCAGTTGCATGTGTTTGTGGGGGTTATTTAAGTTTGGATCACCACTGTTTGTGGGTGCTTTGTTGTGTTGCAGATCCCTAGAACTGTTAGACTTACCCCTAGGCTGGAGTGATTTTTGCAAGCTTTATGGAAGAAATAGAAAATATGAGAAGAGAGGAAGTTGTTCCCAGTTTGGTGTCTCTCCAGTAAGCTCTAGTTCTTACTAGATCCTACCAGAAATCCCCATGGAATGATTTGGTTAAGACAGCTCCTAAAAGAGCACAGTTCTGAATCCATTTCATGGTATATGCATGGAAAGAAAAGGAACTCTTAGTGAGGGGGAAGTAGTGCACAAGTAGACCCAGAGCCAGTGTCAAAGTGTGTGAGTGGGTGTGAGGCTTAGATTACCTTTAATCATTCTGGTCTTGAAAAGCATTTTTCCCTACTTGATAAAACTTTAAAGGGCATCCAATTTTCTACAAAATAACTATAACACTTAGGTGGCAAAAGATGTTTTCATCTGGGATGACAATTTGTCTGGTATCTTAACCTCCCATATATTATTGAACCAGACTTTGATTGTGGGTGGATTCTGTGTCATATTGGCAGACACTTAACCTCTATAAGACTCTATTTTTTGATCTGTAAATGGGGATGATACTTATACTACCTACCTTACAGGATAGTTGTGAGGAGCAAATGAGATTTTTTTCCTACTTGATAAAATTTTAAAAGGCCATCCAATTTTCTATGAAATGGCTATTGTACTTAGATGGCAGAAGATGTTTTCATCTGGGATAACAATTTGTCTCGTATTATAACCTCCCGTTTGTTATCATGGGGCTTGATTGTAGGTGGATTCTGTGTGATAGTGGACAAATCACTTTACCTCTCTGAGACTGTTTTATGACCTGCAAATAGAAATGATAATAAGCACTATCTTCTTTGAAGGGCATGTCAGAGGACTAAATGGGATAATGTATGCAACATGCTTGGTAATCACAAAGCAATGTGAAAATATGAGTTATTGTTATCATGCCTTCATTTAACTAGGCAGAATTTTACAGCTGTTAAAAGCTTTAATGATGAATGTGTTTGTTTTGTTTATATAGTCAGTATTATTTTTAGTAGTTCTCGAAATGCTGTTTATATGATATTCTGTCCCCAAAACATATTATCTTGGTACCTAAGTATATAGGATGAAAAATAACTTGTCCCTAGTCTCTTCAGAAGTTTTCTGAGATGGCAAGGGTAGCCATGTTGGATTCTATACCATCTGTAGATATAGATGTATAGATATAGATTCTATACCATCTGTAGATATAGATGTAGATCTGTAAATATAATCCTTTAATACTCAAAAATGACTTAGAAGGGGGGCAGCTGGATAACTCAGTGGGTTGAGAACCAGTCCTAGAGATAGGAGGTCCTAGGTTCATATCTGGCCTCAGATACTTCCCAGCTGTGTGACCCTGGGCAAGTCACTTGACCCCCATTGCCTAGCCCTTACCACTCGTCTGCCTTGGAGCCAATACACAGTATTGACTCCAAGACGGCAGGTAAGTTTTTTAAAAAAAGAAAATGACTTAGAAGAAACTGCTGGAGTCTGCATGCTGATTGAAGCATACCATTTTCCACTTTATTGTCTTCATGAGTTTTTTCCATGTATAACTGTATTGGGGGGAGGTGTGGGAGGGAGAGAACATGGATCACAAAATGTCAGAAAGCAATTATTTAAAATTGTATCTAATATTAAAAAAGAAAACAAAAAGGTGACTTAGACATTGAACCAAAAGACTGAAATGTGTGAAAAAAAATTAGTTCATCTACTCAGCGATAGATGTTTCTTTTTCATTTTGTAATCCTGGCTCACATATTAACTAGTTATATGACTATTACCAAGATGCCCTGACTCATTGATCCTTCGTTTTCTTCTCTATAATATGGTTACAAATATACTCCTACTCATTACTTTACAGGGTTTTTTTGGAAAAAGAACATTGAAAGAGTTGTTCATATATTTCTGTAGCTTGGGATGCTGTGGATATTTGTAGAACACACTTATTTTTGGTAACTTTAAAAAAACAAACCTTTTTTCATTAACTTTTAAATTAAAAATCAGATGCTATCCATGATAAATCCATTTAAATTAACCACAGGTAAAGGAAAAATACCTATCTCCCAAAACAAACTCAGAAACTATATGAGGATAATCTAGAACACTTTTTATCAAAATAAATGTAATTTTTAAGTGACAGGAAAAAGAGTGCTATCATTCCCATCCTATTTTGTTTTATGGTTTGTTTTAAATTCTGCTAAGTATTGGGATAAAGTGTTAGCTACTATGATATGTTGACTGAGGTTTACATTTGATAGCAGTGTTTGAGGAACTGGTGCTCAATTCCCATTATTGGCATTGCTACATCCAATTTTCTATGTACCGTGATGATCATTTACCCCTAGGAGCTCTCATGAAGTATAATTTGTGTGCCTGTGAAACATCAATACACTATCAAGAGATGAAGTCCCTTAGAAATAGTTTGCTATGGAATTCCAAATCTTCTTTTTTCATTTTCTATTTTGCTGGTGGCTTTTATTCTTTTATTATCACTGGCGTTAGCACTGTATGCTATTTATTTAGAATTGTACATACAAAATAGAAATAAATAACATTTACTTGACCATTATAATGTGATATTTATCAGAATTTTATTCTTTAAACATACTCATCAGCTTCAACTTTCAAATGGACTAAAACATCATACAAATGCCCACTACAAGACAAAACTTTTAATCCGTTTCAAAAATCTGAGCCAGCCTTCACCGTGGTATGAACTTTATGAGTTTTGTGATTATCATTATTATTGTCATCCTCTTCATCAATTGATATTTAGTCATTTTAAAAATATTAACATTTCTAATAACTTCAATAAAATTACATCATGTTGATTAATAAATTGATTATCTGCCTTGTCAGAGAGTGAAACTCAACAGTGTAGCTTTGACTATTTGAAATAATTCTGGTTCCAGAAGGCCAAAAATCTTCGGTTTAAATCTCAGTGGCAAAAGGCTGTAGGCACCTACCTCACTGCTCAATTGGCACTTCATGCAAGTGCATTGAAACTTAGAGAGGACCCGTTCTGAGTATGCATGATGAATGCGTCTGGATTCTCCTTCTATACCTGCCTACCCCCTACATAAAATATTCAGATTCCCTAGAACTGCCTGCTGTTAGCCAGGATGACTCAGGAGTTGATACTATTTGGACTTAAAGTCTTTCAGTTGGCTATTGATCCTGAACTCAATGGATAGGCTTAGAAAGACAAGCCCCTTTCTCTCAGACCTGCTGCTCCTACTGGTGTGGGAGGCTCATAGATAATGCCCTGAGTTATCTGGGAATAGAAGGGGGCTAAAGTCCCTTTCACTTTCCTCCCCTACTAGACCTCTCTTCATGAGTTTATGCCTCCCTAGCGAAGGCTAGAATAAAGATGCCTCGCATTTGTGTCCTCTTTGCTTTTGTATTATGCCTTATTAAATCTCAGAATGGAACTGGCAGCTCCTTCCCAGACACAGGCCTGTCTAGACTTTGCCTGATGGGAGAGTAATTCTCCCCCCTCACACACACTTTACTGTCCAGACAGCTGAGAGATTCATCCTTACATTTCAGAACCAGTAGGACAAAGAACCAGAAAGGTAGAGACCATTCTTTTAGTACAACCACAGATTTCTGACTGAGGAAACTTTTTATTGTGATACAGTATGAACCCCTGAATCATCATGGCCAACAGGAAATATCCAGAGGAGATCAAGGCATGCTCTTAAGGGATGAGGAGGGCACAGCAGGTGCTCAGAAGCAGAACCACCCAAAGCTTTCACTTACTTGCTGGAAATGACAAAATGACTTCCCATCCACCCCTAAGGGAGTAATTTAAGAGGAACAGAAAGCAATTAATGAATTGGAATGTTCCCTTTCCTCTTTGCCCTAACACAAAACACAACCAGCCCTAGTCTCTATGACTAAAATGCTCTCCCCACACATCTTTAAATCTCAGAATATCTATTTTCCTTTAATAGACAGTTGAAAAGACTTCGAGTTAAAATGGCAAACTTAAAGGTGATAAAGAAGCCCAATTTTCCTATATAAACCTTAGAAAATATCTAAAAAGGATCCCAGAAAGATCAATTATAAAGAAAACTGAAAAGACACAAAAAGTAAGCTCTTCTATTCTGTGTGAAAAGTCACAAAAATATGGCCAGAAATTAGCAAGATCTAGAAGAAGGGACATCTCAAGGAAGCCATCATGAGGTTGGGAAATGAGCCACACCAAGGAAACCAACATGAGCCTCTACAAATAGATCTGAAGAAAGCCAGAGCTATGAACATGGGGAATGTAAGCCCAGCATGAATTCTAGTCATCAGAATCCAGAAGTGGTATCTTCTACCTGGTTTATCAGAATAGAATTAGGCAACAGAAACTGTCCCCACAGATTACAATGCAGGGAGACAGATCACTGGGCACCACAGCAAGAGAGAGGGGTGAGTGAGGAGACCTAGGAAAATGTGTTCTTCAACATTCCAGGGAGATCTGTCAAGGCCACAGCATAGGAGGGAACCCACTTTTGATTATAGTTTAAGGAGAATATAAAAACCAGTCAATGCCAAAATCCACCATAGACCAGCAAGAGATGTAAAGAGAAGCTAGAAACTCAGTTAAAGGTTGGAAGATAATGCTAGTAACCCCTGAAACAATTGCATAGGCTTCCAGACCACAGAGAGGAGAGGACAGAACAAAGCTTACCTTACCTACTTAGTGTTGAAGTTGAAATTCTGAGAGGCAAAGTTCTGAGCATGATCAATTTATAAGATAGGTTATCAATAACCAACAAATTGGTCTTTGGCCTCTCAATAACCAAAGATCCAGATTGAGAGAGGACAGAGTCTTTTATGTGCTTAACAGGAAGACAGAGCAAAATCTCAGACAATATAGGTTTGTCTTCTGAGTGGTCAGAAAGTTAAAGGAAAAAAAAACCTTCTGACATCAGTGTGATATTACAATTATTTGAACCTCCTCTTCTGGAGTCCTCTTAACCACAAACAAGATATATGATTCAGGTAGCAAGAAAAATCGAAAACAATCCCAATTGGTAGACATTTCAATAAGGAGGTAGGAAAAATGTCATCTTAGATCCTCCCTTATAACACTGGGAGATAAGATCATTTCTCAGGCAAAGGGAGTAGTCTTCAGGTTATAGGATTAGTCTCTAGGTGATGAGAGGTACTAGAACAGTGGAGGTTGATGAGATTAAGGAATGTAGATGAATGAATGATGGTGAAGTTACAAGGCAGAGAGATGCAAGTTTCAACACAATGATAGCATTTGTTATAAGAATTATGTTCCAAGTGTTCTAAGGTCACCTGAGAAAAAGCTTATAGCAAAGGCAAATATTAACAAGACAGAATTAAAAATCAGTTTCTAATTGTACACCAGAAAGAACTGGTCAAGGAAATAAATCCCAATGAAAGAACTCAGCTTGAAAATATAAGTAAAAACAAGAAAACACTGAACACAAAGAAGATATAATGTAGGTTGAGAGAATCTCAGAAGAAGAGAATAGGCCTTTACCAAATAAAAACAGCCTCAGAGAAAAAAAATAACTATCCACAAAATCTACAAGAGATATTGGAATAAATTGAACTAGATAGTAAAAATATAAATAAAATTAGAGTTTGGGGGAAATTGAAAGGAGAATGAATACATCATTAAAATAGAAAAATAAAATAAAGGTAACTCAAATAGTGAATTCCTCCTAAAAATAATCAGAATGAAGCAAAAAAAATCTGAATACACAATATAACACAAATTATTTTGATAACATTAAAATACTGAAAATGGAAAAAATAGAAAATGCCTACTAACAAAAACGTAAGTCCTAGCAAAAAGGTCAAGGTATGACAATAGTCATCAGATGACTTAAAAATTAAATCCACTTTAACAAAACAAAACCTAGACATTATATTTCAAGAAAGCAAAAAAAAAATGCCCAGATCTATTTGAACTAGAAGATGAGAAAATAAAAAAAATTTGACTGTTATCTCCTGAAAAAAATTCAAACTGAAAATAACCAATATCATTATAGCATAAATTCAGAGTTTCTTTTTTAAAGCAAAACTAGTGTATTGAGAAGATTGGATTTAGCTCTCCCCTGATTGTAACAAGGAAGCTATTTAGCTCTTCCTTATTGGGAAGATTGAATTGTAATCCACAATCTATTTTTAGATTTTAATCCCCAAAAGGCCATAACTCAGTATTTTAAGTAGATCTACCCATTTTAACAAAAAGGTTTTAAGTAACTACAAAAAGTCAACTAACCAAAAAAGGTGTTAAGTAACCCAAAAGAAGGTATGAACTAAAGAGTGGTCAGTCCTGGAGAAAAGCGTCTGCTGTGATTGGTAGATCTGAAATTTAGGGGAGATGATAAGAGAAAAAAGATCTTTAAAAAGAGGATCAGAGGCCAGAAGAAGATATTCGATTTGATTTGAGGAGATCGAGGAAATCTCTGACTCAGAGGAGATACTGTAAGACAGACACTTGAGGAACAACCAGAAGACAGACACTCAAACTTCTTTCAGTGTAGACAGTCACCATTGGTGAGGGAAATGCTGACTTAGTGACCCTATCTTTCTCCGAGACTCCGAAAAAGGTCCATAATCTTTAGACTTTTTTCCCTGATTAGGGCCTTAGTATTTCTACCTGGCTCTCAGAGTAAGCCAGAGTCCCCCCCACACACACACCTCCTTTTCTCTCATTCCTTAATATCTTCCTTCTATTGTAAATAAACTACCATAAATTCCATTTGCTTTAGTAATTCATTTGGCATTTAGAAATTAAATCCCTGGTGACCATCTATTTAAAATATTCAGCACAACCAATATGAATTTTAGCAGGTGATACTTCAGAGTTATTTTAATTTATATTTCTCTAATAGGGATGCTAGAGCATTTTTCACCTGACTAATGGTAGTTTTAATTTCTTCATCTGAAAATTGCCTGTTCATATCCTTTGACTACTTGCCTTGATATTCTTATAAATTTGACTGAGTTCTCTATATAAGGAATAAATCCTTTGTCAGAAACCCTGAAAAAAAATTTCCCATTTGTTGTTTCCTTTCTGATCTTGGTTGTATTGGCCTTATTTGTGCAAACCTTAATATATTCAAAGTTATCTATTTTGTATCTCATAGGAGAAAGATTTTTTTTCCAAATCCTTCCTCCACTACTTACAAGCTATATAACCCTAGACAAGTCACTTGATTTCTCTGGCTCTCAGTTCCTCATTTCTAAATTAGGGTGTTATTCTAAGATGGCCTTTAAAAACCTTTTCAATTCTAAATGGGATCCTATGATCCTATTATAACAATATGTTGCTAAAATCTATAATGCTAGGATAAGCATAATGTGTATTATTCATAAGGATTTAATTGTCATTCTACCACTGAGAAAGCAGAGGTGGTAGTGGAATGTGATTGTCCAAAAGACTGGGAACCAAAGAAATAAGTTAAGTTCTTTATTCCTAGACTGGAGGTTGGTGTGAAGGATGATAAATATCAGGGTAGATGCTGTCATCAAAGAAATGTATAATTGAAGAAGCAGATGGGATTGCCACATGGCTAGAACAAGAGATTATCTATACATATCTTATATGCACAACTGGTATCTTTATGATATGTGGAGAAAGTGAAGAACTTTGAAGCATTGGTTGAACTTCCTATGGTGAACTATTGAAGAACATGAACAAGAGTCACAAAAGGTGGGTAGTCATCCTTGGATTGTGATTAGAATTGGTGGAGGCAAAATCCACATCAATTCATTTAACTCTTTGAATATTTGAATATGGTCAAATCACCAGCCTAAATATATTAAATCTTAAAGTAGTCACATAAATCATGTTACAAGGCAATGATAGCAAACATATAGCATGGGTGCCAAAGATGGCATGTGGAGCAGTCTCTTGGGGCACCCCCCAATAGAGTTCTTTACTAGGAAGGCAAGGGGACTTGGATGGAGCTGTTCCCCACCCCTCTCCACCATACCTGATGGTATTTCTCCCATCACCTACCCCTCTGCCCAGCAGACCAATGGGAGTACAAAGGGGGAAAGGTGAGAGGCTCACAGGTGGCAGAACTGGAGGGAAGTGGAGTGCTCCAGCCACTCCTTTCTCCCTTCTCTACACTGGCTGAAGACATTCCTCCCTTCATCCCTCCTTCTGCCCAGCATCCCTATGGAAGCACTTTCTCCCTCCCCTATGTGGTGTAAGCCAAAGGCAGGACACACCTGACATTCAGTGGGGGGGGGGGTGAGCACAACACATGGTCTTGAGGGGGTGGGCATAATGGAGTGGGGGTGGGGCCAAGCACAGAATCTCTAAAAGGTTTGTAATCATTACTACAAGGGATAGTTTTGTTTCATTAGGTAATCCTACCTGTGTCACCAGGATCTGGGGAAGATGATGTGGTTTAGTCAAGAAATCTGAACTAATTTTATTCATTTATACCCACAGAACACATGTGGTATAACCTATAAACCCATAACATTGGCAAAAGTATGCTTTTTAAACACAGTTTAAAACACTAGGAAACATTTTGTTTTTACCATAAAGAGAATCACATCTACACCCCTTAATCCTTCTCACTTCTGCCCACTATACACATGATGCTTCTTAGAAACTCAAACTTAGAGTTTTTCACCTGAAGACTTGTGGGCTCCTTAATAACAAAGACTATATTTTCCCTTCCTTTATATCACTAGCAATTACCATATTGCTTCAAATGTGGTAGATGCTTAATAAATTCTTGTTGACTGACTGAGGAGTCCATTCTCAGGAAATCTCTCATTTTCTTTATCAAAATTTAATTGAATCACATAGAGTAAGGAGGTTGGACAACTGGTCAGAAGGATATTTCAAAGGATCATTTGCTGGCTCTGGGAGTAGGACTCTGTCGCTTTACCCATACATGATTCCAGGTGACAGTCTTGGGGAGAGTGTAGGAACAAGCAAGAGCAGAGAACTTCAATATATTCCAGAAAAGAAAAGAGTGTTTATGGTTTCTCACAGAACAGCACAGGTGATGAGAGCAATGCCTATACCTCTCCTTAGATCATACTATCTTAGGAGAACTGAAAACTTAAACTTCCCTGAGACTAGTTCTCAAAACATCAGCACAAAAAAATCTAAAGTTTGGGACAGCTTCCTCCCCCAGCCCAGAAGCACAGTTCAATTTTTAACATGAAGATAAAAGTCAAGAAATGGGCTGGAAAAAAATTAACAAACAACAGAAAAAGAAACTGAGCAAATAAAGTTACTATATGGTAGCAGAGAGGATCAAAACTTAAACTCAGAAGAAAACAACAATAACAAAATTGTTACAAGAAAACCCTCAAAGAAAAATATGAATTGGTCTCAGGACCAAAAAAAAAATCCTTAAGGAGCTCAAAATTTTTTTCAAAAAACTCAGATTTTGAGAGGTAAACATTTCAAAAAAAACCTTGAATTTTGAGAGGTAAAAAAATGGGGAAAGAAATGAGAATGATGCAAGAAAATCACATAAAATATGAGTCAATATCTTGGAAAAGAAGGCACAGAAAATAGTAAAGAAAATAACACCTAAAAAACCCACAATATGCCAAATGGTAAAAGAGGCACAAAAATCCAGTAATAAAAAATTCAATTGGTCAAATGGAAAAGAATCTACAAAAATTCACTGAATAAAAGAACTTAAAAAAGTAAAATTTGACTAATGGAAAAGAAGGTATAATAGCTTACTGAAGAAAATAATTTCTTAAAAATTAGAATGGACAAATGGAAATTAATGATTCCAAGAACTTCAAGAAACAATAAAGCAATATACAAAAATTGGGGGAAATGTGAAACACCTCATTGAAAAAACAAATAACCTGAAAAATAAATTAAAGAGAGATAATTTAAGAATTATTAGGTTACCTGACAGCAATGATCAAAAAAAGAACCTAGACATCATCTTTTAAAGCATTATCAAGAAAAAATATCCCTGTTAATCTAGAACAAGAGGGCAAAATAGAAGTTGAAAGAATCTGTTGATCCCCTTCTGAAACAGATCCCCAGATGAAAACTTCCAGGAATATTATAGCCCAAATCCAAAGCTATCAGGTCAAAGAGAAAATATTGAAAACAGCAAAAAAGAAAAAAAAAACAAATATCTTGGAGTTGTACACAATATAACAAAAGATTTAGAAGTTTCCATGTTAAAATGAGTAGAAGGCTTGGACTAGGATATTCTAGAAAACAAAGGAGCTAGTATTACAATCAAGTATCACTTACCAAGCAAAACTGAACATAATCCTTCAGGAGAAAAAAAATGGATATTCAATGAAATAGAGATCTGCTAAGCATTCCTAATGAAAAGACCAGAGCTGAATAGAAAATTGAACTGTCAGATATAAAACTCAAGAGAAGCATAAAAGATAAATAGGAATGGAAAAACCATAAGAAGATCAATGAGTTTAAAATACTTATGTTCCTAAATGGGAAGACAGAAGGAGTACATATAGACAAAGGATATAGGTATAAGTTGACTGTGATGAAATAATATACCAAAAGATAAAATTTAGGGATCATGGAAAAGGATGAATTATGGCAGGGGATGAGGGAAAAATTAGACTGGAGTATATTATATCACATTAAAAAGACAGGAAAGAGCTTTTATAGTATAGGGGAAGGTGGGAATATAGCAGGTAATGTTTGAAACTTACTTTCACTGAAATTAGTTTAAAAAGGGAATGACAACAATAATATGACTGAATTATTGTCAGCAAGGCAAGGATCCAGGACAACTCCAAGAGACTCATAATAAAAAAAAAAAGATTATCTACCACCATAAAATGAACAAAGTCCAAATGCAGATTGAAACATACCACTCTTCCCTTTATTTCTTCTGTGAATTTTTATCTCAAGTAAGCAGTATATATCTTATTTCAGAATATGAGAGATAGGGAATTATGAAATAATATCTGTACAACATATATCATTTTTCTTCTTGATTAAGGGAAAGAGGTACAAGGGAGAGGGGAAAGGGGTCATAGATTTTTGGACATAATTAATGAGGAATTTGTTTCTCTTGAATAAGTATATTTATTATAATTTGTTGCATAGTTTTAACAACATCAAAAAAGAGGGAATAGCATGTATACTCAGTTGGGTATAGAAATTTATCTTACCCTAAAGGAAACTAGGAAAGAAGTAGAATAAGAGAAGAAGGGGATACTGATGGAAAGGAGAGCAGATTGGACAAGGTAGTCCTAGGAGGCAAAACACTATTGAGAAGATACAGTGTGAAAAGAAAGAATGAGAGAGAAAGATAAATGATGGGAGAGGAAGGGAGAAGGATAGCCAGGAATCATAACTGTGAATGTGAATGGTATGAATTCATCCACATAATGGATGCAAATAGCAGAATGGATTATATGATTTAGATATAAAAGGTGATACAATAAGTAAATTAAGAGAATATAAAATCATTTGCATGTCAGATCTATAGATAAGGGAAGAATTTATGACCAAACAAGAGGTAGAGAACATTACAAGGTATAAAATGAATAATCTTATTGCATTAAATTAAAAATATTTTGCACAAATAAAACCAATGAACACAAGATTAGAAGGAAAACAGAAAAATTGGGGAAATATTTTATGAGAAATTTCTCAGGAAGGACTCATTTCTCAAATACATAGAGAAATAAGTCAAATGTATAAGTATATAAGTCATTCCCCAATTGATAAATGTTCAAAGAATTTGGAGAGGTATTTTTCAGATGAAGAAATCAGAGCTATCAATAATCATGTGAAAGATTCCTCCCTACTATTGATTAGAGAGATACAAATTAAGACAAATCTGAGGTATTACCTCATACCTATCAGATTAGCTAACATGACAGAAAAGGAAATTGACAAATGTTAGAGAACTTGTGGGAAAATTGGTACACTAATGCACTATTGGTGGAGTTGTAAATTGATCCACATTCTGGAGAGTAGTTTAGAACTTTGCCCATAGGGCTATACAACTATGCCTATATACTAATAAGTCTATATCCTAAAGAGATTTTTTTAAAAAGAAAAATGACCCACATTTACAAAAATAATTAAAGCAGCTCTTTGTGATGGCAAAGAATTGGAAACTGAAGGGATGCCTATCACTTGGGGAAGGCTAAACAAATTATTGTATATGGTTGTGATGTAATACTATAGTACTATAAAATATGACAAGGGGGATGCTTCTGGGAAAATAAATTCATGCTAATTTCTTAATGGGAGATTGCTAGTAACTGTGCATACTTTCCTAGTTTCCTCTTATCCCTACTTCCCTTCCCCTTTCATCTCTTCTTATATTTTTGTATTCTAACAATAATCTTCTGGGAGACAATGCTTTGACTTAAATGGTTAAGATTTCAGAAGTGACAAATATGTTTTGTGTAAATAGATGCCATATGGTATACATTATATCACATCCTAAGACAAGTTAGTAATTTAGTGCATAGAACAGTGAACTTTGGTTTAAAAAAACTTGAGTTGAAATGATGTCACATATTTTTTCAAGTATTCAAATCTAGGCAAGTCATGTATCGGCTTTGCTATCTCATCTATAAAATGGGAACAGTAATATTGCTTTTCATAGTTGTTCTGATGATCAAATTTTAACATGGTATATAAAATGTTTTATTATTATTATTATCATCATCATCAGTCAACCACACTTCTGAAAAATGGGAAAGGCAGATCAGGAAAGATAAAGCTCTTTCAAATGCTAATAAACAACCCTTCACCTTTCATCTAATGTCACAAAATTCTTTGTCCCATTGTTCATATTACCTCATAGCACTATTAAATTGGCATTATATTCCCAGAACCCTATTAGAAGTGAAAATATTCAAAAGTTCAGACATAGGCAACTTAGTCAGGGGCAGTTTATTTCCTCATAATATAAATCTTCCATCTGCCAAATAGTTTTCTGTGGCAGAGAAACTGTTTCTCTCTCAGAGAATATAATCCTGCATTAGATTGTGAGTTTTGATAAAAAAAAAAAAGGACTCTTTTTTTACCTTTATTTTCCATAGAATTTAGCACAGTGCTTGGCACTGAGTAGATGCCTAATAAATGCTGTAATGAATAGATCCAAACATAATTTTAAATAATTGAATTTGTGCTTGCATTCTACAAACAGTGCTTTTAAAAATATCTGTGGTTTTTTCATATTTTGCCACTAGACATTGAACTTAAAAAAATCTTCCTTTAAAGTACCAAATGTTTAATAAAATAAATATTTATTTCAGCCTAAAGCAGTTCTAATACACGTTGAAAGGAAGACTATCAACTAGAGGATGAGAATTTAAATGGAATTTTTAAAAAGAATTTTGAGATCTACATATATAAAAGAGCTTTAAAATACTTTGTATTGTAGGATTAAAACATTGGTGAACTTAAATGAAATCCCATTTTCACATCCCCCCACCAACCCCAGTCATTTATTTGATGTATCCTTGGTGCATAGTAAGATAAATTTGAGGGTTACACAGAACACATTTATTTGTGTCTCTAGTTAGCACAAATTGCAATTTAATATTGTGAAATTTTCTCCCTAATGCTAAAAAAGGCTCTAAAATTCATCTGAATCTTCAATGATTTTTGTGCCATGATCTATACCCAATTTTCCAGGAGAAAATCTATCAGTCAGAAGAGTCTTTTTACTATCAATGTATAACCCTTAGAAGGATTCCAGAATTGACTTTTCATCAACCCTAACTTTATATAAAGTCTCTGACACTAAAAGCCAAAAAATCCTACCTGCAGATGCTAAATTATAATGTCTTCTCTACGCATAATGTATCCCCCCCCAACTCCCAATTTTTTTAAAAACACAAGTAAAGCTTTGTGAGCAGGAGGTGATTTTCACTAAATGCAATGAATTATGCAAGGGGGAATTGTTTTTCATTGTGTCTTTTTTTTTAAGCTGCAATTTGGTCAGATGGATATTATTTGAAACTGTTCAAATCCAGAGAATTTTCTCCAACCTGACACACTTCCAATCAAATCATTTTTAAAAGTTCTAGACCACTAGGTGGCACCAAATAGCTACAATTCATATCCAATCTTCCCATGCCTGAAAGTAGCATTTGCAGAGCATCCTTTTCCATTTTCGAGCCTTTCTTCTACTGATAATCTATTTTTAAAATTAAAAGTTAAAAATGTTCCTTAAAGCAATAAGGAATCAAATTATTAGAGAGAAAATGTCATGTAAATAAGTAAAATATATAGCTATTCCTTTTTCAAAGTGAAATTAATTCATACGAGCTATTAAATTTAAATATTGCAATTATTTCATTCTGTAAATTTTACAACTTTGTTTGTCAATGTCCAGTGATATGCAATGTGATGTTCCTGAAGAGCTCCTAAATTTCTCACAATTCTAGATTTGCTGAGCCTGACTTCCTTCCCCCTCTCTGACTTATTTGTGTGTATATCTTCTATCTCTCTCCTCTGCTCTATCGTCTTTCTCTCCTCTCTCCCTCTTGTTTCCCTCCTTGTCTCTCTCTTTGTGTGTGTGTGTGCATTCATGTATGTGTGTGTGTGTGTGTGTGTGTGTGTGTGTGTGTGTGTGTATAAAATCATTGTGTGAATTTCTTTTACTAGTCATGGTTCAAAGATGCTTTTAGATTATGCAATGAGATGCTTTCTTCATATTTACATTTGTAAATTTCCTCACCATTCTCCTTTCCTTTTTTGTCACCTCCAGACTCAACTACTGCAATGCCCTCTACTTTAGTTGACAGAGGGAGAGTCCTGTAATATTCAGCTCATACAGAATGTGACAGCTTGTCTATCTAAGCAATGCCAACCCCGCCGAGCACATTATGCTGATGTTCTATGCACAGCTCTGGCTACCAACAATCATTCTAGGGGTTTATTTTAATTCAGAAACCCTCCATGGCCTGGAAACTCATGAGTAAGTTATATGACTTACTCATGTGCACTATTCTGGCAGCTAAACATATTTTGTCAGATAGTTCCTAGATTATATGTAAAACTTGAAGATAGTATTCTGGGTTAGGGGGCACTGATTCCAGAGCACTTTTGTGATCACAAACATTAAATATGAGAGTAAAATCAAGTTAAAAATAATTCATTACGCACCTACTATCAGTAATGTAAGGTGCTAAGCACTGGGGATTCAAAGTAAAACCAAAATAAATAAATAAACAAGCAAACAAATAAATAAATAAACAAATAGTTCCTGCTGAGAGTCTGACAAGGAAGACATGCAAATAACTATGTACAAAGAAGATATAAAAAGGACAAATTGACGATAATCTTGGAGGGAAGGCATTAAGATTAGACAGGACTGGGAAAGGCTTTTTGTAGGAAGTGGAACTCAAGCTGATACCTGAAAGAAGCCAGGAAACAGAATTCCAAGCATGGGAGTTAACCAGTGAAAAGACATCTCTTAGGGTCCCACTCTAAAACTGTAAGTTATCTGAGAAAGGTATTTCCACATAAAGAGGAACAAATCAAATTACAAATCCAAACAGATCCTTATAATATAGTGTTTTTTTTTTTCCTGAAAAAAAAAAAAAAGAGCCTCAGTTGTACTGACTTCAAGCATCTGGTACAGAACTTCTCTGGAAAATATAGTTAAAACCAATCTAGCCCAGCAAGTTTTTTTTTTTTTTTAATACATCAACTATTTCTATGACAACAAGCTGGCTACTGGGCATATGAGAACTAAATGAAAAACAAATTCCATGGGTACATTCATATGGAAAAAAGTTTAAATGACAGCTTATCTTTCTAGGTAATACTTTAGGGTTTCCAGAGCAATTTATGTGTATTACTGTATTTGATACCCAGAGCAACATTCAGTAGCAACACACCAATCTACTTACTACAGCACTCTACAGTTTACAAAATGCTTTCTTCAAATGATAAGGTAAATGGTCAAAATATCCCGGTGTGCAGGTAAAGAAACTGAGGCTCCTTAAGTGAAGTGTCAGGATTCAAACATAGGTCTTCTGACTTCATAACAAATTCATTGTGATTTTGACTGGGGACTAGAATAAAAGGCAATTCCATTGCTTCATAGAAACCAACTAAATCTGTTATTGAGGTGAGTTTTAACAAAGGGCATAGACTTTCAAATGGTAAGACTAAAAACATCAATGATTGTAATAAAAGAGTCAAGAAATTTTAGGATTAGTCAACAAAAATAAATCACCATTGATTCAGGGGGAAAATGCTTACTAGATTTAGAGTGGGAGGACCTGAGTTCAAATCCATACTCTGTATCTTAGATCTACCATACTTCTGTGCAAATAACTTCACATTTGTGGCACTCAGTTTCATCTATAAAATGAATATGTAATATATAATAAGATATTTAGATGTGAGTTTTGCATGGAACCTTTCTATTGGAAGCTAAGTAATAGCCAAGAAGAATTAAAACCTCTAGATTATAAACCTGATAGGTTTTACTTGGTTATCATTAAATAGAATAATAAAAAATACAAATTAAATGCAGTGTAATTTAATGGCAGAAATTAGCTCCTATTTTCTTAGCTTATTTTAAGAAAATATATACATGTATATATTTATATACATATACACTTACATAGACATATGCAATAGACACAGACATACAGAGATATCTTATTTAGAGGCTGGTTTTACTGTAATAAGAAACTACTGATTAAAAGAAATCCAAACTGATAGTAAGCAGCTATTCTTTTTAGGATTTATATCTGTGCTATGTGCCAGGATTTCATTGTCTTTTTAAATACTCTACCAGCAAAGCAGGTAAATTAAAAAATTACTTCCACTTGGCCTGACTCTAGCTTGTTTGGGAGTGATTGCTATGATTTGCTACTCCTAAGACATTACTTAATTAAAGGGGCCTAAATCAAGGAAGAATATGAAAAGCCAAAGGGCATATATGTATATATTACTTTACTTAAATGGAACTGAAATTGTATTTTCTTTTGTTAGAGAAATAGATCTAATACAATGGGTGGGCCTTTTGCACAGCCAATGAGGTGGTAACTTTTGCAATTATGCAGTTTTACAAATGGAATAACTAGCTGTAGATATTACATATGCATGTATACATTAATTTCTAAATTTAATTTCCCTTGGTAATAAAAAATGACAACAAGGGTGATGTGTAATTGAAGAGATATAACCATAATCTTAGGCCCCTTCTGCACATATCCCATCTATCTTTGAGTAGCATTTGCATTGTTTGCTACTCTATTATTATTTTTTCGTGTGCCTTCAAGCAAAAATGATATTTTCCTCAAAATGACCAAGTAAAAGATGGGGGATAACTGGCTAGCTGGTAGTTCATATGAAAACAAAAATGATCTTAGCCTAGATAGCAAGCTTAATATTAGTCAACATTATGCTAAGGCAGCCAAAAAATTAATGAAATTTTAAGATGCATTAAGAGACATGTATCCAGGACCTGAGAGGGGATAATATTGCCATACTCCGCCATGATTAGATTATAAACAGAACAATGAGTTTAGTTCTGGGTGCCATATTTTATGAAGAACATTGATAAATTGGAGAGATCCAAGGGAGCTCAACTAAAATAGAGAAAGGCCTCAAAATGAGGTCATATGTATAAAGATCCACTGAAGAAATTGAAATGTGGCACCTTGAGAAGATAAGAATGTGAAGGCAGGTAGAAAAAAGAAGTCATGATAACTTTCTTCAGATAATTGAAGGGTTATTATGTGGAAGAACAATTCAGTTTGTTCCATTTGTCCACAGAGCAAACCTAGCAAACCTAGAAGCAAAGAAGAAACTACAAAGAGGAAAATTTGGCTTATGCAAGGAACACTTTTTGCACTATCTTGGCAAGTATAAAGGAAACCTATTTTAGCCTCCAGTGTTTGCCTCATGATTCAATTCATAGCTGCATAACCCTCTAATATATCAAATGCTGGGGGGAAACCTGTGAATAAATGCTAACTTGTTTATAACTTCTGTGTAGCATGCTTTAAATTTGGGAGACTGGTTTGGGAAGAGTTAAACTTTGGACTTTATTTTTTCTTAAACCCTTACCTTCCGTCTTGGAGTCAATACTGTGTATTGGCTCCAAGGAAGAAGAGTGGTAAGGACTAGGCAATGGGGGTTAAGTGACTTGCCCAGGGTCACACAGCTAGGAAGTGTCTGAGGTCAGATTTGAACCTAGCACCTCCCGTCTCTAGGTCTGACTCTTGATCCACTGAACCACTCAGCTGCCCCCAAGACTTTGGACTTTATGACACTTACTAATGATAAGTTTTTTAGTGAAGGAGTCCAAAATCATTAGAACTATCTAATATACCCAAAGAACAGGTGATAAGATTGCAACATTAGTTTGGGATGAACCATTCACTTATCTCTTTTTTTCCTTTTTCAGTCCTCCAACCAATGTATATACATATATAAGAATGTATGTATATATAGTCTATTTATGTGCCTAAGTATGTGTATAACTTAGATTGTTGATTATTGAATTGTTAATAGGTAAGTCTTTTAGTTAATTACTGGAATTACGTCTAACAAACAGATTTGGACTTAATTGCATAGGCTTCAGTATTAGGGTTTTTAAAAGTTTAGGTTCCTTAATTTCAAGAGCTACAATCTGGTCCTGCCTCATGAGGGAGACAAGTAAGTTGAGTGGAAGATGGATCACCTTGGTCCGGGGATGTTTTGCCTAGTCCCCCGTGTCTCTGATGTTAAGTGCTAACTAGGCACGGGACTTTCCAGGGGATATTATTCAAATGTATGTTTTCCTGGTTACTCTAGATTCTGGAGATCCCTCTCTTACAAATCAGCTTAAGTTAGCAAAATGTAAGGCCACCCTCCACTTCTGCCTAAAACCAATCACAGTGTTAGTTGAAGTTGCATCACTGCCCTCATGTAACCAACTGTATAAAAAGTTCTTCTGACTCTCAGAGGTGTCTGACTGCTGAGGAGTCACTGACTACCTTGTTAGCTTTTCTCACTCATTCTTCGAGCTTATTTCTTAATGTTTAACTTCATGTAAAAGTTGGGTTCTGCTTCCTTAGGAGCAGGAGGCTCTTTTTGACCCTGCTGTTTTCAGGGCTAGTTCTAGGGGTCTACAACTTCTGAGGTGGTTTGATCTACCAATAGATACGGTCACTGCTCTCTTGGTCTGCACTCTGATCTTTACCCAGGAAGGACCCCTGTTCCATGCAGTTACAAGTGATGGAACTCCCTTCTGCCTTAGAAATGGGACCAGGACCCCTGCTCCTCTCCCTCCTAGAACTACAGTCCAGAACTGCATATGGTAATAGAGTTGACCATCAGTGACAGAACCTGAACCCAGTGTTGGCAAATAGTCCATCAAATTCTCCTTTCCTCCACTGTATGATCCCTTTCTCATTGCTAGGCTGAGAGCACCCAAAGCTACTGCCCCAGCTCTTGTGGCCACTGGCAGGACCCACCACTGGTACTCCTGCCATGCTCCAGGCCAGCTTCCACCCTGGTGTCATAGACCTCTGCTGTCTATAAGTTGGCTTAGGCAAGAAAAATATCTCACTCTGTTCTTTTGTTGGCTCTGCTGCTACAAAATTTGATGTGTGGTATTATTTTAAAGTTGTTTGGAAGGGAATGTTAGAAGAGTTCAGCTGGGTTACTACTTGTACTCTGCCATCTTAGCTTTACCTCCAGCCAATCTCTTGATACCCTAGGAAAATCCTCTATATTTGGTATTACAGATATTTAGAAGATGATTTTGTATAAAGTAATGATTTTAAATGCATTCAAAAGTAGTAACAATGAACAAACCATTTTATCATGGGCAGTTTGGGTGTATTAGAATCATTGTTCAGTTCAACAAACATTTATTAAGTACAAACTGTGTACAGAATGCTTTACTATATGATGGGAGATAGAAAACTCTTCAATGCGGTCAATTCTACCCAAAAGGAGCATTAGAGCAGCAATGGTATAGAGCAAAGGTGTCAAACGTGAATAATGGACCATATGTGCCTCATAATCCTCTCAAGTGTGGCTCAAGTCAGATTAAAATATAATTGGAACCTATTTAACTAAATAGATTTAAAAATCACAATAAAACATAGGTAATATTAACATGTGGCTTTCTTAAGTCAATATGTATCCTGAGAGATCCTTAGGTAGAGTTTAGTAGCCACCTTTACTATTTGAACTCGGCCCCACTTATGTAGATAGATCTGAATATCAGAGCAGAGATGGGAAGATATGTTAGTGCAACACTTGGCTTAAAGGCTTTTTGCATAAGAATCTATTCTTCGGTGAAAGTAGATTACTCAATGCTCTAAGCCTTTGTGAGGAGCAGAGTTGGTCTGAGCTAGAGATAAAAGACCCACTTTAGGAAAGGAGATATGTGGTTACAACCTCTTCCAGTCTCTGAAGAGAGAGAAGGATTCCAGGAAGAGACAAGCATAATCAAAGTGCTGGCTCCTTTACATATCTGCTTCCAAAAGTCATTGTAGCAGTCTATGTGGCTCACAATTGGAACTTTTACCAAGAAAAATGGCTATAAGTGTAGATGTTGTCTTGGAATGAATGGGACATATAAGACAAAAGAGAGAGGCAAGAGTCAAAGAAAATACCAAGGACTCAGAAATGAGAATTTGGGTGAATAGTAGTACCACTGACAATAAAGTGACATAGCTTGTCAGGACACTAGCTTAAATTTCTTTTTAGAAAGGAATTTAAATTCTCTTCAAAATAGTCCACTCTGGATAAGTTATTTCAGGGTATTCATAAAGAATATGCTTGCTGAAGCCCTTTTTAAGTTACTGGTTTCATTTTGTTGTTAGAATAGCTTGGCTGGGAGTGAGTTAAGTAAATAAATACTATATGCAAATTAACTTTGGGACCTCTTGGTTGGAAAGAAAAAGAAAGAACTGTTTCCTTCATTTCTGAAAACTAAGATGGAAAAGTTATCTTTCCATTTAAAGGGGAAAAAAGCCATAGAATGGAGGTGAAGGGAAAGAGGTGGCAGGATTTATATGCACTTTTCATCCTACTATATTGTGTAAGAAATAGGAAATCTGAAAGAACCCCAAATCTCCTGTGATATGCTTCAAAATAGGCTATGAAAACATAAGGTAATACTATTTAAATTAATTTGCAAGTTTATTGCTCTATCAATTAAACTATCATGGGAGTACTTCATAGAGAGAGACAAAATAATAACAAAATTAATTTGGAGGAACAAAAGGTCTAAAATCTCATGAGAAATAATGAAAAAAGAAATAAGGAAGGGTGAATAACACTTCTAGATATCAATTTAATATTAGGTAGCTAGTTAAACCAGAACATAGAGACCCAGGGTGCAAAATATGTGGATATATTTATGGATGAATCTAGACCACTCAATTCCATATCTCCAAGAGAACTACAAATTTCATATTTCTGTAAAGTAAGAGAACTGCCATCATTAAATTAACTCCTTTAGCTCTCAAATCTTCAATAGTGCTGTGAGTTCAGAACTCAATTTATCCATTAAACATCAGCCATTTGTAACCTAGAGGCATAATTCTTTTCGGGAATTCATAACAAAAACCACTTTTGTTGGTTGCTGGCGGTGGGATGGATTAGTCTTGCTCCAGAATGAGAGTGCAGTAGGATCACTGTCTACAACAGTTCTCCCTCCCCCTGCAATGTAGGTTAGTCTCCATTTTTCCTTAAAAGGCAACAAAGTTGTCCCAGGATATGATTGGCCTGGGGCCTAAAGCTTTAGCTGTGCCTCCCTTCTTACAGCTTCCTCCTAAACTCTGGCCATATTGATATGACTTCCTAGAAACCTAAGGGCATAAAAAGGTCCATCAACGTGGAGTCAAGGCCCTTCATACTTGGCAGATGCCTTTGTACTAATCACCACACCCTGTCCTGCTAACCAGATGGTTTCCCATATGGAGATGAGGGAGTCTGCATCTAACCAAGCTAAATGCTGGAATATTCTTGTTGAATATTCTTTCTGTGCTAGGACTAAGCAAACCCTGATTTGTTAACTGTTTGATCACCTACGCGTCTCTTATAGAGTTCCTTTTTTTTAAATCCCTTATCTTCCATCTTAGAACCAATACTGTGTATTGGTTCCAAGAGAGGAGAATGGTAAGGGCTAGGCAATGAGGGTGAAGTGTCTTGCTGAGGGTCACACAGCTAGAAAGTGTCTGAGGTCAGATTTGATCCCAGGACCTCCCATCTCTAGTCCTGTTCCTCAATTCACTGAGCCACCCAGCTGCCCCTGCTTTATTGTGTTCTGATGGATAATCTAATGATCTAAACTAAAAGGGCACTACTAGCTTGATTTGGGTCCACCCCCACTAGAGAAGGTTACAGTCAACTTAATCTCGACCAGTTTAGGTCCCTTTACAAATGATTAGTATGGAAAAGATGAACATGGATAGCAAGCAAATATAGTTATTAATGCAGAAGTTAAACATCAACTGGGGAAATTATACTGATTAGTTGAGGCAATAACATAAACATGGATAAAGAAGTTCTATGACTCTGAAGCAAGATTAAATCTCAGTTCAGCCAAGGAAAGAAAAGTCTTGCCCTCTCTTAGCAGCCTTTTCAGTGCAATAAGTCACTGAGAATCAAGCAACATGTTTCCATTTCCTTCTCCACAAGTCTATGGCTCTAAGATCTCCTGTCTGTCATTTAAAGTTGATCTGTCTCTCCTCCTTGTCCATCTCTCTCATTTTCTGTGCTTTTTCCTAGAAGCCTCTTAACAAGTCAGGATGACAATCTCTCTCAGAAGTATGAATCATCATATATTTTAATTATCATTTTATAAAAACAATATAATATTTAACATGAGTGATATTTTATAAATATGTAATAAATTATACTAATATGCTTATCCAAAAGAAACAAATCTCATATCAGGTATGTCCAAAAATCTGTCTCATTCTTTTTTCCCCATTGCTTCCAACCTTCCCACCTTGCCAGAAAGCAATATTATCATATATACATTTCCCTGTTTGTTATGTTGTGAAATAAGACACTATTGCTTACACCAGAGAAAAATTCATGGAGGAAATAAATGGAAGAATTTCAATCTGCATTTGGACACCATCTGTTCCTTCTCGGGCAGTAGATATTCTTTTTTGTCATGAGTCCCTTAAAGTTGTTCTAGACCTTGCCTTGCTGATAATAGTTAAATCACTCATATTTGATCATCATACATAGAGTTGTTTTCCAAAGGACTGACAAACCTTCCTTAACAAAAGGCTACTAGAAAATCATAATCACCAAAACAATTTCATATGACTAAAGGAATAGAAATGTTTTTAATGAAATAGAATTAGGAAGGAGACTGAGAAATAATCAAATTCAAATAGTCCCAATGTTCACTAAACCTTAGAAAAGGTATTAATGAGGAAAGAATTACTTATTTGACAAGAACTGATGGAAATATTAGGAAAAATTTGGCAGAAATTAGATTTACACCAGTATTTTAAGCCACATGTCATAGTAACCTAAAAATAGATGTACTATATAAAAATTAATAGGTGTGCCACAACAAATTAAGAGAAGCCATAGCTATTGCTAAAAGTCCACTGCTTAATCAAAGGAACAAAGTGATCACAAAAATATAGGTAGTTTTGTTAAATGAAGTTGAAAAACTTTTAAGCAAACAAAATCAGTGCAGCTTAAATAAGAAGTGAAACTATAGAAAAGGTCTTTCATCAAATATTCCTAATATAACTCAAATCCAAAATATATAGAAAACATGCAAATAAAAGAATTCAAGAGTCATTGCCCAACTGAAAAATATTAAAAAGAATAATAAACAATCAGTTCTCCAAAAATTGCAAATATTTAACAACCTAGAAAAGATTTTTTCCAAATATCAATAAGAGAAATGCAAATCAAATAAATTGTGAGATTTTATTTCATAGCTAATAGATTGTCAAAGATGGCAAAGGAATTGCTTATGGTAGGGTTGTCAAAAGATTGGCACATTTACTATTAATAGAGTTTTGTATAATCTATTAAAATTTAATTATGCTAAAAACAAGTGATAAAGATTTCCTTACTCTGTGATTTGGATTTTCTGCTGTTAGGCATAACCTCCAAGGAATCAGACAGAAAGAAAAGTACTATGTACATCACAAGGTTCATAGACCACAAAGAAATGATATGCCTATCAACTGCTGAGTAGCTAATCAAATTGTGGTGCATGACTATGAGACTATTACTATGCCATAAAAAAGCAACGAATAGGAAAATTCTGAAGAAACATGAGAAGGCTTCTACAAACTTATACAGAGGGGAGTGAAAAGAATGAGGAAATCAATATAATCAATGCAAATGGGAAAATCAACAAGAACCAAAAAACCCAAAAAACCAAAACTGAATAACATCTAGTGATAAGAAGATTGGTCCTGAATAAGGGATGAAAAAATTCATATCATAGCAATGATTTCCAAGTTGAAATATTCAAGTCTAAGATACTAACATCCTGAAATTAAAGGACAAATAGATAATAAGAGTTGGTTTTTTTTTTTATTCTGAACCAAAAGAAGGGAGTTAACAAAGGAATATTCTTATTTTAGCCTGTGTACAAGATTCACTTAGAATAAGTTTATAACAATTGACCTGATTTCAAATCACCTGAGTTGGAATTTAGGTTTTGTTGCTCACTACGTATGTATTCTCTGGTCCTCAGTTTCCTCAACTGTATAATTAGAGTGTTGGCCTAGGTGGAATAAGGTCTCCTCTAATCCTAAAACTGATGGTTTTATGAGTAGAGATAAGCATCTTAAACATTTATCTTTTCTAAAATTTGCTCTAAAATTGTTTTCCAGAATAATGATTAATGTTGCTAAAGTTCAACTATTTTAATAAAGATGAACTTTAGGTAATAAAAACCAAATGGAAAATTCATGGCTATAAAACTTTTGGGACTTGAACAAGGAACTCCATATGAATCTCAAAGGAAAAAATTGTGCTTGATAGTTCAAATTATGCTTACTATACTGAAAAAAAAAAATCCATAGTATAGATCCATGGATTTAAAGGCAAACAGCCATCCCATGAAAGTTGGAATTGTACATATAAGTGATGACATCACAACAAACATCATACATCATGTAAAATGTCTTCCTTTTGACCTATTAATAGTCCTGTAAAGTGAAAGATGAATTCCCTACTCTCCATCCTGACTCCAAGATCAGTTGATGTCACAGAACAGTCATGCAAGATGAAATTTAAATGCACGAATGAGTAGTCTTGATGCCTTTACAATGTATTCTTTTTATAACGACAAATCTTTCTCTGCTTGAATTAAGTACACATGGTGATTGCCTAAGTAAACAAATAGCCATGCCTCTGAGGGTATATTATGTAGCTAAGTTTTGGAGAAGGAGAATTAATCAAGGTTGGTTAAGTGGTGGAGTCAGAAGGGGATTGGGAGAAAGGGGAATTTCTCTGCCTTTCTCTTAAGTCACAAATCAATTCCTTTGGGCTTTTCTTTTTATTTATTTGTTTGTTTGTTTGTTTGTTTGTTTGTTTGTTTGTTTGTTTAGTCAATTTAGAACATTATTACTTGGTTAAAAGAATCATATTCCTTCCCTCCCTCCCCTCCCACAACCCTCCCCATAGCTGATGTGCAATTCTACTGGGTATTACATGTGTCCTTGATCAAAACCTATTTCCATGTTGTTGTTTGCACTAGGATGATCATTCCCTCGGACCCATGTAATCAAGCAGTTGTTTTTCTTCTGTGTTTCTACTCCCACAGTCTTTTCCTCTGAATGTGGTCAGTGTTCTTTCTCATAGATCCCTCCGGGTTGTTCAGGATCACTGCATTGCCACTAATGGAGAAGTTCATTACATTCAACAAATCAATACATTTTACTGTGGATTGGGGGAGGGGAGGACTCTAGCAGTTCTAGATTTGGAGACATTGCAAGCTAAAGAAATGTCTATAGGAGAGAGGAGTGAATTTCTATTTCTTCCTCCAACTCCATCATCCATCTTGCTTAGAACAGGAGCTACTAGAACATACTGCATCCAGCAAGGACTAGAAACATATTTCAGACAGATTTAGAGAGAAAGTCATTGAAGAGAAGAAGAAACTTTGAGAAATGGTACTTCTGGCAAAATATAGTCAAGATGAGAAAAGAAACAAATACTGAGAACCATGAATTCTCTCACTCACAGAGAAAAATGCATACATGTAGACCTTGCAGTACCAGTTGTTATGAATTGCCTTTGTCACCAATGTATATACTCCATGTACACTTCATTACCGTGGTACTCTTAAGTTTGAGTCCAGTCTTCCAATGAATGCTGTGTGTTTGTGGGAGATTGTGCCCCAGGTTTTTGGCGGCAGGGGTGCGGGGTGTTTTATAACTACAATTCTCACTATGCCATTTAAGTATCTTTGTTATGGGCTAATTATATCCACTGAGAGTACAGTAAATACAATGGTAGGAGTTTTGTTAGAAGTACAGTGTCACAAGGTTATCTAGGGACCTGAGGCAGTAGCTCCCCTCAGTGACTCAACTAGACAGTACAAGTATAAATTAGAGGGCTACCCCAGAGACAGACTTGCAGTACCAAGTTTGATTTACCAAGTATAAATTTAATTAGACTGAAGAAAATATAGTAGGCTAACAGATGTTCCAGAACAGCTAGGTGGCATAGTGGGTTGAATGCCAAGCCTGGAGTCAGGAAGACTGATCTTCCTGAGTTCAAATCTGACCTCAGACATTTACTATTGTGTGACTTAGCTGAAGGTTCCTTAACTCTGTTTGCCTATGTTTCTTCATCTGTAAAATGAACTGGAGAAAGAAATGGCAAACCACTCCAGTCTCTTCTCCAAAAAAACACTAAATGAGATCACAAAGAGTTGAACACAACTAAAAGGGCTGAATAGCAACAAGGGGTGTTCCACCTATTTTCTTTCGAAAACATAAAAAATCTGTGATTTCAACAAAATCAACTCCCAATGTGGAAATTCTTTCTTGAAAGGGAAAGCACAATTTGTCTCTGATTTCTATAGATAATCGCAGAGAACTGACTGAAAGGTAGAAAGAAGTTATGGGATTTACATAGTATCAAATAGAGCAAATGAGTGTCAAATGTTGAGTTTTTACTTAGGGCTTCCAGACCCAAACCCATAACTCTATCTATTAGCCTGGCTTTCATTTTTCTCAAAACTCTGAATTCTTTTGTATATGTCCTTACTATTCATATCTTGGATATGCATTGAGATTCTTAACATAGTATATTTCTTTAATATAGAAAGGGAAATAACTACAGACAAAATTTTGTTAACAGAAAGAAATCAAGAAATGTTCAATAATCACCAAAGCAGGGGGGGGGGGAGTGGGGTGGGGAGGGTGGCTTTTATTGATGTCAATGATGGCTGCATGATAATTAAAGTCTAGGACCTAGTGTTCCTAACCTGTAGTACTACTGATCTAGAAAAAGTTTGGGGAGTAGTTCTTATTCTTAATATTTGAAAACCAGCACAGAGCTGGGAGCTTAGACTATTGTAATCTAGCAACTAGTGACAGTTGAAACATCCTGACATCTTATATGACATGGCATGGCTTGCCAAGGTGATTAAAATATTATTGCTGGGAAACTCTTTCTCATCAGTTAAAGTTGACAAATGCCTCAGTGGTTTTGAAATTCCAAATTATGGAAATGTTTAATTTAGTTATAGACAGTTAATTGGAGCAGTGGGTATAGAGCACTAAATTGAAAACCAGTCTGAAAGATTCATTAGCTTAATGGCTGTCTGCCTCAGTTTCCTCATCTGTAAAATGGGGATAATAAGGACACCTAAATAAAATAAGACAATATTTGTTTGTTTTCCAAACCTTGAAGCACTATTACTCCTACTACTCCTTCTACTACATCAGATATTTATGTTTTGCTGCTTATCAGATGGATGGAGAAAGAATGAGAGGGAGAGAAAATATTGTTAATTATCATCCACAAAGTGAACTATTGACAATCTATTGTTTTTTCTACATATTTCTCTGATGTGGGTTAAAAATATGTATGAACAAAGGGAAAAAAATCTTCAAGATTTTAAAACTTGTCCATTTTCTCCACTCACTTTAATCTGCCTGGTTCAATTTCCTAAAGGAAATACATTTTTTTAGAAGTTTGAACACAGCCTTGATTGTGCCTCAGAGTTAAGAGCAGCATGGGATATAGGATCATAGAGATTCTTCTATATGGGAAGCCAGATCAACAGCCAGAACACGATGGGGTCCTAAAGCCTCACAAGAATGGGCATAAACACTTCATGCTGAACCTTTTGACTCAAAAGCCAAAATAACTTGGGTGAATTTGTAATAATGCCTGAAATAAATCATGATCCAAATTGGATGCATTCATTTCTTTAGTCAAGCTGAGAAATGATCTGATAAACAATATGTGGATGTTTAGACACAAAAGGATTGCTGTTTTTCTAACTGCAGGAGAATAGAATTTCAGGGCTGAAAGGTATCCTGGGTTCATTCTACTTCATACCTGAAGATGAATCCCACCTATAAAATATGTGACAGTACTTAAATACCTCTGAGGAAGAGTCTACTACTTCTTCTGACTGCCCATTCTACATCCAAATAATTCAAATTGTTAGGAAATGTAACTTTATGACAAAGCTTAATCTTTCCTCTCTGTCCATCTCCAATCATTTCTCCATGTTCTGCCTACTGGGGCCAAGAAAAATACGTATAATCCAGCTTCCAATGATAGTTTTTCTTTTATTTAAAAAGAGCTCTTTATTCCTGTCTTCTTCAGGTTAAAAGTTCCTACTTGCTTCTTTAAAAGACCACATGGCTTAGACTTTTAATTCCTTTACTATATTAATTATCTTCCTCTGGCTACTCTTTGGTTTATTAATGGCATTACTAAACTGTGCCACGAGAAACAGTATACAATATCCCACCTCTCTTACCATGGTAAAGTAAAGTAGGACTATTTCCATCCTTGTGCTGGACATGACATTTTTCTAAATGCAGCCTCAGATCATACTGGATTTTTGGCTGCCTTGTGACAGACGGCATGGCATAGTGAACAGAAAACTAGCCTCACAGTAAGGAAAATTCAAGCTTAAGCCCTACCTTTGGCACATACTATGCCCTGGGAAAGTCACTTAACCCCTCCATGCTGCAGGCAACTCTCTTAAATGATAAGTAACAGAGAAGAGACTAGCTTTCCTTGGCAGAGGAAATTTCTCACCAGACATTCCTAACATCATTGAAATCCAGTCCTTTGTATATCACACTGTCTTATATTGAACTTATAGTCCCCCCAAAATTATCAGATCCTTTTCAGACAAACTGCTGCCTAATCATACCTCTCTCATATTATGCTTATGAAAGCAATTTTTTAAACTAAGTAGACTTTGGGGGTTTATCCTTATTAAATTTTATCTTGATCTAGCTTATCCAGATAATTTTGCATCCTACTTCTATCATATGATGTGTTAATTTTACCTCCCAGCTTTGCCATCTGCATGTTAGATAAGTATGTAATCTAGGACTTTAACAAGCATTACTCAAAATGTTAAACAGCATGGGTATATTTCTCTGATTGAAAAATCAAGTATGGTATGTATGGGTCTTCTTATATAATAGAATATTAGAGCTTCTAGAAATAATCAGTGCAGGCCTCGGTTTACTAACATGTGTACATATTAGTATTTCATTTCAACAAATATATTGACTATGAAATCATCTGTAAAGAAGGTCCCTGCCAGTTTTAAAATTCTATAATTCTATGACAAAGGAGCACTGCCTTATTTGTTCATTACTTTATAAAATTCAGTCGGGTAATGTCCATTTATTATACAATTTTTCCTTTTGTCTCCATCCCACATTTTTGTTCTATTCATGGATCATTCTTTGATCTTCTTTCTTTCATTTGCAAGAGTGATATGTGAAATGCTAAGCGGAATGGAAATCTGGCTACTGACATGTGAAATAACACAGATACATACATTCTAGGTGATGTTCAAAACCCAGCTGTAGTTAAATGTTTCATTCTTTAGCTAAATTTGATGGTGTTATGTAAAATTTTGACCAATACAGACACAAGATTACCCAAAACAAGTACCAGAGAAAACAGATGGACTTTAGAAAAGGAATTCCATATCTAAATTAATTTCTTTATTTAAGTATTCATGCAGTTCTTTTGATATGAGACATTCTTTTATTAGGTCACTTTTTATTTACTACCCCCATCAAAAGCAGCCATGCATCACCAGGACCACATTGTTTTCCTAATATATCTGGATAACATGTTGTTACCAGATGACTCATTCAAGAATTCTTACACTGTGACAGGTTGAGATCCATATTCTTTATAGTTTCTTCATTGCTACAAGTACTTATAATGTTTTGTTAGAATAATCTCTAGAAGATCATTTTGTTTAAATGAGTTCTATATGAATAAAAGTTTCAAATTTAAGATTATAGAAGGCAGCATGTAGGGTATGTATCAATGACCAGTTAAAAGATTTTAAAAATCAGCCCCCAAAAATCATTAATTATGTAACCAGGGAAAATATTCTAAATAAAAATATTTCTTTTAAAAAATCAGCTCCAAAACAATATTTTAGAAAATCTATATAACATGAGATATTCATTTGAATTGAATTGTTAACTAAATTGGCTGCTGATTCAAATCTGGATTTAAAGGACCGACCAAGGATTAAATCTCAAATTTGCTATTTACTCTGTGACCTTGAAGAAGCCTAATCATCTTTCTGGGACAAAATTTTCTCATCCATAAAAGTAGAGTAATAGTTCAATCCGTCAATTGTGATTTCACTTGTGTAAGCATTCTCTCTGCTAATTCAGTTTTCAACCTTTCTGTGGCTTATTAGTCTAAATTCATAAGTTGCTGTGGCAAAAAGAAAAAAAAAATCATCAAGGTCAGTCCAACATAGCAATGAGTGTTTATGAACTTAGCTAGAGTGGTCCTCAGACAATAAATATTGCTGGACACACATTTGAAGCCTTTATAATTTGGAACAACCTTCCATAACCTGCACCCTGCTGACAAAGCTTTCAAAAACCCATGGCCTCCTCCATCTAGTTTTTTATCTCATCATTCCACCAAAACGGTTCACTCCAAAGTTACCACTGATCCCTCGACTGCAAAATCCAGTGGCCTTTTCTCAATTCTTACTCTTCTTGACCTTTCTAGTCTTTGACACCTTTAAGTACTCTTTTCTCTAGTTTTTAAGGATACTACTCTTTCCTGGTTTGTCTCCTACCTATAGGACTGCTCCTTCTTTATCTCCTTTTCTGGGTTCCTCATCCAAATCACACCCTATAAACCTAGACGTCTCTCAGAGTTCTGTTCTGTCTTCTCTTCTCCCTCTATAATGCTACAGCTGCTGATCTTTTCCGCTCTTCTGAATTTAATTACTCTCTCTATGCAGTTGATTCTCTAATCTACCTGGCCTGCCCTAACTTCTATGCTGACTTTTAGTTACCTTTCAGACATTTTATACTAGAAGGCCAGTAACCATTATAACCTCAACATGCCTAGAACCAAACTCATTATCTTTTTCCTCAAGCCTCTGCTGTCCTACTTTACTTTTTACTATACATTATAACACTATCCTCAGTAAAATATGAGGCAAAGCTCACTGCTTAGATGGGTGAGGGGAAAGAAAGCCAAAGGAGAATTGGAGATAGATGATAGGGTGTAAAAGAGCTGATGTGGAGAGTGGGATATTTATCAGCATTTCTAGAACTATATCCAGTAATAATGGGAAAAGTGGCATCTTTGCTTCACTCCTGTATTTACTAGAAAAGGTTCTAATTTATCTCCATTTGGATAGTATGCTTGATTTTGGTTTTAAATAAAAGCTTTTTATTTTATTAAAAAAGGTCCTTCTAAACCTATACTTTTTAGGGCTTGTAGCATAGAAGAGTGTTGTACATTGTCAAATCTGCATCTCTTGTGATAATATATGGCTTTAGATGTTTGGGGTTTTGATATGATTAATTATATTAATTATTTTCCCTAATGTTGAACTACCTTTGAATTATGAGTATATATTCCATGTATTTAAATTAATGAACGATTTCTTGGGAAATTGACGATCTTACAAAATTGTGCTTAAAATTTTTCAGTCAACATTCATTTATGATATTAGACTATAAGAAATGACAAGCTAGATGATTTCAGAAAAATCTGGAAAGACTAACATAGAGTGATGCAAAATGAAGTGAACAGAACCAGAAGAACATTTTAGACAGGGTCACAAATATTTCTTGATGAACAACTGTGAATGACTTAGTTATTCTCAGCAATGCAATGATCTAGGACAATCCTTAATTCATGCTAAAATGCCATCTTCCCTCTGAGAAAGAACTTATGTAGTCTGAATGCAGACTGAGACATACCAAATTTCATTTTCTTCTCTCTTTTTTAAAATTTGAGATCTCTTCCACAAAATGACTACTATAGAAAAAATATTTTACATGATTTCACTTCTAAAATCTATACCAGATTGCTTACCATCTCAGGTATGGGAGGGGGGAAAGAGTGAGAGAGGTTCAGGAGAAGGCAGAGAACTTAGAACTCAAAAGTTTTAAAATGGATATTACAATTATTTTTACATAAAGCAGGTAAAAATAAAATATTTCAAATACATTGGCCTATAGTTTTTCTTCTTTGTTTTATATTTCCCTCATTTATTTATTAAAACTATATTTGTGAGGCCATAGACTTCTGGTCAAGATGGCGGCTTAGAAGCAGTGAAAGTTCAGACCTTGGAAACCCTTCCTTACCAATCGCAAACTGAGTTCTCCTAGGACACCAAAATTCAAGCTGAACAACAGGATAGACCTGGGGAACCCTCCTCCTGGACCTGTATCAAAAGGTATGGCCCCCCAAAAGCCATAACCCTAGATCACTCGGATCTAAGGGGTAGGCAGAAGGAAGGTCCCAGGACCCATCCCCCCCAACCCAGAGTGCTGAGCCCACGGCAGCAGCGGGAACCTCAGGGCCAGCAAAAGAGCCTCAGGGCTGGCTATTTTGAAGGACTCGCCTTGAAAGCAACCTGAGCCAGTATCCGGGGCACCCAACACAGACGGCAGGGAAACATAGAGAGAAGGGGGAAGCCTGTAGCCCCCTGGCTGGGTCCTTCCATCTGAGTCTCATGGGAGGTACCAGCTTTAGGGCACCAGCTGAACCCAATCCCATTAGGAGCCCTCAGAGCTACTGAAAGGACAGAAACCTCAGGGCCGGCAAAGGGGTTGCTCCGAAGAGCTTACCTTGAAAGTAACCTGGGGCAGTCTACCGGCATTCAACACAGAGTGTGGAGGAAGAGGTTTTTTGTTTTTGTTTTTTGGTTCAGGGATCATTCTGCCCATACCAGCTGAACCTAATCCCATCAGGAGCCCTCAGAGCTTCTGAAAGAACAGAAACAGGGCCAGCGAAGGGCTTACCTTGAAGTAACCTGGGCCTGTCTCCAGGCATTCAACACAGATTGTGGAGGAGGAGGATTTTTGCTTCAGGGCTCATTTGGTCCAAACCAGCTGAACCAATTCCCATCAGGAGCCCTCAGAGCCAAGGGAGGCCACTACCCTTCCCCCCTTAGAGAGCAGGGTCTTCTGAAAAAACAGGAACCTAGAGGCGGAGTCAAGATGGCAGCCTAGAAGAAGCATAGACCTGATAGCCAGGCCAGAGCTTTGGAGTTCCTCCATATTTGCTCCAGCTGTCCAGGAAGTTTAAAACTCAGAGTAAACCCAGCCCAACTAAGCTGAACCCAACCCCATCAAAAGTCTCCAGAATGCAGGGAAGCCCAGGCTCCCCACCCATCCTCATTGACTGCTGGACTCTAAGCCAATCAAAAGCCTCAAGAGGACAGGGAAGCTCAAACCCCAACAACCCTCTCCCAGAGACTACACCAAGAGATCTTCTGTTAAAGCTCCAAGAGGGGAGATTGATAGAAGTCCCCCCCAAAAAATGAGAGGAACAAGAGCACAGACAAATACGGGGAGTAAAGAAGGGGTGAATTTGAGCAAACAACCAAAAAAGAAGAAAGAAACTACAATACACAGCTACTACTCAGCAAATGGAACAGAGGGGGAGAGATCAGCAAACGATAAACCAGAAATCCCAGCGAATTGGATACAGGCTGTGGAAGAACTCAAAGCACAACTAAGAGAGGCTGAAGACAATTGGGAAAAGAACTTAAAAATTAAGATAAGTCATCTGGAAACAGAGGCACTTGAACTAAAACAGAAAATAGTGTCTTGAAAGCCAAAATCAACCAGCTGGAAAATGAGACAAAGGAGATGAAAGATGAGGCAAAGGAGATGAAAGACAAGGTAAAGAGGATGAAAGATGATCTTCAAAGAAAATCAGACCAGAAGGAAAAAGACAACCAAAAAGCCAGAGATGAAATCCAATCTTTAAGAACCAGAATAAAACAATGAGAATCAAGTGACCTCACAAGGCAGCAGGACACTATAAAACAACAACAAAAAAAGAATGAAAAAATTGAGGAAAATGTGAAGCATCTCATTCACAAAACAGATGATTTAGAAAATCATTCAAGAAGAGACAATTTAAGAATAATTGGACTACCAGAAGACCACAACAAAAGAAAAAGCCTGGACATAATACTAGAGGAAATTATCCAGGAAAACTGTCCCGAGATCCTAGAAAAAGAGGGGAAAGTGGAGATTGAAAGAATCCACAGATCACCCCCTGTATTTAATCCCCAACTGACACCACCAAGAAATGTTATAGCCAAATTCAAAAATAATCAGATGAAAGAAAAGATATTACAAGCTGCCAAGAAGAAACCTTTCAGATACCATGGAAACACGGCGAGGTTAACACAGGATCTGGCTGCATCCACACTGAAGGACCAAAAGGCATGGAATACGATATTCCGGAAAGCAAGGGAACTAGGTCTACAACCAAGAATAAAATACCCATCAAAACTGACTATATTCTTACAGGGGAAAGTATGGTCATTCAACCCAACAGAAGAGTTCCAAGCATTCATAAATAAAAGACCAGACCTGAACAGAAAATTTGATGTCCAACCACAGAACTCAAGAGAATCATCAAAAGGTAATTAAAAAAGAGGGGAAAAACAAACAAACAAAACAACAACAAAAAATTTTTAAGAGACTCAATAAGTTAAAATGATATGTATCCCTATAAGAAAAGAGGTCATTGGTAACTCTTAAAAACTGTTGCTATCACCTGAGCAGCTAGAAGAATTAAACTCAGAGGGAACAGTGACAAACTGTATAGGATGAAAGGACAAGACATAAATAGGTATATAGATATATGCATGCATAAATATATATACATGTGTATGTATATATATATGCATGACGAGCTAACAAAGAAAAGAGGTTATGACTAAAAGAAATGGGAAAAGAAACAAATGGGGGTAAATTTATATGTCACAAAGAAGCTCATGGTGGGAGGGGGGAGAACATCGATACACTGGAAAGGTAAAGAGGTTGGAGATAAGAAATGCTCAACTCTTAAGTACTTTGAAACTGAACCAAAGAGGGAAGAACAATCCAATCCATTGGGGAAGAGAATAGATTTGCGCCCTATAGGGGAGTAGAAGGGTAAAAAACGGACTGGTGGGGAGGGAAGCAGTACAAGGGAGGAAGAGGGAGGGGGGGGGAAATTTTAAAAAGACTACAGGGGAAAATAAGGGAGGGAATAAGAAGGGAGGGGGGTAGAAAGGGAAGTAAAATAAGGGGGGATGGGGAGGACTGACTATAAACAAACATTGGTATAGAAGGAAATAGTGAAAGAAGAAAAGGCAAGCCCGGGAGTAGAAATCAAAATGCTGGGAAATACACAGCTAGCAATCATAACTCTGAATGGGAATGGAATGAACTCACCCATAAAACGCAAGCAAATAGCAGAGTGGATTAGAACCCAAAACCCTACCATATGCTGTCTGCAAGAAACACACATGAGAAAGGTAGATACGCATAGGGTGAAAGTAAGAGGATGGAGCCAAATCTATTGGGAATCAAATGATAAAAAGAAGGCAGGAGTAGCAATCATGATATTGGATGAAGCCAAAGTAAAAATAAATCTACTTAAAAGAGATAGGGAAGGTAATTACATCCTGATAAAAGGCAATATAGACAATGAGGAAATATCTATACTCAATATGTATGCACCAAATGACAGAGCATCCAAATTTTTAAAGGAGAAACTAGAGGAGCTCAAGGATGAAATAGATAGAAAAACTATACTAGTGGGAGATCTGAACCTTCCCCTATCTGAACTAGATAAATCAAATCAAAAAATAAATAAGAAAGAGTTAAGAGAAGCAAATGAAATCTTAGAAAAATTAGAGTTAGTAGACATATGGAGAAAAATAAATAGGGACAAAAAAGAATACACCTTCTTTTCAGCAGTACATGGTACATTCACAAAAATTGACCATGTACTAGGGCACAAAATCATTGGAAACAAGTGAAAAAGGGTAGAAATAATAAATGCAACCTTCTCAAACCACAATGCAATAAAATAATAATTAGTAAGGGTACATGGATAGATAAATCAAAAATTAATTGGAAATTAAACAATATGATTCTCCAAAACCAGCTAGTTAAAGAACAAATTATTGAAGAAAATGACAATGGTGAGACATCCTTTCAAAACCTATGGGATCCAGCCAAAGCAGTACTCAGGGGGAAATTTATATCTTTGAGTTTATATATAAACAAATTAAGAAGGCAGAGGTCAATGAATTGGGCATGCAAATTAAAAAACTAGAAAGTGAACAAATTAAAAACCTCAGATGAAGACTAAATTAGAAATCCTAAAAATCAAAGGAGAAATTAATAAAATTGAAAGTCAAAGAACTATTGATTTAATAAATAAGACTAAAAGCTCGTACTTTAAAAAAAAATAAATAAAATTGACAAAGTACTAGTCAGTCTAATTAAAAAAAGGAAAGAAAAAAACCAAATTGACAGTATCCAAGATGAAAAGGGAGACCTCACCTCTAATGAAGAGGAAATCAAGGCAATCATTAAAAACTACTATGCCCAATTATATGGCAAAAAATATGGCAATATAAGTGATATGGATGAATACTTACAAAAATATAAATTGCCTAGACTAAAAGAAGAAGAAATAAATTACCTAAACAACCCCATATCAAAAAAAGAAATTGAACAAGCCATTAAAGAACTCCCTAAGAAAAAATCCCCAGGTCCAGAGGGATTCACAAATGAATTCTATCAAACATTCAAAGAACAGCTAACCCTAATACTATACAAACTATTTGACAGAATAAGCCAAGAAGGAGTTCTACCAAATTCTTTTTACGACACAAAAATGGTACTGATCCCAAAGACAGGCAGGTTAAAAAACAGAGAAAGAAAACTATAGGCCAATCTCCCTAATGAATATAGATGCAAAAATCTTAAATAGGATACTAGCAAAAACACTCCAGCAAGTCATCACAAGGGTTATCCACTACGATCAGGTAGGATTCATACCAGGAATGCAAGGATGGTTCAATATTAGGAAAACCATCCACATAATCAAGCATATCAACAAGCAAACCAACAAAAATCACATAATTATCTCAATAGATGCAGAAAAAGCCTTTGACAAAATACAACACCCATTCCTATTGAAAACACTAGAAAGTATAGGAATAGAAGGGCCTTTCCTAATAATAATAAACAGTATATACCTAAAACCATCAGCAAACATCATCTGCAATGGGGAAAAACACAAAGCCTTCCCAATAAGATCAGGAGTCAAACAAGGACGTCCATTATCACCTTTATAATTTAATATTGTACTAGAAACACTAGCAGTAGCAATTAGAGAAGAAAAGAAATTGAAGGTATTAAAATTGTTAATGAGGAGACCAAGCTGTCACTCTTTGCGGATGATATGATGATTTAATTAAAGAATCCTAGGGAACCAACCAAAAAGCTAATCAAAATAATCAACAACTTTAGCAAAGTTGCAGGATACAAAATAAACCCACATAAGTCATCAGCATTTCTATATATCTCCAACACAGTTCAGCAGCAAGAATTAGAAAGAGAAATTCCATTTAAAGTCACCCGAAACAATATAAAATACTTGGGAATCTATCTGCCGAGACAAACACAGGAACTATATGAACACAAATACAAAACACTCTCCACACAATTAAAACTAGATCTAAACAATTGGAAAAACATTGATTGCTCATGGGTGGGACGAGCTAACATAATAAAAATGACCATCCTACCCAAACTTCTAGTCTATCTATTTAGTGCCATACCCATTGAACTTCCAAAACACTATTTTACTGAATTAGAGAAAACCATAACAAAGTTCATTTGGAAGAATAAAGGATCAAGGATATCCAGGGAAATAATGAAAAAAATTACAAATGAAGGTGGCCTTGCAGTCCCAGATCTCAAACTATATTACAAAGCAGTGGTCATCAAAGCAATTTGGTACTAGCTAAGAGACAGAAAGGAGGATCAGTGGAATAGACTTGGGGTAAATGACCTCAGTAGGACAGTCTTTGACAAACCCAAAGACCCCAGCTTTTGGGATAAAAACCCAGTATTTGATAAAAACTGCTGGGAAAATTGGAAGGCAGTGTGGGAGAGATTAGGTATGGATCAACACCTCATACCCTACACCAAGATAAACTCAGAATTGGCGAATGACTTGAATATAAAGAAGGAAACTATAAGTAAATTAGGTGAACACAGAATAGTATACATGTCAGACCTTTGGGAAGGGAAAGATTTTAAAACCAAGCAAGACTTAGAAAGAGTCACAAAATGCAAAATAAATAATTTTGACGACATCAAATTAAAAAGTTTTTGTACAAACAAAACCAATGTAACTAAAATTAGAAGGAAAGCAACAAATTGGGAAACAATCTTCATAATAAAAACCTCTGACAAAGGTCTAATTACTCAAATCTATAACAAGCTAAACCAGTTGTACAAAAAATCAAGCCATTCTCCAATTGATAAATGGGCAAGTGACATGAATAGGCAATTTTCAGTTAAAGAAATCAAAACTACTAATAAGCACATGAAAAAGTGTTCTAAATCTCTTATAATCAGAGAGATGCAAATCAAAACAACATTGAGGTATCACCTCACACCTAGCAGATTTGTCAACATGACAGCAAAGGAAAGTAATGAATGCTGGAGGGGATGTGGCAAAGTAGGGACACTAATTCATTGCTGGTGGAGTTGTGAAATGATCCAACCATTCTGGAGGGCAATTTGGAACTATGCCCAAAGGGCGATAAAAGACGGTCTACTCTTTGATCCAGCCATAGCATTGCTGGGTTTGTACTCCAAAGAGATAATAAGGAAAAAGACATGTACAGGGATATTCATAGCTGCACTCTTTTTGGTGGCCAAAAATTGAAAAACGAGGGGATGCCCTCCAACTGGGGAATGGCTGAACAAATTGTGGTATATGTTGGCGATAGAATACTATTGTGCTAAAAGGAATAATAAAGTGGAGGAATTCCATGGAGACTGGAACAACCTCCAGGAAGTGATACAGAGTGAGAGTAGCAGAACCAGGAGAACATTGTACACAGAGACTGACACATTGTGGTACAAGAGAACGTGATGGACTTCTCCAGTAATGGCTTTACAATGTCCCTGACTAACCTGCAGCGATCTACAAGAAAAAAAAAAAAAGAACTATCCTCAAGCAGAGGACAAACTGAGAGAGTAAAAACACCGAGGAAAAGCAACTGCTTGACTACAGAGTTTGAGGGGACATGATCGAGGAGAGATGCTAAATGAGCACCCTTATGAAAATACCAACAACAAGGAAATGGGTTCAGAGCAAGGACACATGTGATACCCAGACAAATCGCGCGTTGGCTAGGGAAGGGGTGGTGGGGGTTTGGGGGGGAGAGGAAAAGAAAATGATCTGTTTCCAATGAACAATGTATGAAAATTGACAAATAAAATAATGTTTTAAAAACTAAAAAAAAAAAAAAACCTATATTTGTACATTAATGGAATCTAATGATCAAGGCTGGCAGTGATGGTCAGTAATAGGAACAGGACCATTATACTCTGAAATATTTTATTTCTCATCAGTTGTGTGGAAAGGAAACAAGACTGACAGTTGGTGGAGGAAGGGGCATCTGGGAGTGGCAGTTGGGTCTTGTGGCCAGCACTTCCTTCCTGCTGGGTTGAACTTCCTTCCTGGGGTGGGAGAAGGGAACAGCTTGTTCAGCCCAGTCTGGTGTGGTGTGTCTCTTCTTGGTTCAGCCTGAAGATTCAGGCCCAATCACTTCTTAAGGTCAGAACTGTTCTTTTTTGCTTTCTGTCTACTGCTAAGATTCTGAATTAGACAAAGCGAGGACTGATATAGAGTAGATGGGAGTGGGAGAAACCCTCTGCCAGCCTCTGGGGCCTGGCCTCAGCTCTGAAGCTGAGAAAAAAAAAAAACTCCAATCCCAAATGGTTATTAAACTTTATATTATTTGAATTCACAGTCAGATAAGTGGACTATCTTTTCTGGGCATAGAGGGAGCTGAACATCAGTTCAGTCATTCAATGACAAACAGACCTTATTGGACCCTTGGTGCTTCCTCTCAGCAGGGGGCATCTTTCTCCTTTACTTAACCAAGCAATCTTCCCTCTCTTCTCTCAACTCCTCCATCCCCTGTTACAAACCTCACATTATCCCCAGTTTTCCAATTCCCCCATTTCCTTTCCCAATAAATATAACAGTTTTTGGTGAGCAAAAACAAATAAGAGGAATATGGTTTTAACAACTAGGCAAGGACATTAGTTGGTACTAGTTAAACGTCAACTGCAAGACCTGGCATTTCAACACTAGTCAAGCAAGAATTGTAGAATCCATACTGTTTAAGAGTTACCCATTCTGTATCATCATTCTCCTATACTGGATCTATAATGTCCTAAACTAAGCATCAGCTTTGTGCTGCTCTTGCTTTATACATTTTTCTTTATTAACTTTAGTTCTGAACTGTGAAGATAATGCTATATCCTTCCCTCAAACCTAGCCACCTCCCATCTATGTTCCCATTTCAGAAGGGTAGTGACACTTCTCCGACATTGACAAATGATAATAAAGTAGACAATGGAAGGAACATGGGACCTGCCCACTAAGGACTCTGGCATTCCAGAAAGATCCCACAAACCTATACATTCTCCTTATTCCCTTACTGGTCATGTATACCCCTAAACACACCTCCACCTGAATTTGGCCATACTCATTTTTCCAGAAATTTTGGGAAAGGTGGAGACTTCCCTACAGTGGGGGATGACTAGCCCCCAGGCCCTGATGAATATGCAAACCCTGATCAACACCTTGGTTGTAATTCCACACCAGGGGCTGCTACTCCATCACCCATTAGGCTACTCTATTAGCCCCCAGGCTATATAACACCTTAAATTTCTTCTTCTTAAAATAAAATTCTTTTTTTACTTCTGGATTGAATAGAGTTCAGACTCACATTCTTGGGTTGAGACACAGCTACAACAGCTTGATTTTTTTTCTACAATTGACTTAGTTCCATATATATTTGGGAAATTGGCACTTTGTCAGAGAGTTTTAAAGATTAAAATTAATATTCAGTACTTTATTTAATTAATTAATTAATTAAAAATTAATACTATTTATTAAAATCCACTTAGAGCAAAGAGGAATTAAAAAAACTCTAGTAAGCACCCAAAACGTTCCCTCCTTCTGGCTAGTATGAGCCCAGAGAGCCATGTGGGCAGAAATGGAAAATCCAAACTCCATCCACATAAGGAGACTCACAAACAGGAAAAGGAAAAGGGTATTGTGGGAAATGTAGTTTCTAGGGTTCAATAGTCTACATCAATACATTCCCCCAATGATCCTTTGGGAGACAAGTCTCCCCAATTGATCATGAAAAGATAACTAACTTATAACTTGAACTAGAGGTATATATAAATATTATAATTTTAAAGGGAAAGTATAATAATTTGGGGATAAGAGGAAAATAAAAGAGAAGAGTAACAAAACCAATAATAGGTGCATTGACAAAAAGCCAATTAGGGGGCAGTCCCCTTTAGCATAAAAGTGTACATTCAAAAGAAAATTATTTCAACCCTCCCAAGGTTGAAATTCACCATATCTCAAAGTTCACTCTGGATCTTCTGGTAGAGTATGTGGTATCTGCAGGCATCTTCACAGCACCTTCTAGATTTGAGGAGGTAGTCTCTTCTTCTAAATTTGGCTTAAATTCAAGTCAAAGTTCACAACAATAACATAGTCCCCCCTGAAGAAAATAACAATACACCCCCCCCAAGGAGGATACAGGGATGCATGTAGGAATTACACAGGGATACAAGGTCGAGTCATAAGGCATATGAATCAAGTATCAAAAAACATCAAGGAATTAAAGAAATTTTAACACAAACTTCTGAGTCAGATAAAAATACAAAAAAAGAAAACTTGAAGAAAAAGAAAAAATTCTGGGAAGAAGGAAAAATAAGGGTTAAAAGGGGGAAAAAATCACAACTCACAACAGGTACTTATAATGATCCATGTCCCATAAGCGTACAAAAAACAATTAGACACTAACCCAATTTAGCAGTCTGGACTACAGTAAGTTGTCACATCATGAGAGGAAATAGAAAAAAGAGACTACATCTTAAGACAAATGGGAAATAGAATTTCCTGGTTCAACCCTTCTCTTTGTTTTTTTGGGATAATGGAGCCAAAGAATATGATGTTATATGCTTGATATACAGTGTAGTACAAGGAAGTCCTGCATTTAACACATGTCAAACAGCCACAACCTCGAGTCTCACACATGATCAAACCATTGTGCTTTTTGTACAGAATGCCATCAATCCCCTTAGGATTGGTTTGGTTTCTTTCACATTTTTTGTGCTCATTTGGCACTTTGCAAGTCAAATTCTGTGATCCTTTGTGGTCTGTTTGTCCTGGGATTAGATATAGTCATCAAGCAAAAGACTCATAATAGTTTAATAACTAGTGGCAGATTGCCATAGTCCAAAGCTTTTGGGGTATTTTTTTAATGTTAGATAAATGGACATCTTGGATCATGCTATTGCAAAAAATGAAAAAAACTTTAAAAAACATTTTCAATACTAGAGATGTGTATTTCAAAGGCAAAAACTGAGAGAAGGAAAAATTCAGTACGACACATGTAGGAAGAAAACAAAATGTTAAAATTGGGTATATTTCCCAACTACAGAGGTAAAATATAGGGACTAGTTTTCAAAAAATACAATTCATTTACTCTTTGACTTATCATGATCTGCAGTGTGAGTATAAATAAGGCAGATAAAATGATGTGAGTGCAAATGAGGTAGATGAAGCAATAATACATTCAAGTATAAATAAAGGCACAAAAAGTTACAAAAATCACATCAGGTCAATATAGGCCACTAATTCAGATTTTCTTCTTTGAGGTAGTATATGTTTATCGATCACTAGTTTGCTGAGGTCATTTACTCCAAGTCTATTCAACTGATCTACCTTCTATCTCATAGCCAGTACCATATTGTTTTAACGATTACTGCTTTCTAGTTTCAGCTTAAGATCTGACACTGCTACACCACTATCTACATTTTTTCCATTGCTTCCCATGATATTCCAGATCTTTTGTTATTCCAGATGAAATTTGTTATAATTTTTTTCAATTCTATAAAAAAAATTTCTTGGTTGTTTGATAGGTATGGAACTGAATAAGTAAATTAACTTAGATAGGATTGTCATTTTTATTATATTAGCTCATCCCACCCATGAGCAATTGATGTTTTTCCAATTATTTAGATCCAGTTTTAATTCTGTGGAAAGTGTTTTGTTGTTGTGTTCATATAATTCCTGTGTTGTCTTGGCAAATAGATTCCCAAACATTTTATACTGTCCATAATGATTTTAAATGGAGTTTTTCTTTCTAACTCTTGCTGCTGAGTTTTGTTGGAAATATATAGAAATGCTGATAATTTATCTGTGTTTATTTTGTACCCTGCAACTTTGCTGAAGTTGTTAATTGTTTCCACTAGCTCTTTGTATCCTTGTATACATTTAAAAAGAAGTCTCTTATTGGTTTCTCCTCTGTCACTCTGTTGTTGTTATTTATTTGTTGTTAAATATTCATTTAGGCCTGCTTCTACATTTGTTCATCCTTACTTCAGTTCTGTTGTCTGGGGTGTCTGAGAAGACAGGCTTTTCTTTCTAAAATATTTCAATTGCTTCTTTATTATCAAATATCTGTATTTGGGGGGAGATGTTAAAAAACTCTTACCTTCTGTCTCAGAATCAATTCTAAGTATCTGTTCCAAGACGAAGAATGGGAAGAGACTAGGCATTTGGGATAAAGTGACTTGCACAGGACCACACAATTAGGAAATGTCTGAGGCCACATTTCAATATAGGACCTCTCATCTTCAAGCCTGCTTCTTTTTCCACTGAGTCATTTAGATGCCCCCTTTTTTTCATTTTTGGTTACATTTATAAATATAGGATCTGTTGCCCTGGGCTGCTTTCGGATACATTATTTCAGTCCTTTGGAATACTGGCCAGAAATTACCCTAGCTAGATACTGGGATCTTTCCCCCAGTGGAGTGCCATACAACATCACCACCTCTAGCACCACTCCATGACCCCTATGCATGGTGTTCTGTCTGCACACCCAAGTTAAGAGCAATGCAATCCTGTTGAACTACTCAGACTGTTCTTTAGAATATTTGGTTTAAACTATTCCCTTATTGTAAGAATGGAAATACTTGGTCTAACAAGAATCAGGAATATATTGGGAGCTTTTAAAATTACTCCACCCTACTCAGATAGTGCCTTAGGGGAAGATAAAGTTGTAAACTCCTGATTGAACAATGAAAGTCCCTAAATCATACCTTATAGTAAAGCTATAACCTTAAGATAGATCTATTTTTTATCTAATACAAAAAGGTGTTAAGTACCTGTAAAAGTTAAATTTGTACCTAAAAAGGTCAAGTAACTTACAAAAGGCAAGCTTAACAAAGAGGTGTGAAATACTCAGAAGATATAATATAACCAGAGAAGGTGAGAACCAAAGAAGATGAGAACTAAGAATGGGCAGTCCTGGAAAAAAGCATCTACTGTAATTGGTGGACGTGAAAATTTAGGGGATGTGACATAAGAGAAAAATTTTCTTTAAAAGGAAGAGTAAAAAGACAGTTCACAGAATTGAATTGAATTAAGTTAGATTCTGAACTCAGTTCAGGAGATTCAGTGGAGGACTGGAGCTTGCTTGGAGATGGTCTTGTGGTGAATAATAAGACTGACTCCCTCTCCCTTAGACTCAGGGAGGCCACTTTGTCCTAGACCTTTAACTACTTCTTGGCTCAGCCTGAGCCAGAGTAGTTTAAATTAATTCTTTCTCTCTGTCTCTGTCTCTGTCTCTGTCTCTGTCTCTGTCTCTGTCTCTGTCTCTCTCTCTCTCTCTCTCCTTCCCTTAATTCCTTTTCTCTTTATTAATTAAAATCTCCATAAATCCCCAGATGACTTGGGTATTTTCATATTTGGGAAGTTCCATTGGTGACCACTTATTTAGATTTTAAGTGAAAACACTAAAATTATTCTTACAGTTTTAGCGTTTACATATTGCAGTCTGAGATGATTTCTGAAATTTGATGGTTGGGTCTCCAAGACTCTGAGAGGAGGGCAGGGTGGGTTGTGAGACTGAACTATAATTCACATAAATACACACAAAATTCAAAATTCAAGCCTATATATATATACATACATATATATATATATCCTTCCCCTTTTGTGCTTTTCATTCATTCACGACTATTGAAGTGAATTTATCTTCTTTAATGATAATTTCATTCATTTAAAGAGTTAATTAAACAAGGTTAAATCATTTACTAAATTTGATTCTCAGAAATAAAAAGGAATTGATTTATATTAATGGGAGGGGCTAGGTGATAGGAACCTTTGTATTAAGTGATGATTATAGCATAGAATTTTATTATATCATATCTATTCCTCTGTTCTCTGGCAAAGACTTTTCTTGCAGTACAAAATGCTGTCAAGATGATGACACAAAAGTTCCAGCAAATTTTCATAATTTTGATTTTGGATCTCCATAGCATAAGAAAGAGAGGGGAGATAGACTTTTCGGTAAGCATGGCAGCAGTCTAGACATGGGACACTTCCTCTCACCAGTACCCATGTAAATAGACTACCTCAAAATGACATAAAACCATTTTTAGAAGAACAGAGGAACTCTAAAGTACATGGGATTTGGGGATTTCCACACTATAAGAGAGTGAAAAAGCTTCCACCCAAACGTGAGCTGATCTATCCTTCCCCACCCGACCTATGGAGCCAGAGTCATAGCCAGCTTATGCCAGAATCAGTGAGTGAGCGAGGGGCACCTCTAGACTGAGCAAGGGGCACCTCTAGGTCTTTAGGAACTGGCTAGGATCTCCGGGAACCTACCCCTACGAGCAGTTACAACTGAAACCCACGTGGGCTGGGGAGCACAGACCGTGGGCTCTCTCATGAACAGCAGAGGATACAGAGATTTGAGAGCTTGCCTCAGGAAAAAGCCTTGCTCCTTAACTCCATAAACAGAGAACCTACCCATCTCACTCAAATTTCTGAGTAAAAGGGAAGGAAAAACCACCACAGTGATGGCTAACTGTGCCCAAGACCAACAAACACCCTCCAAGAAAATCAGGAAGAAGGCATTGACCCTAGAAAATTTTTAGAAAGGGAAAACCCAGGCTACAGAGGAAATAGAGGAGGAAATTCAAACAAAATCAAAACTTTACAAAACAATGGAAATTGTGCACAAGCTCTGGAAGATTTCAAATTGGAGATCATCAAAAAGATGGAAGCCTTCTAGCAAGAAAAGTGAAAAATAATTCAAAGAGAAAACAACAATTTAAAGGACAAGAATTCCCAATTGGAGAAATAGCTGGAAGCTACAAAAAGCAGGATAGACCAAACTGAAAAGAAAAACCAGTTTTTAAAGAACAGAATAAGGCAACTGGAAGACAATGATCTTGCAAAACAGCAAGAATTAATAAAGCAAAGTCAAAAGATTGATAAAATTGAAGAAAACATAAAATATCTCACTGACAAGTTGACAGATCAGGAAAACAGAGGAAGCAGAAACAATTTGAAAATCATTGGTATACCTGAAAAGCCAGAAATAAACAGAAATCTTGACATAATAATACAAGAAATCATCAAAGAAAACTGTCCTGATGTTCTTGAATAAGGGGGGGAAATAGACATTGAATGAGTTCATAGAACACCCTGTACACGAAATCCCCACAAGACAACTCCCAGGAATGTATTTGCCAAATTCCAAAGCTTTCAAGCTAAGGAGAAAATTCTACAAGAAGCCAACAAGAGATAATTCATATACTAAGGAGCACCAATCAGGATCACCTAAGACCTGGCAGCTTCCACACTAAAGGACCACAAGGACTGGAACACACTTTTCAGAAAGGCAAGAGGTCTTCAACCAAGAATCACCTATCCATCAAAACTGACTATATACATCCAGGGAAAGTATGGACATTCAACAAAATAGAAGATTTCCAAGTATTTGTAAAGAAAAGACTAGAACTCAGGGGAAAATTTGATATCTAAACACAAAGAGCAGGAGAAACATGAAAAGGTAAATATGAAAGAAAAGGAAAAAGGAGAAAAAAAATTTCCTTTATTCAAACTCTCTTCTAAAAGTGATACAATTAGATAAAATTATATATGTTAACATATGGGGAAATATTATTTGTAACTCTCAAAAATTGTATTCATTATTATAGTAATTAGAAGAATTAGTCATAGGAAAATAATGGGGCATTAGGGGCTATAAGATGATATGCAAAAAAGAAAAGGGTAGGGGGAATTGATGATGGTACCAAGAGATACTTTAAGAAACAAAATAAATAGAATAATCTATTTCACACAAAGATACACATGGGAAAGGGGAGGGGAGAATATTCTTATAAGAAGGAGAGGAAGAGAGTGCTAATAGGTAATAATTAAACCTTTCAGTGAAATCAACTCTAAGAGGGAAGAGCATCTAGATCCATTGGGATCTTGAATTCTATCTTATCCTGCAGGGTAAGAGAGAAGGGGAAACTAAAGGGGGATGGGGGAGGTAGTACAAAAAGAGATAGAAGAACAGGGGGGAGGGAACTTAACAGGCCCTAAAAAAAACAAGAAGGGAACAAAAAGGGAGGGAACCAAAAGGGAAGCATATCAAGGGAGAGGATTAGGGAGATTAATTAAAAGAAAAACACTGATTTAAAAGGATATAGCAAAAGAAGAAAGGACAGAACTAGGAGAGGATATCAACATGCAAGAGAATTCACAAGTGACAATCATAACTTTGAACGTGAATGGGATGAACTCATCCATAAAACATAGATGAATAGGAGAATGGATTAGAATCCAAAATCCTACCATATGTTGCCTACAAGAAAAACACCTGAGATGGGTAGATACTCACAAGGTCAGAATTAAAGGTTGGAGCAAGACCTATTGGGCCTCACCTTATAGAAAGAAGGCAGGAGTTGCAATCATTATATCTAACAAAGCCAAAGTAAAAATAGACCTGATTAAAAGGGAAAGGGAAGGTAAATAAATCCTGATAAAAGGGAGTATAGACAATCAGGAAATATCACTAATCAACATGTATGCACCAAATGGTAAAGCACCCAAGTTTCTAATGGAGAAACTAATAGAATTGAAAGAGGAAATAGATAGTAAAACTATACTAGTGGGAGACCAGAACTTACCACTATCAAATTTAGATAAATCAAATCAAAAAGTAAATTAAGTGAGATCATAAAACAGCAAGAATCAATAAAGCAAACCCAAAAAATTAATGAATTAGAAGAAAACATAAAATATCTCACTGAGAAGGTCACAGATCTGGAAAACAGAGGGAGAAGAGAAAACCTCCAAATTATCGGTCTCCCAGAAAAACCAGAGATAAACAATAAACTCGATATTATTCTACAGGAGATTATGAAAGAAAATTGCCCACATGTTCTGGAGCAAGGGGGCAAAATAGAAATAGAAAGGGTTCATAGAACACCCTCTATACTAAATCCCCAAAAGACAACCCCTAGGGATATAATTGCCAAATTCAAGAGCTTCCAAGAAAAGGAGAAAATCCTACAAGAAGCCAAGAAGAGGAGCTTCAGATATAAGGGGGCTCCCATAAGGATCACACATGACTTAGCGGCTAACACACTAAGAGACCACAAAGCATGGAACACGATATTTAGAAAGGCAAGAGAGCTGGGTCTCCAACCAAGAATCAACTACCCAGCAAAACTGACTATAGACTTCCAGGGGAAAGTATGGGCATTCAACAAAATAGAAGATTTCCAAGCATTTGCTAAGAAAAGACCAGAACTTAGTGGAAAATCTGATATCCAAGCACAGAAAGCAAGAGAAACATGAAAAGGTAAATATGAAACAAAGGGAAAAGGAGATAAATCTTATCTTTTTCTTTAAATCAAACTCTCTTCTATAAGGACTACATGTATATCAAATTATATATATATATATTGATATGTGGGGAAAATGTATTGTGTAACTCTCAAAAATTGTATGCATCATAAGAGTAGTTAGAAGAAACATGCATAGGGAAAGATTGGGGCATTAAGAAGATTTGGGAAAAGTGGGGGGAAAGAAAGGAAAAGGGAGGGGGGAACCATCGATAATACTAAGATTTACTTCAAGAAATAGGGGGGTACTTACTAGAATAATCTTTCCCATATAAAGATACACATAGGAAGGGGAGGGGAAGAACTCTCATATGAGAAGCAGAGGAAGAGAGCATGAAGTGGAATTACTTAAACCTTACTCTCAGTGAAATCAAATCTGAGAGGGAAGAACATCTAGATCCAGTGGGATCCTGAATTCTATCTTATCCAACAGGGCAAGAAAGAAAGAAAAATTAAGGAGGGGGATAGAGGGGAGTATAAAAAGGGAGGGAAGGAGAGGGGGAGGGGAAGGGAGAATAAAAATGGAGGGGCTGGAAAGGGAAGCATATCAAGGGAGGGGACTAGGGGGACTGACCCAAAGTAAATCACTGGTTCAAAAGGAAATAGCTAAAGAAAAAAGGTCAGAACTAGGGGAAGATATCAAAATGCCAGCAAATCCACAAATGACAATCATAACTTTGAACATGAATGGGATGAACTCACCCATAAAAGGTAGACAAATAGCAGATTGGATTAGAACCCAAAACCCTACCATTTGTTGTCTTCAAGAAACACATATGAGGCGGGTTGACACTCACAAGGTTAGAATTAAAGGTTGGAGTAAGACCTTTTGGGCCTCAAGTGATAGAAAGAAGGCAGGAGTTGCAATCATGATATCTGACAAAGCCAAAGCAAAAATAGACCTGATCAAAAGGGATAGGGAAGGTAAATATATTCTGTTAAAAGGGAGTATAGACAATGAGGAAATGTCACTAATCAACATGTATGCACCAAATGGAATAGCATCCACTTTTTTAATAGAGAAACTAGGAGAATTGAAGGAGGAAATAGACAGTAAAACCATATTAGTGGGAGACTTGAACCAACCACTATCAAATTTAGATAAATCAAATAAAAATATAAATAATAAAGAGGTAAAAGAGGTGAATGAAATCTTAGAAAAATTAGAGTTAATAGACATATGGAGAAAAATAAATAGGGACAAAAAGGAATACACCTTCTTCTCAGCACCACATGGCACATTCACAAAAATAGATCATACACTAGGTCACAGATACATGGCACTCTCAGAAAAGCAGAAATAATAAATGCAGCCTTTTCAAATGACAAGGCAATAAAAATATTGATCGGTAAGGGTACATGGAGAGCCAAATAAAAAATTAATTGGAAATTAAATAATATGATACTCCAAATCAGTTAGTTAGAGAAGAAATAATAGAAACAATTAATAATTTTGTTGAGGAAAATGACAATGACGAGACATCCTTTCAAACCTTATGGGATGCAGCCAAGGCAGTACTTAGAGGAAAATTCATATCCCTGAGTGCATATATTAACAAATTAGGGAGGACAGAGATCAAGGAATTGGAAATGCAAATCAAAAAACATGAGAATGAACAAATTAAAAGGCCCCAGAAGAAAACCAAACTAGAGATCCCAAAAATTAAGGGAGAAATTAATAAAATCGAAAGTGACAGAACTATTGAGCTAGTAAGACTAGAAACTGGTACTTTGAAAAAACAAACAAAATAGACAAAGTACTGGTTAATCTAATTTAAAAAAAGAAAGAAGAAAATCAAATTAACAGCATAAAGGATGAAAAAGGGGGATCTCACCTCCAATGAAGAGGAAATTAAGGCAATCATTAAAAACTACTTTGCCCAACTATATGGCAATAAATATACCAACCTAGGTGATATGGATGAATATTTACAAAAATATAAATTGCCTAAACTAACAGAAGAAGAAATGAATTTCTTAAATAATCCCATATCAGAAAAAGAAATCCAACAGGCCATCAAAGAACTTCCTAAGAAAAAATCCCCAGGGCCTGATGGATTCACCAGTGAATTCTATCAAACATTCAAAGCACAGCTAACCCTAATACTATACAAACTATTTGACATAATAAGCAAAGAGGGAGTTCTACCAAACTCCTTTTATGACACAAACACGGTACTAATTCCAAAGCCATGCAGGCCAAAAACAGAGAAAGAAAATTATAGACCAATCTCCCTAATGAATATAGATGCAAAAATCTTAAATAGGATACTAGCAAAAAGACTCCAGCAAGTGATCAGAAAGGTCATCCACCATGATCAAGTAGGATTCATACTAGGGATGCAGGGTTGGTTCAATATTAGGAAAACCATCCACATAATTGACCACATCAACAAACAAACCAACAAAAATCACATGATTATTTCAATAGATGCAGAAAAGCCTTTGATAAAATACAACACCCATTCCTATTAAAAACACTGGAAAGCATAGGAATAGAAGGGCCTTTCCTAAAAATAATAAACAGTATATATCTAAAACCATCAGCTAATATCATCTGAAATGGGGATAAACTAAATCCATTCCCATTAAGATCATGAGTGAAACAAGGATGCCCATTATCACCTCTATTATTTGACATTGTATTAGAAACACTAGCAGTAGCAATTAGTGAAGAAAAAGAAATTGAAGGCATTAAAATAGGCAAGTAGGAGACCAAATTATCATTCTTTGCAGAAGACATGATGGTCTACTTAAAGAATCCTAGAGATTCAACCAAAAAGTTAATTGAAATAATCAACAACTTTAGCAAAGTTGCAGGATACAAAATAAACCCACATAAGTCATCAGCATTTCTATATAATTCCAACATAGCTCAGCAGCAAGATCTAGAAAGAGAAATCCCATTCAAAATCAACTTAGACAAAATAAAATACTTAGGAATCTATCTGCCGAGACAAACACAGGAACTATATGAACACAACTACAAAACACTTTCCACACAACTAAAACTAGACTTGAACAATTGGAAAAACATTAACTGCTCATGGGTAGGATGAGCCAATATAATAAAAATGACCATCCTACCCAAACTCATCTATCTATTTAGTGCCATACCCATGGAACTTCCAAAAAAATTTTTTACTGATTTAGAAAAAAACATAACAAAGTTCATTTGGAAGAACAAAAGATCAAGGATATCCAGGGAAATAATGAAAAAAAAAATACAAAGGAAGGTGGCCTTGCAGGCCCAGATCTCAAACTATATTACAAAGCATTGGTCACCAAAACAATCTGGTACTGGCTAAGAGACAGAAAGGAGGATCAGTGGAATAGACTCGGGATAAGTGACCTCAGCAAGACAGTCTATGACATACCCAAAGATCCCAGCTTTTGTGACAAAAATCAACTATTTCACAAAAACTGCTAGGAAAATTGGAGGACTGTGTGGGAAAAATTAGGTTTAGATCAACACCTCACAGCCTACACCAAGATAAATTCAAAATGGGTGAATGACTTGAACATAAAGAAAGAAATTATAAGAAAATTAGGCAAACACAGAATAGTATACATGTCAAACCTTTGGGAAGGGAAAGACTTCAAAATCAAGCAAGACTTAGAAAGAGTTACAAAATGCAAAATAAATAATCTGGAATACATCAAATTAAAAAGGTTTTGTACAAACAAAACCAATGTAACTAAAATCAGAAGGGAAGCAACAAATTGGGAAACAATCTTCATAAAAACCTCTGACAAAGGTTTAACTACTCAAATTTACAAAGAGATAAATCAATTGTACAAAAAATCAAGCCATTCTCCAATTGATAAATGGGCAAGTGACATGAATAGGCAGTTTTCAGATAGAGAAATCAAAACTATTAATAAGCACATGAAAAAGTGTTCTAAATCTCTTATAATCAGAGAGATGCAAATCAAAACAACTCTGAGGTATCGCCTCACACCTAGCAGATTGGCTAACATGACAGCTATGGAAAGTAATGAATGCTGGAGGGGATGTGGCAAAGTAGGGATACTAATTCATTGCTAGTGGAGTTGTGAATTGATCCAACCATTCTGGAGGGCAATTTGGAACTATGCCCAAAGGGTGATAAAAGACTGTCTGCCCTTTGATCCAGCTATAGCACTACTGGGTTCGTACCCCAAAGAGATAATAAGGAAAAAGACTTGTACAAGAATATTCATAGCTGCACTCTTTGTGGTGGCCAAAAATTGAAAAACGAGGGGATGCCCATCAATTGGGGAATGGCTGAACAAATTGTGGTATATGTTGGTGATGGAATACTATTGTGCTCAAAGGAATAATAAAGTAGAGGAATTCCATGGTGACTGGAACAACCTCCAGGAAGTGATGCAGAGAGAAAGGAGCAGAACCAGGAAAACATTGTACACAGAGACTGACACACTGTGGCACAATCGAAGGTAATGGACTTCTCCATTAGTGTCAATGCAATGTTCCTGAACAATCTGCAGGGATCTAAAAAATACTATCCACAAGCAGAGGATAAACTGTGGGAGCAAAAACACCGATGAAATGCAACTGCTTGACTACAGGGGTTGAGGGGATATGACTGAGAAGAGACTCTAAATGAACACTCTAATGCAAATACCAACAACATGGAAATGGGTTCGAGTCAAGAACACATGTGATAACCAGTGGAATCTTGTGTCGGGTATGGGAGAGGGAAAGGTGGGGGGGGGGGGCGGGGAGGAAAAGAAAATGATCTTTGTTTCCAGTGAATAATGTTTGGAAATGACCAAATAAAATAATGTTTAAAATTTTAAAAAAAAATCTTAGTTCACTTGATTTGCTATCTAAATTTTGTTCATTTGTGTATAGACACCTAAGGTATTTTTTTTTTAATTTTTGCCTCGTTTCTCAGATTTTTATCCCCTACTTTTATTCTTCTGATATGGTGTTTAACCTCTAGTAACTATTTGAAAAATAAGTATTACCCCCTTACTATATTTTAACTTAAAGCCCTTTTCATTAAATTTGCAAGACTCTTAGCAAATACATTCTTACTTTACCTTATTTGGTTTACTCCAACTTTGGCCAGGAAACTTTCATTCTTGGCTTTTAATCTATGATTCTGAAATTCAGATTTTGACTTTGAAATTCCTTAATTCACTGCCCAAATCTGTGTTTGTCTTCTGTATCCTTGATCTTTAACTGATAGCAATAAACAATCCCACATGCCAAGACAGCTTGATTAAAACACTTTCTGTTTCATTTTTCAGCAATATTCATATATGATTTGTGCTCAAAGAAATCATCATAAGTTGGCAGTAGTCACCTATAAATCTTAAGATGTTATTTGTCTTGGATAAGCAGCCATGGAAAAATAGCAGACTTTCTTTCCTGTTATAATCAGGTCCAAAATTTGTTGTCTCAATACCCTTTAGCAGGGAGTCATTAACCACCACTATTCATCTTATTTCCCTGGTTCCTACTACTTTATCTCTCACCTGAAAGCACTGTGAATCAACATTACTATTGCTTAGAAACCAGGTAGCTGCTCTTTCTTTGGGGATGAATGAATGAACTTTGTTTCTATTACTTGGCTTCAGATATTATATTCTGTCACTCCTCTATGTCACATTCTTCCATTTTCTAATCTGTTAATGCTGGTGAATATTTCCTTCTGCCTTTTTAGTTCTTTTTCATTTTGTATTGAAGTCCTATTTTTTTTTCAGAAACCATTAGAAGAGCTTACCAAACAAAAGTAGTCATATCAGATTAATTTCATTTCTTTTTTTGACAGCTACCAGATCAAAAGAATGCCATTTCTATAGGATGCCTGAATTTTATCAATCATTTGAAAAAGTTTATTATGAGATGTAGAGATGATAGTGTAATTACTTAAGCTGGTTGAATGGCCCTACCAAAAATATTAATTAGTTGATTAGTGTTGTTCTCAAAGAAAGTCTCAAGTGGCATTACATAGGCTTCTAATTTTTGGTCTCTTCAGTTTTTTATCAATAACTTTGATTATTGGTATATATGACACATGGCATGTTCATAAGATTTTTAGTATTAGTAAGTGGAAAGGGATAATTTATTCTTGGATGAGAGGATTAGGATCCTAAGAGATCTTGATGGGACAAATGACTAGACTAAATATCTATTTAGTCTATAAATATCTAAAAACTATTCCATGCAAGTATAAGTTAAAAAATCTAGAGATTTTTACATTGGAGAAAATATTTTGGGAGTGAGGGAGAAAATAAGCATTTACACAATGCCTACCACATGCCAGGCCCTGTGGTTAGCCCTTGTCCACATTTTATCTCATTTGATCTTCATAACAACCCTGCTAAATGGGTGCTATTATTATTCCCATTTAATAGTTGAGAAAACTAAGGGATACAGAAATAAAATTACTTTTCCTGTGTCACATAGTTATTAATGATCTAAGGCTAGATTTCAACTTTGTTGGTTTTTTTTGTGTGTTTTTTTTTGTTTTATTTTTTTTTTTACTCCAGGCCCAGCACACTATCCTCTTTATCACCAAGTATGTGAGTAATATGATTACTGTTTTAATAGATTGATTATCTTCATAGGCTGAGTAGGTAGAAGTTATAAGAACACAAATTTGAGCTCAATATAAAGAATTTCTTAAACATTAGATCTGTCCAAAGTGGAATGTGTTACTTGGAATGCTACAACCTTCCAGTCATTTAGTAGCTCTCAAGAGGAGCCATGATAAATAACTCTTTGTTTAGAATTTTGTGGAAGAAATAAATATTTAAGTAAGGGAATGAACTAGGTAACCTCTAGGGTCCTTTCTGATTCGATAATTACATGGTTTTATAAGTTATATAAAAGAAGAATGCAACCAATATAAGGAAACTAAAAGTTTCTCACTATGAAAATTTTCTAAAAGTAAAATCAGTTGCTTTGCTAGATGATAAGCTACGCATCATTGGAAGTATTCAAGGCAAAGGCCTGTGGCCTTTTGCCCAATATACTGGAGAAGTCATTCAGGGGAGATTTAAAGGAAGAAAGTCAATACAGAAGCATGGAGGCAACAGGCCACAATTTAAAATACAAATGACTAATGCTTCTTTTTATTGCTAATCTAATTAAATAGTTTAACCATAATGCAGAGCTCTTAGTGACTGAAACAACATGCTGGCTCTAGGAGGAATACAAGGGGCTAGTGAGTAGGGATTAAGGCAAATCAATCAAATTTGACAGGTTCTCCTAGATAATGGGCCTGCACTGTAATAGTGAGATGTTGATATTAGGTGATTGATAGTGACCTCCTTCAAGTCCTATGACAGGTAGTGGAAAAAAGATCACTATAAAATTGCTGCATTGAGCCTCTGTGACAATTCTTAGACCTTCTGATAATAATAATTATATGGTATGATGAGAAACTAAGGTTATTTAGTGTTGAAGTCAAGAGAAGATAATTAACATTATGAAAGATGTAGTAAAAAATTGATTAGTGTATCTTTATACAGGGTCAGTAATATGTGGAAAGGAGGTCATTAGATGAAATTAGTAGCATATAAATTTTAAATCAATTATATATTGCTAGTTACTATTGTTGTTTTTATTATTAGCATTTATATAGTGCATTAGGGTTTGCAAAGTGCTTTATATAGGTAAATTCATTTGATCCTTATAACAACCCTGTAAAGTAGGTGCTATAATTATTCCCATTTCACAGATGAGGAAATTGAGATACAGAGATTAAATGGCTTGCTCTATAGCACATATTTAGTAAATGTCTGAGGGAGGATTCAATCTCAGGTTTTTCTGACTCTAAGTCCTATCATTCTTTCCACTTTGACACGTCTGCAATTTCAGTTTTCCTTAGAACCTATTCTACCCACATTTACTTAGCTCTAAAATGTCAATTATCTGGTGAAATCAGCATCAAATTTGTAGTTTTAAGGGACCTTGGAGGTCATCTAGTCTCCATTCATCATTTTATAGATGAAAAGCCTAGGCCCAGAGTAATTCATTGAGTCACATAGTAAGTTTCTGGGAAGGGAGTTGAACTAAGGACTGCTTCTTGATTTTAAGACTAAGAGTCTCTCCATATTGCCAGACTCTCTCTCTACACTGTGGTAGTTGGTCACATTGTAGGAGATTTTTTGAATAGATAGATAGATGATACAGAGATGCATAGATACATAAACATATAGATATATAGATACATAGATACATACATAGATATAAAGATACATAGATTATATAGATACATAGATAGATCTACCCACAAATTTTATATTCCTGATCAGGGAAACATTTATTTAATGGCCAACTCACAGGATTTCTCACAATTTGTATTATTTTTACCTCTGTATAGCAACTTTTTTCCAATAGCTTGAAACTACTCACTAGTTTTGTTTAACAATTTAAGAGGATAAGAATTTTCTATAGACCTGAAAAAGTAATGTGTGCATCTTGGGTTTTGGTTATTGCATATATTCAGAAACATAAAGCTAAAAATTGAATTGATCCCAAAGTTGTCCAATTCTACTTAAAATCTAGTTATGACATTTAATATAAAATTTTCAATAGTTGAGAATCCCATAGGCAGGCTTAACACTAAGTGAAGTATTTCTTTTTATTGGTTTTAAATTTAAATGCCACTAATTTCATCTAATGACCCTTTCCCCACATATTATCAATGCTGTACAAAGAAGACACTAATCAGTTTTTACATCTTTCACAATGTTAATTATCTTCTCCTGACTTCTCCTCTGCAAGGCTAAGTAACCTGAGTTTCTTTAGTTTCTCATCATACTAAATGTGAACCCTACCATACCTCTATCCATATTTCTCTCCTGCCTCTGGATCTTTACATTTTCAATTACATACTTAAAGTAAGTTGAACAAAATTGAGGCCTTGTCTTACTTAGCTAATAAGGTTGGACTAATGCATAGTTAAAGATAATTTTGTCTTGCTAATTTTTTCTAAAGGAAATGCACTAGTTAGTCGCTTTTCAGGGTTCTAGTTAAAAAAGGAAAATCTGAGAAAATAGATCCATTTTAGTTTTGGTACCTGGCATTCAAAAGAAACCAAGGAGATTCAAAATGAAAATTAATTAAATAATTAATGAGCTAAAGACAAATTGATTTTAAAAGATCTTCAAAAGGACTCCCAATACAGCTTCCTTTTTTCTACTATTCTCAGATCTTTAATTTGTGTAAAGTATGTTTCATCACATATCAAGATAGTGTAGAATTAATGTATTATTATAATTTTTTTCTTTTTCATTCATTTTGCATAAAAGGTGTATACCAACCAACTACTGCATATAATCATTTTATGTCATCAATTCCCATTTTCTAAAGGACCATTAATGCTCTCCCACAAAATCATAGTTTCATTGAAATTTAGCAAAATAATTTCTACAAAGATTATTATACCAATATACAATGATCAGCTTATTAAAAGCACATATATGAAGAACTATATTATTAATTTCTATGTACAATATTTCCCCCAAAGTCCATAATGTGATGCCTTATAACATTATTGAGGTGACCTTACATTATTGAAAATAGTCCCCTAAGATGAGAAGTTCTGGCAGATTTTGTCAACAGACTCAGCAAAAATTTTGTCTGATGTCCAAATACAAGCTTAAGACTAAAGAAAGCCCATAACAAAAAAGATAGGTCATTTTTTTTTAGGGCCGAAGCAAACCAGAAAACATAAATATACACACACAGAGAGTGTGAGCCAGAAAGACATCAAGTTTAAGGAAATATGAAACAAAACTGAAAACTATTGCTCTTCTAAAAGAAGATTGCCCTGCTATGCCAACAGAGGCTGTAGAGTGTCAGGATCAAGAGGAAGGCTTTAATGTTGGGCTGAAAACTGGCATGAAGGGACAGCAAAGCAACAAATAGAAGAATTTTCTGTATTTACTTAGGGAAACAACTGACAAAAAGCATCCAATTTGGTCCCCAATCCTCTGAAACCCTCTCTCATAAATACAGTAGCAGAAAAAGTTTATGGAAATTTTTAAGAATCATGTAGTTCTTTGAGTGCCCATTGGCATTAATTTAATGGTTTCCACTCACACTGTATAATCTTTACCCAGTACTCTAAGTGCAATGGAACTCAGTGATATCTGTATTGACAGTCTCACTATAAAGGATATCAAAAGGCAAGTTCTTTTGAGTTCAAAGAGGTAAAGAAAGGAATTTCAAGCAGTTGATTTCATCACAAGCTCAGCGGAAATAAGAAATGCCATTCATGTCCCTGCCACCTAGGAATCCTTCTGGTATGTACTAAGCACTTAATAAATGCTTGAGGGTTGATTGATTCCATGGGATATTCGTTAGTCTTCCTACATAGTGTTCAAGATGAGCATAAGGAGAGAGTATGATACAACTACATGCGCCTTATGCTCCAATAGTATATGTGACAAAGAAGAAGCAGAAAAACATTTTGAGTCTGGACAAAATCCATTGCCCCTTAGTGAAGCAGTGGTGGGTACAACAGAAAATAGGAAGAAATATAACTTTGGATCAAGAAAGACTTATTCACCTAGAGAGGGGGAATTTGAAAAAAAAGATGAGATGAAAATGTGGCAATGTGTTTTATTACTGTAGATTGATCCTGACATATTTAAAGAAGCTATCAAGTCAGAAAGTCAGGAATAGGCAGAAATCAAAATGGTGATTCAGGCTATCATAACTTCTTTTTTTTAAGGGCCTACTTTCTGTTTTAGTTACAACTATAAGAAAGAAAGGTAAGGGCAAGGCAAACAGGGTTAAGTGACCTGCCCTGGGTAATACAGCTAGGAAGTATCTGAGGCAAAATTTGAACCCAGATCCTCCTGACTCTAGGCCTGGTACTTTATCCATTGTGCCACATAGCTATTGTCATAAATTCCTAAAGAAGTATGTCCAGTGCAAAACAGCTGTCAAAATCAAGGAGGCTGAAAGGACTCAGCAAACATTTCCACCAGCTTCATGGTAGGCAGGGGCAACACCTTACAAATGTTTTTATTTTTATTATTCATTTTATTGTATTTAATACTAAGATCTATGATATAGCAATAAATAACATATATTATTTGTTATATGTATTGTGTATTATCTCTTTGGAATATGTATTATGTGACTTGTTATGAAAGTATAATAACTTATAATAAATATGCTCATCCAAGAGAAAAAAATTCTCACATTAGCTATGTCCAAAAATCTGTCTCACTTTCCCCCTTTCACCTTTCCTAAAAAGGCAAGTAATATGATAAAGACCGTATATTGTACATATCACATATTTTACATATTTCATTGTTTGTCATGTTGTGAAACAAGACTTTTTCTTCTAATATTGGCTGTATTAGTTTTGTTTGTGGAAGAACTTTTCAATATAATATATTCAAAATTATCCATTTTACATGTCACAATTATTTATATCTTTTGTTCATTCATAATTTCATCTTCTATCCATAAATCTGATAGGTAATAATATGTATGTTTGTGCTTTTTAAATTTGTTTATATCTCCCTTTATGCCTACATCATATATCCATTTTAATCTTAGCTTGGTAAAGGATGCAGAATATTGGTCTATATCTAATTTCTCCCATACTGCTTTCCAGTTTCCCCAATAATTTTATCAAATAGTGAATTCTTATTCCAAAAACTTGGAACTTCACCTTTGTCAAACACAAGTTTACAATAATCTTTTATGACTTTGTTGTATGTCTAATCTGATCCACTGATCAGCATTACTATTTCTTTTCTTTTCTTCCAATTACATATAAAAAACATTTCCAACAATTTTCAAAAAATATTGTTTCGAATTATCTCCTTCCCTTTCTCCCTTTCTCCCACTCCTAGCCCCCTTGGGATGGTAAGCAATCTCATATAGATTTTACATGTGCAATCATGTAAAATATTTTTCTATATTAATCCTTTTGGGGAAGGAAACACAAATAGAAAAAAAATTAAGAAAGTGAAAAAGGTTGTGTTGGTCTGAATTTGGGCTTGGTTCTTTTTCTCTGGAAGTAGATAGCAATTCTTTTTTATCATGAGTCTTCTGAGTTAGTTTTAGATCACTGTATTGTTGAGAAGAACTGTTGTTCACAGACATTCATTGTAAAATATTCCTATCCCTGTACAATGTTCTCCTAGTTCTGCTTATTTCACTGTGCTTCAGTTCTTGTAAGTCTTTCCAGATTTTTCTTAGCTCCTCTGACTTGTCATTTCTTACAGCACAATAGTATTCCATCACAATCATATAATATGATTTACTCAGCCATTACTAAATTATTGAGCATCCCTCACTTTCCAAATCTTTGCCTCCATAAAAAGAGCTCTTTTAAATATTTTTGTACATATAAGTCCTATCCCCCCCCCTTTTTTATCTCTTTGGAATACAGAGTTAGTAATGGTATTTCTGGGTCAAAGGATATGTACTGTTTTATAGACCTCTGGACATAGGTCCAACTTGCTTCCCTGAATGATTAAATCATTTCACAATTCCCCTAATGTAATATTAATTGGGAAAATGGGTGGGATTGAGGAACAGGAGATACTGAAGGTTTTGTGCAGGGAATGGAGGAGTTGAAAGGAGAGAGGGATTATGGCTGCCAGTGAGGTAAAGGGAGGAAGATGCCCCCTGCCAAGAGGCTATTTTTGAAAAATGGGGTTCCCAAGAAATGGGCCACTTATGATAGCCTGCAGGGATGTCTTCTCTGTGGGTTGATGCTGAAGATGCCCCAGAGCAGGTAAGCATGGACCCTCCTGAGAGACAATCTCCCTGTAGACCAAGGTTGCCCAGCAGGGGTCCAATAAGGACAGTTTATTCTTGAATGGCTATCCTGAGGTTCAGCTTCCTCTATGTCCCCTGAAATGTTACTCCTCTTATCTGACGGCGATATCCAATAAAGATAAAATTTAATAACAAGTTAGATTGGGATGGCATCAGGGAAGAGGGAAGAGGGATTTCCTAGATGAGATTTGAGTCTCTCTCAGCTTTTGAGCTGAGGCCAGGATTCACAGGCTGGTGGACAGTTTCTCTTATACCGGTCTATGCTATATCTGTGCTAGCTTTCTTAATTTCAAAAGTCTTAGCAGTAGACAGCGAGAGGAAGAAAAGTTATGACTTTCAGAGCTGGTTGAGCCTGTCTCTTCAGGCTGACGCCCCTAAAGACCAGCCTTACAGTTCAAACTGCTTCCCTTATGTTCTTTTGTCAATGACATGACCACAGGAATCCAGGGAGAGCACACAGTTGGGAAAATCAGGAATAGAGGCACTTCTATCCAGAGACTGGGAGAGAGACCTCCTTCCACTTCCAGGAAGGAAGTGCATGCTAGTCACAAGACCAACTGCCACTCCCAGTTGCCCCTTCCCCCATCAACTATAATTCTTGTCAATATCTTCTCTCTCACATTCCACCTGCTGTTGTTCCAACTCAGTGGCAGAAAGTTCAGAACTTGACAAAGTTTTCCTTTCCACACCAATAATGCATTTGTGTCCCAACTTTCCTGTATCCCCTACAAGTTTTGTCATTCTCCTTTTCTATTGTGATAACCCATCTAATAGTAGTGGAGTGGTGCCTCCGAGTTCTATTAATTGGCATTTCTCTAATTAATAGTGAGTGATTTAGAGCAGTTTTTGCTTGACTATAGAGAGTTTTAATTACTTTGTCTGAGAATTGTCTGTTCATATCCTTTGACCATTTATCAATTGGGGAGTGGCTTATATTTTTATATATTCAACTTGTTTATATTGTTTGAGAAATGAACTCTTTATTAGAGGGACTTGTAAAAAATGTTTTGCACCATTATTATTTCTGTATATTATTTTCCATCATATTTAACCTTGTTTAGTTTCTGACCTCTACATCCCCCAATTTGCTCTCTATTCTATCAGCCCTATCCCCTTCTCTGATTCCCTTCCCCTCCTATTTTCTTGCAGGTTAAGATAGCTTTCTATATTCAATCAATTGTGTATGTTTTCCCTCACTAAGCCAATTCTGATGAGAGTATGATTCACATGCTCTCCTCTTCACCTTTCCCTTCTTCCTCTCCACTTGGAACACTCTTCCATGCCTCTTTTATGTGCAATAATTTACTCCATTTTATTTTTCTCTTCCCCCTCATCCCAATTAATTTCTTTTCCTTGTGACTTAATTTAATTTTATATCATCCCATCATATTCAACTAACACCTTTGCCCTCTGTCAAGGCATACTCCTAACTGCACTAATAATGACAATGTTTTTGGTGTTTCAAGAATCATTTATCCATGTAGGGAAGTAAGTACACAACTTAAACTTATTGAATGTCTTTTGCTTCTCTTTCTTATTTACCTTTATATGATTCTTTGAGAGTCAGATTTTCCATTCAGTTTTGGTCTTTTCATCAGCAATGTTTGAATTCCTCTATTTCATTGAATAGCCATTTTTCCTCAGATAGATTATACTTAGTCTTGTTGGGTAATTGATTTTTCATTGAAGTCCTAGCTCCTTTGCCCTCTGCAGTCATATTCCAGGCCCTACAATCCTTTAATATAGAATTTTCTGAGTCTTGTGTTATACTGACTATTCTTCCACAATATTTTAATTATTCTTTTTATCTACTTGCAATATTTTCTCCTTGACTTGGGAGTTTGGAAATTTAGCTCAAATATTCCTAGGAATTATACTTTTGGGAATCTTCAGGAGGTAATTGATGGATTCTTTCAATTTCTATTTTGTCCTCTTTCTAAAATGTCAGTGTAGTTTTCTTGGATAATTCCTTGAAAAATGATGTCTCAGCTCTTGTTTTTATCACAAATTTCATGTAGCCCAATAATTCTTAAATTATCTCTCTTGAATTTATTTTAGATCAAATGTTTTCCCATGAAATGCTTCACATTTTCTTCTAATTTTCTCATTCTTTTGACTTTATAGGTTTTTTTGATGGCCTGTGGAGTCATTACCTTCCACTTGCCCAATTCCAATTTTAATGACATGTTTTTCATGAATGGGCTTTTGAACTGCCTTTTCCATTTGGCCAATTCTAATTTTTTAAATTATTTTCTTCAGTGAATTTTTGTGCCTCTTTTTTCAAAGGGCCAATTCTGTCTTTTAAGAACTTTTTTCTCTTCAGTGCATTTTTTAAACGTTATTTTATTTGGTCATTTCCAAACATTATTCATTGGAAACAGTGATCATTTTCTTTTCCTCCCCCCTTCCCCCTCCACCACCTCTCCCATAGCCAATGCACGAATCCACTGGGTATCAATGTGTTCTTCATTTGAACCCATTTCCATGTGTTGGTATTTGCACTAGAGTGTTCATTTAGAGTCTCTCCTCAGTCATTTCCCCTCAGCCCCTGTAGTCAAGCAGGTGATTTTCATCGGTGATTTTACTCCCACAGTTTATCCTCTGATTTTGGATAGTGTTTTTTAGATCCCTGCAAGTTGTTCAGGGACATTGCATTGACCCTAATGGAGAAGTCCATTACCTTCGATTATACCACAGTGTATTAGTCTCTGTGTACAATGTTTTCCTGGTTCTGCTCCTTTCGCTCTGCATCACTTCCTGGAGGTTGTTCCAGTCACCATGGAATTCCTCCACCTTATTATTCCATTTAGCACAATAATATTCCATCACCAACATATACCACAATTTGTTCAGCCATTCTGCAATTGAAGGGCATCCCCTCATTTTCCAATTTTTGGCCACCACAAAGGGTGCAGCTATAAATATTCTTGTACATGTCTTTTTCCTTATTATCTCTTTGGGGTACAAACCCAGAAGTGCTATGGCTGGATCAAAGGGCAGACAGTCTTTTATCACCCTTTGGGCATAGTTCCAAATTGCCCTCCAGAATGGTTGGATCAATTCACAACTCCACCAGCAATGAATTAATGTCCCTATTTTGCCACATCCCCTCCAGCATTCATTACTTTCCATAGCTGTCATGTTAGCCAATCTGCTAGGTGTGAGGTAATACCTCAGAGTTGTTTTGATTTGCATCTCTCTGATTATAAGAGATTTAGAACACTTTTTCATGTGCTTATTAATAGTTTTGATTTCTTTGGCTGAGAACTGCCTGTTCATGTCCCTTGCCCATTTATCAATTGGAGAATGGCTTGATTTTTTGAACAATTGATTTATCTCTTTGTAAATTTGAGTAATTAAACCTTTGTCAGAGGTTTTTATGAAGATTGTTTCCCAATTTGTTGCTTCCCTTCTGATTTTAGTTATATTGGTTTTGTTTGTACAAAAGCTTTGTAATTTGATGTAGTCGAAATTATTTATTTTACATTTTGTAACTCTTTCTAAGTCTTGCTTGGTTTTAAAGTCTTTCCCTTCCCAAAGGTCTGACATGTATACTATTCTGTGTTTGCCTAATTTTCTTATAGTTTCCTTCTTTATGTTCAAGTCATTCACCCATTTTGAATTTATCTTGGTGTAGGATGTGAGGTGTTGATCCAAACTTAATCTCTCCCACACTGTCTTCCAATTTTCCCAGCAGTTTTTATCAAATAGTGGATTTTTTACCCAAAAGCTGGGATCTTTGGGTTTATCATATACTGTCTTGCTGAGGTCACTTGCCCCAAGTCTATTCCACTGATCCTCCTTTCTGTCTCTTAGCCAGTACCAAATTGTTTTGATGACTGCTGCTTTGTAATATAGTTTGAGATCTGGGACTGCAAGGCCACCTTCCTTTGTATTTTTTTCATTATTTCCCTGGATATCCTTGATCCTTTGTTATATCAAATGAACTTTGTTATGTTTTTTCTAAATCAGTAAAGAAATTTTTTGGAAGTTCAATGGGTATGGCACTAAATAGATAAGTTTGTATAGGATGGTCATTTTTATTATATTGGCTCAACCTACCCATGAGCAGTTAATGTTTTTCCAATTGTTCAGGTCTAGTTTTAGTTGTTTGGAGAGTGTTTTGTAGTTGTGTTCATATAGTTCCTGTGTTTGTCTTGGGAGATAGATTCCTAGGTATTTTATTTTGTCTAAGGTGATTTTGAATGGGATTTCTCTGTCTAGTTTTTGCTGCTGAGCTGTGTTGGAGATATATAGAAATGCTGATGACTTATGTGGGTTTATTTTGTATCCTGCAACTTTGCTAAAGTTGTTGATTATTTCAATTGGCTTTTTGGTTGAATCTCTAGGATTCTTTAAGTAGACCATCATGTCATCTGCAAAGAGTGATAACTTGGTCTCCTCCTTGCCTATTTTGATGCCTTCAATTTCTTTTTCTTCTCTAATTGCTACTGCTAGTGTTTCTAGTACAATGTCAAATAATAGAGATGATAATGGAAATCCTTGTTTCACTCCTGATCTTATTGGGAATGCATCTAGTTTATCCCCATTTCAGATGATGTTTGCTGATGGTTTTAGATATATACTGTTTATTATTTTTAGGAAAGACCCTTCTATTCCTATGCTTTCTAGTGTTTTCAGTAGGAATGAGTGTTGGATTTTGTCAAAGGCTTTTTCTGCATCTATTGAGATAATCATGTGATTTTTGTTGGTTTGCTTGATGACATGGTCAATTAAGTGGATGGTTTTCCTGATTTTGAACCATCCTTGCATTCCTGTTATAAATCCTACCTGATCATAGTGAAAAACCCCCCTTATCACTTGCTGGAGTTTTTTGCTAGTATTCTATTTAAGATTTTTGCATCTATATTCATTAGGAAGATTGGTCTATAATTTTCTTTCTCTGTTTTTGGCCTGCCTGGCTTTGGAATTAGTACCATGTTTGTGTCATAAAAGGAGTTTGGTAGAACTCCCTCTTTGCTTATTATGTCAAATAGTTTGTATAGTATTAGGATTAACTGTTCTCTGAATGTTTGACAGAATTCACTTGTGAATCTGTCAGGCCCTGGGGATTTTTTCTTAGGGAGTTCTTTGATGGACTGTTGGATTTCATTTTCTAATATGGGATTATTTAAGAATTCTATTTCTTCTTCTGTTAGTCTAGGCAGTTTGTATTTTTATAAATATTCATCCATATAGTCTAGATTGGTGTATTTATTGCCATATAATTGGGCAAAATAATTTTAATGATTGCCTTGATTTCCTCCTCATTGGAGGTGAGATCCCCCTTTTCATCCTTTATGCTGTTAATTTGCCTTTCTTCTTTCCTTTTTTAATTAAATTGACCAGTACTTTGTCTATTTTGTTTGTTTTTTCAAAGTACCAGATTCTAGTCTTATTTATTAGCTCAATAGTTCTGTCACTTTCGATTTTATTTATTTCTCCCTTAATTTTTAGGATCTCTAGTTTGGTTTTCTTCTGGGGGGTTTTAATTTGTTCGCTTTTGAGTTTTTTTATTTGCATTTCTAATTCATTGATCTCTGATCTATCTAGTTTGTTAATATATGCACTCAGGGATATGAATTTACCTCTGATTACTGCTTTGGCTACGTCCCAAAAGGTTTGAAAGGATGTCTCGCAGTTGTCATTTTCCTCAACAAAATTATTAAATGTTTCTATGATTTCTTCTCTAACTAACAGATTTTGGAGTATCATATTATTTAATTTCCAATTAATTTTTTATTTGGCTCTCCATGTATCCTTATGGATCAATATTTTTATTGCCTTGTGATCTGAAAAGGCTGCATTTATTATTTCTGATTTTCTGCATTTGTGTGCCATGTTTCTGTGACCTAATATATGGTCAATCTTTGTGAATGTGCAATGTGGCACTGAAAAAGGGGTGTTTTCCTTTTTATCCCTATTTATTTTTCTCCATATGTCTATTAATTCTAATTTTTCTAAGATTTCATTCACTTCTTTTACCTCTTATTTATTTTTTATTTGATTTATCTAAATTTGATAATGGTTGTTTTAAGTCTCCCACTAATATGGTTTTACTGTCTATTTCTTCCTTCAATTCTCCTAGTTTCTCCATTAGAAATTTGGGTGCTATATTATTTGGTGCATACATATTGATTAGTGATATTTCCTCATTATCTAAAGTCCCTTTTAACAAAATATAATTACCTTCCCTATCCCTTTTAATCAGGTCTATTTTTGCTTTGGCTTTATCAGATATCATGATTGCAACTCCTGCCTTCTTTCTATCAGTTGAGGCCCAGAAGGTCTTACTTCATCCTTTAATTCTGACCATGTTCTTGAAGACAACATATGGTAGGGTTTTGGATTCTAATCCATTCTGCTATTCATCTACATTTTGTAAACCTTAAAATTTCAGATTTATGAATGTTAAAAATTTTACTCCACATTGAGGAATCCTCCAATTCCCTACTTGAAATAATTCCCTACCAGATAGTGAGAACTCTACTTGAATGTGAAAACTCCTTGCTATGGCAGTATCCCTACTCCACCCCTACTTAAGACTGCTTTCGGGCAGAAAACTCCTTGCTAAACAATGAAAGTACTTGAAAACCATACTTATAAAGGAAAGGAGTTCTTTGAGCCATGCCTGTTTTTGGAATTGATACAATAGGATGCTAGGTTCCTATAAAAGTGGGGCAACTTGTAAACCACTTAGACCTAAAAGGTGAAAACTTACTCAGAGGTTTTCTCTTAATGAAATTAGTTGACACAGTTTTATGGGTGAGTTCATCCCATTCACGTTCAAAGTTATGATTGTCACTTGTGGACTCCCTGACATTTTGATATCCTTCCCTAATTCTAACCTTTCTTCTTTATCTCTAACCTTTTACTCCAGTGATTTACTTTAAATCAGTCACCCTTGTCCCCTCCCTTGATATGTTCCCCTTTCTAGTCCCTTCCTTTTTGTTCCCTTCCCCCCTCTCCTTCCCTCCCTTTTTGTGTTCCTTCCCCCGAATCCACCTTGGTTTTTCCTTCTCCCTACCCTTGTTGGGTAAGATAGAATTCAAGATCCCAATGGATTTGGATGTTCTTCCCTCTCAGAGTTGATTTCCCTGAGAGTAAGGTTTAAGTAAAAACTCTCTTCCTCTCCTTCTTATAGGAGTTTTCTTCTCCTCCCCTTCCTGTGTGAATCTTTGTGTGAGAAAGATTATTCTATTTGGTTTTTCTTTTCCCCCTATTTACACATTACATTTTCCACATATTAATATATATATACATATATAGATTGATATAAATGTAGTCCTTATAGAAGAGAGTTTAAATAAAAGAAAAGATAACAATTTTCTCCTTTTCCCATTCCTTCATATTTACCTTTTCAGGTATTCCATGCTCTTTGTTTTTAGATATCGAACTTTCCACAGAGCTCTGGTCTTTTCTTTGCAAAAACTTGGAAATCTTCTATTTTGTTGAATGCCCATACTTTCCCTTGGAAGTATATAGTCAGTTTTGATGGATAGCTGATTCTTGGTTGAAGACCCAGCTCTCTTGCCTTTCTGAAAATCATGTTCCATGCCTTATGATCATTCGGAGTGGAATTTGCAAGGTCTTGTGTGACCCTGATTGGCATTCCTTTATATCTAAATTGTCTTTTTCTGGCTTCTTGTAGGATTTTTTCTTTTGCTTGAAAGCTTTGGAATTTGGCAATTACATTCCTGGGAGTTGTCTTTTGGGGATTTCATGTACAGGGTGTTCTGTGAGCTCTTTCAATGCCTGTGTTGCCCCCTTGTTCTAGAATCTCTGGGCAATTTTCTTTGATTATAACTTGTATTACGATGTCAAGTTTGCTGTTTATTTCTGGCTTTTCTGGTAGTCCAATTATTCTCAAATTATCTCTTCTTCCTCTGTTTTCTAAGTCTGTCACCTTGTCAGTGAGATATTTTATGTTCTCTTCTAATTTCTTGATCTTTTGGCTTTGCTTTATTGATTCTTGCTCTTTTTCAAGATCATTGTCTTCCAGTTGCTTGATTCTGACCTATAAAGCCTGGTTTTCCTTTTCAGTTTGGTCAAACTGGTTTTGTAGTTGCGTGAATTCCTTTTGCATTATTTCCCACTTTCCCTGCCAGAAGGCTTCCATCTTTTTGATCATTTCTGATTCAAATTCTTCAAGGGTTTGTGGAGAGTTTCCATTTCCTTTGGAAGGTTTTAGAGCATTTGCTTGTGTTTCCTCTTCTATCTCCTCTGTATTTTGTATTTTTGCTCCATAAAATGTGTCCAAAGCTTCCCCCTTCTTCTTGTTTTTCTTGGTGTTTTGAGGCTTTTGTGCTTCTGTGCTGTTTGCCATCTCTATCTGAGTGGGGAGGACTAGCTCTTCTTATATCTGTGTGGTGTTCAGAGGCTTTAGCCCCAGGCAAATTGTCTGTTCTCTGCAGCTGTTCTGTCTTCCTAGGCAAGCCAGGAATTTGCTGGTGTTTTGGTGTTACTGCTCTCCTCAGTTCCCTCCCATTGCTTTTCCATTGCCTTATTTCCATGCTCTGAGCCTGGCTTGTCCTCAAGGTATTTCAGTGCCTTTGCCAGCCAGAAGACCCTGCACTCTGAGGGGGGAAGGGCCGTGGCTTCCCAGAGCTCCGAGGGCTCCTGATAGGATTAACTTCAGCTGGGTTGGACTGAGTATGCCTTGACACAGGGACCTTCTGTGAGACTGAGATGGAAGGATCCAACCAGGGGGCTACAGGCTCCCCCCACAGCCCCCCCCCATCTCTCTCTGTTCCCCTGCTATCTGTGTTGGGTGCCCCCACGACTGGGTCAGGTTGTTTTCAGGATGTGGCCTTCAGAATAGCCAGCCCTGAGGTCCTTTTGCAGGCTCTGAGATTCCCACTGCTGCCTTGGACTCAGAGCTCTGGGTTGGGGGGGGATGGGTCCTGGGACCTTCCTTCTGCCTACCCCTTATATCCGAGTGATCTAGGGTTCTGGTTTTTGGGGGCTGTACCTTTTGATCCAGGTCCAGGAGGAGATTTCCCAGTGTCTATCCTGTTGTTCGTTTTGAATTTCGGTGCCCTAGGAGCATACAGTTTGAGATCGGTAAGGAAGGGTTTTCGGAGATCTGAACTTTAGCTCTGTCTAAGCCGCCATCTTGACCGGAAGTTTCAGTGCATTTTTTATATCTTATTCCACTTGGAAAATTCTGTTTTTTAAGGATTTTTTCTCTTCTTTTGGATTTTTGTTCTTTTTTTGCCAATCAGACTAATTTCTTTTTTTAAGTTTTTAATTGCATCAGTATTTTTTGGCCTTCTTTACCAAGTTATTGACTCTTTTTCTCATGATTTTCCTGTATAACCCTCATTTCTTTTCCCAATTTTCTTTTCCCTCTATTATTTGATTTTTAAAATCCTTTTTGAGCTCCTTAATTAATTCTTTTTGGACTTGAAAGCAATTAATATTTTCCTTAGATAATTTGGATGGAGCACTATAGACATTGGTATCCTCTTATGTGAAATTAAGATTAACTCCACCCTAGTTATTCTTTAGAATTTTAGCCACCAGAAATGTTTACAACCCCACTTAAGGATTAAGGGTGAGAGAGGAAAGTCTATGACCCACATGTGTTAGCAACTGACAAATCAGAAACAACTGACTGCCCCCTGGGCAGGCCAAAGTCAAGTTTAAACCACCATTGGTACACATAAGGCACAGGAAGTGATACAAAGAATTCCCTTTAAACCTTGTGGTCACTTCCTGTGAGGGGGTCTTTGTCTTGGAACTTGACCATGGAGGAGCTCTGGCTTGAGATCTCAGACTACTTCCCTTGGATTGTCATGTGGTGAGTGAAAAGGCTGACTCCCTTTCCTTGGCTTTTCTGGAGGCACTACTCCCTGGAGAGGCCCCTCATCTTGGAGGAGGCCTTGGTGGCTGGAAGCTTTGTTAATTTTAATCCTCTGCCCCCCACCCTTGCTGGGGCCTCTCAATTCCTGCCTAGTTCAGACCAGGCTGGAGAAGCTCTCTCTCTCTCACTCACTTTCTCTCTCTCTCTCTCTCTCTCTCTCTCTCTCTCTCTCTCTCTCTCACTCACTCACTTTCTCTCTCTCTCTCACTCTCTCATTTCATTAATTTCTTCTCTATGTAAATAAACTACCATAAAATCCATTCTGACTTGAGTCATTTTTTGGGATTTAGTAATTAAATCCATGATGACCAATTCTCATTATTCAGTCCAATCATAATTTTTACCCCTTACCCTTAGACTGAGTCTCCCCTATAACCAAAATAACTTTCTTGGTTTAGTTTCTGTTTTTGTTGTTTGCTCATTTTCCTACCTTTTTCTTTTCCTTAAAAAATCCTATTAAACATTTGGCTCTGTTTAACTTCCAAACCTCAGGTTCTTTGTGCAGCTTCCAAAAAACCTGGCACTGGGGACTCAAACTACTTTCAGTTCTTCAAAGATGATATGATGTAAGAAGAGGTGTGCTCCCCCCCCTTCTGTGCTCTTGTCTGTGAGTAACCTCAAACTATCTCTTTTTGTAGGATGTGATATATAGAAATATATAGAATATATATATATATACATATATATATATATAGTGATATATAGAAATGCTCATGATTTATGTGGGTTTATTTTATGTCCTGCTACTTTGTTCAAATTAGTACTTTCAATTAACTTTTAGTTGAATCTCTGGAATTTTTTAGATATATGTTATATTATCTGCAAAAGAGATAGTTTATTTCCTCATTGTCCATTCTGATTCTTCAATTTCTTTTTCTTCTCTTATTGCTATTGATAGCATTTCTAGTACAATATTAAATAATATTGATGATAATAGGCATCCTGATTCTACTCCTGATCTTATAGGAAATGCTTCTAACTTATCCCCATTACAGATGTTTGCTGATAGTTTTAAATATATAGTTCTCATTAACTTTAAGGAAAATCCATTTATATCTATACTTCCAAATGTTTTTAATAGGAATACTTTTGCCAAAATCTTTTTCTGCATCTATAGATATAATCATGTTTTTGTTGTTGATATTAAGAGAGATCTTTAATTAATTTCTCCTTTTTATATTTAAGAATAAAGGAGCAATAATACTTTTCAGTGAGAAACCCACTGCTGTGCAGTTTGGCAGTTAGAGACCCTCTGCTGTGGCACTTGGCAGTTGGTGACAGCTAGAAGGGTATGGCTGAGTGTGGCTTGTAAGGGACAGACTGTTGGAAAGAGATTTTTCTCTGGCTTTCCTGGGGAGAGGGGGTGTTGCTAGCACTCTCTCTGTTTAGAGACAGAGAAACAGAATAAGGCCTTAATAGCTTTATTGATCACTGATAAATTGGGTAGAAAGGTAGATAGATAGTGGTTATATTATCAGATAGAGAGAGTAGTGAGAGTAGGTGAGGGCTTAGGCCTATAAAGATTAAAATTAATATCCAGTACTCCAAGTATTATATTTAATAATATTTATTGAATATGTATCTTGAAGTATAAGGAAGTAAGGCTAGCAAAAACCAAGAACATAGAAAATGAGACTAGATCTTGAGACAAATGGGAAATAGAATTTCCTGGTTCAAACCTTTTCTGCACCTGATGTATATGAGAGGGGTGTCTCATCTCCATTTTTGGAGAAAAAGGTTCATCCTCTATTTGTGGTTCAGGAGCAGGCTCTTAAAATTCAGACTTGTTTTAGGTAGGATCAGTATTTTTTATTAGATTATGTAAGTATTTGAAATTTTTTGATTGAATTTTCCAGTTGTCCTGCATTTCTGCTTTAATCTCTTGTATAGAGGCATCTTTTGTCTTTAGAATGAAGATCAGAAAAATAAAATGTCCTAGGATTACAAGGAGGAGGAGAGAATTTGGACTTTTACATGCTTCTAATTGGGTGAAAAAAAAAGGCTTTCATGCATGGTAGCATTTATGCTGATTAGCATTTTGATCAAAAAAAGGAAGAAAATAATCATGTGTATTTATTTTTTATTGATTTATATTTCAATTTTTATTATTATAAGGGGTGGAGTAGAAGGTGGGGGTATTTTGGCTTATTTAATTTTTTATGATTTTATTAGATTTTTTTAAAAGGGGAAATTTTTTTCATTTTTAAAAAATTATGTATGTATTTATTGCTGCCATCTAGTGGCAGCAAACAACCACTGTAGCTAAGCAGGAAAAGGGGGGAGGGTAAAAGAGAAGAGAAGGAAAAAAAAGAAGAAAAGAGAAGAAAAAAATCAGTGCTCAATATTGGCCTCTAGTGGCCAAGAGGCAGCACTCCAAATGGGAGGGGTTAGGGGCATGGTTAGGGGTGGTTAAAAAAAAAGAAGGCTAGGACCCTCCCAGCCAAGGCAAAGAGCCTGGTGGAGCTGAGGGGGAAATCAGCTGTTCAGTGGGAAAGGGGGATTCACTTTAAACTGACTAGGGAAAGGGAAGCTTATACTCACCAGCTGGAGTAACGATCAGAGCAGCAGAAGCAGCAGAAGCAGCAGCAATGAGGGGAGGGGGCCAGGCTAGAACTAGCTCTGGCTAAGAAAAAACCAACAGCAGCTTTGGGCTGTATGTAGGAGAAGCCAAGCCAGGTGTGACTAGGCTTCAGCAGCTGGAGGATGAAGTAGCAGCACTGGGGAGCCGGCAGTGGGGGAGTCTACTGCTTAGCCAGGGTTTGGCCAAGCTGTAGGCAAGAATGGTCAATCAGGCTGATAGAGCTGCTCTCCAGGCAGTGGGCAGGGAGCAGCTTCTCCACCAAGTCCCCTAAATTAAGGCACCTGGGCATGGCAGGGAGGACAGGTGTAAAAATATTCAAATACTCAGAAGGAGAGCTAGAGGAATGGGCTGCAGCTGGGCAGCTAGAGAGGGGGGTTGAAAACTACCAGTAGAAAAGCATCTTTGGTTGCAAGCCAGTAGTATTTTTAAACTGCTGAGTTGCTTGGTTGTAACTGGGCTTCCAGTTTTAAGGAAAAGGAAAAAGAAAAGCCGAGTTCTAGAATCCTTTCATGGTTTGCCAAAAATGTAAAGATTAAAATTAATATCCAGTACTCCAAGTATTATATAAATATTTATCTTGAAGAATCAGGAAATAAGGCTAGCAAAAACCAAAAGCCACTCCTCCCTTTTCCACCATGGAACCAGAGACCACATGGGCAGAAAACAGAAACTCAAAAATCCCTCCCATGTAAGGAGGTGCACAAATAGAAAAAGGAAAAGGGGTTTGTTGGAAATGTAGTCTCTAGAGTTCAAGATTCTAAATCAATACAGGCCTAGCAGAAGATACTGCCTTCTGAGGCAGATAGATGTAGGGTTTTCTAGAAAAATTTAGTTAGGATTGGGATCTGGGGCTTAATTATAATCTATTCTAAGATTACTTTCACTTTCCTCCTTCCTATTTCCTATCCATATTTCCTTATAATAAACTAAGTGTTTTGCATCAAACTCTGACCCTCTTCTGCCAAATTTAACCCTTCAAAGCCTGGGGAGCCAGCCAAGAGTTTGATTAATCTATTATTGATCTTCTGTTCTTTCCAATATTAGGAAAATGATAGGAAGGTAACCATCGTGTTCAATATCATGGCATGGATTGTGAAGGAGGTAGTGCCTCATTGCTTCAGAGAACTCCCAATACCTGGGATGTTCACTGAGATTTTACATCTCATAGTTTTTTATGGTCTCTAGTTAATCCCACTTAAGGGAGTATTTGTTCTGTCAGGATTGTTTCTAAGATACCAACTGTATCAAGTATTTAGTTTAATCCTAAAAAAAGGAAACAATTGAAAAAGAGATTAATGGAGACTAAAGTTGCATATCTTGAGGATTGCATCTCTAAAATGACTAACACTATTGCCCACCAAACTTGAACTATCTCCAAAGTTAAAGATACTCTCAAATGACTAAGCACCTATAAAGCAACAAAATGAACCTTTCTCTAAAGTTGTTCAACTTGAAGATAGTATCTACAAAATAGCTAAAACTATTATGTAACAAAATGAAACTATCTCTGTACAAAAAGAAATTATTGCTCAATCTACTAAACCTGCCTCTCCTACTGTTTCTAATTCTCCTACCAAAGCACCTAAAATTAAAAACCAAAAGAAAGAAAATAAAAACTCCACCCTTTTCCCTTTAAGAGAAGTACCAACTCTTAACACTAAGAAGAACAAGTTAGTAATTATTAGGCACCACAAACCATTTACCCCTCAGGAGATGGAGGTATTTAAGTGCAGCATTCCTTCTTTTAAGGAAGAGCCCATAGTGGTTATTTAAAAAAAAAAACCTTGACACACTATGCAGGCAATTTGATCCAACTAGAATTTATTTTTAATATCTTCTATATGAGTTACTAAGTAAAAGGGAAAAGGATAAAATTATTAATCTTACCAATGAGGAGGAGGGTGCAATTCTCTGACCAGAGATTGACCCTCACTTGGACTTTAACAATCTCCATGACTACACAATATTATGTTAAGCTAGGGAAGCAATATTTAATGCAATGAGACAATATTCAGATAGAGCTGATACCTGGACAAAATCTGAAAAGCTTAAGTGGGAGATAGGAGAAAATCCATCACAGTTGATGGTTTAAAAATAAAAATTAATCTATAATAATTTAAAATATTTTATTTTAAGGGATTTATTAATGATCATTAGAAGTAAAGGAATAAAAAGGTAATAAAATAAAACCATATGCCCATGGCTAAGTCACCTGTTCAAAAAGCCCACTCTGCCACAGTCATGACAGGAAGCAAAGAGACTGAGACAAGGAGCCCCACAAAGTTATCCCTCTGCTATAGGAAGTACTTAATGGCAGGGAGTCAGTGGGCTCCTGGGAAATGCAGTTTTTAGGGTAACAGATTTCCAATCATACATTCCCCCCTGAGTTGTGGTGGAAGACTGGTCTCTCCAATGGATCTTGTAAACATAACCAACTTTTAAATTACAATAATTTAGGGATAAAAGGAAAAAAGAACCAATGATTGCTAGGCACATTGACAAAAAGCTAATTTGGGGCAGTCCCTTTTGTCATAAGAGTATAAATACAAAACAAAAGCATTCAAACCCACACAGCTTAAATCACCATGTCCCAAATTTCACTCTGGATCTTCTGATGCCACATGTGATCTGGGCAGGCATATTCATGGTACCTTCTCCAAACAGTTCACTTTTTGAATTTGAAGAGGTAGCATGTTTCTTATCCTAAAATTATTCTCAAAAGAATTTGAACTTTGTATTATAGGATAATAATAGATTTCCCCCTGAGAAGGGTAGTGAAAAATATAGGGATCACTCATGACTGAGTTATGCGGTATATGAATCAATTAGCAAGAGAAATAAAAAACATCAAAAAATCCAAATAAAAGACAAAAATAACTTTTCAATGAAATATAGAATTTCAAAGCCTTATTTATAAAAATTCTAAGTAAAGGAAAATAAATCTATAACAAGTCCATGATTCGGGCCCAATTAAAGTGATTTATGTAATTATGCACTTATCAAAACAGTATTCAGTAGTACAGAAAGTTTGCCACACTATGAAAGATAGAAAAAGGGACTAGTTTATAGGAGCCAGAATGGTAGCTAAAGTGAGGTCCTTGTTAGGGCTCAGAGGAAGTCCTGCCTCTGACATATGTCAAAATAGCTGCAATCTTGAACCTCAAAGAAGTTCAAGTCCTTTTGTCTTGGTTCAAAATTATATCAATCCCACTGGGATTTGGTCTCTTTGACCTTGTACTCAATTGGCACTATGTAGCTAGTTTTGTGCTTCTTTAGGAATATAAAGTGGCTCTTTTGTATTGCCTTCTTCTAGAATCAGAGAGAATAATTCAGGAAAGTTCCATTATTTTTTTTAAACAATCAATGGCATCACTGTAATAGTCTAAAGTTTATGAGGTATGTATTGACATTAAGACAAATGTATTTTAAACTTATATAACTGCAAAATCAAAAAAATTAAAATCTTCTCAATACTGGTGATGTGCTTGAAATACAAAAAGGAGAGAAAAATTAAAACTCAAATATTATATTGCACATGCAAGGAAAAGCAACAATAAACATGTTTTTAAAATAAATAAATAAATAAATAAATAAATATATATATATATATATATATATATATATATATATATATATATATATCTTCCAATCAGTGACACACTGTGTTAGCCAATGAGGTAGAATACAAAGGTTTCTCACCCCAAAAATGAGATCCATTTCCTTTTCATACTTGGCCAAGAATCACTGAGTAAGTGCAAATGATTTTTACAAAGTAACAGTTTTTTTTATAAAGAACAATAGTAGAACAGGTAATGCACATTCAAGAACTATCAAAATCCCCCAAATTCACAATAGCCCAGTTAATTAGAATAGCAAACAAACCCACTATCATATTTCACATGAGTTTCTGTGTGACATTAAAAAAAACTACCTTTGAACTCATGAATATTTGTCACAAGTTTTTCAGGTATAGCAAGTCTTTCAAACTTGGCTGAGATATTTGGTTCTAGAACATCACCAAGAAATGTAGATTGTTCTGGTGGAAGGGTAGAGTAAACTGAAGAGTTACAAATGGGATATGTTCTCTCTTGGGAGCCATCCTGGGGTACCATGCCCTGGGAACAACTTCCCAGTTTCTCTGGTGTGAGACTGTTATGTCTCATCCATTACATTTTTACAAATGTGGAGGTAGGGATTATAATAGTGCTATCGCACTTCACTTCAGCTAATAAATGGACCCTTTACCTCGTGTTACAAATAACTCAGAGGCAGGATAATGATTAGTCAGAACTATTGGGGAAAAAATCTAAAAATCATGTCTGAAAACCCATTAAAATAAATTTGAGATATTTAGCTCTTTAAATTCTCCAAAGGTTGTATACAAGTTTGATGTAGTCCATTCATCATCTATGTAACAATTAACAAAGGTAAAATGGAAGAAAAGGCTGTTTATGGGCTTTTTTACAATACTTTGTTCAGTATAGTTATAGGGGAAAGGTAACAGAATATATCTGATAGTGAAAAAAGTAGATTAAAATCATTCAGTGTAACAGAACAGTATTGATAAGATGAATATATGAACTTAAAACAACAAAATTAAATCTTAAAGTAGACAATCAGCAAAATATTATAAGATATAGAGACTTTCATAAAACAGTGGAGTCTGAAAAGGTTTAAAAATTTCATCTCCATGCTCATTAAAGTTCCTTCCCTACCCAATTAGATTCTTTTTGTCACCTATAAACCTATGGGTTCTTCCATAGTGAGGGAGAATTCCTAGATGAACATAGTGGAGGAATCCCAAATTGGATGAATTTTAGAGACTGGTAAGGCCCAAATAGCAAGGGGTTATAGGGAGATAAATTTATCCCCTGAATTTCAGGCAAGATAATTGCAAGGACCAGTAAACCCAAGAATTGTAGGAAGAAAAGGCTTCCTAAAAATGAGAGCAGTTTGAAATAGGCAATGTACTGCTCTTTCATAGAGTGAGTCATGCTTGCAATTTTACTTCCTGTTTGGAAGAGTAAACTTCTTTCCCCTTCCCCCTTGGGGTAAAATGCTAGGGAGCACCTTGCTTACCCTGCCATGTGGACAGGGAGTTTAGAGGCCAATCATTGCCTAAAAGAAACACATCCTGTCTTTTACCAGGGGCTCCAAGAACTCCCAGCTTGTGTGTTCTAAAGATGCTGTGGCAGCAACCCGCAGCAGCAACAGGAACAGAAGCAGAAGCAGAAGCCAGAAGGATCAGGAAGATCAGGAGGATCAGGAGGATCAGGAGGATCAAGAGTGGATGGCTGGGACAACCCAGGAGACTGGATTGGCAGCAGTAATACCAGAGGCAGCAGCAAGGAACACTGACTCAAGCAGATGTGTGAAAGAAGCAGCTTATCTCTTCTCTACCAAGAGTCCCAGGCTAAGTCCCTCAAACTAAAACAATTAGGTGGGTAGGGAAGAAATAATGGGGAAACTTTAAGAATATTTTAGAAACAATAACTATTCTAGAAATAATAATGACAACAGAAACAATTTCTGAAATAGCAATTTTGGAAATTATGGGAATGATATAAACAGTAACCAAACTGAGGCAAATGACTTGTTACAATATAACTATATTGGTTCACATCCACATAATAGCCAAATTGTAACTCATCCTCAATAAGAAGAATCTCAGAGGGGTGCAGATGGTCCTTTATGAAGATTTGCCAGGGGAGAAAGGACTCTAGCATCAAATAGTGAAACATTTGATTTTCCAGACCCAGATATAATATCACCAGTAATTCCAGTCCATTCTCCCCAAGATAGCAATGAACCACATTGTAACATGGTTCTTTGCTCCAAATGATGTCAAAAATGTTAGTGTTATTAATGTTTGTATTTAACACTAATTTTCAGAGTTTTAATTTATGGTCTACTCTTACAGGCTATACAGTATATATAAAAAGCTTTCAGTGAACAAAAGTAACTCAGCTGGCCTAGGAAGGTCCATTCCAGATACCTGCCTTCAAAAATGATTAGCTGCATACATTGAGGACAAGACTACAGATACAAATGGACACTGTTTTTAAGACATTGAAATTCAAGAAGAAGACTGCAAATGGACAATTGGACAATTGGAGAATATTTATAAGAACACTGGATTACTACAAGGACTACTACAAATGGACAATTTTTTAAGGATACTGAACTTTGCGAGTAAATAAAGATTTCTCATACATAATGGTTTGAAATGGAATGTAATGGGTAAGTGTATCATTTGTTATGTTATTTTATTATGTTATTTGTTATATAAGATTTATTAGTTCTATGAAGAAATAATTATAATAATAATAATACTATAGGATTACAAAAAAGTTATAGATATAATATACTTTCATAGAAAAAGTTAAAATTAACTAAATGATAATTAAATGGTGAAGTGTTATAACTGTTGAACAAGAACCACCTCAGGGGGGATATATTAGATGTATAATGTTAGATGTATATATATGTATATATATATATATATTAGATGTATAATTGCATCTATAAAGTAAATATTAGATATGTATATAATGTATATATAAGGTTCTTGTTTATTTTAAGAGTTATATGATGTGCATATAAGGTTCTTATTTATTTTCTTGTTTTATTTTTGTGTGTATAGTAATTAAAAGATATGTTTGAATTAATATCTTTATGTTATTATTTCTATAAAGTATAATAAGAATAGGTTTTATTTATGTGTAGTATAAATTTTGTGATTGTAATTTCTATAATTGTAAATATTTGAAATTTTATATTATTTGAGACTTGTATGTTACAAGAATTGTTTTGTTTTTTTATTTTCTCTCTTTCCTTCTCTCTGTATATAATATAGAGTATATGATAGTTTTATTTGAAAGATCCATTGATGAGACAGGTCTCCCAATGGATCTCAGGGGGATATGTTAAGAGAGTTTTTATTAATTTCTCCTTTTTTATATTTAAGAAAGAAAGGAGCAATAATATTTTTCAGTGAGAGACACCCTGCTGTGCAATCTGGCAGTTAGAGATTCCCTGCTGTGCCACTTTGCAGTTGGTGACAGCTAGAAGGGAGTGGCTGAGTGTGGCTTGTAAGTGACAGACTTTTGGAAAGAACTTTTTTCTCTGGCTCTCCTGGGGAGAGGGGGTGTTGCTATCACTCTCTCTGATTAGAGACAGAGAAACAGAATAAGGCCTTAATAGCTTCATTGATCACTGATAACTTGGGTAGACAGTTAGATAGTTGTTATATTATCAGTTAGAGAGAGTAGTGAGAGTAGGCAAGGGCTTTGGCCTAGCAGAAGATACTGCCCTCTGACGCAGATAGATGTAGGGTTTTCTAGAAAATTTTAGTTAGGATTGGGATCTAGGGTTTAGTTATAATCTATTATAAGATTACTTTCACTTTCCTTCTTCCTATTTCCTATCCATATTTCCTAATAATAAACTAAGTGTTTTGCATTTAATAAACTGTGCACTGACTTTTGATTAAATTCCTACCCCCCAAAAATTTAAACCTTCAATATAATCAATTATATTAATAGTTTTCCTAATTTTAAATTATTTCTACATGCCTGTTGTAAATTCTGCTTGGTCATAATTTTTAATCCATGTGATATATTGTTGAAGTCTCCTAGCTAATATATTTGCATTTTTATTCATTAATGAAATGGAACTATAATTTTATTTTTATGTTTTTGTTCTTCTTGGTTTAAATATTAGCATCATATTTGTTTCATTAAAACAAGTTTGATAGGATTCTACTTTTACCAATTGGTCTAAATAATATATTTAAAATTAGAATTAGATGGTCTTTAAATATTTGATAAAATTCACTTTTAAATCCATTTTGTCCTGATGGACTTTTTTTCCCTTTAGGAGGTTGTTTTATAGTCTGTTCAACAATTTTTTTCTAAAATAGGTTTATTTAAATATTCTATTTCATTTTCTGCTATTCTAGGCAATTTACATTATTTCAAGTATTCATCCATTTCATTTACATTTTTAAATGTGTTGGTATATAATTGGGCAAAATCCTTCAATAACTGTTTAGATTTCATCTTCATTAGGGTAAATTCACCATTTTTATTTTTGATGCCAGTGATTTGGTTTTCTTCTCTCTTTTTAAAATAATATTAACCAATGATTTGTCTATTTTGTTTTTTTCCCATAAAACCAACTCAGTTTCATGTATTAATTCATTGGTTGTCATACATTTTATTTTGTTAATTTCACTTTAATTTTTAAGATTTCTTATTTAGTATTTAACTGGTTATTTTTATTTTGTTTTTTTTTCTAATTTTAAAAAAATGTACACCTAATTCATTTATCTGTTTTTTTCTGTATTTTATTGATATAATCATTTAGAGATATAAATTTTCCTCTAATTACTGCTTTTTTCTGCATCCTCTAAGTTTTGGTATGTTGCCTCATTATCATTTTCTTTAATAAAGTTATTTATTATTTCTATGATGTTCCTTAACACACTCATCCTTTAAGATTATATTATTAAGTCTCCAATTTCATAATTAAATGGTCTTTTATTAAATATAATTTTATTATACTATGATCTAGAAAGGATGCATTATATACATATATTTGCATTTAATTATAAAAATTTGCATCTTAATATATGGTCAATTTTTGTAAAAGTACCTCTAAAAAAGTATATTCCTTTCTATCCTCCTATAATTCTCTCCATATATCCATCATATCTAGTATATCTAAGAGCTCCTTAACTTCTTTCTATTTATTTTTTGTTTATGTTTATCCAGTTCTGAGAAGGGAATGCTTAAATACTCCACTATCATAGTTTTCTTATCTCTTTCCATTTTTAACACCTTAGATTTTCCATTGAAAACCTGGATGATGTTACATTTGGTACTTATATGTATAGTTGTGATAATGCTTCATTAAATAGGGTACTTTATAACATGATGTAGTGTCACTTTTTACCTCTTTTAATTGTATCTTTAATGTTGACTCAGGCCATTATTGCTGCCCCTGCTCTTTTTTTTTGTGTGTCAATTGAAGCATAATATATTCTACTCAATCCCCCTATTATTACTCAAAGTTTTCCTCTCATTTTAAGTGTTTTACTTGTAAACAACATATCTTTGAGTTTGGACTTTTAATCCATTCTGCTATACATTTCAGGTTTATGAGTGAATTCATCCCATTCTCATTCAAAGTTAGAATTATCAACTGAGTATTTCCTTTCATTCCTTCTTTGTTGTTGTTCTTTGTTTTTATTTTTATCTTATAGCTCCTCAGAAATCTAATTTTCCTTTTACCCCTACTTCCCTCATTCCCACTCCTTCATTCCCACCTTTAATTTCTTCCTCAACTTTTTAAAGTTTTCCTCCATTTTCTCCTCTGCTTATATACCTAGTTGTTAACCTGTTTACCCTTCTACATGTCCCTCCTTTATTCCTCTCTTGACCTCTTATTTGTTAATATAAATGACCTTTTATAATCCCCTCCCTTGGTTCATCCCCTGCCCTCTTAAAAAAGCACATTTGCCCTTCTAAAATTCCCTCTTTTAATCTTTATCCCACTCCCTTTTATCTTTTTTATAAATTAAGAAAAAAATCTTTCCTATATGTATATATTATCCCCTCTTTTACTCAGATCCAATGAAAATAGGATACTAGTATTACCATCTCTCCATCCTCTCCCTCCCTACATTTTAACATTTCTTTCATTCATGCCTCTTTTATGAGATGATTATTTCAATTTATCTCTCCCCATCCATATTTCATTTTTAAACTCATTCTATTTTATTCAATTCAACATCGAAGCTTCTGTCTATAATTGTGCCTTCAAATGACCTACTTAATTATATCATTCTTTTTTTTAATTTTAAACATTATTTTATTTGGTCATTTCCAAATATTATTCACTGGAAACAAAGATCATTTTTTTCCTCCCCTCCCCGCCTCCGACCACCTTTCCCTCTCCCATAGCCGACCTGCAATTCCAGTGGTTATCACATGTGTTCTTGACTCGAACCCATTTCCCTGTTGTTGGTATTTGCATTAGAGTGTTCATTTAGAGTATCTCCTCAGTCATATCCCCTCAACCCCTGTAGTCAAGCAGTTCCTTTTCTTCGGTGTTTTTACTCCCACAGTTTATCCTCTGCTTGTGGATAGTATTTTTTAGATCCCTGCAGATTGTTCAGGGACATTGCATTGCCACTAATGGAGAAGTCCATCACCTTCAATTGTACCACGATGTATCAGTCTCTGTGTACAATGTTTTCCTGGTTCTGTTCCTTTCGCTCTGTATCACTTCCTGGAGATCGTTCCAGTCTCCATGGAATTCCTCTACTTTATTATTCCTTTTAGCACAATAGTATTCCATCACCAACATATACCACAATTTGTTCAGCCATTCCCTAATTGATGGGCATCCCCTTGTTTTCCTATTTTTGGCCACCACAAAGAGTGCAGCTATGAATATTCTTGTACAAGTCTTTTTCCTTATTAACTCTTTGGGGTACAAACCCAGCAGTGCTTTAGCTGGATCAAAGGGCAGACAGTCTTTTATCACCCTTTGGGCATAGTTCCAAATTGCCCTCCAGAATGGTTGGATCAATTCACAACTCCACCAGCAATGAATTAGTGTCCCCACTTTGCCACATCCCCTCCAACATTCATTACTTTCCATAGCTGTCATGTTAGCCAATCTGCTAGGTGTGAGGTGATACCTCAGAGTTGTTTTGATTTGCATCTCTCTGATTATAAGAGAGTTAGAACACTTTTTCATGTGATTATTAATAGTTTTGATTTCTCTATCTGAAAACTGCCTATTCATGTCACTTGCCCATTTGTCAATTGGAGAATGGCTTGATTTTTTGTACAATTGATTTATCTCTTTGTAAATTTGAGTAATTAAACCTTTGTCAGAGGTTTTTATGAAGATTGTTTCCCAATTTATTGCTACCCTTCTGATTTTGGTTACATTGGTTTTGTTTGTACAAAAACTTTTTAATTTGATGTATTCCAGATTATTTATTTTGCATTTTGTAACTCTTTCTAATTCTTGCTTGGTTTTAAAGTCTTTCCCTTCCCAAAGGTCTGACATGTATACTATTCTGTGTTCACCTAATTTTCTTATACTTTCCTTCTTTATGTTCAAGTCTTTCACTCATTTTGAATTTATCTTGGTGTAGGGTGTGAGGTGTTGATCTAAACCTAATCTTTCCCACACTGTCCTCCAATTTTCCCAGCAGTTTTTGTGAAATAGTGGATTTTTGTCCCCAAAGCTGGGATCTTTGGGTTTGTCATATACTGTCTTGCTGAGGTTGCTTGCCCCCAGTCTATTCCACTGATCCTCCTTTCTTTCTCTTAGCCAGTACCAAATTGTTTTGATGACTGCTGCTTTATAATATACTCTTAGATCTGGGACTGCAAGACCCTCTTCCTTTGTCTTTTTTTTTCATTATTTCCCTGGATATCCTTGATCTTTTGTTCTTCCAAATGAACTTTGTTATGTTTTTTTCTAAATCAGTAAAAAAAAATTTTGGAAGTTCCATGGGTATGGCACTAAATAGATAGATGAGTTTGGGTAGGATGGTCATTTTTATTATATTGGCTCGTCCTACCCATGAGCAGTTAATGTTCTTCCAATTGTTCAAGTCTAGTTTTAGTTGTATGGAAAGTGTTTTGTAGTTGTGTTCATATAGATCCTGTGTTTGTCTCGGGAGATAGATTCCTAAGTATTTTATTTTGTCTAAGGTAATTTTGAATGGGATTTCTCTTTCTAGTTCTTGCTGCTGAGCTGTGTTGGAATTATATAGAAATGCTGATGACTTATGTGGGTTTATTTTGTATTCTGCAAACTTTGCTAAACTTGTTGATTATTTCGATTAGCTTTTTTGTTGAATCTCTAGGATTCTTTAAGTAGACCATCACGTCATCTGCAAAGAGCGATAATTTGGTCTCCTTCTTGCCTATTTTAATGCCTTCAATTTCTTTTTCTTCTCTAATTGCTACTGCTAGTGTTTCTAATACAATGTCAAATAATAGAGGTGATAATGGGCATCCTTGTTTCACTCTTGATCTTAATGGGAATGGATTTAGTTTATCCCCATTGCAGATGATATTAGTTGATGGTTTTAGATATATACTGTTTATTATTTTTAGGAACGACACTTCTATTCCTATGCTTTCTAGTGTTTTTAGTAGGAATGGGTGTTGTATTTTATCAAAGGCTTTTTCTGCATCTATTGAGATAAACATGTGGTTCTTGTTGGTTTGCTTGTTGATGTGGTCAATTATGTGGATAGTGGGGAGGGAGGCTCAGTTCACGTTTCTGTACAAGCTTTTCCTCCTTCTTATTATAGTGTGGAAATGCTCAAACCCCACGTACCTTCGCCTCTGTGGGGTACTGGGGAGTCCTGTTCCGCCAAAGGTGATTTTAATGCTCCTTTGATGTAGTCTATTTCGTTCAGTGCCGGGGAGAGGAAGCATGTGGTGTCTAGATTGCAGTCATGATTATCCGGAAGTCAATTATATCATTCTTAAGGTTTAAACATATCATTTTCCTATATGAGAAGTAAACTTTTTGACTTTATTAAATCCTTTAAAATTAGACTTTCATGATATCTTCTTATATTTCTTCTACTTCTTGTATATCAAATTTTTTATTCTGTTCTGGTTTTTTTGCAAGAATATCTGAGAGGTGGAGTCAAGATGGTGGCGTAGAGGCAACAAAAGTTCTGACCTCTGAAAACCCTTCCTTACTGATTACAAATTGAATGCTCCTAGGGTACTGAAAATCAAACCTAACAACAAGCAGAGCCAAGGAACCCTCCTGCTGGACTCAACTTAAAAGGTACACCCCCAAAAGCTGGAATTCTAGAATCCAGTTTAAGGGGAAGGAAGAAGGAAGGTCCCAGGACCCCTCCCCCACCTAGAGCAATAAGCCTCCAGTAGTAGCTAGAACCTCTGGGCAGACCAGGGTACTGGTCTGGAGGCAGTACCTTGCAGGAAAAGCTGTGCCAGCCTCAGAGCGTCCAACAAAGGCAGTGGGAAAGCAGTTAAAGAAGAAACACAGATGGCAGAGTGGGAGGCATAGTTGCAGCAGCAGAGACACTCCATATTGCTCCCCCTTTCCCAAGGTTTTGGCCTCAGGGCACATTCAGCAACCTTTCTGGACTTAATCCCATTAAAGCCTTAAGAGGGCAGGGAAGGTCAAGCTCCAACCCCCATCCCCCATAGACTGTTGGCCTTAACCCCATCAAAACCTCAAGAGGGCAGGGAATCTCAAGCTCCAATAACCTTCCCCTGCAGACTGCACTGAGAGATTACTGACAAAGTGCCAAGGGTGAAAGTGGAAAGAAAAGCCCAAAACCACAAAAAATGAGAGGAGCAAGAGCTCAGGCAACATCAGGGAGTAAAAAGGGGGTAAATATGAGCAAACACCAAAAAAAGAAAAAAGAAATTACAATCAACAGCTTCTATACAAGCAATGAACAAGGAGCAAATGGAACAGAAAAGGATGAGGGAAGTCCAACCAAAAAAAAATAGAAAACCCAGCAAATTGGATAAAGGCTCTGGAAGAACTCAAAATACAATTCAGAACAAAATTAAGAGAGGCTGAAGACAACTGGGAAAAGAACTTAAAAACTTAGATAAGTCATCTGGAAACAGAGGCACTTGAATTAAAATGATAAAATAGTGTCTTGAAAGCCAAAATCAACCAGGTTGAAAGTGAGGCAAAGGAGATGAAGGATGAGGCAAAGGAGATGAAAGATGAGGCAAAGAAAATGAAAAATGAGGAGACCTGAACCTTTCTCTATCCGAACTAGATAAATTAATATTTTTCTTCTGTGATTTTTTGATTTCCTTTTCCAATTGGTTGATCTTCCATTCACAATTTTCTACATTTCCTTGCATTGTTTTATTTTTTCTAATTATTTTAAGCTCTCTCATTTGTTTTTGTTGTTGTTATTTTTTTTTAAACCCTTACCTTCCGTCTTGGAGTCAATACTATGTATTGGTTCCAAGGCAGAAGAATGGTAAGCGCTAGGGAATGGGGGCTAAGTGACTTGCCCAGGGTCACACAGCTAGGAAGTGTCTAAGGCCAGATTTGAACCTAGGATCTTCCATCTCTAGGCCTGGCTCTCAATCCACTGAGCTACCCAGCTGCCCCCTCTCATTTTGTTTTAAAAGTCTTTTTAAAAACTCTTTTTTAAACTCCTCCAAGAACTCTTTAGACTTGTGTCCATTTTACATTATCCTTTAAATTTTTTCAAAATAGATGCTTTAATTTTTCTGCCCTCTGAATTTGAACTCTGATTGTCTTTATTTCCAAAGAAAATATCTGTAGTTTGGTTCTTTCTCTTAGGTCTATCCATTTTTTCTTATTTTTAATTCTTAGCAGTGTGGTTCTTAATCAATTTAATGCAAGTGTTAGGTTTTCATGTGGAGAATAATGTCTCAGAGTTTAGCCTGTTGTCATTGCTGTTGTTATTTCCTGAGCTTTTTGGTCTTTGATCTCTTGGTTCTTTTAATTTCTATATTGCGGGGTTACCAGAAATGGTATCACTTTCAACACTCATACCTACTGTGCCTTCCACAGAGACTGTAAACTATCCACTATCCTAGATCCATAATTAGGAACTCTCTTCTCCTAGGATTCCTTCACTTATTGTCTTCGGTAGACACCATAAAGTCTGAAGATTCAGAAGCAGAGGCTACAACCTACACAGCTGCTTCCAAGTCCTGCCATCTGTTTATTTGGTCATTAGAGAGTCATCTAAGAGCCCTCTCATATTCTTCTCAAGTTGTCTCACACTGGAAAACTATTTCTCCCCAACTCTTAACCTCTTTTGCTTCTTTAAAATTCACTTAGAAGCACTATTTTTAAATATTTTGTAGAGAATTTGGAGAGTCAGGTCATATTCTCTGCTATTCTACCATCTTCTCAAAATGTCTCTTAAGTTTAATACTTTACAAATGCTTTTGTAAAACAACATGAAGGAAAATTTTAAGGACTTTCACTACTTGGAAACAATGAAATGCAATCTCTGAGAGACTTGGTTAAAAGCAGGTCATCCTTAAAGTATCTGGAGATCAAACTTTAAGGAAGACTTAATGGTTGCTAACCTTTCATATTTATTTATCAATAATTGTAGAATAACCATGTTTGGATCCAAGTACTTGAAGTCATGAAGAGCTGCTAAACCTCACCAAATATAGAAAGATAAGGTCTGTGCTGAAATTTTATACATAATATTGTTGTACATAGTAGTGATTTATATATAAAACAGATTGTGAATACCATTTTTATTTTTGGTTACTTCACATCATTTTCTATGTCTTCCCAAAATTCTCTGACCACCTCATATTTGTAATGTTTTTTGACTCAATAATTTATCACCGATTATTCAACCATTTTTTGATTAGAGGGCAACCCATTTTGCTTCTAGCTTTTTTGATATCACAGAAGTCAGACTATGAATATTTGAATATAGAATTTTTCCTTCTCTCTTTGACCTCTGGTCATTTTTCTTATTCCTGTTCTAGAATAGCTAGACCAACAGGCATAAACATATTAGATTTTCTCAAGTAAGTTCCAAGTCATTTCCCCAAATGACTAGATTTACTCACAAAGTGTCTTGTCTTCCTTTCTCTGTACTCTATTTTTAAATTTTTACCATTTTTATTTCTTTAAGGAGTATTTTTATAGCTCAGAGTTGTTTTAATTTGCATTTTTTCTCATCATTAGTGTTTGGAGCTATCTTTCCAATGATTGTTGATAGTTTGCAGTTCTTAATTTAGAAACTATCTATGATTTTATATCTATTAGGAAATGTCATATGTTTATATCATATATTTGTATTAATTTTCTGTAGATCTTGGATATTTTACTCCTTTGAACATTTCTGATGAAAATGTTTTTTCCCATTTGATTCTTTTTATATTTTAACTGTACTAACTTTTTGTATAAAAATCTTTTAATTATATTTCATCTAACTTTATATTTTGTAATTTCTAGTCTCTGTTTAATTATCAAATTTTCTTTTGGTCATAATCATTCTTCTCTAATTTAACAAATGTTGTAACTTCTTAAATTTAGGGTCCATATCCATTTGGTTATATTATGATATATGGCATAATATTCTGAACATGATTTCTACTATACTACCTAGCAGTTTCTCCAACAATTCCTATGAAATAGAGATTTTTCTTACTGTATTTTGTACTTTTTGTACTGCTGGCTTACAAAACACTCATCTGCTATATTTAATTTTTCTGGGTGTTGATTTTCTAGTCTATTTCACTGATACCATTGTAAAGAAAAAAGTTCATGTACTTGAGGACAAAGAAATCAAAAGAATGTTAAGGGGGAGAAATAGTAAACACTCTTTGCTGTCTATAAACCTATTAATTAATGCTGTTGATTAACATAGACAAAGACAAAGACCAAAAAAGAGAATAAGTAAAATCTAGCCCAGTATAAAGTATAAAACACCTCTATTAAAGTTATTTCTCCCCCTTCTAATTTTACATTTTTTTACATACTTCAATTTAATCCAAATGAATATTGTGTCTGTAGTGAAAGAAAGTATCTCCGAAATTATAAAATAAATATAAAGAGCATTAATTTCAATGTCTGAGGACTTCAGTGCATATTCTAGTTCTACTATTTACTAGCTATACAGAAGTGTAACTAAGTGAGAATTGGGCTTTGTCTCAGAATGCCAAAATTTGGAGGGCACTGAAAATATTTTTACTTTTCCCATAAAACACAACCAATTAGGAGGAAAAACTAAACAAAATAGCAAGCTATCAAATGTAACTCTATAAGTATATTGGAATATCAGAAAATAATTCCTCAAAGAAATTTATTGATATTGCTGATCCTGATCCCGATGATGACATAGATTATAGCATTCATTTAAAGCAATCATAATTTCTCAAGTTTTAAAAATGATTGACTTAAATTTTCCAGCAGTGAACAATCTAGTTTCTATGTAGCCCCCATTTTCTTCTTTATTTGACTTTGCTGGCTTGTTTTATTATTATGTTCATTTGGTTTTGCTTACTTATCCTTCAGTGTGGAAAAATTAACCCATAGAATTAGAATGACTTTAGTCAAGGGTTATTATTCTTAGTGTATCAGGTATAATCAGTACATTGAAGAATATCTCCCCAAGCAAATTGGACTTTTGAAAAGAAAACTGAGAAACTCAAATTGTTTGGACCATACCTTGTCAAATGTCTTTATATTGCATATATTCTCATCATTATGTATATTGACACATTTTGAAAAAAATGACTTCAGGAAGCAGGAGCAAAAACTTAACTTCAAGTTAATTTTCATTTGTTATTTTCTCCTAGTACATTGCTGTCAAAGACACAGTTGCATGCCATATGAGTTGATGAAAATGTTCTTAGGAAAAGTGTGATTAAATCTTTTTATATAACTGTACAAAATCTGAAGCTCAAGAATGAGCTTATGCAGCTGTTATATATTAAATATTATATACTATTTTGAGCCACATCAAGATGGCTAGTCTAGGAAGTATAGAGGAGCTATGCAGAGAAGTGGGAACCTCTCTTCCTAGAAAAATTACACTTCTTATTTCTAAATACTTACTTCCAATATTATGTCTTGCACTTCATATAGGGTTTTGCTAGTTAGTGTCACCTGTGAATGAGAAATGAGTCATGTTCACCTTGGGAAGTATCACTTAAAGAAGCATTTCAGATATTTTCAAGTGAACAATGATAGGCCAGGAGAACAAAAAATTAAGTAAAGAAAGAGAAAACGAAATAGATATTGAAAGCAGAAAGAAGAATTTTGGAGGATCCCAAGAAGAAATTGGCAGAATTTAAAAAGAAAGCCAGGTGAAATATGAAAGATAAGAGTATCAAGAAAAATTAGTTTCCTGCTACAGTCTAAGTCTACATGATATCAGCACATGTGGTTGAAAAGTGAAAATTTCAGTCTTATTGGAAATGTATTAAATTACATTTGTCTACTTTCTGCATTTTTATTCATTTACTTAATCAATTAATTTAGAGGAATTATGTAGACAGAATCCCAACCTAGAAACCAAAAAGAGAAAAGATTTTCTCCTAGAATGGGATTCATCATAGACTTCTCTCCAGCAGACTATCTTTCCACTTTATCTTCCTCAAAGGTATTAGTAACTTTTTCAAAATCGTGAATCACATGTGATGGTTAAGTACACACGACGAAAACCATTGAAAAGATCCTCCAATTTGTGTAAATTTATCTCAAAATAAAAATAAATGCAAGAGTACAAATACAAAAGAAAAAGAAAAATTAGCAATTATCCAGGTAATAAATGAGAAAGGAAGACTGACAAGTAGCAAATAAATAAAACAGACTAATGAAAGCAAAATTTAAAAATAGAAAAAAAATGAGCAGAGTGTAATTTTGTTCATATTTTGTTTCTATTATCACATGAATCTGGGAGGTCCACATTACCCAAGTATTTGTCATTGAAGTTCATGCTGTTAACAGATTGTATTTTTTAGTTCAGACATATGGTTTCATTGGTATATGGAACTCCTGAAACAGGAACTCTATCCACCAATGTAGATCAGCAGTTATTCTGCACCTAGTCTTGCAGAGTTGGCTGAGGCATTGAGAGGTTAAACCACTTACAGATAAAAGAAAGATGAACCTACGTCTTCCTGACTCCAATACAGATTTTCTTCTCTCCTATACCATGCTGTCTCTTTATGAGTTTGTGTAGAGATAAAAGCCAGCATGGTATGAAAATATCCACTAATGAACCTTATAAAACTGACCTTGCTCAAATATCCTTCCTATATCTATGCTAGAATCTATTCCAGATAATCCATTGCCATTCCTGTCTATCAAGATATTGCATTTCTTATTTGGTATCCTTTGGTGGGTGATTAAAAGGAAAATTATTTGACTGTAAAAGAATTTTTTAAATAGCCTTTGTAAAAATCTTTGATGACTTTGAAAGTAACGATTGAGCTTTTTTTCTCACTATTTGCTATAAAATGCTATTCTTCATTTTAGATGAATTCACTCCACATGGCCTTTTTTTTAATACTAATTATTCTTCTATATGTATACAAATTTGGGTAGAGAGTTGGTCTTTGAGAGTTGCTGTGGCTGAAAAATCTAAGACCCTGTTGCTAACCTTGCAAAAAAGTTTCCCCTTAGGTATGGGGGGGGGGGGACAGAGAGATCATGAATTGCAAAATATTAGAAAGCAAATATTAAGAAATTGTATTGTCATGTAATCTGGAAAAATAATATATTTTAATAAAAAGGCATATATATGTTCATATACATAGATAATTAGCTTTGTGAACTTTTTAAACTTACCTGAATCAGCAAGAAAGAGGGTATAGTTTATTAAAAATAGTTTACCTGAATTTAGCTATTCTGGTTCTTGGACAACAGTCAATCTTAATGACCAGGCCTATATTTAAAGACTTTCATCTTGGTAGGAACTGTCAGAGCTTCTTTGCCACACAGATTTTGAGGGCCAAGTGTTACCCTCATAACACAATGAAGCATCAGAAGATAGCTTTTTTGAAGTATTGTTACAAATGCAGATCTTAGAAGCACTGCAGGTAGCCAGACACACTAATACAGTGCTAGATTTTGGTATTAAATATATCATTTTGATCCCACCAGTTAAGGCTCTTTCATACACTAATATATTTATGTGACTTGGTCCAACCATCTGGGAAAGCACTTTGGGATTGTTTTTAAAAGTATCTAAAATATTATTATCTTTTGTCCCAAAGATCTCATTGCTAGGAACAAACTTCATGAAGTCAAAGGCAGAATGGTCTTATATATAGCAAAATGTTCTTAGCAGCATTTTGTTGTAGTAATCCAGAATTTGAAAGAAAATATGAAACAAAATTTCTCATTGACTGGAAAATGGATAACCAACTCATTGTGCCTGAATAGGAAATAGTGACTGGACTTGTGATTCCACTGGGAAGTCCCTGGTGAGGAAACTTACTCTACTAATGCACATGTTCTACAATTCTTAGTCTTAGAATGTTGACTAAAGCACTTAGAGCTTAAGTGATATGTTCAGCCTCACATTCCCATTATGTGTCAAAGGTGGGACCTAAAGCCAAATATTTCAGGCCAGCACTCTATCCCCTATGCCATGATGTTTCTTGGAATGTGATACTTACTTGGTAATGAAATATTAGTAACCATGAAGAAAATATAAATATGAAGAATTCAAAGGAATACAAGAAGGTTGATGAACTGATACAGAGTAAAGTAAGAACAGTCAGGAACACAATGTTCACAGTGACTTTAATGATGTCAATGGAAGAAGCAATAAAGCCAAAGTAAGTTCTGTGTAATTAAAATGACCAAGTTTGGCCTGGACATTAGAATATTTGAGAAAATGTACCTCCTTCCCTTTACCTCTCTGTAAAAGAACGGTTATAAGGGAATGATATGTTGTATAATCTGTCAGATGTGGTCTTTACCTAGACTAATTTTTTTTCCTGGATTCATTTTTCAATGGTTAGGATACCTCAGCTTTATCATATTGTCTCCATCCCTATGATTCTGAACCCTGGCCAATGGTGTACACATCTCATTCTACATTCTCAGCTGACATTTTCTTTCATTCCAGTCTCTTCACTCCAGAATCTTCCTCCCTCCATTCCCCCCATTCTAGATCTACCTGGCTTTCATCTTAAATATTTTGCTTTTTTTCTCCTTTTATCTTATGATTTTCATTGCCTGACTCACTCTAATGACAGTGCATCTGTGGCCACCTCCTCAGCAAATATCTCATTTCCCATGCAGCTTCACTTATTTTGTGCTTCTTTGTCTTCTCCAGTCAAATCACTTTGGATTTCTTTGACTTCTCCACCATATTCCCCCATCAAGTAGCTGCTCCATGCCACTCACCTACTTTCTGCTTTCCAACTTTCTTTTATGTATTATCTTCCCTCATTAGATGGTAAGATCCTTGAGGGGAGGGACTTTTTTTTTTTTGTATTCCTAGCCCTTTACATGGTGCTTGGCACATAGCAACAGCTTAATAAGTATTTATTGACTATTGACTAGTTAGTTGGTGCTGCAGAAAGAATGCTGGACATAGAGTCAGGAAAACTTGATTTCAAATGAGGCCTCAGACACCGGCTATGTGACAAATCTTTAATTTCTGTCTCAGTTTCCTTATCTGTGAAAATGGAGAAAATAATAGCACTTACCCTCCTAGCTTATTGCATTTATAAAATAAACTATATTTGTAAAGCATTTTGCAAATCTTAAAGCACTATATAAATATTATTAATTTCATTACCTTTCATCTATCAATCCCTAGGACATTCTCCTTCCTTCTTCAATGAGTTCAGTGCCTGGCTCATTGTCATTCTTTCCATTTCAACTCATAGCCTCATAGTGGGATAATTCAACATACATATTGATGTTCCCTGAAATACCTCAATTTCTCATTTCTTCAATTTTCTCACATTCCATTACTTCCTCCTACACTCACTTCAGATATACACAGTTATTTTATACTTCATCTTGTCATCACATGCATGTTCTACTTCCATGTTCATAAACTCCAAAATTCCTCTATCTGATCATAATCTTTTCTCATTCCATCTTTTTCTCTACCTTATGATTTCTTATCCTCTACTTTATTAAATTCATTAAACTCTTCAATCCCTCCACTCTTTTTCTTTCCTACAATATCACTCCTGCATTGGCTATACTTTTCTCCCTTTCCCTTCTTCATGTCTAATGACCCAGTTCAAATCTCTAATATTCTCTTCTTTCAAGACTTTGCTCTTTTTTCCTATCATTAGTTTTGCCTTACCAAAATTCAACCTTAGATTACTCTACCACCTGTTGCCTTCATTCCAATTCACTTGCTGTTGAATTAAGCTAGAGAAAGTAAAAGTAAATAAGAAACATACTGTCTGGGTCCACTATAAATTTATGTTACATAATCTCAGCCATGTTTTTACTGCATGCAACAAGGCAATCCTATTAACTTTTCTTAATTTCTTTTAAATTTCTTTAATCCTCTTCCATTCACTACAGAAGATATTCAAAACATTTTCATCCTCTACCCTCTCAGCTGGGGACCTTGTCTTATGCTTCCTCAGGAAATTGAAGCCATTCCCCAAGAGCTCCTTTCTCTTCAATCCTCCTCATCTCACCACACTCAGAGGTATTCCTCCATTATCTACAATATCATTCCTGTCGCACACAAAAGGTAGCCCTTCTCTTTTTCCAGGCAAACCCCTCTACAGCCACCTTTGATTTCATTTAATCTTGTTTCAATCAACAAATTGATCCCTCTTTTATCCCTTCTTTTTCACTAATCTTTAATATCTCCCTATCTAGTAGCTGCTTCCTTGATGCCTAGAAACTTGTCCTTTTTCTCTTTCCCTTAAAAAAAGACAGCTCTAAATTGGTCCAACCATTGCTCTTAGCTATTATACTAAATCTTTCCTTCTCTTTTTTGGTTAAACATTTTGTTTAATTGAGGAAGTTTTCTGCAGTTCATGCCTTCACTTCTTCTCCTTACTCTTTTCTAAACCATTTGTAGTCTTGCTTTTGACTTGATCATTCAATTGAATCTATTCTCTCAAAAGTTATACATCTTCTCTTACTTGCCAAACCTAATGCCCTTTTATCTATCCTAATCCTTCCTGATTATCTGTAGCCTTTAAAACCATTAATTTCTCTCTCCTAGAACATTAATCTTTGGTTTTTCATGACACTACTCTTTCCTGGTTCTTTTCCTACCTGTCTGAATGATCCTTCTCAGTCCCCTTTGTTGGGTTTTCCTTCATATCTTTCCCACAAACCATGTACAATCCCTGGGTTCTGTTCTGGCTCCTCTTCACGTTCACTTTACATATCCAATCTTGTTTCTTCCGCCTTTGCAACATATTTTATATTTGTTTCTTTTTCATTCACATAGCCACCAATCTGGAGCAATGCTTCATTGTCTCAACCTAAACTATTGCAATAATTTCTTGGTTTCCTGCTTCAAGTCTCTCTCCACTCTAGTCCATCTTCCAATAAGTTGTTGAATTGATTTTCCTAAAATGTAGTTTTTATCATGTTACTCCTCTACTCAATAAAGTCCACTGGTTCTTTATTATCCTAGGACCAAATATAAAATCATCTTTTTAATTTTTAAAGCTTCCCCTACCTGAGTTATTTGAACTATTCCAGTCTTCTTAATCTTTACTTATTTCATATACTTTTCCACTGACCTTCTTATTGTTGTTCACCTACAGGCCTTTTCATTGGATTTTTCCCAGACCTGGAATGATTTCCTCTCTTCCTTCCACTTCCCAGATCCCCTGCCTCTTTTTAAGACTCAACCTCTATGTCCTTTATTGCTAGTGTCTTCCATATAATATTACCTCCCATTTACCTTTATATGTATGATTTTGAGCATGTGATTTCCCCCTTAGATCTCCTTGTGATCTCCCTGAGAACAGGTAAAAGGTTTTGCCTTTTTCTGTATACTTAGGACTTAGCATAATATCTGACATTTAGTAAATATATCACTCCTGGCTTAACTCACCATTCTATGAACCCTTCTAACTTCCTTATGTTATGGGTGGGAAGGATACCTTTTGGGGTTCAGGAAGGATACCTTTTGCAAGCATGCAAGACTCCAAAACTTAGCTTAAAAACAAAAAGGAGATTTATTAATTTAGAAAGTAATGTTGAGAATGGCCAGGAGGATAGCAAGGTAGAACAGCAAGATGGGGAGCAGTTCCTTGGGAGGACAGCATGAAAGGAAAGGCTGTTCCTCCATGGGGACAGCAAGGATGGAGAGGCTGTCCCCCAGATGACCTCAGTTCTGCGGTTTATATGTTCTTTAGATGCTATGTCTTGGTATGGGTGTGACCTAGAGTGTTAGTCCCTCAGGCATTTGGTGGAGTGGGGTGGTCATCTGACTGGGGTCTGCCTGGAGGCATAAAGATTCATTTCTTTGTCCACCTTAAATCTAGAGGACAAAAGAGGATAAATATCTCAGGACCCTGGATGGGGTCATTGGGTGTTTCTAGGTTAAGAGTCACAAGGGTGCAAGGGTGCAAGGGCTCAAGGGAGTTTCCCTGATAATAGTTGGCCTAGGTTTCTGGGGTACAGTGCCCATGTCACTTCTAGTAGTCTCACCCTGGAGATACCTAAGCCCTGTGATATCCTCACCTGACTGGTGATTCTCTGGCCTATGTCACATCATACTTCTTTCTAGTTCTGCTTTCTAGAATTCTCTACCAGCCTCCTCTCTCTGGAGATGCCTACTGTCTTATGGTCATTTGAGGTGTATGGGGTGCTCAGGGAGGAGTAGTATCTCTGGTATGGAGGGCTTGTCGTGCCTCCTAGGGCAGCTCTCCAGCCTCTGACCCCCACCTGACACCCAGCTCTCACTTATGGCTCCCAGTAGCTGCTAGCATGTGGCAGCGGCCACACCCCAGGCAACGACTTCCACAGGCCGGCTAAACCTTGTGAGGGTAGCCATTGGGTCGTCGACCCCTGGTGAACCAGGGCTTTGCTCACCCAGCATGTGAAGACTGCTTTGGCAGAACAGGCAGAAGAAACCAATAAGAAGGTTCAACGGCTGAGATGGCGACGCAGCAAAGCACTGTGGAGTGCTCAGGGCGTGTTGGAGCACAAAAGACAACATGGCCATCCAGTGCAGCTGAGGAAGTCTCCAGGTGTAATGATTTTTCATGCCACTGGACCCAGGCTTCCAACGCCGAGAGAGTGGGACTGTCTCTGTGCATCGACTTTTCCACTTAAATCTCCTTCACGCACAAGTATCTTTGTGCACACTCATCTATCCTAACCCCATCCACCCTCTTTAAGACCTGTGGCAATGGGGGAGTGGTGACGCAACAGGTGGAGGTGACCACTGGCAGTTGTAGTCACGATCCTGCACATAGGCGGCCCACAGACCAGTGGTCGCTCGGCTCTGTAGGGCAGCAGAGATGTTCGGCAGCATCCTGGGCAACTGAGCAGCCCTCTCTAGGACAACACTGCTCACCCTAATCAAGCGAGGGGACTAGAAAAGGTGTCCCAAACATTGCCTGCCCTACAAACACCCAGTCAGCACACCGCAGCTGGCAGGTCATCCCTTTAAGTGGTCGAACTCAAAGAAAATAAAATACAAAGAAACTCCTACTTGGAGCATGGAACATCAGAACATTACTTGATAGAGAGAATACCCCAAGACCTGAGAGAAGAACAGCTCTAATTGGTAAAGAACTGGCACGATATAACATCAACATCGCAGCCTTAAGCGAAACACACTTACCAGAAGAGGGATCACTCAGCGAACCCACCACTGGATACACCTTCTTCTGGAAAGGTAGAGCCTCAAAGGAAGACAGAATCCACGGTGTTGGCCTGGCCATCAAGACCAGTTTGCTCAAACAGCTGCCAGACTTGCCTATGGGCATCAGCGAGAGGCTCATGAAGATCCATTTACCTCTCAGCAAAGACCAGTATGCCACAATCATCAGCGCATATGCCCCAACACTGACCAGCACAGAAGAGACCATCGAGCAGTTCTACTCTGACCTGAGTGCCGTCCTGCACTCAGTACCCACAAATGACAAGCTGATACTACTGGGAGACTTCAATGCCCGCTTTGGCCAGGACCATGAAAGATGGAAAGGAGTGCTCAGCAAACACGGTGTAACAGTTAAAATTTAGGGGAGACGGGGAGACTGAGGCAGGTAGAAATTAGTTTCTCTCTGCAAGGAGTATTATATTTTTTAGAGGTTTATTAAAGGTTAAAGATTAAAAAATATACAAGTAAGAAACATGTGCCTAGGCCAGAGGCCTAGACAAAATAACCTCACATCATGGAAGAGACGCCTCTGCTCCAAAACGGAAGTCCAAAAGAGCCGAGCCCCTCAAAAGCCTTTGAATCAGTTTAAATCCCTTCTCGATCTCGGCCCAGGTGAGATTACAAGGCATTCTGGGGAAGTGGAGCAAAGGCTCATGGGGATTGTAGTCCTGTATTCGAGTCTATTTTTTACATTGACGTGGGCAAAATGAACAACAACGGCCTACTGCTACTCAGAAAATGCTCAGAGTTTGAACTCACCATCATGAACACTGTGTTCAGAATGGCGAACAAATATAAAACAACGTGGATGCACCCACGATCAAAACAGTGGCATCTCATTGACTACATCATTGTACACTGGCGAGACATCCAGGATGTACAGATCACCAGAGCCATGAGAGGAGCTGAATGCTGGACACACCACTGATTGGTTAGAGCAATTCTTCAAATGCGCATTGCGCCTCGCCATCCAAAATGTGCCCAGACAGTTCACGCATTTTACAACGTGAGTTGTCTTAGGATCCATCTTATTTGCAAACATCCCAGTCCTGCCTGGACAACAAGCTGTCTGCCAAGGGACCACTCACTGGAAGCTCAACTGAGAAATGGAACCAGTTCAGAGAAGCAGAGAAAGAAACATCAAAGGCAGTCCTAGGCCCCAAACAATGCAACCACCAGGACTGGTTCGACGAGAACAACTCTGCTATTGAAGACCTATTGAGCAAAAAGAACAAAGCCTTTATGGAGTGGCAAAATAACCCAAACTCTGCTCCTAAAAAGGACAGATTCAAGTCTCTCCAAGCCACGGCGCAGTGTGAGATCAGGAAGATGCAAAACCGATGGTGGGGAAAAAAGGCAGAAGAAATCAAGCGCTTTGCTGATATGAAAAACTACAAACAATTTTTCAGTGCCCTCAAGACTGTCTATGGGCCATTAAAACCCAGCACCACTCCCTTGCTAACCTCTGACGGTGACACTCTCATAAAAGATAAAAAAGGCATCAGCAGCAGGTGGGAAGAACACTTCAGTCAGCTTCTCAACCGACCCTCTTCAGTCGACCAAAGCGCCCTTGACCAGATCCCCCAGAACCGCACCATTGAACAACTTGACATCCCTCCTTCAATAGAGGAAGTCCAAAAAGCCATTAAACAAATGAGTGCAGGCAAGGCACCCGATAAAGTTGGGATCCCAACCAAGGTGTACAAGGCCTTAAGTGGAAAGGTGCTCCAGGCATTCCACATAGTGCTGACCAGCATATGGGAAGAGGAAGACATGCCCCCAGAATTCAGAGATGCCTCCATCGTAGCCCTATACAAGAACAAAGGCTCACGAGAAGCCTGTGACAACTACAGAGGCATCTCACTACTCTCCACTGCTGGAAAGATCCTCGCCTGTATTATACTCAACAGACTCCTGTCATCTGTTTCAGAGTAGAACCTGCCTGAATCACAATGTGGCTTCCGACCAGATCACAGCACCATTGACATGGTCTTCACGGTGAGGTAAATGCAGGAAAAATGCCTTGAGCAGAACCTGTCTCTACATTGTCTTCATAGACCTGACAAAGGCGTTCAACACAGTGAACAGGGACACTGTGGGTGATCCTCAGCAAGCTTGGTTGCCCAGCAAAATTCATCAGACTGATCCAGCTCTTTCATGTCGACATGCCGGGGAAGTCCTATCTGGTGGAGAGACTTCCGATCGCTTCAACATCTCCAAAGGCGTGAGACAAGGCTGTGTCCTCGCTCCGGTACTATTCAACCTATTTTTCACCCAAGTATTATGACATGCTGTGATGGATCTAGACCTGGGCGTCTACATCAAATACAGGCTGGATGGATCACTATTCGACCTTTGCCACCTGACTGTAAAAACAAAGACAACAGAGAGACTCATCCTGGAAGCTCTCTTTGCAGATGACTGTGCTCTCATGGCCCACCAAGAAGATCATCTTCAACCCATTGTGGACAGGTTCTCCACCTCAACAAAACTGTTTGGCCTGACTATCAGCCTCAGCAAAACAGAAGTGCTGTTCCAACCTGCACCAGGGAGGCCAACTAACCAGCCATGCATTACAATCGATGGCACGCAGCTTTCTAACGTCAACACTTTCAAGTACCTAGGCAGCACCATCACCAACCATGAGATCAATGCCTGGATCCAAAAGGCCAGCCAGGCACTCAGGCGGCTGTGCTGCAAAGTCCTCCAACACAGCGGTGTAAGCACTGTGACGAAGCTCAAAGTGTATAACACAGTGGTCCTCAGCTCGCTCCTGTACAGTTGTGAGACATGGACACTGTACCAGAAGCATGAAGCAGTTGGAGCAATTCCACCAACGCTCTCTCCGGTCAATCATGAGGATCCGATGGCAGGACCGAATCACCAATCAGGAAGTCCTTGACACAGCCAACTCCACCAGCATAGAAGTCTTGGTCCTCAAAACCCAGCTACGATGGTCTGGACACGTCATCTGCATGGACCCACAGAGAATACCAAGACAGGTATTCTATGGTGAACTGTCAGCTGGACTCAGGAAACAAGGCAGACCAAAGAAAAGATTCAAGAATCAGCTAAAGTCAAACTTGAAGTGGTCTGGCATTACACCAAAGCAACTAGAACTTGCTGCCTCTGACAGAAGCAGCTGGCGAACCCACATTAACCATGCCGCCACCACCTTTGAAGATGCGCGACGTCGACGTCTTGCCGCTGCGCGTGAACGCCGACACCAGGCCACAACCTCACCTCCCGTAACAACTGGCGTCCCAGGCCCCATGTGCCACAAACTGTGCGCCTCAGCCTTTGGACTTCAAAGCCACATGAGGGTACACCGTAAATGAAAACGCACAAAGAAAATTGTCATTCTCGGTCACCGAGAGACTACCACTGACATGGTCATTTGTTCTGATTGGCTGATATAATTTCATGATGTGTTTAAGCCATGTGTGCTCACTTTAGTCCCAGCTCTGCTCACTCTCCTTATCAGCAGCTGTGCCCTCATTTAGGTATCTGTGCCCTCCCCTTCCCCAACTTTCAGTTCTACTTAATGTGTTGTATTTCCTCATTAGGCTATAACTTACTTGAAGGTTGGGATTGTCATATACCCATATATCCCCAGCTATAACTTCCCTGAGGGTAGAGATTGTCATAAATACACACACACACATAAATATATATCCCCAGCATTTAGCGCAATGTCTGGCACATAGCAAACTCTAAAGAAATATTTTATCTGTCTGTCTGTCTAATATATGCTTGTTTTTTGAGGGAATTGGCATCTGCAACACTTAACTATTTCCATAAGATTTTACAACTGAATTATTCATAGTCTAAATTAGCATTACTATTAGTTGCAAATCTTTACAAAAAGATCAAATTTGGGTGACTTAAATGATTTCTAGGCTCTTTTGGTTTCCTAATTATGCCAAGTGGATATTTTATATTTACTTGGGAAATTATAATAGTCTAGCTTAATTCTGTTGTTTTTTCTATCATTTGGCACCAAATAGATCAGAATGAGATTGTCTTAATTGTGTCTCTAAATATGTAAGTTTCTTTAAAGCAATAACATATCCTTTTATAGTACTTGGTTTATGCCTTCATCTTCTTATGCACTATACACTATATTATGTATTATATTAATTTTTTAACTCAGAGTATTATTTTCAATGGGACCGACTGAAATAATGTCATTTACATGGCATTTTAAGACTTGCAAAGTGTTTTATATAGCTAATATACCTCTTTCTCCCAATATAGATTAAAATTCTAAAATTTGTTTTTATTTTTAAGGGTATTGATTTTTCAGGTGCATTCTAAAAACTTATTTAATTTATTACTGACATTGTTGAAAATCAATGTTAGCTGATGGTGATTAAAGAAGGGAAGAAGAAAGAAGGAAAGGGAAAATAGAAGAATTTTAAAATTAGTTTCAAGTTTTTTTTAGGATCTTCATATTTCTAAAAAAGTCATTAAGATAAAATATACACAATATAACTTAAATCCACATTAAGACACTAAAATGGTAAGCAGGTAGATAGTTGACAGATGAGAGAGGGAGAAAAAGAGAGGGGGGAAAGGGAGAGGGAGAAGGAGAGGTGGCCCTAAGGATTCTCAGAAATACTGGTAAATGCACATTTTCTCTTGGTCAATAGATACAATTTCTTCTTTCATGTGTATTCTTTTTCCTTTAATGGTAAGGACAAATGAATATTGTTACAATGATCTTTAGCTGATTCTATGTAAATCAAGATATAGAGGTGAATGTGAATGATTAAGTTAATTGCTTTCAGATTAAAGGCTATCCTGTCACATAGCACTTGCTAATTTAAGATTGGTGCATACTAGTACTGACTTTCTTATTTCTATAAATTCAAAGGTTTTTAGTGATGCAAAGATAAATTACTGCTCCCTAATTCCTACTCTGATTTCCCACCATGGAGATCCTGGATGCACAATAACTATCCCAGTAGAGTATGATCTCTGACAGATCCTAAAAAACTAAAATGACTTAAGTTCATCTAATTCATTCTAATTCATCACTTGAAGATAGGTTACCATGTACTGAATTGAGTTCTAATTTTGACAGCTCTCAATGACTGTTTACAAATGAATGTGATTAGCATAGCTGGGGAAGGGGGTGTTGAAGTAAGGATATATTAATAAGATTTTATTAATATTAATATTGCAAAAGATATTTCAAGGGTCTAGAATCTCATTGGTGTGACCCATCTCTATGGATAATTATGGCAACCTTTCTGTAATTTAGAAAATTGTATTCAGAAATTGTGGCCAAAAAAGAAGTCATTTCTCATGGTCATCTTAATGCTAATTCCTAATTTATATAGTCGGTTTCCAAAACACTTTCAAATGCATGATTATATTTGACCCTCACAACAATTTTAAGAGATTTGGTCATATAATCACCCTCTCTTATCACTTTTCTTTTGATTGGCATCTTCCAAATTTGAAAACAAAATGAACTCAACACACTCATATTTTCATATATAATTAAGGACAAAAAAATCTCTCCCTTCATTAACCTTCAAGATTTCAAGGTTATCACAATTCTATTGAGACTCTGGATTGAGATTTCCCTGGAAGAATCAGGTCATAAATTCATAAAAATCTTCTATCCATTTCTGGTACAGGTAGGATACAAGGGGAAGCTGAATAGATTAGTACATGACAATAAGTAATACATATCTACATGGCCAGAAAACATCCATTATCAAGAAGGAAAACTGGAAGAAAAAAAAGTTTCACAGAACTCCCTGTGTTTCTTCCTCCCTTACTTGGTCTGTATTTGTCATCATAAAAACAAGGAAGTGGGGGAGGGGTAGTGGTTCCTCAATAATAATGTTTTTCAATCTTAAATGTGTTTTCCCAAAAATTATATGCAGAATTTAAAAAGTATTTGGGGGTATTATCAAATATAGAAATTTATTTTACTTAACCATGATTATATGATACATAGATTATACATTTTATTCTTTCTTTTAATGGACATATCAATAATTTTGAACTGCAAACATCATTCAAAAGTTCCAATCTTATCATTTTTGGCTAGAAATCACAATAATTAACTTTCTATCTTTCACCAAGAAATTGTAAAGTTTTCTCCTGCTATTTCCTACCATATATTTATGTAGGTCAGCATTTTCATTTAATTCTTGTTTTAAGTCAAAATTTAGAAATAAATTTAATGTGGAACCAGATTTCAGATTGTTTGTCTGGCACTAAGTCAAATATTATAAATTTTTTTCAAATAAAAAAGGCCAACATAGAAATTAAATGTACATATAATTATTATATTATGTTAAACCCCTTCCAAATTATCATTTATTTTATTAAAATATTATTTATATTCAATAATGCATATTAGGAAATTTAATATTAATTTCTATGGAAAACAGTAAACATATGAAGTCTTAATGGACTGCCATTATCCATTCTTACACAATTTCCCAAATAAAAATATTCATAATTATTTTAATTAGAGGTTGTGATTTTATGGTTAGAATAATATTTTATATTTTAATTATATAATGTAAATTTAATTGGAGATTTTGGGAACAAAAGTTATATTTATTGTAAACACAATAATTCTAAAATAATGTTAATGAGATATAAATTAAATCAATTTAGGGGTTAATTATGAGGGGGGTGCATTGTCAAAAGGAGTTTGTGGAACAAAAATGTTGAGAACTACTGAACTAGAAGAATCCTCAATCTTTGTGCAAGAAGAGCAATACTGCTTTTTCTTCTTTGTCCAGTTGGCATAATTCTAGAAAAACTAATAATATAAATAAGACAAGATAAAGGCATCAAAGCAGAAAGATCAACAAAGAAGAGAGAAAACTTTTGCTGATGGCATTGTTTTACTTAGAAAAATCCTAAGTAATAATTAATAAACAGGTGATTAATAACTTCAGAAGTTGCATTGAGAACAACTACAAAATGTTTAAAATACTTGAGTCAACATACCAATGTGCCCTCAATATTTTTTAGATTAAATTATAAAATACATCTTAAAGAAATAAAAACCACCATAAGTAAGTAGGAAAATATTCATTGCTCATAGTCAGACCACAACAATATAATAAAAAAATGAAAATACTTCCAAAGCTAATTTACAGATTTAAAGTTGGGCAAATCAAACCATCAAAGAGATACTTTTTAGAGATAGAAAAAAAAATTTCTCTTGGAGGAGCAAAAGACGTGGAATAACAAGGAAATCACGAAAAAGAGTAGAAATAGAACTTCTAGATCTCAAACTATTTTATACAATAATAAAATTAATTTATATTCACCAAAAATAGAAAATTAGATTAAGGGCATTAGAAAGTATCAATAATAATGAAGAGTTAAAAATAATGAAATCTCAATATACAAATATTCAGTACACCTGAAAACAAAAATTAATTACATAATACAAGATACATTGGAAGAACATGAGAAACTATATTTTACTTATTTCTATTCATTGGTTCTTTCTCTGGAGGTGGATATACACTAGTCATTATTCAAACAATATTTCTTTGCTGTGTATGTTCTCTTGGTTATGCTTATTTTGATAAGAACATGAAAAAAAAAAACTGAGAACATCAGACAGAATATAGGCTTCAACCAAACTCTTCACACCATCTGCCACAATCAATTCAAAATGGATCCCAGCTTTGAATATTAACAATCATAACAATCATAACAACTACATTTTAGAAGAAAAATAGGTTGTATATCTTTCACAGCTATTTAGTAAAGATGATTATGAAAGACAAAATGGTTTGAAATAAAAAAACCTCTATAAAAATACAATGAATGTTATTCATAGTGTTTTTCTATCCATAACTGTGATAGGTAATGTGTTCCCTGTTCTTCTAATTTGTTTTTATGTCCCTTTATGCCAAGGTCATGTATCCATTTTGATCTTATCTTGATAAATAGTGTAAAATATTGGTATATATTTATTTTCTGCCAAACTATTTTCCAATTTTTCCAACAATTTCTAACAAATAGTGAATTCTTATTCCAAAAGCTTAGATCTTTTCTTTTCAGCCCACAACTATCACATTGGCTAAAATGATGAAAAAGGCAAAATGACAAACGTTGGAAGGGATGTGGAAAAATGAGGGCACTACTCCACTGCAGGTGGAATTGTGTGAATTGATTCAACCATTTTAGAGAGCAATTTGGAATTGCCTTCAAAGAGTTATAAAACTGGGTATAGATTTTGATCCAGCAATACCACTATTAGTTTTATTTCATAAGATGATCAAGGGAAAAAGAAAAAAAAACCTATATAGTCTTAAATATTTGTAGCAACATTGTCGTCACAAAGAACTAGAAATTGAAAGTATACCTATACATTGGGGAATGTATAAACAAGTTGTGGCATATGATTGTGATAGAATACTACTGCACTATGAGAAATGTTGAACAAATTAATTCTGGAAAAACATAGAAAGACCTACATCAAGTTATAAAGAATGAAATAAGCAGAACCAAGAGAACATACACAGCAAAGAAATATTGTTTGGAGAATGACTAGTGTTTATCCACCTCCAGAGGAAAAACTGATAAGTAGAAATAAGTAAGACATAGTTTTATATGCACACATATTTTTTGCCAAATGACATTTTCTCTAATGGGGAAAGAGAGGGAATAAAGGAGTTAACTAGATATATTTTAATATAACAAAAAAGTAAATGAATAAATAAAATTTTAAAATTCATAAAATCAATGCATCTAACATAAGAGGGGAATCAGTTAAATGGGAATGCATCTTTGTAGCAAATATTTTTCATAAGGGTTTGGTATCTGAGATATAGATAATTAACAGAATATCTATGTGCAAAATCCATTCCTCAATTGGGAAGTGATCAAAGGAAAGGAATGAGCAATTCTCAAAGTAGTTGTTCCAAACTACAACAACCATATTAAAGAATAGAGATTAAAGTCACTGATAAGATAAATACAAAATCAAATAATTAAATAAATGTGAGATTGTACCTCTGACTCATCAAAATGAAAAAGATAATAAAAGGCAGGAATTTTCAGTGTTACAGAACTGTAGAGAGACAGACTTACTAATGCATCATTGGTGTAGTTGTGAATTGGTATAAGCATTCTATAGAATAATTTGGAATTATGGAAATAAAGTGACTAAATATTCTAGGTTTTCTACTACCATGTAGCTACATGTCTCCAGGATGTCACTGACAAAAAGGGAAGACTTCATATGCACCAAAGTATTTATAGAAGCACTTTTTGTGGTAACAAAAACAAATAAACAAAACAAAAGCTGGAAACAAACTATATTCCCAATTATGGGGGAATGATTCAATAAAATAGTGATAAATGAATATGAAGGAATATTATTATTATAAAGATTGATGAACATAACAAACTTAGAAAAATATGGGCATAACTTTTATACATACACACATACATATATAAATGTAAACTGATTCAAAGTGAAGCAGAGCCAGGAAAACAATATGCACAATGACTACAACAATTTCGATGTAAAGAATAACATCCATAAAATAATTTTTAAATATATATTGTGAAATTATAAAGACCAGGCCTGGGATCCAAAATATGAGAAGACATATATCCCTGCTTCTTTAAATATTAATGCAGCTATCAATAGACTTTTAAAATGTCTTGACCACTTTTACTGATTTTTTTCCCCATTTCCTTGTCCTTTCTCATCCTGGACTGTCTATTCTCTTTAAGTGAAAGAATTCCATGGCAAGCTGAGTAGAGCTGAAGTTGCCAGTCCTCTGCATTTTTCTATTCACTTTGTATTATCATGTCAAAATGTATACCCTAATATCTCACTCACTCTTGCTATTGTCTTTCTTTACATGCTCCTGAACTCATCTGACCCAGGCCAGCTTTCAACCACCCAAAGACACACGGGGTCACAAATTGACCAGTTATTGATACTCCTAAATGTCTTCAGAATTATAATCAATAGTTTCCCTTCCCAGTGGCTGTAAGCAAGTGAGCAGGAAAACAGTTGTACATTTTTCTCTCAGTCCCATTACATCCTAATTGCCTAATACTTTAGAAACATTTCTTTCAGCAGGTTCTTTGAAGAGAAATGTTACTAAAGATTGTTTTCTAAAAGAAAGATGGAAGGTGGTATGTAAGCTACTTCATTTCACTATCACGTTTTCTTTCACTAATAATCATTTTCACTGAAAGGAAGATATGGAATTAGATCAGTTGCACTGTTTCTAAGATTTAGGATAGTCGAATTGCAAGAATATGCTAATTTCCCTTTTAAATGATAACAAATAATGACATCCTTTGGGTATTTTTGTTAGATGTTAGTTTAAGAAACCTAATGCTTTATATGATGAGCTCATGGAGCATCTAATCTTTCATGATGGGTATCAGTAAAATTTCATTCCTTCTAAACTTTTCACATTTGTTCAGCACATTTTCTTGTTAAATCTTAAACAGTTAGACAGTATCCTAGTACTTACATTTATTAAGTAGACTTCATCTCAGTAGACAATGTCTGAATCTCCTTTTTTGAAATAATACTGACTCAACAAATAGTTGTTACTCTTTTATTACCCAAAAGTTAAATTAGAAAACCTCAAAATACTGAACATTGATTTTCTCTTAACAGAACATCCTATTTTTCCAAGCTAAGGTGTTTTATGATTCTTAATGACCCAGTTATTTGAAACTCCAAGAAAAGTATCAATGAATTTTCTTCAACTGGTTAAAATATCATACATTTCTTTCACCAGTTCAGATATCTTTGTCTTTGATCTTTACTCATAGAATTTAGTGAGGAGGTGGAAAAGACGATTGTTACAGAAGATGAATCAACAATATAATGGACAAAGGATCACATAGAAGTAATACAAAGATTTTTTTACTTCAAAAAAAACTCAGAAAAAAATGGAGTCTTCAGATAAGAACTTTAAAAATCTCTTTAGTGGAATTCAGTCTAACTCATATGACATTATTAGGAAAGCAAGCATATCTACTTCCAGGTACACAATGATTGTTATATTATAAGATAAAGCCAGTTGAAATGAAATTGGTGATAAACCTAGGGTCCACAATTACTTTAGAGATATCAATATATTTAAATTAGCCAATAAAATCTTTTGAAGTATCAAAATTGACAATATCTGATGCTTTATAGCCAAATGAAGAATTCATGTGTTTTCAGTTTTATTTTATTCTACTTAAGGAAAAAAATGGAAGGAAGCATAAAATACTATGAGCACCAAATTGAGAAGTGAATAGGAGAAGGATGGTGGGCAGATTGCCTTTGGGAAATTATGTGGTATTTTGATGATCTAAGGCTTCTCTCAGAAACAAAGGTTCATGTTTTGACCAAAAATATTATGTTGATAGCAATAATTATAACAACAATGGGTATTTGTGTTTTGAATTGAACCTATAATTTCATTAGACCTAGAGAACTCCCAAGGAGAAAAATTTTACTAATGTGTTTTGACTTATAGTTTTGAGAGTTGTAGCAATAATAGTTTAAGTGACTTGCCTAGGTTCACGTAGACAGTATATTTTAAAGGCAGCATTACATACATGCTCACCCCTCTCTCTCTCTCTCTCTCTCTCTCTCTCTCTCTCTCTCTCTCTCTCTCTCTCTCACACACACACACACACACACACACACTCTTACACACATTCATATAATACAGAAGTAATAGGAACTATACTGCATCATCGCCTGAGGTGGAAGAAAAGATGTGGTAGAGGAGTTGTATTCTTTTCTTCCTAATGCTAGCCACCAGGTGGTGTAGTTATCCCAGGAGAAAATCTTGCTTACCTTTTTGAAGGGAGATTATAAAGAATGTTGGCTTAAGGTTGGGGGGGTGGAGGAATAAATGAAGAAAGGAGGGCAAAAGAACTTCAAATGAGTAGAGGAAGAAGTTCATATATATAAAATATTCATCACTTGTTTATTCACAATTCAAAGAATGTCTTTAAAGGGTATGTTAACAATATCTTTTGTCTGTGTCAATAGAGCTATTTTTTCTAGTGGTTTGAGTATACTTTTCTGATAAACAAGAACTAATATGTTAGCCTATATCTTACTTAGTGCGAATAGTGAATTCCCTGAAGTGGTCACATGTATTTGAATTTGTACTATTCAAAGTTATAATTATGTAAAAATATGGTAATTAGTTCTAGCTCAAAGGAAATATGTAGTATAAATTCAAATAATCCAACTATTTCAGGAGACTCAGTATTTTCACTAATGTGGAATTCATTTATAAATATATTTTAGGATTAAAACACTAGTAATACGCCATATGATGACTTGAAGACCTTTTAGATTACCTTTGTGAAACCAAAGCTAATCTTCAATCTTAGCTATAGACAAGATCTTTCTACTAGTACTTCATGAGTTTGGCTGTTTAAATAAAGTTCTATTTACTGGGGCAATTAAGTGGTCATAGTAGGCAGAGGTTTCACTAGATTTTCTTTTCTTAAACTAATTTAAGTTGATCATCATGTCATATCACACAGGGACCCATAAAATTCTGTGAGAAACCATGAATAAATAGCCATCTAGGAATTTTAATGCCATCTGGTGCATAATTTGTACCAATTTTTAAACTTTTTCCCAATAAGTGACAAAAATGAAATAGTAGCATCATTAATAACTGATTGGACTTGGGCAAAAACAGATTAAAAAATCATGCATCAAATTCTAAAATGATAGTGTTAAAGGCTAACAATGTTTCAGGCCTAGATCACTGTGTCTCTGAAGTGTGTATGTGAAATTCAAGTCATACCTGCACTTTTTACTATTGAACAATGTCATGCATTCTACCTATTCACTGATTATGGGATAACAGCAAATGGCTCTCAAGTTCTGAACCAAAGTAAAAATCTGTCTCACCAAGCCCACTTTAAGAAATAGAACCTTATACTGGACAAAAACTGAAAAATAAATCATTAGAACAAATCTATAGGTAAGAAAGAATCAGAAATAATTGTACTCAACAACACTTGATAAAAGCAAGAACAAAAATTACTTGGGGAAGAACTCACTTCTTGACAAGAATTGTTAGAAGAATTGGAAGGACATGTGGCAGAAATTGGGTCTAGACCAACATCTTATACCATCTACTAGAGCAAGTGAAAAATAGATAAAATATCCTGAAAATGAAATATCTTGAATTATTATACCATAAACAGATTAGAAGACAACCATATTAGGTACCATTCCCAGATATAGCTAGGAGTGATAATAGTTAACCAAACAAGGGAGATTTAATTACAAAGAACAGAATAAACAATTTTGATTACATAAAATTAAAAAGCTTTAATAATAATAAAATGAATACAAGTAAAATAAGAAGGGAAACAATTTTTTTTAGGGGAAAGTCTTGTATCAATTATTTCTAACAAGGATCTGCTATCCAAGATATTAAGATCAAAAGGAATTCCCAAGTGGATAAGTGGTCAAGGGATCCAAATAAACAGTTCTCAAAAGAATTGCAAACTATCAATAACCAAAAGATAACCATAATATCGTTGGAAAGATAAATCAAATGATTGTAACACTTCCCCTCATACTCAGTAAGTTGGAAAAGATGGCAAAAAAAGGAAAGTCAGTATTGCAGGAGGTATGGAAATAAAAGCAAACTAATACCTTGCTGGTGGAACTGTGAGTTAGTCTGGAAGGGACTTTGGAATTATGTTGAAAGTGAAAAAAACATACATACATTTGGACCCTGAGAGTCGCCATAAGTTATATACCCTACAGAGGACAATGCTAACAAAAAAAAAGCAAGTATATAATGATATATTTGCATTTATAGTATTACTTTTTAATATCCAAGAACTAGAAACAAAGTAGATGCCCATTATAATAATCAAGCTGAAAAGATGTATAAAAATGTGTCTCCTTCTCTTTGCAGATGTGGGGGACTCTGTGAGGATGGAACATTCATACAATATCAGACGATGATATTTCCATTAATTTTGCTAAGGCCATTTTCTAGGAAGGAAGGGATATTTTCAGAGATGTAAAAGTAAAAATTATAAAATTTTCAAAAGAATGTGGGATATTAATTAGTTGCTGTTAAATTCACCTACTAGAAGTCTTTTTACATTGCATCTACCCGACAAGTTATGCAGCTAAACTATTTTTGTTACTGCATATAATCTTGTAACTAGCACTTTCTGAAAGTACAAGGTAAGCAAGTAATGAAGATAATAATTGTCCTATGAGCCCCTAAAGACAATTTAAAATCCTGAAAGGAAAGTATATTGTGAACAGGGCTAATATTCATTTTTGGTTTCTCTACTATGAATATTTGTTTGCATTCAGTATTTAGATGCCACTTTAGTGCCTGTTGTAAAAAACATTTGTAGGCAAAGATAGATTTCCACAGTGAATGAGTCAATAGGAAGCTATCACCTATCCATTCTACTGAATGCCACATGTCAGTTAAGCATCTTTAATACTGTACTGACATCCAGAAGTACTGTCACCACTCAGCTATCACAACCATAACTCTATAGCTCCTTTGGACTGGCAGATCATATGAAGACAACGGAGGGCAGCAAAACATTTACTGGAAATTAATTTTACTTGGAGAGTAATTTATTGAAAAAGAAATTATTCAACTTTTGAATACTTGAAACAGTACAGTATTTAATCAATCAATTATCAAACACTTATTGCATGCCAACTATGAGCCAAGCATTATGCTAAGCACAGAGTAGAGAAAAGCAAAAAATTATTCTAATGCTCAATGAACTTACATTCTAATTATGGAATCTGGGTAAACAAATCAACAAGGCCTAATGGAAGATTCTATCATGTGGATCTCAGGGATAAGGTAGATTAGTATCATCTAATTTACAGTCATAAAGGTAACACTAGGATTAATTATAAGATCAGGGAAATCCATACATTTAACTCGTTGTAGGGAGTAGATGGCACCAAATGGAAAGGGTACTATACCTGCACTCATTAATATTACAAATAAATTATTGTTAATATTTGAATCTATTTTCAGTCATGATGTGAATTAAGATCCACTGAATACCAGAGTAATGTTTCATTGTTTCCATTTCCGTTCAAATTTCCAGAACACTGACCATCTCATTAAGTTTTCAGCCTCCAATTTGGCCATTTGTAAGTTTATCAGACTAACTTTAAGTAAAGCTGTCTATCTATGGTCCAGAAAATTACTATTGAATTTAAGACTTAAGCAAGTGTCAAGTAGTTCTAGTCTAGTAATACTTTTTCTTTTACTTGGTGCATTATGCCAGGCAAATTATTAAGCTTCTTAAAATTTAAATTTTCTATTTTATAAAATAAGGATTTTTTAGTCTGCTTCCTAAGTGAGAAGAATATCAAGAAAGCTAGAAATGTAATACTTTGTCCAGTGCTTTGAATAAAAAAAAACTCAAAAATTACAAACTACTCTGAAATAAATTTTATCACTAAGTTCTTTTTTCGTTTCCTTCACATTTATCCTTCTTTCTTTCCTTCTTTCCTTTCTTCCATCTTTCTCCCCTCTTTCCTTCTCCCCCTTCCTTCCTTCTACTATGGAGCTTAATGGAACCTTGTGAGGCAATGTTGGAATTCTTTATTCAGTAGTACCTACATCTCTATATTCTTTCAGATAAAGGCTTCATTGGTGTTGAATCTACTGATTCTGCAAGATTCTTTCTCAGAGTAATTGATCTTTGTCTCTATAGCAAGATTAACCAGTACTAGAACCTCTTATTAACTGCCTTTTCAATCAATTTCTTTTTTTAGACACTCACAGGCAGCCTCTTAGGAGAGATATGCTGCGTTTACATGTTTCAAGATTAGATTTACTAACAAAGAACTAGGTTACATTCTAGAGAGAATTAAGAGTCTATTATTCACTCCAGGCTACTGGTGGCCCCTGTAGTCTAGTTTCCATTGTTCATATCAGCAGCCTACTAAGGCAGGGAGGGAAAAAAAAACACACACACAAAAAAAAACCTGAGGCCCACAGCACATTTGAAAAGACATTATCTGAAGGCTAGCAGATGTGGGGCATTCTTTATTTACTTCTGCTTACAAGGAAATTAGAGTAACTCACTACAATTGCAAATTTCATAAATAAATATTTCTTTTCAAAATCTATACTCTAGGTTAATGTACATATATGAAAAAAATTAAAAGTATAGTCTGGCCTACAAAAAAAAAAAATTGGCAAAGCTCATTAAGATTTATTATACATCCCAAATTTTGTAGTCCCAAAGTGCAACGACAGATGGTGGTGTAACTCCACCAATTTTGCAACTTCTGCACTCAATTTGATGTAATACAGATTAGCCCTTGATTTGACTTCGGAGAAACCAGTATTTTCTACCTTTTCTGAACTCTTAGAGACAGGGGAAGTATGTGAGTGTGTTTGGGGATGGGAAGAGCTTAGAAGGTTGAGAAAGTAGTGGGGGTAGTAACTTTTGTTTAATAGCAGTTTATTTGTTTCTCTTTCTGCAAACAGTAGTCATGAAAAATAGAAACCTGAGCTGTGCACAATTCTGTCATCAGAAAGGAAAAATACATTACAATAATTAAAAGAAGACATTTGATAAAGGGTTATCTGAAGGGAGTAATACAACTTTGCAGATGGTAGCTCTAACAGGAAAGAGGAGATAAACAACCATTTGATTAAACATTTTCCATTCCTTCTTAATATCTCGACTGATTTTTAAAAATTAAGAATAGTAACATTAATAAAAGGCATTCATAAAAATGTAGTTAATATTTAGAAAAATTTCAAGACAACACTTTAGCATCAGAAAAATCGTACAATTTTGTGGCAAAGCAATTAAAACTGAAGCAGGGGAACAAAAAGTGCTGTGAATGAAGTACCATTAAACAATACAGATGTTTCTACTATGTGTCATTCATAGAGATTTCCTTCCTCCTTTCTCGGTTGAGTGTCTCACTTGGGGTTGCTTCATTTCCCGCAAGAAGCACTGACAAAGACCATATCAAACGAACTTAACGGATACCCAGCTCCCTGATGGAGTTCTGTCACGGATTTTGTTGTTCTGTAGATTTTTTTGTCCAACAAACCCTAAATCATACATTTCTTTAAGAGGTACTTATTGAGGGGGGGTGGTATTTTCAAGTGAAAGGTCTTTTGTTTCAGAGTAATGCAGTTCAAGTTTCGTCCAAATTATCTTTGAATGACGGGCTGACCAACGTGATAGAATTGAATGGAGAGCAGATCTATGCAACAGGAGCAACTAGGGACGCAATCCTAGAAACAGGTTTCGGCTTTCCTCCCCCTTCCCCAATGTATTGCTTTTCGTTTAAAAGGCTATAGTGAGCCTGTTGAATAACTATTGGCTTGTGTAAAAGACAAATATTCGTTCGCTTTTTGCCCTTCCAGAGTTTCCCTGAGTCTCGGAAAGCCGGCTTGTCAATTATGATTTCAACTTTCTTGAATTCTGTTAGAACTGCGCCCTTCAAGCTTGTTCCAGTAACTAACCAATGTGAAACAAAGCGTTTAGTGTTTAGCTAACATGATGGGGGAGTTAAAGGGGTAGCGAGTAACCAAATAAATATACTTTATGACCACCCATCAACAAAGAACACGCCACCGTGGCAGTGAATGGTAGCTTGTATGTACGTAAATGTGTGCAGAAGAAGGGAAAAAAGGACAGGATAGAGAGGTTAGGGAAGGGAAGAAAGTAGAAGACCGTGGTGAAGGCAGAAGTGGAGAGAAAAGTGTGTGTGGACGAAGGAGAGAGAGAGAGAGAGAGAGAGAGAGAGAGAGAGAGAGAGAGAGAGAGAGAGAGAGAGAGAGAGAGAGAGAGAGAGAGAGAGAGAGAGGGAGGAGGAGACAGAGGGAGACAGAGGGAGACAGAGGGAGAGAGGAAAGAGAGGGAGGGAGGGAGGGAGGGAGAGAGAGAGAGAGAGAGAGAGAGAGAGAGAGGAGAGAGAGAGGAGAGGAGAGAGAGAGAGAGAGAGGGAGGGAGACAGAGGGAGAGAGGGGGAAAGAGAGGGAGGGAGGGAGAGAGAGAGGGGAGGGAGAGAGAGGGGGAGAGAGAGAGAGAGAGAGAGAGAGAGAGAGAGAGAGAGAGAGAGAGAGAGAGAGAGAGAGAGAGAGAGAGAGAGAGAGAGAGAGAGAGAGAGAGAGAGGAGAGAGAGAGGAGGAGAGAGAGAGAGAGAGAGAGAGAGAGAGAGAGAGAGAACGCCCTAGGACTGAACTTTCACCTCTCGAACCCGGGCCAACCCTATTGGTTGAGAGTTAGGAATCAGAGAGCAGCGGAGCTTTGCGGCTCCCAGCAGAACCTGCAATTCTCACTTTGCCCTTCTTGTTCCCTGGGGAGACGGGGTAGTGGTAATGCTAGCTGGCCTCAGAAGAAATGTATGCAGGTTTATAAAGATAATGACTTGAAGTACAAAGGGAAGCCTACTTCTAAGTGTGGACAGCCCAGCAGAAATTGATTAGTAGCGAGATTATCCCCTTACTCTAAGATAGGAAACTCAAGCTGCACTTCCTTTTTGCACATTTAACATTTGGCTACTTTCACACACAGCAAAGAAACTTCACAGGTTAACAAGTTTCGTAAAAATAAATAAACAAATAGAAAGTATTTATGTCATGAAAAGGTGGAAGGTGAAAGACTAACTAAATCCACTACTCATAGTGTCTCCTGCTCCTTTTCCTCTTTGTCTTTTTGGAAACTGAACTGGACTGTCAGGTTGACCCCAGCTCCTTTATATGAGCTCCCTCCTTCATTTCCCGGCTCAGAACACTAAGTGAGAAAGAGAATACAGTTAAGCGGTGGAAAGGGGTGGGGGTGGGGAGAAAAAGAGAGTAGCAATCTGTCAGCTTTGTGACCGCTAAGCTACCTTCATTCATAAACCCAGGGAAAAGAATATGCAACCAGCTTTCTCCGGATTTACTATAATTTTTCCTTTTTGTTTTTCAAATTGGTTTCTTGTCAATTCTGACTGGCATTCACGTATGGTTCGAGTCTGCTAGTCACAGAGGAGTGAACTTAACACTGGACGAAAAATTATCCCTAGGATTCTGAGGGAGAGGAGATAAATCTAGTTTTGATCAGGGGAGTCCGAAACACAAAGAAATTTTCTTTTGGTATTGTTAAATATCGGTTAGCTCTCCTGCAATTAAGGCAGCATTTCAGAACAGTAAATATTAAGGAAGGCACTTTATGCCTAGGTGGAGTTTAAAATCCAACCAGAAAGTGAAACAATTGGGATTGTATTGGAAGCAAAGCCCACCCTCCTCCATTCCTAGCTCCTTAGAATGAAAGGACTGGCTTGGTGGATTTGTAGTCTAGCTTCTTGATATATTAAATTGGTTTTAAAAGAAAATGTGATGATATGTTTACAAATGTGGGTGCCCGGGGTTGATACTTTCTAGAGATAACTTGCGATTTTGCTGGGAAAGAGAGTGCGAACTGCATATGAACTCGCTCCTTCTTTTTTTTTTTTTAAAAGGGGGGGCTCTGTTGCTCTTTGCAGAAATGAAAGACACTCGAATGCAGAAGTTAATGCTTGTCTAGTCTCCTGAATCACTCTGCCTGCCACCAGAGACTTTAAACTTAGCAGTTCTTTCTCTTGGGAGGGGTGAGGAGCAGCAAAGAACTGGGCTTTGCTTACACCAGCCTCCCAGTGCCTGGAGGTATTTGGAGTAAAGTTTCAACGCCTTTTTGGAAAACAGGCTTTACAACTGAGGCGACTGCAAGGAAATGAATGTACGGTGTGAGTGATCAGAGCGGTCCTGTAAACCTGGAGGGAGGAGGGCTGCGCAAGCAGGAGCAAAGCATGGACCGCTACCAGCAGTTGGTGGGGGAGGTGCGGCGCTGAAGGGGGGGGGGGGTGCAGTTGTACTTCTCTCCCCACATTAGCCACAGAATTGAATGAGGTGGGCCGAGATTCAGACAAATCCCCTATCCAAGATGCCCTCCCTATGTCCTTTACTTTCCCCTTTACTCCCCGACCCTTTAAGCCTAGCGCAGCTCCTTTTGCACACCCGGAGAAACAGGGTTCAAGGGAGTATCCACCCTGCCTGCAACATGTGCGAGCTCCTGCTGCTTCTCCTTCCTCCGCTGCGCTCTTTGAAGTGCACACTCAGCGAGCAGGGTACTTGCAGGATTGTTTTCTTTCCTACGTGTTACTTTTTGCTCCCCATCAATCAGAAGATAGGAAATGTCACAGAAGCATTCGGAACCCTAAAAGACCAGATTGGTACCCCTCTACGGAGCTTTCCTCTACCCCCCACGTACGCTGCTTTTACTAGGTCCTCAGGCATCCAATCCTCCAGGAACACCTACAGGGGCAATCGTTATTGCGGGGAAGTAAAACAACTACTACGACTGCGCCCAGAAAAAAAAAAAAGTCAATCTCACCCTACCCCACGAAGTAGATGAAAACAAAAAACAGAAATAATAAAAACAAAAACAAAAACAAAAAATAAGGAAAGAGAAATCAGAATCCGAGCCAACATTTTAGAATCTCCCCTCCTGACTACATTGTACTTTTCATCACCTTTCTACTGATGGCTTTGGATTCCTTTAAGGCTTTTTGCACTTCACATGGAATCCCCTGTTTCATTTGCCAGCAGTTCTGTCTGCATAGGACTGTACTTAGGGGATTGCCAAGAAGCTGCAGACACCACTCAGCGTTGCCAATACAGCATAAGGTTTTGTTCTTCCTCCTCCCACCCCCCAGCCCCTTAGTGCCCCACCCCCACTCCGCCACCCCACTCCCAAATCCTAACCTCATCACTACACACCAGGTCTTAGGGGAACTGCTGGAGTTGGAGACGGGGTGGGGGTGGGGAAGGAGGGGCGTGGAAGAAAGATCCGGAGAAGAACAAACAACTTCTCCCAACGATTTGTTTACATAGCAGGTGGACTTGACGTCAGCTGGGACGCTTTACAGAAAATCATAACAATATCCTGCTCCGCGTTTCCCCCTTCTTAGAACTAGGAAAGAGGTGGGCAGGGAAGAGAAGAGAAGCTAGTCCCAAACCACTTTTGGGAAGTGGGGAGATGTTCTCCCCCTTCTATTTTTTTTTTGGGTGGTGGTAAATCCCTAATAAACAATCCCCACTCTACGGTCTCTATAGGGAGGAGTAGATTTAACTCCCCCCTCCCCACACACACACGCACACCCCGTCTTCCCCAACCTCCCACCAACCCCCCACCAACCTCTGGCAAGAAGAGGTTGAAGTGAGTGGTGTGTACATTTCACATTGCCAATAACACACAGACACACATACACACGCTCTCGTGCGCGCGCGCGCACATACACAGACACACACACATACACTCCGCACACATACACACAGATACGAGCTGGAAAGAGGAGAGACAGCGCGAGACAGCGCGAGCCTCCGAGAAAGCGCGAGACACGCCGGCGCGTGTAGCTGTTGCCGCCGCCGCCGCCGCCGCCGCAGCAGCAGCAGCCTCGCAGCTCCCAGCGCTGCCCAGCGCCGCCAGCAGAGGATAAGTCCTAGTTATTTATGCCGCTGCTACGTCGGCCGCTAGTAGTTCAGTCCGACCTCCCCTGTGACTCTCGAGGCCGCCCCCTCTCCTCCGCGCGCGCGCGTACACACATACACACTCATACACACGCTCACACATACACACAAGCACTCAAGCACATACACACTCTTCCCCCCCCCTACCCCCACCCCCGATTCCAGGCGGCAGCTGCAAAGACTTTGTGCGGGGTTGCGTGGGCTGGGGCTTTCGGCTGTGCCTCTCCTCTTCGGGGGTCACCTCCTCTGGAAGCCTGGTTCTGCGCCTAGCTCTTCTTGGTAAGTTTCTTCTCCACTTTTTCTTAACCCTCTCCCCTCCCCTCTCCTCCACCTTTTCTTAACCCCCACCTCCTTCTACCCTCCCCTCCTCCCTCCAACACCATCCACCTCCAGCCCGAGACTCCAGACTGGACTTGACTTTCATCCTCTCCAGCTACTGTTGCAGGAAAGTTTCACCCCAGCGGCTGCTCTCCGCGCCGCGGTGCAAATGTGACATGTGTCAGATTTCGGCTTGGCATCTGGTTCGCGTTCCTTCCTGCCTTCACATCACCACTTGTTGTCTTAAAAAAAAAATCTTTTTTTTTTTTTAAATTTGTGATTTGAGGACGAGAGGGGGAGATTCGCTGCTGTTGGCTTTTTTTTTTTTTGCATGAGTTTTAGCTTTTAAATATGCAAAATGTTGCCTTGCCCTGAGAAACTGTGTTTGAGGAAAGTATGTGTCGAAACACCAGATGTGGGTGTTTACCAAGTTGGGGAGGGGGGGCGAATATTGTTTGTTGCCTCTCTCTTCCTATTTCTCATCTCTTTCCCCCTCCCCCCTCCTGAAAAATCAAACTACCAAACATCTGGTGTTTAGAAGCACACACTTTATGGATCCATTTGTTGACCCTTATTTACTAAACTGCACAAGTGCATGCTTCTCATTATAAGTAAGGAAAAGTTCAGCTTTTATTTAAAAGTAGTACTCTAGAAATTTAAAAAGAAAAACAAAAAAACAGAAGCAGAGGGAAGGACTTTTTTCCCCCCGAACTCAGGAAACCTTGTTAAGTTGAATAAAGAAATTACCTTCCTACCCCAGGAAGCTTTGGGATAACAGCATTTCACTACGACTGGCTTTAAACATTCTTTACCTTTTCCTGATGACCTACGTTCTCCCTCCTACTTTCTTCTTTTTCTTTTTGGAAATATCTTGAATTTATTCCTTGTTTACTTGGGGGTTGGGTAGTATGCGAAATAAATTCCCCTTAGGATCTTTTACTAGGTCATCTGAGAGAAAAGCGAAACCCCCTTTAATGTCTGTCTGTTTTTGGATGTCAGTGAATAGTAAAGTGGGGGGGGGGACGCGGAGAGAATTAAGTTGTGGCATAGGTCCTAAGATTGGTACTTTTTTATCCTTAGTCCCCTTCGCATCTCATCAGATGCACGTGCAATGGTGGCGTTCGCCACCCACTCTCACTGGCCAGGGGAGGTTACTGCACTGTATTCACGCCGCCTCCCAACACTTAGCTCTAGCAGGTCCCTAGCTATACCTTAGCTAATGCTTCAACGCAGTAATGGAGACTACTAGCTTTGATCCCCAAACCCCAAACAATATACACAATTAAGTGGTATGTGAGACCCATGGAATTTTGGGGGACAATTAAGTATTGTTGAGGGTAGCTGTGCTAAAATTTACTTAAAATTCAGAAGTTGCTGGAGACACTGGTTAGGGAGTTTTGGGGGGGTGGTATTAGCTATAGGTGTGGAGGGGGAACTGAAAGTATTATTCTGAGACTGAAATCTCGGTAAGTCACTTTTGGATTTTGATGTTACATGACTGAAACGGATTGTAAAATTGTAAAGTTTGAGGCTTTCTGTAAGTAAAATAAAGACAGATGATTCAACAGTTGTAGACTTTAGTCATAGCTAAGGAAAATGCAGAGAATACAGCATATTCTAGGAACTAGACCCATCTTAATTTTCATTAAACATTCTCCCCACAGATTTTAGATATTTAATGGGCAGCTGCTCTCTTCAATAATTTTTTAAAACTCTTAATCTCTCCACATGTTGAGTTTCAATCAGTTTCTAAGGATTATACTAAAAAAATACTAGTTTCTTAACAGGTGGTAAGCCAATCAAAAAAGAAAATGGGGTCCTTTCTGACCTTTCCTGACTTTGGAATGGAGCTGTTTTGAAAGAGGAACAATGCATAAAAAGAGTTAAGTGTAGTTGAATTAGGATACATATAAGTATTTGGGTGGAGATAATGGATGTCTAAATTTTATAAGAGCAGAGGGATTCAGATTTTCACTTTTACCTCTTGGTGGAAAGAGATACAAAATACTCTTACTCTGTCTAAAAGATGGAGGCAGAAACAGCAGGTCAACAGGAGGTAGAAAATGAGTATGAGCATGTTAAGTGGAAGAAGTGGAAGTTTTCCAGCTGGAAGTATTCAGAGAGCTTTACTTTTTTGAAAGTAAAAGTTTGCCTGGGAGGCATACTTCCCCTCCCCCCCCCATGCTCTTATTGTAGATCTATTAATTTGATTAAGAGTAGAAACTAGAAGAGGTGTGTATAATAATGTGTCTATGTTATTTGTCAAACATCAGTCAAAAAAGATTGGTTTGGAGGTACTTTGCTCTTGAAGTTTGACACTGCTGCAGACACCGAAGCTAGCATCTTATATTTTATCAAAAATTCTATTTGTCACTACTGTCAGGAAGAGTTTTGGGAAAGCTGTTTTTTCTCATTGTGGCAACTTTGGAATTTAAGAAACTCAATATTTGCTAAACAAATCATATCACAGACTTCTAGGGTAGTATCATGTACCATAATTGATTATACTACTGTTTAACCAGGTGAATAGCTGTGTGTACTGTTGAATAAATGTAATTTTAATTTTTAGATACATACATTTTTTAACAGAAGCTACCAGGACTTCCAGTTTTCTCAAAGTTCCTTAAAGGAATGAATATCATACTATTATTATCTTAAGCAAAAGGAATATCTCATATTTTAGGTTATGTTGAGGTCACTAAATCTTAAAAGGGAGACAGAAACCTGATCACATATCCTTCTGAAAGGTAAGTAGAAAGGGGGCAATATTTAGTTTTTTTAAAAAGATTATTCCAAAAGTATACTTTTAGATTCGATAGTAACAGACTTTTAGGTGTATAATTTAAAAAAAATCTATTCTCTGAATATAATATTTGATATCTATATAATTAAAATGTTAAATAATACATTTAACTTATCTAAAAATAAATTTAAGAAAATCTGTAGAATGCCAGATCAGGGAAAGGATTTAAATAGCTATTGCAGATTATTTAAAATTGCTTATATTTTAGCTTCTAAGATAATATGAAAGCTGAAACTGAACATTATTTTTAATAGAAAACATAACATGAAGTTCATGCTGGGGAGGCCATTAGTTATATTTAGTTGTGTCTCTGTACTAAACTGACTTTAGTACATGAGTTTTGCTTTCTTGCACTGATGATATACTGGTTTTACTGAAGAATTAAAAGGTATAGGGAAATTTGTATTATTTTTTTTCCTGGACACATCAAATAAAAAAGAATTGTTAACTAAGGACTAGTATAGAAATAATACAGATTCTTTTTATATTAAAAGAAAAATGTGAATACCGTGTATTATTAGAGCTAGTGTTTACATTATCTATTTTATCTAAAGGTCTCATTCCCTTTGTACAGAAGAAAAAACATTTTATACACAAACATAAACAATTATGTATAATGTAGCCTAACTAGAATTAATCCTCATTAGAATATTTAAATATGTGGAAATACATGTTATTTCATACTAGAAAATACAAGGCTTCATTATATGGAGAAACATGGAATATTCATAACAATGTAAAGAATGTAGCAAGTCATCTTTATTGTGTTTTCAGTTATTTTTCTTCTCTGGGAAGATGAGAATAGGATACAAAGTTTTAATTATGGTAAAAGACAATTAATTACATATTGTCTTAAAAGATTTATAGTTAGTGATATATCACCCTTGTATATTTTCTGCACTGATAGGCATGTTTAGAACACCTATTTTACAATGCTAATAGAAAACAGTGATGAAAGTCTCCCTGTGTTTTCTGCTTCTCAAAATGAAATAATGAAGAAGTCATTTACTTGTATAAAGGAGAAGTGAATTAGGACATAGGCTACTAAGAAAGTACTGTGTGTGATTGCTAATAGAGAGAATTGCAAATCAGAGTTAAATTCATGAATGGTATCAGTTCCACTATGAAAACTGAATGCTAATTTTTGGTATTCTTAGCCTCAATTTATTTATTTCTCAGTTTGGTGATAGCTAGTGATACTAGTCATGATTAAAGAATCTCAGTTGTTTAAAACCACATTGATGGTTAACTCGCTGTCCTTTGTTTTGAAAAAAGAAATCATCTTCCTTTAATATAGACTGGTCCGTATAATTATAGAATCATAAAATGAGAACAGGCTTTAGCTATAACCTAGACTTAAACACACATATATGTAGTCCATAGAGTTCAAATGAAACTTTGCCAAATCTATTATAGAAAGATAATTACCTATGTATACTTAAAGATCTTTCAGGAAGGCATTCTGTCTTAAATGTCTTTGAAAACATACTCTACTATCCCTGACAATCCAGACATACTAACTCCTATCCTAAATTTCTTATGCTGTAAATTGCTTTATTTTTCTACCATTCTTACTGAAAAGAAGACAGCTTCTTGTCCATTTCTGTATCACTTTATGTACTTGGATTATTGTAATATTTCTTCCTATATTCTTTTCTTCATCAGGTAATATCACTTTAAGTTGTTCATATTGTCATAGGCTTAAAAATTTTTTTGTTGTTGCCTTATGGAACTTCCCACAGAGTCTCACTTCTCTGTTTCAGGACCTCAGATTGGACTTTTGGAAATAATGTGGGATGAAATGGCAATGAAAGGGCAGTTTTATAGTTCTTACAAACTATATTCTTTTTTAGTAAAGTTGAACTGAAATGGATGTGCAAAAATTCAGTATTGTAGAATTCATGAACCTAAAAGGTGCATTTTATGAAGAATTATATTAGAGATTTTCTAGTTATCTTCATGTAACAAAAAGGTGTTCTTCAGTTTGCTAATTTATGGTTGCCTTTTGATTCATTGCCTATACTATGTTTTACATGTCTTCTGCTGATCTGCTCAGATGAATCTACATTTCTAAAAAATTTCAGCTTCTACACAGTTTACGGAAATGTGATCTGAATGTAATTTTTCTAGAATATTGTGGAACTGTCTTCAAAGAAGTTAGGTGATTCTTCAATTTAGTGTGTTGACATTGTTTTTCCTTGAGATCTTTTAAACTTCTGTGACAAACATTAATATATATTTAACTATTTTATGTTTATCTGTAAAGATATTTTGAATAATATAGATAAATAATTTTATTATAATTTTTTGATTTTCAAAATACTTGGCTGTATTTTAAATTGCCATGTTAGCAAATTTTGGCCATAGTTATTTTAAGGAGAAAGTAGCTCTAATTTTATAATGTAAGCAAATAAAAATGAGTTTAATATGGAAATTTTTTGCATAGTCAATTTATTTATCTGTTCATCCAATAAATATCTGACTGCTTTATACATAGCACTGTACTAAGCATGGTGGGCAAGTGTAAATACAAACATAATTTGCCCTCTAGGTACTTACCATCTATTTGGAGAGATAAGGAATATAAAAGAAATAGTTAAGTAAATGGAAAATTGTATATTATTAAATGCCAAAATAGTTGATACAGAAAATGCTCTGTGATGAAGGAGAAATCATTTATTAGGAACTCTATTATGTAAAGAGAATTAAGCCTGTATTACTCTCCCTTTTCCCCCACTTTGTGAAGTTGATGGTTGACTACAAATCCTAATCCTGTCTCATTTTAAATTTGCAGAGTTTGTTTATACACTGTAAAGTAATGGACTTGTTAACATTTACAATTTATCATGGCTATTTTTGAAAGCTAAACTTCTTGCTTTAGTGAGAAAATGTATTCCTTGATCATGTAGAACATTAAAGGAAATATGACCTGGCAGAAAGTGCACTGAAGTAGCCAGTCAGGAGACCCGGGTTCTAGTTCTGGATAGTCCTGTTAATTGGCTCTTGTGCAAGTCATTACCTTTTTAAAAGAGAGAGAGGGTCAGACTAAGTCTCATCCAGTTCTTAAGTTTTCATTTTCCTAAAAGTACTAAGCAATATAGAATCTAGCATCATTTATGAAATCATACAATGTATGTTCTTTTACATTCATCAGTTGATGCCTGCTTTAGGAATTCAGTCTTCCCCCAGTGGTACTGATATTGTTGAGATAAATCAAATCATAGTTTCCTAGTGCCTTGAGAGATATAATCATGTTCCCATTTTGACATTCCTTTTATTTGGGGATTGTATATTTATTTTCATTAGCATGAAAATGTAACATGTTTCAAAAGTATAGTGCTGCTAAGGAAACAAATTCTCCCAAATTTAAAATCTTTCAACATCAATTTTCTTAATTTTTTCCTAATTTGTCTTTGAAAAAAAGTTTAGATTTCCAAATAAATTTCTAAGATTTTTAGTATTTTTTTCATAACTTTTCTATGCTGAAACTTTTAAGTGAGAGTGTTCCATCCAGATTTTATTAAAACATTTGTTATTTTTGGAACTTTAGTCTCAATGCCTTAAAATTATGTTGCATTATATATGTTATACTTTATTGGTAATATGTTTTTATTAATTTTCTGAGTCCTTTTATCTTTTTGTATTATTTTTGAGAACTCTTTATCATTTTAGGAAAATTTCAAACAGCAATAACTGTTTTTTTGTTGTTGTTGTTGCATAGCTGTTTTTAAGTCTAAGGAGGAATCAAAGACATGTTTAAATAAAATCAGTGATACTTGTATCTGAAGAAATATATTTGCAGTTATCCAGGAGTAGATGTTTGGGGAAAGAATCTAATTTTAATATTAAAATTCTAATAATATTCAAACCAACAAAATATTTGAGTTTTTTTTTCTTCCTTAAGATCTCTACTCCTCCACTAAAGTTGTATTCTTGTGACTTCTTATGGCTTTCAAAGGACTTTGGGTTCTTGAAGGAGTGACAGCAAAGCATAGATTCAAGCTGAAAAGGCTTTGAATATAAGTCCTATGATGAGGTCTATGTCAGATATGTATCAGGATCAGCCTAGCTCATCATTTTCCCATTAGTTTAGTTGTGGAATGATGTATTTTTCTAGGAACTTTAAAAATTGTCCACTCTTACATTCTGTGTTGGTGGAGGGAGTACTCACACTGACAAAATAGCAGATTCTTGAAAAGTAATATCCTTAAGAATCCTTTCCTACTTATTTTCACATCTAAATTCTTTAGCCTATGTTTGAATGATTTTAATTTTTTAACTCCCCTTTTATCTCCACTTTGTGCCTTCATTATCTCAAAGTACATTTCAGAATAAGCTCTTTGTTCCATATTTTTAACTAGCTCTTGTTCTAATTCTTTGTGATCATGGCCTGTCATGAAGGAAGCCTCCTGGTGGAATTGTGGGTTCAAGTTTACCTCTGACACATTGACTGCATGACCTTGGGCAAGTCACTTAGTATTTGAGTGTGGGCAGTCTTCAATGATGTAGGTTGTAGAGAAGAGAGAAATTTGTGGTCTAAAAAAATGCACTTATCTGGGAGAGTTCTCTAGTTTAATGAAGTCATATCTCCAATACCTTTTCCTGTGTCCTAACTTAATGCCTCAACTGATTTCTTACTACTGTCAGAGTTCGTTCTTGATTTATAGCCCAAACATTGAGTCTTGGTCTATACTGCCACCTTTGTCACCCTTAGTGATGAATAGTTGGCTTATTTTTTCTCCTGCCTCTTTTCATCATATGTCTTAAGGGAGTCAAGAACTCAAACTTCATTTCACATTGGCCAAGTTACCTCCTTTTATCTTACAAATATTTATTTAAAATCTGATTTCATCAAGAAATAGCCAATCAGAGTAAGGGTATTCTTCTTTCAAAGTCAGTGTTCTAACTTAAAAACAGAAACTAAAAAAACTATAAATGAACTATGAAAATCTGTGAGCAGCAAACTAGGAAAGTTGAGTATGTAAATATTTTAGTGTTGTCATCAAATAAAATTTGCAGCAAAGCTAATTTGACACATCCAATGATACATATAATTACTGTTGCCCTTCATTGTAATTAAGTATAAATTGTAAATAATTCTTGTAAATGAATCTAATCAGTGTTAACTTTATATAGAGTGGTAGAGAAGAGATCGTTCCATTCTTGATGGACAGAATGAAGAAGAGGCTGTCTTGATTCTTGGATCCATTATCCAGGAAAATTATCTAGCTTTTCTGAAGGGTATAGAGGTATAGACTTTTTTAATCAAAGGATTTTGGGATTTGGACCTATTAATTCTCTTTCCCAGTACTATTCTCAAATAGTTTGGGATAAGTGCTTTAATTTGTTGGAAGGCCTATCTATTTCTCTCTTTTTAACAAACCTTTACCTTCCATCTTAAAATTGATACTAAATATTAGTTCCAAGGCAAAAGATTGGTAAGGGATAGGAAGTTGGGGTTAAGGGACTTGCCCAGGGTCACATAGCTAGGTAGTATCTGAGGCCAGATTTGAATCTAGGACCTACCATCTCTAGTCTGACTCTTCTATTTATTCAGCCACCTACCTGCTCCAAAGGTTTCCCTATATCATTCAAAATTTCCATTCCCTAAGGGTAGATGACTTTAATAATTTTCTTTTTTGAACACAGATCACAAAGATATGATTGACTTAGAGATATTTTCTCCTTCCCCAATTCTTTTTGGGAGGTATTTGCCAAAGTGAATATCATATTGAAAGTATTTCAGGCAGTAGTGTTGAAGAGATAGATAATGAAGATTTTAGTGATGACAGATAACTTGTCTTCCTGGAAGAGAAGGGGGAAAGAGGAAAAACAGACACAATTTTAAAATGAAGATTCTCTGGTGTCCTTTCACCTCTTTTGTTTATTTCTTTCTTTCCATATTATGTTCCTTAAATTCCTTTCTCTCTAACCAGTGTCAAAGCTGTGAAGCATCTTAGCTACTGCCCAACTTAACATCCTTCTTTTACAGATGAGTAAACTGAGACCTAGAGAGAGGAATGGATAGGATTTTCCCAGTGTCATTCTAAGGATCCAGGATTCAGACCAACTATATGTTCAGCACCCTACACCATGCTGCCTTTGTAAATTTTAGTAAACCTTGCAATTTTGAGAATTGGGCTCTTAAAACTTGGATTAAGGAAATAAAATGACTCCACTTTGCTGTATTGTTAATACTTATTCTACCTTTTCTCAATCCTTTCCCCCCCAAATGGAAGGCTGGGAAAAGTTCAGATTTGTGACATTCAAGATTAGTTCTGATCAATTAAGATCAAGTTACTATCCATTTAAGATCTTGAACTGAAATGATGGAATTTGTCATCTCCATATCAGAATGTTTATGCCAACTCTTTTCCTTTTTCCTTTTCAGACAAAATGTTTTTATATATCTAGGGACTTGCATCATTTAATGGAGGGCCATGATGAAATCCAAGAATATTATTGCCTTATAGGCATTTTCTTGGTTAGTTTGTCAAGAAATCTTGTTGAAAAAGGGAATATTAGTTTCTCATAGCTTCTTTTCATTGAAATCATGCTGAAGCTTAGCAACAATTGCTTCCCTTTCTTAATGATTAAAAACTATCCCTTTAATAATATTATAGAATTTTGTAAGATGAAAAGTCACATTTATTAGTCCTAATTTACAGATACCACCTTCTTATCTTTTTTTTTTTTTTGGAAAATCAAGATAACATGTCCATCTCTACTTCTGTTACAAATCTTATTTTATTTGAACCAGATGCTTTTTGTTACCCATCTCATCATTTATTTTAGTTTTTAACTCCGCTAACCATTTAAAAAAACCTATCCCCCATCCAAAGAACATTTTCTTTCTTGTCAAAGAAAATAGAATCAAAATAAGAATTCAGTAATTTTATCTTTTTTCTATTGTTCATAGTTTTGTAAAGGAAGTAAGCCCAGCCGACATCAGTAATATTGCCATACAAGTTCTGTGATTAATTTAACATGCTACATAAATCATTCATTTCTTCACAATATTTACCTTGGTAACCTAATCCCCTACCTTTTGTTCCTGGTGGTTTTAAATGATGAAAGTCAGTGTGGTGTTAGGATACATATTTGGCAAAGTTTGCTTTTAAAGTGGACTTCCTCCCCATCTCTCAGACTCCTTACTTTCCAGCTCTATGAATCCTTAGCTATATTGAATCCCATTAGATTGTGAGCTTCTTCAGGGCAAGGGTTCCCTTTTGCCTCTTTTTGGTTCCTTGGCATATATCACAGAGCTTGACACATAATATATGTTCAATAGATGTTTATGGATTGATTGATATAGCCTGGAGATTGACTGCATGAACTGGGACTGGAGTTCAACTCCACTTGACAGTAGTACAGTGTTGAATTGCAATTCTTGCAGGGACAACTGAGCTATTCATACTTTACAAACTATACTTTCCTTATCAGTTATGAATATCCTGTCTCTAGAAAGTATATATCTTCTCTCTCTCTTCCTTCCTTCCTTCCTTCCTTCCTTCCTTCCTTCCTTCCTTCCTTCCTTCCTTCCTTCCTTCCTTCCTTCCTTCCTTCCTTCCTTCCTTCCTTCCTTCCTTCCTTCCTTCCTTCCTTCCTTCCTTCCTTCCTTCCTTCCTTCCTTCCTTCCTTCCTTCCTTCCTTTTTTCCTCTTTCCTCCCTCCCTCCCTCTGTACCTCCCTCCCTTCCTTAAAAATTTCTTTCCATCGTCTGTCTTTTGTCATCTTAAATGCTATTTTATATATTTATGAAAGTCATACCTTTGCTCTTTTTTAAAAGAACTTTTTGAAGCATATTCCCATATGTATTGCAATCATAATTTTATAAATCAAGAAAGAAACAGAACCCATTACAAAGATACTTACTGTATTATTATCTTGCATTATTGGTTTTCACTGACCTATCATCTTTGATCTGCTCCCTAATTGTGCTTTGAATGCCTTTCCATTAGTATTACATTCTCAGTGGGCAGAAATCATGCCAGAGTTTTTGTATTATGGATGTTATGGCACTAAGGAAATATTTACTTTTATTACTCTATTTATAAGGACATCATTATTATTCAATTCCTTATAAATATCTGGGCCACAGTGATCCAAAAAAGTGTTTTTTTAATTAAGGAAGTTTTTTTCCAGTTGGAAGATTTTTTAAAACAATAAAACTTAATATCTTTAGTATGTACTGAAAAAAAATCATAGAATCTAACTACTCAAATATGTTAAAATTAGCATTTGTTTTACTTGATAATTTGGTTGATGTAATTGGAAATACGTTTTTGACTCAAATAGGTTATTCTTTTAAAAGTAGAATGTGAGTGACTCATCTTTTGTCTATTAAATATTTATGAAATAATGGAAAAGTAAAAAATTAATGTCTGCATAAATTTATTTTTATATGTTTATGATATTTCTGTTTTTAAGACATTTCCTTTTTATTTTTGACTATTCCTATTCTAAAAATAGGGCTCAATGTTTTGAATGTCAGATTTTTAAATTTTGGCTTATTAATTATATGTCATCTTAATTCTATCCTGACTTCTGTTTGAAGTGGTTATAACCTCTTCATCTTTTGGAACATATTTCAGTTTTTTTTTAAAAAAAGACAACTACTTTAAAAATGCTTATTTGTGTCATAATTCCTTGGGGAGATAATTTAGAACTAGAGCTGTCACTTCTTTTAAACAAAATTTTACATGCCTCTCAACTTTGTTTTGGTGTAGAAAGATGCAAATTCCACAAAAATGAGAGACATTTTTAGATATTGATCCATTAAAATTAATATTTGGTTCTTCTCCATTGTTTGGTCTCCTTGTTGTATTGTCCTACCCCCTCTCCCCTACCTCATTTTTACTACTTTGGAATTGTATACTTTTTTTTCTTAATTATTATCTGTTTTATTGACTGAGAGAAGAAGCAATTGGTCAGTAGACATTTATTAAATGCTTGTGAGCATTTGGCATGTTCTGTACTAAGTGCCTAGTATATAAAATGGGTCAAAAAAAGTCCCTGCCCTTAACGAGCTTACTTTTATATGGTATTTGTTTTTTAGTTATAAAAGATTTGAAAATGCATTTTCTTATTTGATCCTCACTCAGTCCTTTGATATTATAAATATTTCTACCCATTCATATTCTAATAGACAAGTTGTTATAGTAGTACCACCCCTTTGGACTGATAGTAATGGTAAAGAAGGCTGCCTGTGAAATGAAAATTACATTATTTGATTATTTTTTATTTGGCCTGTGGAAATCAGTCACCAAATGCTTAAGTACTATGTGCCATCTATGAAGACTATGTGTCAGACACTATGCTAAACATATATACATATATATAACATATATATATATATAATATATATCATATAACAAAAGGCAAAAAACATCATTTCTGTTGCCAAAGAGCTCACATTCTTAAAAGGGAGAGGAGATACAAATAACTGTGGAAATCTAAGTTATATATGATGTAAATGAATGGTAACCTCAGAGGGAAGAATTGGGCTGGGGACAGAGAAAAGTATCCTGCAGAAGGTGCAATTGGCCCAGTCCTGAGTGAAGCTAGAGAAGATTGGAGTTGGAGGTGATGGGGGAGATCATTCCATGAATGGCCATATACATACAAAATGGCCAGAGCCTGGAGGTGGAATGTCTTAAGGAACTTCAATTAGGTCAGTGTAGCTTGACTATAAAGTTTGTGGAAAGGAGTATAGTGTAAAAAGTTAGGGAAAGGTAGAAAGGGCCAGAGGATTTTGTATTTGATCCTGCAGTCAATAAGGAAGATCTGGAATTTATTGAGTAGGGGAAGGACATGGTCAGACTTGCATTTTAGGAACATATCTTTGACAGGTGAGTAAAGAAGAACTGGGGAAAGGAGAGATTTAAGGCAGGGAGAGCAAGAAGAAGGCTCTTGGAATGATTTTGGCAAAAGGTAATGAGCGATGGCTATGAGTGGAGAGGAGGTGATGTGTTGAGATGTTATAAAGGTAAAAATAAAAAGATTTCACCATTGGCCTTAGATGTCTATAAACAGGAAATAGAAAAAAATAATGATATAAATTAAAGATGTCATGGAGTAAAATGAGAGCTTAAAAAGTCGGAAAACAACTTCTTTATGGCCTAAAGGATTGGGGAAGATGAGAGAAAAAATGCATAAACAGAAAGAAAAATTGTTTCAAGGAACACTTCAGTATTTGGCAAATGCTAATTACATGGAACAGTGGTCTTTTCTTCCATTAGTGGTCTCCAAAGTTAAGGTTGTGATCTTGAAACCAAGGGTAATGTGATAAATCAATCACAGGATGGATGGGAAGATGAGTCACATCTTGCCCATGATAGCAAATCTTGCGTTTGCTTTCAGAACAACTCTACCACTAGTGCCCTTTACCTATTAACCTTAGCATTAAGAGTCCTTCCTTCTGTTTAGGTGGTTATAACAATCTCAATCCAGACATTTGCTCTATGTATGCAGGTAGAATTTCCATCCCCTGCTATCTCAAGGCTGCTTGCAGGTACCTCTCAAAAGGTGAGCTCTGTGCTCTGGGGCAGCTGCAGGTGAGTAAGGCCTCTACCTCTCTCTTCACAATGAAAGAGTTTTGTTTGTTTGTTTGTTTGTTTTTTAGAAGAGAGTTAGTAGCACAGGATGGAACAGGAAAGGATGAATTGAGGAAGACCTTTTTAATCTCATTACATTTTCTTTCCAAGAAACTCTTCCCCATAAAAACAGAGGGAACTACTATCTTCCCAGTTGCCCTCAATCTCATCCTTATTCTTGATTTCTCACTCCACTGAAATTGTTCTCTTCAAAGTACACCACTGACCTCTTCGTTGCTAAATAGAATGGCCTTTTCTCAGTCTTGATAGTTCTTGACCACTCTTCAGTACACTTGTAAACACTCTTCTTAACACAGCTTTCTTCTTCCTGGGTTGCTAAAAATGGTGTGTTACCTATAAAAACATATTTGCATATTTAAACTTGGAAATAGATTTTTATTCTAAATTGTATAAAATCTCCCAATGACGAGTTTCAGTAAATATTAAACCCATTTGTTTAGTAGGTTGAATACTAATGCCATCCTATTAGTTTTAAGGAACAAATGATTGACTTCAGGGAAGATGGACATTTAAAAATGACAAAAAAACTTTTGTATAATTAGTGAATGTGATTGGAAAATGGTTATTATTTATCACAGTTATATATTTCTTCCATCTGGAGATTTGTACCTTTTTGTTGTATCTTTTACACTATGACAGTCATTAAAATCTAATAACTACTTAACCAGTTTCAGCTTGACAACTTCCAACGATAGAGATCTTACTATCAAGACAGTCTATCCCATTTTCCCACATCTCTGTTTATTAGGAGGTTTTTCCATATAACTAGCTTATAAATACATCTCTAATTTCTGCCTATTATTCTTAGTTATACATTGGGAAATAAAAGAAAAAATATCTAATCTTCTATACATAGTTCTCAAATGGCTAAATATAGTTCTCATGTTCCCTCTAAATCCTTTCAGATATGTTCAGGGGAAGGAATACTGGACTTGAAGAGAGAGGATTTGACTTTAGATGCTGTTTCTGCTATTATTTCTGGCTCTGTAACATCGGACAAACAGTTGAACTTTAGTGAGCTTCAATTACTTCATCTGTTAAATCAGATAATTGGACTAAATTTCATTAAGGTCTTTAAGAATGTTTAAATTTAAACATTCCATGAATCTGAGTCTGAATTACTTCAACTCATCCTCTTACCACATAGCTTTGAGGCTTCTTACCAAGCCTGTCATGCTTGTTAACATCCTTATTATAATTATGTACTCAGAAGTAGGTATGGTACTTCAGGTAAAGGCTGATGAGGGTGAAACACAATGGAATAGTCACCTCCCTTACACTATACCTTATACTTCTACTTAGGTTGATTATATTTACTTTAGCTTTTGTGACCATCATTTTACTTTATTTAGTCATGTTGAGTTTGCAGACTACTAAAATTTACTCTTTTTCCTGCATGGAATGCTATGTAGTCATAATTATCCTTTTGTGTACATTTGAAGTTAGACTTTAATTCCTATTAAATTTTACATTTTTAGGTTCATCCCATTATCACAACTCACCAGTATCTTTTTGGATTCATATTCTACCATCCAATATATTAATAAGTCTTCCTAGCTTTGTGTAATACACAATTTGATAGGCTTGCTATTTCCCTGTCAGTAAAGTCCTATAAGCTGCAAATTGCAACCTATGACTTAGATGACCTTTAGGAAGAAGTAGACAGTTCTTTGGGTTTATCCCATTCACAAGAACGAACTAAAAAATAATATGACACATGCAAGATGGATTATATACATTATTCATCAAAGGGACATTGTTTGAAATTGAAATTCCTATAAATTCCTACTCCCCAATTAAAATAAAACCTACGATCTCTTGAAAAAACTTTCTATATTTTAATTGCCACAACCCAATTGCAACCATATTGAAGAACTTACTAAACACATTGGTTGGCAGAATTGGGTTTAGAGTTTAGACCTCCTGTCATTATGTTTACTAAGAGAGACTGTGTGGTGTAATGTAAAGAACCACAGACTAGGTGCCCAAAGATCTGGCTTTACATATTAGTTCTTCCATTATCTGTATGACCTTGAGCCAGTCATTTCTTTGGACTATAGTTTTTCAGCTGTAGAATGAGAATATAGAATGTCAATATGAAAGACCAGCCTCTCCAAGACTGTGAAGTGATTTTGATACTGAAGACCCTGGCTTAGCCATGAACATTTTTTTGTTTGTTTTATTTATTTATTTTTTGAATTAATTTATTTAGTCAATTTAGAACATTATTCCTTGGTTACAATAATCACATTATTTCCCTCCCTCCTCTCCACTCCACCCACCCTTCCCTCAGCCAATGTGCAATTTCATTGGGTATCACTTGTGTCCTTGATCAGAACCTATTTCCATGTTGTTGGTGTTTGCATTAGGATGTTCATTTAGAGTCTACATCCCCAGTCATATCCCCATCGACCCATGTATTCAAGCAGTTGTTTTTCTTCTGTGTTTCTGCTCCCACAGTTTTTCTCCAGATGTGGATCATGTTCTTTCTCATAGATCCCTCCAGGTTGTTCATGATTACTGCATTGCCATTAATGGAGAAGTCTATTACATTCAGTTGTACCACAGTGTATCCATCTCTGTGTACATTGCTCTCCTGGTTCTGCTCCTTTCGCTCTGCATCACTTCCTGGAGGTTGTTCCAGTTCCCATGGAATTCTTCCACTTTATTATTCCTTTGAGCACAATCGTATTCCATCACCAATCGATACCACAATTTGTTCAGCCATTCCCCAATTGAAGGGCATCCCCTCAATTTTCCAATTTTCTGCCACCACAAAGAGTGCAGCTATGAATATTCTTGTAGAAGTCTTTTCCCTTATTGTCTCTTTAGGGTACAAACCCTAGCAGTGCTATGGCTGGATCAAAGGGCAGACAATCTTTTATTGCCCTTTGGGCATAGTTCCAAATTGCCCTCCAGAATGGTTGGATCAATTCACAATTCCACCAGCAATGCATTAATGTCCTGACTTTGCCACATCCCTTCCAGCATTCATTACTTTCCTTTGCTGTCATGTTAGCCAATCTGCTAGGTGTGAGGTGATACCTCAGAGTTGTTTTGATTTGCATCTCTCTGATTATAAGAGATTTAGAACATTTTTTCATGTGCTTATTAATAGTTTTGATTTCTTTAACTGAAAATTACCTATTCGTGTCCCTTGCCCATTTATCAATTGGAGAATAGCCATGAACATTTTATATGTTTTATGGTAGGACAAGAACCAAATCAAGTGGATGTGAATCCTGGAACCCATAAAGCAGAGTAAAGTAATAGGCTTGACTGGAAAGGGGGAATGAATGAATGGCATTCAGAGGCTGATGAAGGAACTTTGTCCAAAGTAGAGATTTACTTTAAATTTTACTTTTACAAGTAAATTGATAATCTGTACATGAGTGGACAAAGACCACCTCCTACTAAATTTACCAATTCTTGCTTTCCTCAATGCTCAGGCTGTAGATGCTATATCATTTACTCACCCACACCCCCTCATTGTTTAAAAAAATTGGCTCTAAGAAGAATCCTACAAAAATATTTTTTGGGTGAATGCTACTAATTGTTTCTGTAGATAATATTGTTTCAACTGGAGCATGTAGGGTAAATGAATGAAAAGATGAACCCTAGTAGTGAAGGGTTCATTCCTTGGGCTTCCTTCTTCTTTGCCTTGTGCAGGTCCATGATACCGACCTAGAAGCCTATTTTATTTTATTTGTATTTCAAAGCTTTGATCTTTTCCATTTGACTCTTAAATTCGCTTTCCAGATTCCATTATGACCTCTCTGATGTAAAGTATCTAGCCTGTGTCATATTAGTTCTAAGCTAGAGCTTGCAAAAGGGATGAAAACATAGAACTACCCACTTTTTCCTAAAAGGCATCTAAATCCTACTTTTTGACTTGCAGCTTCTCGGATTTTAATGAGGGGGAAATAGCATCTGACATCTTTTTTTTTAAGCTATTTCCCTTTTATTTACTGCTTATCTCCTTGATTTAGCTATCTATAACTCACAATTCTGTATTTTTAATTATTTAGATTTTTTCTTTTTTAATGGAGCAGAGGTGGCATTTTATATGAAAACTTTCCTTTGTAAGTTTAGGCTTAATAGGATTCATTAATTGTTGGAGTTTAATTTACGTTTATCATTAAAAAAAAGATTGGTTGTGCCATTGAATTGTCATTTGGGGGAATGTTAGTTCCTTTTATTTGTATGACACAGTTATGGCACTTTGTTAGAAAGTAAGGACCAAGAAGCTTTTTAGGAGGCAGAAAAAGTTTAAAACTTAAGCATTTATGAAATACACAGGCTAATCTATTTTTGAGTTAAGACAGCAAGAATTGAAATATTTATAATTCAGAGCATAGCCATATGAGAAAACACAGACAAGGTTGTGGTTTCATTACAGTACTTACAGTATTTGTATGACCCCAAAAAAAGGAAAAGTACAAAAGACCTAATGTAGTCAGGTGTTCAGATGCTGCTGAGATGTGATTAGCTCATGAACTCATATGCTTTTTCTCAGCAACAAGAAATTCTTAATTATTTGTGCAAAAGTATTAAAAGTAGATAGGGGAATTGAGATAAAGAGAAAACTAGTGATTATCATATGTAACGTTTAGGAGATGTGATATAGATGATGTTGAGTAAAGGAAATTGAAAACAAGAAAACGATTTTATAAGACAGTCTTGCTTCATTTCTCTACTTTCTCCCCCTTTTGATCTGTTACTTTTAAAGCTGCCAAAATAATCTTCTTAAATGCTTAAGTTTGACCATGCCACTTTCTTGCACAAATACTTTTTGTATCTGCCTATTTGTTTATTTTTGCTAGAATTTAAAGAGTGCTTTAAGGTTTGCAATGTACTTCACATATAGTATTTCATTTTATCCTTGCAGCATCCTTGTGAGGATAAGTTCTATCATCACCCCCATTTTACAGATGAGGAAACTAAGGTACAGAGAGATCAAAAGACTGCTTAGGGTCACAGAGTAAGTGTGTGAGGCAGGATTCAAACTCAGTTCTTCCTGACTCCAAATCTGGCACTGTTTCCATTGTGCCACCTAGCTGTTAAGCATAGAATTTATTGAGTTTATGGAATAGAATATGGGTATCCCAGTGGCAGAATGGATATAGAGCACTGGGGTCCAGAGTCAGGAAGACCTCAGTTCAAATCTGGTCTCAGGCAGTTACTAACTGTAGAAATCAACACTGTTTGTTTCAGTTCCTTCATCTGTAAAACAAGCTGGAAAAGGAAATGGCAGACCACTCCAGTATTTTTTGATTTGCCAAGAAAGCTCCAAATGAGATCATGAAGAGTCAGACATGACTGGAAAGACTGAATAGCAACAACAGATTGAATAGAATACAAAGGTTTGAGCTTGGCATTTAAGACACAAATCAGTTTGGTTATAATGTACCTTCCAAAGGAACTAACCTTCCCCTCTTTTTATTTACTCCACAATCAGATTGGACTATTAGTCATGTCCTTCCTTTCTCCTTCATGAAACCATAAAGATCTTCTCCCTCCCTATAATATAATTTCTCCTCATCTATGCCTAATGATCTTTTTTTTTTCCTTTCAAGGCTGAACTTAAATTGTCATTTCCTCTGGGAAAGTATCTCTGAGTCTTACATCTTACAGTTATTTCCCCTTCTCAAATTTTCTTAAAGTGGGTTTTCTTAACCTGGGTTTAGTGAACTTAAAATATATTTTGATAAATATATTTAATTATTTGTGATCCTATATGTTTTATTTTATACATATAAAAACATGATTCTGAGGAAGGGTTAATTAATGGGCTTCATCAGACTGCCAAAGGAATCCATGACATCAAAAAGAACAAAAACCCTTGTCTTAGAGTTTTTGTATTGTTTCCTCCTTTGTTCCATTGTAGTATATTACTCCCTTGTATAATTATTTTCCACATATTATATTCCTTTAATAAAAGTTGTAAGCCTCTTGAACTTGGGCATAGTGTAATTTTTCACCTTTGTATTTTAGTACCTACCTTAGTACCTTATTGTTGGTGATTCTAAATGTTTGTTGAATTGAATTAGTATGTGTATAGATGTTTTAAGAACATTAAGTTATTGAAATACTGTTGGCAACAATTTAGATTTAACAGGAGAGGTTAAATTCATTTTGAAAAACTGTGTATTTTTTAACAATGATTTTTCTATTCTCTCTCATTTCTTATGGTACAGTATTATTTCATTATATTTTTATTCAGTCCTTTGTCCAGCCAGAATTTAGTTGATGTGCATCTACTTTTCCCCCAGTATTTTGCTACCACAAAAAGAACTGCTACAAATATTTTGGTATGGATGGCACCTTTCTTACAATCTTTCACACCCTTGGGCTATACATCCAGTTGTGGGAAAGCAGAGCCAAAAGTTACAAACTATGTATTGACTTTTTCACATAATTACACATTATTAGTGGCTCTTAAGTTGAATTTAAATAAAATAATGATGCCTGGAAAGTTGAATTTCCTATGCTTTCTGATACATATGGTAATTAGACAATAATATAAACTGAAATGTTTGACCTTCCTATTTTTGTCCTTTATTTTTTCTTCTCTAACAACTTGCCTCTTTCTCAATGCAGTGTTTCCTGATCTCCCTTGGTCAGTAGCAACCCTGTCCCTTGTTCTTCATGTAGCATTTAGTTTTAGAATTCATCAATGTATATATGTAATATTTTATACTTTTACAGATAAAATTATATGCTATGTTTTATGTCACCAATCAAATATCAATAACAATATTAAACTTACTATTAATGATAATAAGAGTATTTATATAGATAGCACTTTAAGATTTGCAGAGTATTTTATAAAGGTAAGCACTATTATCGTACCACACACCTCATCATTGTTTGTTTGTTTGTTTTTAACCAGATAAGCAAACTGAGGCAGATAGAGATGGAGTGATTTGATGAAGGTAAGCTTGTAAGTGTTCAAGGCCAAAATTGAACTTGGATATTAAGGACTCAAGACCCACCACACTATCATCCATGTCATTTAGCTAGCTGACTCTGCATAGCACTTGACAGTGTTTAAAGCACTCATCTATGTTGTAATTTGATCTTTACCACAACTTTCTTAGATAGGTGCTATTATTATCCCCATTTTATAGAGAACAAGACTGGAATTGATAGAGGTTAATTGACTTGACAAGGTTCAAACACCTGAGTTTCTGAGGTGTGATGCAAATTCAAGTCTTTGTTGACTTCATGTTCAGTATTTTATCCATGTCTACCATTTTTTCTATGGCAGGGAGGGCTGGTATCTACCCCTACGTATATATAGGAAGGACTAAATCAATGTTGTAAACATTTGCTGCTGTCCTTCAGTTATTTCAGATATGTCCTTCTCTGTGATGCTATTTTGGAGTTTTCTTGGCAGATACTGGAGCAATTTACCATTTCCTTTTCCAGTTTATTTTACAGATATGGAGACTGAGACAGACAAGGTTAAGTGAATTAAGCTCACACTGCTAGTAGATATCTGAGGCCAGATTTTAACTCAAGATGATATCTTCTTCACTCTAGGATTGACACTATCCATTATGTTACCTAGTTTTCTGTTGTAAGCATGAATGAAAGTACCAAGACCATTTAAAGAAAATTTTATTAAGTAAAATCTTTATTTTTTAGAGCTTTGCCTTCTGTTTTAGAATCAATACTGTGTTATTGTTTGCAAGGAAGGGAAATGGTATGGGCCACACATGAGGGATAAGTGACTTACCCAAGATCACATAGCTAGGAAGTATCTGAGGCCAGATCTGAATCCAGGACCTCCTGTCTCTAGGCCTGGCTTCTAATCCACTGAGCCATATAACTACTTCTTAAGTGAAATCTTTAAAGGGATGTAATTATCCTATTACTTGAAAAATTAGTTTGTATGTTTAAAATTCAGTCAAAATTTATATAAATATTTGTTTTTAATATAAATATTCAAATTAGAAGATAAACACACATGTGGTAAGAACTTGAGCCAATTTCTAACATTTTTAAAGTGACATCATAGAAATTCTAAGAAAGATCTTTACTGTTGTCTAGCTGTGTGATCCTGGATAGATCACTTACCCCTGGTTGTCTCAGTTAACTCATTTGTAAAATGAACTGAAGAAGGAAATGACAAACCACTCCAGTATTCTTTGCCATTAAAACTCCTAATATGGTTAGAAAGAAATGGACCCTACTGAAAATGGCCTAATGATATGTAGTACATATACAAATATATTTGTATATATAAATATTTTCATAGTGAAATTTTCAGAACATCACAATATCAGCTGGGAACATAATATTCAATTTCTTAAAAGTAATTATGAATTTAAATAGAACTTTTGAGAATGAAATCATTGGATCTGTTTGTCCCTGGAATTTTCAAGGTTTTATTTAAAAGTTTGTTACAGAAAGTAGAATTAGACTGTTTTACTTTAGCCCCCCAAAAGGCAAAGTTAGGAGCAAAGGGTGGAAAATTCATTTGCAAGAAGAAAACTTAGACTCATTATTAGAATTAACTTTAATCCAGAAGCTGAATGGGCTGTTTTAGGAAGCAGTATGTTTCCCCTAATTGGAAAGCTACCATTTGTTGAACATATTAGAGAGGAGGATTTTATTGACTTGGGTTAAATGGGTCCCTTCCAATTCTGAGATTTTGTGATGTTGGAGTAGCCATTTCAGAAGCTGAGGGTTGAGCTTCCCTGTGGATGAAGTTTTTCTTGAATCTTGGGTTCAGAAAGATCTCAAGATTTTTGTTAGATTCCAGAGAGACCTCAGTGGTCTTGGGGGTTAAGTAGAATGGAACAAACTGTGCCTCCTGATATAGGAGAAAGAACATTTGACTTGGAGTCAGAGGACGTTGATCAGTTCCCTGTTCTGTGACTTATATGTCAGGTGTTATGTGAACCATTATATCAGGGGGTCATTATAAGGGTGAGGGCAGGGCAGGGAAGATGGCATGTGCAAAGGGATAGAGATAAAAGAACTATGCATATAATTGAAAGGAGGCAAGATATTACTGTAAAAAGAGTATTAGATCTGAAATAATTTGTCTTGGAGTTGAATCCTTTTACTTAATCAATAAACCTTTATTAAGAGCCTACTATTATATGAGGCTCTGTGCTCAGCACTATTTACCACATTTGTGACCTTAGGAAAGTAACTAAAACTTTGTTGACCTTAGGCCTTCCCTCAAATGAATAGGTAGAACTAGAAAAGGGATTCATAAACATTTTTTGGGTGTCATACATCCCTTTGGAAGTCTGGTGAAGAAGCTTGTGGACCCTTTAAATAATGTTTTTAAATAATTGTAGGAAACACTCAATTTCAGACAGGGATTAATGAAAATAAACAAATCAATAGTGCACCCCCCCATCTGTCACTTTTTCCCCTTGGTCATCTATGGACTCCATGTTAAGAACCCTTTGTCTATACCAGCAGTTCTCAACCTATCAATTTGTAGCAATGAGAATACATAATGCATATCAGGTATTTACATTCCGCATCATAACTGTAGCAAAATTACAGTTTTGAAGTAGCCACCAAAATAATTTCTTAGTTTGGGGTCACTGCAACATGAAGAACTGTATTGCGGGGTCACAGCATTAGAAAGGTTGAGAACCACTGGTCTATACAGACTCTAAGTCACCTACATTATTTCATTTAGCCTACCTACTGTTTGTTACAAGTAGCAAAGTAACTTAACACTTGTAAGTAACTTGCTATAAGTAGCAAAGTTACAAGGAAAGCAACATGCTGGACAATCTCAACCCTCAAGAAGTTTATATTCCTCTGTAATTCATTAGTAACCAGAAAAAAATACAAAGTTATATTACTATGTCTACAAGTAAAAAAAAAATCTCTTGCAGAAAACCCAATTACAGAGGGTCTCCATTTTTAGTGGGCTGGGAGTCATGAGCAGGCACTGAATTGTGCATGGTTGATTTAATTTGTGCCTAGAGAGCAAAGAGAGTGCTGACCTGGGATTCACAAAACTAGTTCTAGTCTTGGCTCTGTTACCTAATTGAACCCAAGCCTGCCAATTGCTGTGAGCTACTCTTTCTGCTGCATTATGCTCTTCTCTGTTTTTCTATTTAAAAAAAAAGGGAAAGGAAGGTTCCTGTTGAATTACCTGACTTTTATAAAATTAGATTTATAATTCAAATCTCCTTATAAATCATTGTGTATAAGAAATTAGCAAGATTATGTGATTAATGACCATTTGACCATTTAATTGCCAGATCCCCACTTTACTTTTGCAGTATAGAATCCACCTCTCCCCAAATAATTCTCTTTAGGTATCTTCCCTGAGGAAAGTTTGTAGTTCTTTGGATTTTATCTCCAGACCAGTAATACTAGTTTCAAATCATCTCCATCTTGTTCAACATTTTCATCTTGCCCCGTAACAGTCTCCCAACTTCACCATTCTCTCTCCTTAATCATCTGGGAAATTAAGTTTTAAATTTTTTCCCCAGAGGGTACACATCATTGATGAAGGGGAATACTTTGTGGGGGAAAGGAGGATAGAGGAGATAATTTTTTTTTACAATTTTTACAATGGAAAGGGAAATATAGAGAGAGTCCAACTGAAGAATAACATTTCTGGTACATTAATATATCTCATTGGTAGCTTCTTGAATGCTATGGAGAAATGGACAAAGGTCCTAGTGAAGAGAAGAGAGAGCATCTAAATATGTTAGTTACACTTGACTTTCTGCCAGGACACCGCCCCCCCCATTCCTATGTGAACTGTAAATAAATGAACTGAACTGGGGATGGGTTCCAATAATGGGAGTCTTCTCAGTAGTGACTACCAGAAATAAGAAGCTGGCAAGAAAGAAGAGATTTCCGGCAGTCTGGGGGTTGCAGATTCCTCCCCCCTTCTCCAGTTATCTTGCATTTTTATGTAACCTCAGTAGAATGGAATCATCTCACCTTGAAGGCAGATATCCCTTTTTATTTATGTCTATGTATCTCCAGGATCTCATGCAGTTCATTGCACATAGTAGGTGTTTAATAAATGAAGAAATATCCATTTAGTCCCTGTATATATGTAGTGTAGGCTCAGTACTTACTGACTGGACTCCTACAAAACTAACCCAAATGGCAGTTTAAATTCTTTTCTTAGGGGTAAGAATTTCAAAAGCATCTTTTGTGCAGCATGGTTGTATAATACTCAGAAACAGTGTTGAAGGAGTGGACAGATTATCTGATTTTGCCACAGTAGCAATGAAACATATCTGACCCACATTGTTCTTTGAACCAAGACAACAAGGGAAGAGACATATATCTGTCTAAATAAGGGTTAATGAATATAGTTTCTTACTCCTTTTCTCCTCATCTCAGGAAATAAGATATGACCTAGATGAATTTTTTGCTAAATCAGATATCCACTATATATACCCTAATAAAAAATAATAAAAATATAATATTACCTAGCATTAATGTAAGACTTAAAGTTTGCAGAACACTAACACATTATCTCATTTCATGTGAGATAAATGTTATCAAATAGGATAACATACTGCACTTTGGAAACCATAAAGTACCATTTTATTATGATGAAATTCGCATTCTTAACTTTTAAAAATGGATTCCTTTGGCATTAAGATGAATTTTATGGATCCTTTCTTAGATTGTATTTTCAATGCATAAAATAAAACAATAGGATTACAAAGATTTCATTTAAATATAGCTTTAAAAATAATTTTTGAAAATTTCATGGATTTTAGATTAAGAATGCCTAATCTCAAAGAAAAATCTTAGAGACTGTATACCCTGGGCTGATAGCTTGAGTACAAGAGGAATTAGGTATTGATTGCTGTGTGAACCAATATACATTTGACCCATGTGAACTTTGAAAATTAATTTTGAATTTTAAGTTTGTGGTATTTGCAATTACAATTCTTTATTTATGAAGTTCTCTGAAGCTATTAGGTGTGGGCAAAACTTGAAGTTTGCCTGGCTATTTTAAAATTCTCTAAATTTGTCCAAGTTTCTTTTTGGTTTATTGAAAGGTCTTAGGGCATGCTTATTGATTTACATTGAGCACAAAGTTTTTAAAATAATAAAATCAAAGTGACAGCTCATTATGTTGAGTAATAATTTTTGAAAAGTTTCTGTAACCACCTAAAAGGTACTCATTGACCAGTATTAGTGATTACCATCATCCTTTCCTCTCCTATTGGTATTTAAAATATGTACTAGTAATTGAACTAATAAAGTGTTTTCCTTTTCAATTCCTTCAGTTTCTTAGGTAACTCCTGCATAGTTAGTCATTCGGTCTTTCTGTTATAAATTTTGGGCATTTAAGTAAGCGAGGGTTTTCTTATTTCTAGGTTGGTTTTAATTGAAATTTAGTGATTATTACTCCCAGCTTTGGTACTGAGTAACTTTCCATTTACTTAACAAGAGTAAAAATACTTATAATTGTATTACCTTCTTTGGAGTACCTCCCTAACTTGCCCTTAAATTGGCTAATTCTTGGATCCTCAGGTATGGGGATTGTCTAGGAGTTCAAAGGATGATCTGTTAATTTGAATTTTTAAACTCTAGCTCACAAACAACTCACAAAGGTGATTAATAAAATATAGCATAGTAAAAATTGTAGCTATATTCCCCCATTAATTTTTCTCTATTGTAAGCAATACGTGTCTTGTTTGACAACATGAACATGGAAATGTATTATGTGATAATATATGTTCAACTGTTATATTATCTGCCTTCTTGGGGAAGAAGGAAAGAGGGAGAGAATAGCAAAATATCAGATAATATATATTTAAAATTATATTGACAGATATTCTGGAAAAAATTTAAAAACAGTAGTTATGTTTCATAAAACTCAAATATAGTCTCTCTCAGATCCTCATAGTACCCATGGACAAAATGGACAAGAAGAAGAGTATGATGGTAAAGAGGCATATATGTTAGAGAATATTTGTGGCCAAGGCAACTTACATTTCAAGTATTGCAGGGTCCTGATGTTTTTTCTCTTCTTGTGGAGTCCTCCCATTGTTCTCTGTGCCCTGATTTTAAAAGTAGATATTCTGCCATATTTGGAATTTTCTCTCTGCCATTTTATTTGGGTTTTGATGCCTCAGTGCTTTAATACTTGATATATTAAAAACAGAATATCACATTATTTGTATAGATTGACCAAAGTGATTCAGTTTTGAGCAAAATTTATACAAGTAAATTACTAGGTGTACATTCAAGGCTTTCTAGAGTCAGGTGTAAACTTGCATTTGTAGACTTATCTTATGCTGTTTTTTATGTACCCTACTTGACATCTGAACTGAATTATTTGCCATTCTAGCAACTCGGCCCATTCTTTCCTGTCTTGATGCTGTTCCCTAAGCCTGGAACTCCTTTTTACTCTACTACATTAACACCTGTTGAAATTCTATTCATCTTTTAAGACTCAGCTTAAATTCCTACTTGCCCAGGAAGCATTAGTCAGGCCAGTGGGAAATAATTACTTTATCTTCAGAATTCTGATAGCATTCTTAACTAGCTCACTTATGGAACTTTACACATTATGGTTATTATTATAGTAATTTATTTGCATGTCTTATTTCCCCTACTACATTATAAACACATTGACAACAGGAAAGGTTCTTGATTATTTTTTATTCTCCTTAGCAACTGTTGCACACATTAGGAACATAATATATTTTTACTGAATTAATTCATTCCACTAAGATATATTTTGGGAACCACTTGTAAACAGTCATAATGACAGAATCTCGATTTATGAGAAACTTAGAATCAACAGGAGTGATAACAGATATACAGAGGGTCCCAAAAGTCTTAGTGCAATGTTTAAAATTTAGGAGCTAAAGACAAAAAAATCATAATAAGGAAAATTCACTAAGTGCAAGAAGATAAGTTTGATATGCTATTTCATTTCAGAGTTGGAAGAATACACATTTTTCAAGTTTTCTCAGTATTTGGGAGGTCTTTTCCAAGGTTCCTTGCAAAGTCTTATCTTACACCTTTAGTACTAGAAAAAAGATCATTTAATTTTCATGAAGAAGTTTAATTCTTTTTATTTGTTAGAAAAAAGTTATTTGCTAAACAGATATATACATGATATAGAGGAGATTTTGCAAAAGATACATACTGTGGTTTGTTGGGGATGGAAAGACATACTAATGATTCCATAATTAAAAAAATGTTAAAAGGGCAGTTACTGTGGGTGGGTAGTAGCTAATCTTATGCAGTATAGTATCATACTGAAGGGCTCATTTAAAAAAATGTGTTTTTAACATACAAGTTTTCTTTTAGTGGTTCTAAGATCTAGTCCAACCTCACTGATAGTATTTTTTCATAAACTTTGAAAACTTGGAACTCATTGTAGTTCTTGCAAGTAAATTACTATTATTTTAAAATAATTTTTTATTCCGTATTAATGCTAAATAATTTTAAAGTGAGCCAAATAGAAAATATGTATATGATAATAACTGTACTATTTAGGCACATTCACCATAGAGTCAATGACTTTCCATTATTTTAATGGAACTCTCTTATATGGAATGTACAGTAATGTTTACAAAGAGAAAATAAAGGATATTTGCTTGTAACATGCTTTTAGCACATTTGTTCCTTCCAAGCCCTTGGGTATTTTAAAATTAATTTGTTTGTTACATTAACATTCTTAGGTATCGCCCTCTCTCCCTCCTCTATCCCAAACTAGAGAAGGTATTACTTGACCAAAAAAAAATTCTTTTGTCTTTCTGTTTTTCAGCCCTTTCTCTGGAGGTAGACATTCACAAATTATTCTTCAGACATTACTTTTGTAGCTGTATATGATATTCTCTTGATTCTGTTAATTTCACTTTTCATAATTTTATGTAGGTCTTTCTATGTTGCTTTTTTTAAACTGAGCTGCTCATCAGTTCTCAATGGCACAGTAGTATTCCATCACAATCATATGCTATACCAAACACTTTATTTTCTAGTCATATTGTCCTAACTTGTTATTTCTTACTCAGAGTACCCCATTTCTCTTTTTGGGGGCTTTTGCATTGGCTGCTCCCCTTGCTTTCTTCCCTCATTTCCACCTTAGCATTCTTAGCTTCTTTTAAGATATAGCCCAACTACCACCTCCTGCAAGAGACTTTTTTTTTTTTTTTGGTGTCCTGGCTGCTAGTGTTCTCCCAACCAATGCTATCTTCTATGTCCTCTACATCTGTTCTGTTTGTTCTAATTTATGAAAATAGTGCCTTTCCCTTTGGATTGTAGATTCCTGGAAGGTAGGACTGAACTGTGTTGTGTTTTCTTCCCCCGTTGTATCACCTCTGCTTAGCATAGTGACTGGTATATAACACTTAGTACATGTTTATTAATGGAATTTTGTGATTTGTTTGCTTGATTAATAATTTCATATTGATTAAGGACTGAATATTACATAGCCAATAGAAATTTGACCTGAACAATGATTTTTTTGAGCATAACTGATTTGGCACATCATGAACCATATTTAATTATCTTCTAACTCTGCTTTAATGGTGTTTGGGAGGCCAGTCTCTTTTTTTCCCCTATCATTTGTAGTACTGTTCTTATTAGAGTTAATTACTTTAGTTACACAAAATTGAATTTTCATAAAACTACACAAAATTTACCCTCCCCTACTGTCTTTTAAGTACTTAATCACTCAGGATTTTTGTTTTATTTGTTTTATTTATATCTTTGGTGAAGTTTATTGTACCTATATTAACATTTAAATGTTCAGCTCAGTGTGATTTTGGATTCTTTAAAGAAATAATACCCCAAACCCTGAATTTGCTTTATAGGATGACATTGGATTTATTTAACATTTTATTACTACAATGAAATGCAAATTCTTATGAGTGAATTTAAATATACAAGAGCTATAATACATGTCTAAGTTAAAGGTTTTTTAGTTAGAATATCTTCAGTAATATTATATAGTTCTGAAATTCCATGTTTTTTAGCTTTTAAAGAAATTATTTTTGTTGATTTTTAAAATGATACGCTGTATTTTTTGTGATTACATATTGAAATCATTTCTGTGACAAATATAACTTTTATTGAGCCTTAGGAAATAGGTTTTATTTCACTTGCCTTGTTATACTTTTTCTTGTGGTATTTATAAGAATGCTGGATTCAATAATAACTTTTAAACTTCTAAAAATTTATGTGACATAAAATGTTTCTAGCAATATTTTGATTACTTTAATTTTTTTTATCAGAAAGAATAGATGAACCTATTTAATCTTTTAAAATCTCAGGATTAGCCAATGAGAGACCATTAGGTATTTACTGTGCATAATTTCAGTTTGTAGTAAGGTACTTTTCATTCTGTATCATTTGTGTAATATATGTTGAATGAACAAAAATAATTTCTCATATACATATGTATATATGTATATATATATAATTTTAATCCTTAACCCATTTAGAAAAATTAGAAGCAAAAAGAACTCTAGTTGTTTTGGAGTTTTGTAGACTTGGTGACTATTTCATCTTATATAGTTTTTTTCCTTATCATAAAATTTGAAAATTTCACTTCTCTTCAGACTTGTGTGTCCATTGTCAAAAATGTGAAAAAAATAATTTAATCTAATAATATTTTTTCATTGACAGTTGTTGATGTGTTGCATACATTTGAACTTGAAATTTTTTCTTTTCTTTTTCATTCCTAAGGTTTTTATGTATAATCTACAAGACTTGCTTCCTCCATAACAAACTGAAATGAAAAGTGAATTTCATGAATGTAATAGTTTAGGACAAAGTGTAATCAGCAAAGTAGTATGTTAGACAAAGAAGTAATATTTAAATTATACATTCCTATAGAATTTGAAATTATTTTAGGGAATTTAGGGTTATCTTTTATGAGATTAACCAGATGGGCCATCTAAAGGTCCTCACACTATCTTACTCTCTCTGAGTAAATAAAGAGCTTGGCAGTGTAGTTTAATATCATGCACATTGTTTTTCGAACATTTTTATCTTTGGCTGTTACTTAATACTAGTTTGGATGGATATCCATTAAGTGTGTTCCTATCTTATACCCCTTTCTTCAAATATAACTTTTTCATGCTTGTAATTAAGTGTTGGGGGAACAAAGTCCCTCCCCCATTTTTTAATGGTTTTGTTTTTGGTTAACTTAGATGTCAGCAAATAAACTGTGATTGATAATAGAATGTCAATACAGTAACATTGAGTTATCTTTCCATTTCTTTTGAATGGAACTCTTTTAACTTGTAATCAGATGTACTGCTTTATTTCTGTGAGAGCTTTAAGAATTTAGGTTTGAGCATTTGCTGTGGCATATGGTGCGTTTTCTGTCCTATTTTGTATACCAGCCCATTAAGAAGAGAAAGTGAAGTAAGTAATCTAAAAATAACTCTGCTGTTGGCCTAATTTAACAAAAAAAAAGTCTTCTGTGCATAAGTAAAGTTCCACATTTTGTCTCCCCTGGTGGAAAATCTCCTAAGCATTTTGCCACCTATTCACAGAACAACATCTTGTCTGGCATTGTAATTGCAGCCTAGAGGGGCTGATTTAAAAAAAAAATTAGCAATGTTTTGCTAACCTTGGTCATAGTATACAAATCTAGTCAGTGTAGAGGGATTTAATATACTGAATTATTGCCATTCAGCCTCTTCCCCACAATCTCTCCTCTTACCAAGACATATACCTAGCCCTGTTTCACGAGCAGAATCTCCTTTGCAGGCACATCACATGTTCAATTCTACATTTTAAATTTTGCATTGGTTTTAAAAAAGTCAATAGAAGCAAGAGTATAGGAGGAAACTAATTACAGCAGGTACATTTCTGTCTTTGGAGTTCATTTCCTGCATATTTATCTTATTTTTCCAAATTACTACATAGTAAGACATTTTAAAAATTGTGTCATAAGGTTTAGGTAGTGTAATACTTTCTTATTGATCCCTTCCTTCTTTCCCCCTTTTGACTGAATTTTCATTCCTTCCTTATTTGGATCATTATAATGTTTTTAAGATTTTTTTTTCCTGTAGATTTTTTTTAGTGCCATCTTGTCTTCTCCTTAAGATTTGGTCCAGAATTAAGAAGGCCAGGTTTCTTTCTAATTTTTAGGCCCTGGGAATTATTTTTCCTCCTTTGAGAATGTAGAAGATAATAGACATAGTGTTATTTATATATATATATATATGTAACATATATATATATATATATGTAAAACTGCTCAAGAGATTTAAAAGTTAGAGGAGTAGGATATTATAGAAAAACAAGTCATGATAATCATTTGTCTTACTGGGGCATTAACTTTCATTGATTTTTATTTTCCTATAATCTTCTTCAAATGTGAACATGCAGAACACTCATTTTCTGATAATGTGAACTACTCAGAAAATATTGCATACTAACAGATTTCACTTCAAGGTGGTATAATAATTGAAAGAACTGGTTTTTGTCTTGAAAAATCAGTGTACATCATGGCTAATCAGTGGGACTATGGACAGGCCTCTTAATCTTGAGCTTTAGTCTCATCATATGTAAAAGAGGAGCCACTAGTCCTTTCATTAACTTCCTTACAAGTTTATTATCAGGAAACCTGTAAGGCAGTCCTCTAGATGTTTTCATGTTTTGTGGGTACCAGCTTAGCACCTGGACCTTTAACTTATCATCTCCCATTCTCACTATGTTATTGGTCATCCAACTTCTCCAATGTGTATTTTTAGCGTTATTTCTTACCTACAGCATTCTTGCTAATATATACTGCCTCTTACGCCCCTAATTACTTCCCACCTCTGTTGCACTGTAGTTTTGTAACTCTAAAGCATTACATAAAAGATTGTGTTACTTTCATACAGAAAATTTTGAATTTAATTTTTATTTAACTGGGGAACATTCAAATTTAGAAAAAGAAATGAAGAATAGTAGCCACTGAAGAGAGACTATGTGGTGGTGTGAAAATAGCATTTTGATTTAGATTACAAAAACCTGGATTCTTTCAAATCTTGGTTTTGCCTCTTCCTACCTATATGTTCTTGGGAAAGTCTCTTAACTTCTTTAGACATCTGTTCCTCATCTGAAAAATGAGGAATTTGGATTCAATGCCTTCTAAAGTCCATTGTAGCATAGAATTGATGATCCTAGGAGTCTTTTTTCTTTCCCTGACTTCATAGGAGTGATAAGTTAGTAATGTTTTCAAGCATCTACTGTATTCAAAGCACTAGGCCATGGTCTTTGAGGTAATGTATCACATAGGACTTTTGATTTGTGGATTTGTGTTATTCATTCTAACTTTTTTCCTTCATCAGAAGGTATAAAAAGAAACAATATAGAAATTTGTGACGAACCATTTGTATAGCTCCTATGCTAATTAATTGAGTCTCAAATCAGAAATAGAATTATAATAATAATAATAGGCAGACTAAGAGACACCTGGATGGATACTCAGTGTTGTTGAACCTAGAATGCAAGTGATTGATGATTTAGAAATCTCTCTGTCTCTGTCTTTCTCTCTCTCTTTCTCACACAAACATCTACATATTGATGATACATTATATGCATATACACACATATATGGCACAGGTATAGGTATGATAGACAAGCTATATCTATACATAAACATACATATACAAAAAGCTCAGTAGAGTCAAGACTATGAAAAACTCAGAAAAACTAACATTAAATGATATCGAGTTAACAGATACAATAGTTACTTGATATTCCAGAGAATGTAGACTGTAATAATTCCCAGCACATTGGAGGTGAAGTGGGAACTGAAATAGGTTGAATTATTCTTCTCGGTTCTACTGCATGTGCAAAGCTTAATAAATTATCAGTCAATAGGCATTTATTAAACACTTATTATGTGTCCATCTAAGTGCTTGGAATAAAAATACAAATAGAATCAAGGAGTTTACACACTGTAATGGTGGAAACACATATAAAAGGAAGCTAAAATGGGGAAGGGGATCAATTATAGAATCAATACGGAACCAGCATTATGGATCCCATTTTTAACTGGACTTAGAGGAGACATTCCAGTTGGAAATGACTAAAATGTTTCCTTAGAAACTGGTTCTATCTTTATATAATGTAATTTGGAAAGAAAAATTAAGGTGGACAAGAATGTATAAAAAAATTGGATTGTTGGTGGAAGAAAAAAACAAATATCAAGATTTTTAAAAGGAAAATTATGTGAAAATTTATATTTTGAGACTAATGTACAAGTTGTCAAAAATATATAATAAAATGTATAGTAGATAACACATTGAATAATAAAATGAATATTTTATAATCTGTGCCCACAGACCAGCCAGGCCTTTGTTTTAATACAGAATGTATGCATCTTATAAAGGGGGAGAACACAAAGAAATAAGGAAATTCTCAATTGACTGTCCAAAGCAATTCAAGGGATTATAGACTTAATGCTGGAAGGATCATCAATGTCCATTTTATAGACAAAAAACAAATAAACAGAAGTCCATGTAGCTGAGGTTAGACTTGAACCCAGGTGTCCTGGTTCCTGGTTCACTGCCTGTTCCAATAACCATGATAACTCTATGTGCTCCTATTTCACTGTTGCCCTTCCCACTGTCATAGAATACTGTCCTCTTGATGGACTAAAATGATGACTGTCATTATTGCCTTTGTTTACTTTTCCCAGGCTGCAGTGGAAGTTATAAAATAGTGCAGACTTTTCATGTGCAGTTTCAGCTGTATCCTCATCACTATTGGCAGTCTTTTAAAAAATCTATCTTTTTTGTTGGCTCTCTAGAAAACTTGTTGCTGTGGTTGCCCTGGGAATCTTTTCTTGTGTGTATATGTGTGGAGAGGGAGAGAGACAGATAGGCAGAGACAGAGAGAATAGTGGAGGGAAGTTGAGAGAGAGAGAGAGAGAAAGATTGAGATTGATTGATTTCAGTTTAGCTTAGCACCTAAACAGGAGGACTCTGTCATGTATGCAGCTGTCCTAAGGAATGTTACAATTCCATAGTGACAATAAGATTTTTTGATGAATCATGGTTATAATATCAGCATGAGGTACTCTATTTGTTAGTACATATTGTGGTCTGTTGGTATGTTTTCTAATATTATGTATTTCTTGTCCCTCTATTTCATCATAGAGGATCATCCTAATGTGATAGATAGCTTCCTCTTATTCTTTTAACCTGGATTAAGGAATACCTGAGTTTAAATCCATTCTCAGATATTCACCTGCCCTGTGACCCTGGCAAGTCACTTAAGCCTTTGTTTGCCTTAGTTCCCTCATTGGTAAAATTGGAATAATAATAGTATCTGTATCCCAGAGTTCTTATGAAGTGTAGTGCTATATAACTGTTAGCTATTGTTATTATTATTAGTGCATCATTTCAGGCCAGTCATTTTTCTCCTTGCTACATAATTGGTTCATCATCTTTTCTCATCGTATTTGCCCTTGAGGATGTCTTACACCATTTCTTGGGTTCAAGTCTTTGTTGATAATTTGATGTAGTTTCCTCACAAATGCTATACATATTTTTATTGATCTTTGGGTCATAACAGTTGTGAGTCTTCTGAGATAATAGTGTTCCAAGTTTTGCAGCCATATCACATTTCTAGGAGAATATTGATGACAAAAAGATGTGCTTTGGCAATAGGGAGCAGGCCACTTATTAATTGTGACCCTGCCCAGGCTCCCTTCTTTTCAGTTCAAGTTCTTTGTTGAAATGTAAGAACTATGAACACTTCAGAATTGCCAGAATAGCCTTAATTATAATTACCTGGTAAATTGATATTCCACATATCATCTTTATATTAATCTAAATGATTCATTTTTCTAGGGTTTTAGCTCTATAGTATCTCAAGTTTCACATTGCCTTCCAGTTTTTGTAGTTTTGCTTGGCTAATTTTCCATTTAGTGCCAGGTGCTTGATTTGAGGGTCTGTCTGACTGATTACATGAACAAGTCAAGTCCCTTCTAGCTCACATTCTATGAATCTATGGAAATCATGTCATAAGAGAATCGGTTGAAAGAACTCGGCATATTTGTCTTGGGGAAAGAAAGACTTGAGTGGAGGACATAATAACTGTCTTCAAATATTTGAATCTCAGCCATTTGGAAAGGAAACTCAACTAATGATTAGACTTTACATTTTGTATAGTATTTTCAAGCTTACAATGAAAATGCACAATTTCATTTGATCTTTGTAATTTTGGGAGTAAGATAGAACAGAAATCTTTATTCCTATTTTATAATTGAAGAATTTGGGTCTTAGAGAAAGAAGTCACCCTAGATTTGTATCTAAAAGCATTGAATTTAAATCCTGGCTCTTCTATTTATTTTTAAGTTGGATTAATAGAAATATAAAGCTGCAGCTGAGTTAACTAATAATCCTTCGATATAGTCATATCCATATATCTTGTTATGACAAAGGGATAGAAGTTTTCATTTGTTTTACCCCAATTCAGATCCTAATCATCTCTTGCTTGAACTTCTTCAGTTGCTTTTCACTTTGAATTCATTCTTTTGCTTTAATCTTTCCTCTAGTCTATTCTAAACCTGTTGCTAGATTCATCATTTTAATGAACAGTTCTAATAATGTTTCCCTGTAAAAACAAAAACAAAACAAAACCTTTAGTGACTAATCATTTCCTACAAAAGAGAGTCCATGTTCTTTGGTTTGATATTCAAGACAATTTCTAATGCAAGGCTGGAGGTCTTCATGTCTACTCCAATTAATGTAATTACAGAAATCTCAATGGAATCAATTAACCAATAAATAGAGTAAACTATGTATTAAGAAATTTTGCTTTAACAGTATAATAGTGTCTGGACCACTCCTTAATCAATTTGAAATGATCATAGGACTTTTGGTCATTGAATGAAAGACAGATGACACCACATATGAAAAAAAATCTTAAAATAGGTTGAGATGGATACAAAAGTATGATCACAAAATGGAGAAAATGACTTCAATTTATAATTGTTTACAATGTAGAATAATGCTGGCTTTGTTTTAGGAAAGCACTTCTGGTATCCAAGAATTGTGAATTTGCTTTTGGCAATATAGGATCTTTACGTGACTGCTGCACTACCTTAGTACTTTATGCCTGTGCTCATTCTCATTATAGAGAGGGTATATTTATGAAAGAATGTACCCTAGTCTTTTGGTGTACCAGCTATTCTTACTATGCCATCTTAGAAAATACATTTGTGTAAAGCTAATTAAATCTGGCTGTTGATTTTTAATGGAAAGCATGCTGGTAGAGTTAATGAGAGGCTGTACTACAAACCCAGACTCTCAGGATTCTTAGAACACTGAGAGACTAGTAGTCATCTACTTACTGGGTAATCCAAATTTGGAGTGTTAAGTACATTTTGAAGAAGTTGACATCTGAGAGGATGTTAAAATAGAATAATAGATTTACACCTAGAAGGAAACTTAGAGATCATCCAATCCAATCCCTTCATTTTAAAGATGAGGAAATTAAGCCCAGAGAAGTAACAACCATAAAATTTGAACCCAGATCCTTAGACTCCTCAGTAATTTTACTTTTGTTCTCATCCCATGCTAACCATTTTTAATCTCCTCTCATATACCTCCATTCATTTTCACTATGCTCTAGCTAACTAGATTATTTACAGTTCCCCAAAGGGACCCAGAATTCTTCTTAATTTCATGAAGTTTTTTGTTGTTCCCTACCATGAAAAATTAGAAGATATTGACTCACTGATATGATTTTTCCTTGAAAAGTTTAAGTAATTTTTGTTTTGGTAATTACCACAAGGAGACCAAAGAACCTAGAAATTGCCTCAATTGGCAATCTTGATGACTGTGCCAGCAGTGAGAAGTATCAACCAAGAACAACACCATCTAGAAAAAAAGCATATTTATAAAACATGGAGAAAGATGATATTAGATAATAAACATTACTCTGAAAACCATAGAAAATAATAAAGAAGGGGGGAAAAGCTAGTTTTAGTTTGAGACATAGCTAAGTCAGATCATTCCAAGAATACTAACTAGAGGACACCAAATAGATGCAAAATAGAAGAATATATTTTCTAGCCTTTGCTGTTTTTACCCTTTTACATACTTTTCTGTAATTTTTATTTTCAATCAGGAATGACAGTATAACATCCACTTTTGAACTGTGACTTGAAAAGAAATCAGAAAGAGCTATTCATGGACCAAACCATAGCATACCAGATATACTAAAATTATACTAAAATTAATACTGAAGGCAAAAGTTGGAAAGTAATTAAAAGATTGATATTCAAAACATATCAGAGAGGGGAGGATACCAATAAAAAATTGGAATCAATCTCACTTGTATTATTACTCAAAGAAAGTGACCAAAAAGGCATCAACAACCAAAAAGCCATTAGGCATTCTTTCTTATTTCTATGAAAACTTCATGAGAATGGTCTACCCAAGTCTTGAACATATCAATGATAAAATTACAAGATGGTTACAGGCATGTTTTTGGTAGTCACCTTTCTAAAGAACACCTTTATAATCACATAATATATTGAAATATGTGGAGGAATTAATGATTCTGTCCTTTTTTGTTGATTACAAAATTATGACATGTACTAAGCATGTACATTTGTTAAAAAAAGATTATACCAAATTTCATAATCGATGCAACTCCAGAGTTAATGTTATTCAGTAATGCTATGATTATCAATATTAAATTAAGCCTAAAACATGGAAACATGCTTGCTAAAGACCGTCCTACATTGTCAGAAATGATGTCCTGTATAGAGCCCCAAAGGGAGTGGGATTCTGTGTAAATAGTGAATGCCTCCAGATGTTCCCATTTGAGAATGATATATGTGTCTTTTTATGTGTATGCAATTGTAAAATACATTTTGTAAAATTTTCACATAAACTTGAAATAAAAGCAATCAAACCATTAAGGGTATTGTCTTCCAAATATATTTTCTCATAAAAGTAACTTTGCAGCTGTTTCTTGACTTGCATTTTTTAAAAGAATGCTTCTCACTTAAAAAAAATCTCAAACAAAAAAAACCCAGTTCATGTCTTTGTATCTGTTTTAGAGTATGAAATTATGTTCTTCAGTTTAGAAATGATTTATGTCATTAATGGTCTCTAATAAAGCTAATAGAATTTCATAATTCCATTTTCATTTAGATGTATGAATATCATATATTTTCCTAGTTCATCATTACTAGTTTACAGTCTTCATACCCACTCTCTTCTTGGCCACTGGGAGTTTTGCTACCAGCAATAAAAGATAACCTTCATGTTGTACTGTACTGTATAGATATTGTAAATTTCTGGTCTTGCTTTCCATTGATCTGGATTGCCATATGGGAATCATATTCAGCTGATCTTTATTTCCTGAGTCAGAAATTCTGTTTTACCCATCTTTGGGGCTTTCAGCAGCTATTCTCAGTGGGCTGTCAGGTATTGCACATGAAAGTGAAGGTTCAAAGGCATATAAAAAAGGTTCAGGGCTGAAATGTTTACACTGCATTTTAAAAAATTTTACAAACATTTTCTAAGCTTGGAGGATCAGGATGAAAGCTTAGTAGATCCACCTTTTTATATGTTATGGTATAGGAAACATTTCACATACACATAACTTTGGAAGAGTAGTATGGTATCTATCAGTTGTAAAAGTGATTCAGTCATGGCTTTTTTCATGACTGCTTTTGTCAGTAAGAAGAATTAAAAGTATCATAATCAGTTTTTGTAAATTTATTAATATTTTTGCTAGAGGTTTATATCCCTGTTCTTTTTCTGTTTTGTTTTGAAGCTGACAACTGGTAGTGAAGTATAGTGAAGAGTAGTGAGACCTATCTCAAAAATCAAAATATATACAAATTTTAATTGCCAAATAGTGAAATGTCAGATGATATTTTGCAATAAATAAAAACGGTCATTTTAATGCTTTTTGTTTGGGTCAGCTGCCACAAATGATACAATAATAAAATATCTTCTTGTTCTACCTAAATTATAGTCATAGTGCCCCCAAAAGGACCAGCCAGCATTCAAAATTTCAATTTCCAAATATTAGTGTTCTTTACAAAGTACTTTCATTGTGTTAATGAAAATTGTTGAGGAGATTGCTAATAGACCAATAACCTAATTGAATTTAGGCCAACTTCAAATATCCACCAAGATTATTAAAATTCTAAATATATGATTGAGCAGAAACCTAAATATATCTTGGACTACTTTGCCACTTCTCTCAGATTGTGTGTACAAATAATATTCACTATGAATGTAGAAATTTTCTTAAGGTCTTATGTTTATTCTTGAGTCTAGAAATGTTTGAAAATGTCTTAAAAAAAAGCCAGCATAAAGTAAGCATTTCAGCTTCCCATCATATACAGACCTTTTTTTTTTTTTATTAAACAGATCCTCTACACAAGAAAACAAGTCCTAATAGAATTCATGCTTCTCCTAAGTTTAGAAACATTCAACAATTCTTTAACAAGATACAGTCTTCATTATGGTTTCATTCCAGGATTTAGAAAAGCTAGCTTAATAGACTTGGTGGCTGATTTATAAAAATATTATTGATTTGAATTTCTGTTGAAAAAATTTCCTTTTACTTGTCTTCCTTTCCATTCATATCTCAAGTGCTCTTTTGTCTTTTCCTACAGCTCATTTAAATACATTCTGCAGCCACATCAAAATAATAATTTGGAGATGTTTTAGGCTTTTTTTTAATGAGTAAATTTTCCTGAAACCTTGTGCTGGAAATTGCATTTTTCATTGTTTTTATATTCTTGAATGTTAAATTTTATAACAATATTTAATAGCACTAAATAGATATGATTTTCAATCATATCAAGCTGTTCCTTGAAAAAACAAACACATTCCAACACCTGTCATTTAATATTCATGTTTTTCTGGTGCCATAAAATCATGGTCCATCATAATCATCACATAATAAAAATTGTAGACAAATCATAGGCCAGTGGGTTTGCAAAGTACTTGGTTTGAGTAGTCTGCAGCATATCAACAATGATGGGCTGCATATAAGAAGTGGAGAGCAAAGTAAAAAGAAGGTTGCAAATCATGTAGAGAGCACAAAGGCTAATTATTAATAGCCCAGATACTATTCTGTTACCTACATAATGTTGAAAGACTTAGAGGAAGTTTTCTAAAGCACATTGGATCAATTCTGTGGAAGATTTTGAATGTAGTCAGTGAAGAGCTCCAAAGTTTAAAGGATTGCTAGCCTGCCATCTGTATCATTGGGGAGAGCATGCTCTTCTTAGTGAGATCCCAGATACATTGAAGCATTCAAGTAAAAATTGTGGCATTTATGAATATACTGACATGCATGTATCTGCCAAAATCCAAATTTGGAAAATGATACCTTGTAATTAGGGCAACTAGGTGGCACAGTGGATAGAGTGCCAGGACTGGAGTCAGAAAGGGTCATATTTTTAAATTCAAATCTGGCCTCAGACATTTAACTATCTTTTTGACCCTGTGCAAGTCATTTAACCTTGTTTATCTCAGTTTCTCCATCTTTAAAATGAGATTAAGAAGGAAAAGGTAGATAGAAATTATCTTTGCCCAGAAAACCCCCCAATAGAGTCACAAAGAGTCAGACTGGACTGAAAAAAAAATTGAATCTTATAACAAATTCTATGTAGGGAAAAACAATCCTATGTAGTGCACATGTATAGTTTTCTAATAAAACCCCAATTTTATCCTTAAGATTTAACCTCCTTCTTTTGGAATGTTTAGTATTTGGTACTTTTTTGGATTTTCTTCTAGTCTGTAGCCACAGATTCAGATTGGTGACAAAACCCAAGAGAAGTGACTACAGTTATTTTGTTCTGTTATGGCTGTCCTAAAGGTAAGTCAATAAAGAAGTTGAATTTAGTTAATATTGAAAAAAGAATTAGTATATACTTTCTACCAGTAACTATGCTATAGAGTGGCAAGTTAATGGCCAGAAGATAGTCATATGATCATTAGTCTGGAGCTCACATCTGCTCCTAAAAGAGTAGTTATTTTCTCCTTGGGGGAGAGGGCAAGGTCAAAGGTTGTAGTTTATGCATCAGGAAACCTTAATGTTATACCTATAATTAATCACTCAAGCTCATAACCTAGATGTCATCCCAGAATCCTCATTCTCTTGTCATCCATAACCAATCTTTTGCCAAGACTGGTCAATTTTATCTTCATTACATCTTTTATATATGTCCCCTTTTCCACTCTGATACTACCACTTCTTGTCAGGCAAACTCTCATCATCTGATGTCTAGACTATGTTGATTGAGCTTCTTACCATGAGTCTCTCTCACTCCAGTCCATCCTATAGTCAGCTGTCAAAAGTAATCTTCCTAATGCACAGATATGACCTCATCATCTTCCTACTCAATATACCTTGGTGGCTCCCTATCACCTGTGGGACAAATATAAAATCCTGTTTGACATTCAAAGCCCTTCAAGATTCTCTTCCCCCACCAACCTTTCTAGTCTTCTTCTTCCTTCTACCTTCTAGGTAATCTGAACCAAAGACTTTTTTCTCCTCGTTTTTTCCTTAATCAAGACCCATCAATTCCTATAGGCATCTTCACTAAGTATTCCCTTTGCCTGGAATGCTCTAACTCCTGGCTTTCTTGAAGTACCAGCAAACATTTTATCTTTTTAAGAAAACCTTTTATGATCCTTCCTTATTCTGATGCCTTCTCTCTGCTTTTCTGGAAATTGGTCATTTCCAATTTCTCTGTATGATTTATTTGTACATAATTTATATAGCTTCCCCCTCTAGTTTGTGAGCTCCTTGAGAGAATAGACTATCTTTTGTCTTACTTTGTATCTCTAGTATATAACAAAATGCCTGGCACATAGGATTTTAATGAATATTTATTGACTGATTATCTGAAATGGCTTTGATTGATGGGGTATCAAACTGACAATTTGAGCTAAGAAATTTTAAAATAAAGTTTCTGGAGGAAGTATTGTATAAAATTGACTTACAGTAAAGTGTATATCGATAGTGGAAATTAGCAATTTTCTTGCTTTTATGGGGGAGTAAAAGTGAAGAAAGAAGTGAGGTTTGGGGTTCTTTATTTTATTTTTAAACCTTTACCTTCTGTCTTAGAATCAATACTTTTTATTTGTTCCAAGGAGTGGTAAGGGCTAGGCAATGGGAGTTAAATGACTTGCCCAGGGTCACACAGTTGGGAAATTTCTGAGGCCGGTTTTGAACCCAGGTCCTCCCGTCTCTAGCCCTGGCTCTCAATCCACTGAGCAACCCAGCTTCCTACTGGGATTCTTTAAATAGATGAGGAAAGCTCAAAAAAGGGAGAAAAAATTACTAATCTGATAATTCTTTCTATATTTGGCAAATCTATTGTAACAGGTACAATAAACTTTAAATTCTTCAATATTCATAATGTTCTTTCTCTATAGTTCTGTATCACTTTCTCATGATGTGAATTTAGTTTTGCTCATTACAATTTCACTAATTGCAAGTTTTTTTCCTCACCAAGAAATATAAATGAATAAAATTGCTCGCTGTAGAAGATATACTGCATAGACATGCATGTAATTGCTCTCTTAGTAAATATAGCCTTTATCCTCATGTTAACAGTATTGTATTGTTGACAATATTAGAGTATTGTTAGTTTCTCCTGCTTCTTCATGGAACCCAGGTTAGGATTTCAAGAGTGGAATCCCTCAAGAAAAAAAAATTAAGTACTCCATGAGGCTTTTCATGGCACTTGACTGATAATTGGCACACATGATAAGTAATTATTCTCTCTGGCTTTTCCCTTCACCCCTAAAATCAGCAAAGGAAGTCTCCCCTGCTTTGCTCAATAATAGTTTAACAAAGATATATCCTTCTCTGCCAAAATCGCCTCATGACACCTGGCATTATAGATAAGACACATTTACTTCTATTTCTTAATCAACCTTGATTTAATTGAGTAATATTCCACCATTATATTCTTATTCTCAACCAATTTTACTCCCCTCAAATCCCAAAGAATAATTCTAGAAGGAGAGGAAGCAAACAGGGTTTTTCCTCACAACAATCATCATCCTTGAACCTCTAAAAAGTAAGGGAATATCTCTACCATATGTCAGACACTAGAATTTTCCTATATGTAAAAGAAAAAATAGAGAATCATGTTTGAATCTCCGTCACAATCTGTGAAGTTGTTATGCCACTGTCCCCATTTGGACATAGATTTTGAGGTCAAAAGGATCCCTTGCCTGTCTCTAGCCAACTATAGGAAATATTATCTAAAAAGTTTTCCTTTGTATATTTGTCTAGTTTGTCAGTTTTCTTTTTGCCTCCTTACTGTGGACACTTGGGCTATCATATAATCACTCATTTGAAGAGACACTTGCCACCAAATCTAGGAACTGAAACAGACAGGAGAAAACTGATCATATTTACTACTCATTTTAAAACTCAACCTCAAGGACCCCTCATTATAGTTGCTACAGTAAGTGCCTAATTTACTATGGCATTGTTTGATTTACATTGTTTGACAGTCTCCAGGCTCCTGGGAGTGTATTTGTCCTAACTTTCAAGGAGAGAGAGAACCTGTGGTGTATGGAGAATTGACTCATGATCTATGAGCATTTAATTAACTTTTCCTTTATTATCAGGATACTCAACAATTCAAACACTTATCAAATGTCTATAATATGCAAAGCATTTTGGGGGTTGCCAGTTATTTTTACATTGTTGGGTCTGAAAAAAATCAACATAACATTGGGGCTGAGAGGTTTTATATATGTAGGTAAATTTGTGATCTCATTCAAGTAATCCTTCTCCTCTCAAGTACTGTAGATTGCAAAGCATTCATGTTTACCACAAGAGTCTCAGCCAACATATTGGAAGTTTTCATCACTTTTTCTTAACCAACATGTAATTGCTTGCTGTCCTGAATTATTTTAAAATTATTTTTATATGTTATAGTCATTTCCCCAATGATAAGTAACATCTCAAGCGAGTGTGACCAAGTCTCATGTTTCTCTTTTATTCCTTGCACTGAATAGCATAAAACACTAAATAAAGTTCCATTAACTTTTGAAATGTTTTACTCTCTTAGCCAATTTTTCTTTCTTTACAATATTAAAAGTAAAATAATAAAAAGTTAAATAAAAAATTACCTAAAACTTTTGATTTAAAGAAAATGTAGGAAACATTTCATAAAATCATGGAAATTTGAAGAGACTTCAGCTGTCATCCATTCCAAATCTGCTTCTTTGCCATTTCCACCCATTTTTGTCTGGTTCTGTGTTCTGAAGCCAAATAGAACAAATCTCTTCTTCTTCTTGACAGCCCTTCATATACATGAAGATAGCTTTCATGAACTCCTTAGTTTTATCTTCTTCAGTACAATAATGCCCACTTCTTTTAACCAATTCACATGTGCATATGACATAGACTCCAGACCTCATAAGTCTGGTTTTTGTCTGTGTATGTTTTTTAAAACTCCCTATTCCAATAATACTGGAATTGCCCTCCTATCCCTCTACTTCCTGGCCTCTTTCAAGAATCAGTTGAAATCCTGCCTTCAATGAGAAACCTTGCTTGGTCCTCCCTTTCAGTCCCAGTGTTATTCCCCTGAGATTACCTCTAGTTTACCTTGTATTGACTTTCCATCTTGCTTTGTTGTTGTGTAATGGTGACCTTAGGCTCTTAAAAGACTATGCCAGCTGACTGCAAACTCTAGCAGGTTTTACTGGGTTAAATTGTCTTAAGACATGGGCTAGTTGATAGTCTTAACTTTAAGGTCTAGCCTCCCAAGAATCATTCTCGTTAGACTGGAGATTGGCCTCAAGGTAATACTTTTTTTCCCCCCAGCCACCACAATTATCAAAAACATCTACTAAAGGGCTTGCCATCCATGTAATGAGAAAGTATCATTTTCTACATATGATTTCAATAGCTTTACCCTTCTGAACAGAGGTTTTTGTTTCCCCCACTTTTTAAAAAAAGGAATTAATAGAGGGTTAAGGGTGAGGCAGATTCTGGTTCATTGAATAGATGGAACTTTGGCCTTTCTAACTAGAAGGAACCTAGAGATCAGACTAGTACCATTTTATCACCAGAAACCAAAGTTCTACTTAAGTCTTAAGTAATTCATGTTATTGGGATGAGAGAATTAGTGAAATCAAAATCCTATTTTTTATGATCTGAATTTTTCTTATATCTTTTAATTGTTTAAGTATGTGAAGTATCTGGTTTTGTCTATTATGCTCTGCAGAAGAGGAAAGCAGTTGTGTATCCTTGTGCCAAAGAAATTTATCAGCATTTGAGGAAACAATGAGTTCTGGGTGTTTTTTTCCTTATTTTATTTCTCCTTGAAAAATCAAACTTCTGTTGAATTTTTTTCTCATTTTTTAAAAGAAACATTGGCATTGTTATACTAGATCATTACAAGCTTTACTTTCTACTGCATTTTATCATAATGCACTCTGAGTATAAATAAACTCTGGTATGCTAAACCTAATAGCAATTAAACTGGAAGTGTTTGTGTTTCATCACTGTGAACTTCGCAGAAATGTTTCCATGACAACCTCCATGCTAGTTAAGACAACCAGAGGTGATCAACAGTTTATATATTTTTTTCTCTTGTAAGAATGGAATTTGTGTTGACAGTTTTGGCCTTTAATGGCACTTTTGTACTGTGTGAAAGTATTTGTTTACCAGATCATATGCTGTTAACTGTCAGACTGAGATAGAGTGACTGCTTCTGATAAAAGGCTGCATTGCATTTTGAGGTCTGTGAAGCTCCTGCACTTTAATTATCCACATCAACCTAGAAATGTCCATTTGCTTCAGTACACTACAAATTACCTTTTATTAGGATCATAGAATTACACTGAGTTAGTTTTATTTTTTCTTCTTAATTTTATTTGACCACCTAAAAATTGAGGTTCATTCACTTTGCAACCTAATGAATTCACAGTTCCTATTGCCAAAACATATACATCCTTTACCAGCCTGGCACAGGGTAGACAGAGCATTATATGTGTCTACACAGTAGCAGTAGGAGTTACTTCACTTCACTCATGTCCTATGCCCCCCAGACAATTGCAGTCAGACTGGGCATATTGCAATAGAGCGATATCACTCAAAAGTAGAAAGAAAGGAGGGAGTTACAACATGCAACATTAAACAAGGGCTGCTAGGCTAATAGGAAAAGGATGGACTTAGAATCATGGAACCACATAGTTTTAGAGTTGTAAAGGACCTTAGAGAAAATCTAGTGCGTCTAAACCTTTTCATTTTATAGATGAGGTAAAGTGAGTGGAGGCATAAACCAAACCAGTTTTCTTTCCACTTCTCTTTCCACTACAGAATGCTTCCACTCCAGTCCAATCCAAAAAATCCAAGGCACTGAATTAGGTGCTTAGGTTACAACTGCAAAAGGAAAAAAAAACAGTCTGTATACTCAAGGATATTAGATTCTCCTGAAGTTGGAGGGAATACAACATGTTAATATAAAGAAGGAGAAAATACTGACAAGTAAAGGGGATTACTCCTGTAAAATGACACATGAGTTGAGCCATGAAGAAATTAAGGACTTCTGGAAGAGGGGCATGAATAGAGAAGGGAAAAGTGAACAGGGGATTGGGGCTCTAAACTCGGGGGAAAGCAAATCAGTTTAGTTCCTTCATTTTTCTCTGTAGACCTTGCAACAGAAAGAAAATTAAAGTCACACCTAGTTTGAGAATGCTAGTTTGAGTCTGTACTAAATTAAAGAGAACCAAAGAATGAAGTTCTTTATTAGAGTTTTTGGAGTAGAATTGATAAGAATATAATTCACACAGAGAGAATATTTACCCTTTATTTTTCCTCTTGATATCCACTGGCGATCCAAAGTTCGGTCCTAGAGATTGCTTAATGTAGCCACCAGCCTCCCTTTCCCTTCTAGTTTCAACCTGAACACATAGCTGTGTGACCACTTTTTCTTAAAAGTAAGTATTCTTGGATTTACTTATTATCTTTATGCAGATGACCACACTCCTAACTGGTCTTCCTTCTTCCATTCTCTCATCTCTGTAGACTCTTCTTTTACCTCAAATACACAATTATAGCCACATCACTTTTGAAACTTCAGTAGTTTCTTATTGATTTTGGGATAAAATATAAACTTTTTTTGGTTAGGCTTCAAATTCCTTCATTATCTGGTTCCAGCCAACTTTTCAAGTTAATCTTAATCCGCCCCTCCCCACCCCCCCCCACCCTTAAATGCTATCCAGAATGGCCTTTGTGCTATCTCTTCCCTTGGTGCCTTATATACCTTTAAGTTGATACCTAGAATGTTTTCCATCTTGAGATCATTTGCCTTGTAGAGAATTTCTAGTTCTTTTTAAAGCTCAACCATATCATCTATATTAGGGCTTCCTAATTTACCCAATTTTTAATCCTTTTTGGTATCTCTGAACCACTCCAGTAAAACCTCCATAATTGTCTTGGCTACTGGGTAACTATTTGCCTCAGTTTCCTCATCTGTGAAATGGAGGTAATTGCAGCATTTGCCTCTCAGGGTAGTGGTGAGGATCAAATGGGACACTGCTTGTAAAGCACTTAGCAGGGTGTCTGGCTCATAGCTACTAGACAAATGAACTTTTGTTTTATATTTTTTATTTTGTTTATCATCGGCCAACTCATCTCCCCCAATAGAATGTAAGTTTTTTGATGAGAAGATGGCTCTGTGTCTGGCACACAGAATAAGTTCTCAAATATTGGTTGTTTTCGGTTGAATATATGACTACTATAATGTTCATATTAATACTGCTAGTTAATACTTCATGATGATCAGCTAAGTAGCTTAATGGATAGAGCACCAGGCCTGAAGTTGGAAAGCTTTGGGTTAAAATTTAGACTCAGATACTTCCTAGCTTTGTGACCCTGTGTAAGTCAAAACCCCATTTGCCCAGCCCTTTTGTCTTAAGAGTTAATACTTATACAGAAAGTAAAGATTTAAAAAAAAATACATCATGGATTCTGTGACCCAGCTTTTGGATTTAATCCTCATTTATAACACCTTTCCGTCCTTTTTCCTCTATTAGCACCTCTTTAATAGCGATTGGCTAGAATAGTTAACCAAATACTTTTGATTTCTAGCCCATGATAAAAAATGTCAAGTTTGTACCTGTAATATATCATATGACATTAGCATACATATTTATAATATGGCTAGGGAGTAGACCTGTGATTTCATTGATATAGATCAGTGATGGCTAACCTTTTAGAGACTGAGTGCCCAAACTGCAACTCTCACATTGTCTGTGAGCCACCCCCACCCCTTACCTCAGATAGGGGAGGGAAGAAGTGCTCCCATTGCGCTGCTGGGCAGAAGGGTACATCATGTGAGAAATATCCTCAGGCGTGGTGGAGAGGGGCAGGGGAACATCCCCTTCCAGCACACATGCCATAGGTTCGCTGACACAGGTCTAGTGAATACCCAGACAAGGAAGGTCTCTCTACTAATGTAAGTGGGCTGTTTTTCTACCACTCATACCTTAAAGAGGTGTTCTAAGAGATTGTGATTTGGGGATTATGTCTCAAAGCCAGAACTTGAACCCTGGTCCTTCTGGTTTCAAGACCTTCTCTCTAATCAGGCTATACTGTTTTTTGTGAAAAGATTATATAATATAACACAATACATTATATGATGTATGTATTGTTATATTCATATGTTATGAGTATTTCTATAAGATATACAAAACAAATGAGATGAGTATGAGCAATTAAAATGCATTTTAATTAACAACAAATACCTTTTGTTAATAATATTTTAGTGAGAGCAATGTAATTGAATATGCTTATTATTTTTAAAAATCTTGCCTTTTTTAATCCATTCATCAAAAGGACTAGTTCAGAGTTCATCATATTTTATACTTTATTTTAATGATTGTCAAAGTAAAAAAAAAGATATTTCACATACATACATATATAAATGGAAGAAGTATACATATTATGAATTCACAGTACTCATTTTTTTAATCCAATCTACCAATTATGTTGGCTATTGTAGAAATTAAGCTGTTCAGTTTCTCTCTTTATTAATGTCAGTCTGTTGAGTTAACAAACTATGCAGATGATAGTAGTCTCATATTTTTAACAAATAGGTTCCAAGTCCCCTGAAACTCTTAGCTTGGAATATTTTTAAATGGGTAAGAAAATTTTTTTTGTTTGTTTTTTTAAGTATGTAAATATGTGTTTTTATAAGTTAGGTGACTGTGTATTGAGTGTTGAGCATGAAATCAGAAACAAATCTAACCTTAGATACTAGCTATGTGACGTTGGGCTAATTACTTAACCTTTGTCTGCTTCAGTTTTTTTTCCAACTGCAAAATGGGGATTATGATAGTACCTTCCCACTGGGGTTCATGTGAGACTCAAGGCATTGTGCCTTGTACATAATTGATAAATGCTAGCCATATCATCATCATCATCATCATCAGTGATACTCTCAATGGTAGAAGATATATTTCACATCTTTGAATTATTTTTACTTGACTTGTCTTTAGATCATAGTTTTTGCCTTGACTAGTGGCCAAAGAAGAGTTTTTGCTCAGTATAAAGAAGTATTAGCCCTGACATTTTCTTATTTGTATATGATTGCATTATTGGTGTTACTTTCAACCACTTATCCGTTTTGTAAGGCTTAGTTATTTAAAACTAGATAATATAATCTGTAACTCTAATTGGGAAACTGTAAAGTGTAATTGATATTATAGTAAGCTAAAAGTGAATGAATGAATTGAGGGTACCCTTTTCAACCTCTTCACATTCTGGAAACATCACTCTTCCCACAGGATACCTTTCATACCTTGACATGATTGAGTGATGGCACCAGACTTAATATCTATATTTTAAGTGTTAATAAGTGTTAAATTTTTTAGAACAATATAAATATTTTTAAAAGAATATGAATACAGTTTCCACTTTTTTCTTCCCACATCCCAATCAATCACCTTGTACCCCCTGAAGATCTTGTTGCATCCAGAATAGAATTTCTTGGTGTGTGCTTGATCTGATTCATCTTCACTTCATTTGCCCCAAGGCCATTTCTGTTTCTACTGTATATACTCCAAATGTTTTTGTTAACAAAAATAGTTATAGGAATATTCCCACTTTCAAAAGGTATTTATTGCCAAGAAAAGAGGAAATAAAGTTAGCTTCTGAAAATTTTTTTTTCCTTTCATTATTGTATCACAATTTAAACACCACACCTTTGATCCTATGGTCCAGCAATAAGCACAGTTCCTGGAACATAGTAGGTGCTTAATAAATGTTTACTTATTGACTGGTAAAACAACTTGAGGGAAATGAAAATAGTTTCAAATACATTTCTATAATATCCATAAGCAATTTACCCATATCCCCTTGCTTTAGTGTTAACTACCTGTACATGTAAGGTATTTGATAATTTGAATTATTTAATTAATTTAATCTCTTATTATATTATAATTAAATAAATTATGATAATAAATTAACTAATTGAAGTAATTGGTAATAATACGTCTACCATAAATCAGGCACTGTGGTACAAAAGCAAAATAAAAACCAATTTCTAGTTAAGAAAAAGTTTCTGACAGCCCTTGGTGAATGAAAACAGGGGACTGAGACCTCTTCAATTTTTTTTTCACAGTTTGATAACTATATCATTCATAAACAGTTCCCATATATTTCTTTACCTTACTGATTTTCTTCATGATCTATTCTAGACTAGAGTAGAAAATTTTCAATTTTGAGGTAGAATAATTTTAATCTTCATTTGTGTTGATAAATTAATATCAGTTTATAAATAAAAACAGTTGAGATTTCCATTTGGTTGCTCTCAAATAACCTAATTAAAATAGTATTGATCAAGTAGAAAATCTAAAGTTAGTTATTCAATTATATGTACTAATGTATTACTTTTATTATTTTCTCAGTTTAAAGAATGTGATAATGAGACTCATAAAAACAGTGAAAGAGTGAAAGTCAGAAGAGATGATATTTTTGATCATGGAAAATTAAGGAAATGAGAGATACACTGAAGGATTCTACTTTGTGTTTATTAAATCTAAGGATGATAACTTACCATCCTCAGGCACATACTAATAAATGTTGAATAATTGTTAGTATTGTTTATTTGTCCAATTAGCCTATATCACCAATACATATGTAACACACTCACATGATTCTCTTATTCCTCTAAAACATGATTAACAAGATTGAAGATAACACCTTTTTGGTTTATGTTATTTTTTGTTTTAAAGTCTAATAGTAAAGAAGCATTTGTCTCATAAGCTTGACTTATGGAATAAAATTAATCCTTTTTGTATTCAACAAATAATATGTAGGATTATATCTTTAACTATTTTCTTCATCATTGAGAGTGGAACCTCCACATTTGGACCTTGCAAAATAGAAATAGAAATTGCACTATGGAAGATGAAGTGAGGATGCATGAGTGAGCTTATACTAAGGACCTGTCTGCTGAATGTAACAGTATCATCAGCTTATTAAGCAATTATTTTATAAGTTATTGCATTGAAAAAGGAATACCAGACAAATGGGCAAAAATAATCACAGGTAACTGATTATTATAAAGAAAGTTACTAAGAGGACATACTGTCTATATATTATTTTCATCTTCTTTATACATTTTTATGACAATGATCCTTACACATATGGAAGGTATCCTTAATGAAAATATGAAAAGACAACAGCCATACTCCTGGAAATGACTGATATCAGACCACATGTTTTAGTCACATAGCCAACTGGAAAGCAAAGATAGATCATTCCATAAAATCCTCACAGAAACTAGAAATTCTTCTTCAGTAACACATCATGATTGAGTTGAACACAAGGAGAGGAGATCAATGAAAGATATTTCTGGGTCTATTTTTGGAAGGTGTCTCTGCCTCTTTTTGGAGAAAGATTGAGAAGTGAAATTGTCTTTACAAGATGAAAATCACTAATATATCATGGAAACCCAAACCATTAAAATGTCCCTCCAAAGGTATAGGTGGCAGAGCTTAATGTTCTGCTCAAAATTATCCTGGGGCTCCATGACACATTTGATGAAAAAAAAAAATATTTGTCAATGTATCCAAATAGTGAAGAAGCAGATAATCTGAAAGATTGCTGAGACTGGTCTTTAACTTACAACCTCTAGTATCCTGCCACAATTCAGAGTAGTAGTATTCATGCTACCTGCAAAGGTTAAGAAGCAATATGAATTTATCTAGAAGCAAGAGGAAGCTACAAGGCATCCCTGAGGAAGAGACAGAATAGTTAAGAAACTGTGCTATCAGAAAATGGGGAACCTCTTTGCAAAGAAAAAGTAAATCCTAGGAGCAGAATGCTTTGAGAAGATCTAATCTCCAGGAAAAAAAAATCATCATTTTGTTGGATTATACAGACAAGGAAAACCCAAGTTAATTTCTGCTCAGAGTTTGATAAACAAATCTATAATTGGGAACTCTTCACTCAAGCCATTTATCAGATCATCTTTCTAAAATATCATCCTGGGTGAATGACTATAACCTAAGAGAATGTAACATGGTAGCAAAATCCAGAAAAATATAATTTGAGATTTTTTTGGAGAATTTTTTATCAAATTCTCAAATTATTTCAAAGATAGTCTCCTTCAAAGAACCCCAAACATTGAAATCTTACTAGACTTGCCCAGTGATTATTCTTTTACTGAAATTTCTGGGATTTTTAAATGACAGGATATATTCAAGGATGGTTTGATATGGTCAGCAATTGATGTAGAGGAAAGGAATGAAGTCTCAAAGATATCCTCATTTTTCAGGAAAAAATAAAATATTTTAAATTCTGGGTTTGGGATTGAAATAAAAATATCTCTTAACACTTATTTCTATATTCCTCTTGCCTAGTTTCTATAATATTCCAAAGTTATGTTTTGTAATTTGGAAAGAGAAAACTGATTGCTAATGATAAATTCATTTTGCAGAGAAAGGAGAAAAGGTTTTCTTCAGTAAAACATTGATTGACCTGAACACAAGGGCAGGGAATTCATGGTAAAGAGTTTGGAGTCTTTCTTAGAAAGAGGCTTCTCCATCTTTGGGAGAAAGAATGAGAAGTGAAATTATTGTCATAAGGGGAAAACATTACTAATATAGAAAACTAAACCTTAAAATGTTACTTCAGAAGCAAAAAAAAAAAGACGATCCCTTCTTTCTTTATTATTTGCATATCAGAATGTATATTTATGTAGCCAGATTAAATATCTTGGGCTGCATTCTGCTCAGTCTTTAGTTTGGTTTTAGTTTCTGTTGCATATTTGAAAATTTTATGGTTAATACTGACCCAAGTGATAATTATGCCTAATCTGAAAAATTTTAATTCCTTGCTTCTCATTATACCCTAATGATTCCAACCTTTTAAAACTCAAGTTAAAATGGAAACATCTTTTGTAGTAAAGACCATAAAAGGATAAATTTGCATTTAGGTGTATAAGAATAAAGCAAAGGTGCAATTTGTTGTTCTGTCTGTGCTTTCAGGTAGGGTGTTGATTTTTTATTTTGTTTTTGTAAATAGGCTGATTTTTGGAATCTACAATTTCTTCTCAGATTTCTTTCACACTTAAGTTACCATAGAGCAGAAGAATATATTTTTACTGTTCAAAGATGAAAAAACACATTAAGTAAATTGTCATTCAGTGATAGCAGTTTATTAGTAAATACATTCATTCATATGTGGTTTAAAATGAAAAAAATTAATAACCTGAATGCTCTAAGAAATTTTGTTGTATTAGAATACTCCCTCAAAGTTCTTATTTTTACATATTGCCCATGGGATCATGAGAACATTTAGCTAGGTCTAGTTTCTCAGTTGCAACATGGTAAGTGTTGATCCCTAAACAGTTGTTTTTCAAGAAATCAAATATTATAGTAGTGATTATGAAGCACTCTTCTGAAATATAGGAAATGTTATCATCATCATAGATGTGTGTCATTGGGAATTTAGTCATTTTGTATGTTGCTACTGTTGCTACATCTTCTCTTAGTCCTTCCTATTCACTGGATTTAGAGTCATAACATTTAATTCAAATCCCTCTGTGTTACCAGTGTGACCTTAGGTCATTTAATGACTCAGGGTTTCAGTTTCAGGACTAAGCCTGAAATTGTTCCAGTACAATTCTCAGTACTCCAAATTCACTCTTTTTGTGTGTCCTAGGGATTTCTCTTCTCAGTTCTAAGAAATGTTGTCTATTACCATCAATGGAGTTTTTATATTTAACCTTCAAGATTTACTAGCTTTAACTAATTAATTTATGCATGGCTTCAACACCAGCAATTCTCTATCAGGCTTACTGGAGAAATTTTGTTCATGTCCATTTTTTTTCTTTTTTTCTTTCTTTAGCAGAGGAAATATTGCTATATTGCATAGTACAGTATATAAGATCTGGATACCTATATTTGAGTATTAAAAGTTAGTTTTTAGTTTTTTGGAAGCCTGAAAGATTATAAATTTTGCTGCTTTCCAAAAAGCAAAGTAGCTTTTTGAGGGTCTGGTTTCCCTTCTCTAGAAAAGGGACCTCCAAATGCCTTCCAAGAACTATGGGGACATTCAGATAAAAGAATCTGTGCTAGCCATCAGAACAGCCTACAATTTAAAAGTAACACCAGAAATAACAGCAAAATCAAACCTACTGCAATGAATTATTCATGTAGTCTAATTTGGCTATATCTTTATTACTACAGTAGAGGCTAGAGACTATTATCTTTAACTAGATACTATTTTCTAACATAATAACATCAACAATAATGAGCTAGCATTATTCTTTTGTGAATTGGAGGTACTGTGATTCCTTAAGGATGGAGCTGGGCTTCAGCTTTAAAAAAAGAAAGTTTAAAAAATCCACCAAAAAATTAGCAGTAAAAAAGGTGCTGAAAATGTTGAGGAACTGGTTTCTTTATGTGGAATTTGCAAAATTCTTCATTTTGATAGAAGAATTGCTTAATTAATTGTGAGTTTTTTAGTTTTTTTCCCCCCAAATGTCTTTTCATTGTTTTGTTCTTCTGATTTAACAAAACCCTCAAATAAATTTACCTGGTGGTGTGTGTGTGTGTGTGTGTGTGTGTGTGTGTGTGTGTGTGTGTGAGAGTGAGTGTGTGTTTTGAAGAATTTCAATACCTCTTATACAATTTCTTGTTTATTATGACAATATTTCTGCCTTAGGTAGGAAGGAGGCATCTAGCACTGAATCTATTATTTGCAGGTAAGAAAATTGAGATTTTTTTTCTTTAAAGGTAGTAGCTGGCTTTCTGTAAGCAATGCTGTAGAAACTCCTGACTAATGCAGAGACTGTGAAACAAAAAGTAAAATATTCAAGTAAAACTTGAATATTTATCATTTAGTTGTTTAAAGTATCTCAGGAGAGGTTTTGGATATATGTAGCAGGTACGGAAAAATTAAACAATCTTTGTTGACATTTTAGATTTAGAGAAAGAGCACTCAGAAATTTCAATAAGCACTTGTTTATTAATTGTCCAGAAGCACCAACTTTGTTAGGATATTATTTTTGTTGGCATTGTGCATATCTCATTGTTAGCCATTTAAGAGTTTTGCCTTAAAGTTTAGCTATAAATTTATTTCGACACAATGAATGTGTAATGATATTTAAAATGCATATGACTTTCCTAGTAAAGTTTGTTGATGTAACTGTTCAGATGGAACATGAGTGTCCTTGAAAGGAAGAGGATCGTCTCCCTGAAGATCTGTTTATTTTTTCAGTAAAGAAAGAGTAAGTGAACCTCTCCAAAATGTTTTACTTTGGCATTTGGATTTTAAACTTATTGACCTTCTAGCTAAATGGCACATAGTAAATATGAGGAGGTAGTTTGAGTGGGAGGGGGAGAATGAGTATTTTTTCCATAATTCATGCTTGAATAACTCACAGTTATAAAGCATTTAAAAATTTGCTCACAACAATCCTTTGTAGTAGGTAGTGTAAATAGGATTCTCACAAATTTATATCTTACTTTATTAGAAGTCATCTGGTTTAGAGGTTCTCAATCTTTTGGTCATGGACCTTTTGGTGATCTGATGAATTCTTTTGACACCCTTCCCTTCTCAGAATAATGTTTTTAAATGCATAAAGTTAAATACTTCAAATAATAAATGAAGCCAATTATCTTGACAGATAACAAAATATTTTAAAAGTTATGGATTTCATATTAACAATCCATACTGTAGTTCAACTCCTTCCCTTTATAAATAAGGAAATTTAAGCTCAGAAAGGTTGGGCTTTAGGCATTGCCAAGACTTGTCAGAGCCCAAATTATGAATTGAGATCCTCTCATCCCCAAACAAGTTCTTTTCACATTAAGTGCCATTGCCTCTTCAAATTGTGCCTAACAGAGATGAGGTAATGTGAGAATTGTTAAAAACTAGTCATTGTCAGAGGGTAGATTCGAATGCAAATCTCTAGCCTCTAATGATAATTTCCTGTATACACAGCAGCAAAGTTCTTAAGCCTCACATATTTGTGGTACCTGGCCAAGAAACATGGGCTGCCAATACCACGAAAGAGGAAGGAAAGTTTGAGACTATATATACATATTGACACTAGTATATATTGCTGTTGTTTAGCATTTCCGTTCCACTCTATAAAGGTACAAGCACTCTTTGTTTATCTTTCTTCATAATAGCCTTTTGAGGTATGTTGATTTTGTAATCTTGCAATAAAAATTAAGAAAACTGAAACAGGGAGATGAAGCCACTTGTTCAAGGTTATACAGTAAGTTACTAGTTGAAGTGCCAGCACAGTGTACATAAGCCTCCAGTCTTTTCTGTGCTTTTTTTCAAGTGGAAGTAGCATTGTCATAAAATGACTGAGTTTGAGTCCTGCATTTCTTTCCCCTTCAGCTTCCCAGAGCCTGGCTGGAAAAAAAAATGAGCTGACTTTTATTATTTTTTTATTAAGATTATTTTATATTTACATAATCGCAACCCAAGTAGAGGTGATGCTAATAGGCAGAGACAAACATCTGCCAGGGGAAAATATGTGCTCTGTCAATTGAGGTGATCCATTTGCCCTTGGCTTGAGTCCTTAGGGTGCTTTAAGATCCACAGTGTCTTGATTCCCACGTAGTCAGTATGCCTAGTATAGCTTCTTGCCATTTATATTTGGAAAAGAAGGACATTGCTAAAGTAATCTATTCCTTTGTAAACTTTAGTTGAATTAATGAAATGTAACCTATTTTCAGTATTTACCCTCAACAGCAGTCTATTGGCCATAGCATATCCTGAACAAACTAGGGTGACACAAACCACACACAAAAGCAGCTGAAGGTTTTTACTGATTTGTCTTTCAGCAGGAGGCTGCATGCTATGGTTTAAAAAAAAAAAAAGAATGGTGTTAGGATTAGGAGAACTGGGTTTTTTTTTTTACCTTGGTTTTGCTCTTTACCAGCTGTGTATCACCTTGAACCCATTTTTAATCTCAGTGGCTATTAGTTTCTTCATCTGTGATATGGGAATAATCCTTTTACTAGTACCTTACAGGGTTGTGCAATAAAGGCTGCTAGTACCATTTATCGGTCTTTATTTAGGGATTCCTATAGACTTCTTTAGCAGGAAAAAGAAGAATTTTTTAAACTGCAATTTTGCATACCGTTCAATACCATATCCTGGAGTTGAGTGGGGACTGCCAGAAAAGAACTTCCTAAAATGAAATTTAAATGAATGTTTCTATTGACAACTTGCACCAGATAAGTTCACCTTCCATTAGCTAATTTGCACTATAATAAAACCACTTCATTTTGACTATACATATCCCAATATCTTTAAGTGACTATTAAAATTTGTTCTTAATAATAAAGGTCTTCCTCTCAGACCTATGGAAAAGGGAAAAACTTATGTCCACAGAAGACATAGAGAACATTATAAGATATAAAATAGATAACTTTGACTACATTAAATAAAAAACTTCTGTACAAACAAAACCAATACAACCAAGATTAAAAAGCAAACAAAAATCCAGTGAAGGTTTTTATAGCAAGTATCTCTGAAAAAGGCTTCATTTCTCAAATATAAAAATAACTGAGTCAAATTTATAATAATATACATCATTCTGCAATTGACAAATGGTCAACGGATATGAACAGACAATTCTGAGATGAAGAAATTGACTGTCCTTAATCATATAAAAAAGTGCTCCAAATCACTATAGAAATACAAATTCAAACATCTTTGAGGTCTAAGTTGACTCCATTTGTACTAAAAAGTCAAAAAAAAAAAGGAAAATTATAAAGTTTGGAGGGAATGTGAAAAATTGAGACACTAATACACTATTGATGGAATTGTGAACTTCTACAACCATTCCGGAGAGCAAATTGAAACCAAGGGGCCATAAAACTGTTTCTATCTTTTGACTGAGCAATTTCATTATTAGATCTGTATCCCAGAGGCATAAAAGACAGGGTAAAAATCCTAGTTATATAAAAAACTCATTTATAACAGCCCTTTTTGTGGTGCCAAAGATTTGGAACCTGAAGTGATCAGCAATTGGGGAATGGCTGAGCAAGTTTTGTTATATAATTGTAATGGAATACTGCTGTGCCTTAAAAAAAGGCAAACAAAACGTTTACAGAAAAACCTGGAAAGATTTATATGAATTGATGCAAAGCAAAGTGAGCAGAACCAGTAGAATGTTGTACACTTTGATAACAATGATGTATGATGATCAACTGTGAAAGACTTTACTGTTGTCCACAAGACAAGAATTTGGGACAATACCAAGGAATTCATTACAAAAATGGATGTCCACTGCTATAGAAAAAAATAGACAGAATCTTTTTTTTTTCTCTAGTATGAGTGATATGTGTCTTGTTTTACAATATGTTGAACATGAAAATATGTATTATTTGATTACATATACAACCTATATCATATTGCCTGCCATCTTGGGGAGGCAGGAGAGATAGGGAAAAGGGAGAGAACATGGATAGCAAAATATCAGAAAATGAATATTAAAAATTATATCAATGGGTAAAAACTGAAAGCATTCTCTATATCTTATATTATGGAAACTATTAATTTATGATTATTCAAATGTATTAAGTATACTATATACAGTCTGGTAACAAAAACTTTTATCATGGTATTGGATTATCTGCTTTGGACTCAGAATGTACCAACTGATATTTTAGTAACATTGTTCAAGTTTCATCATTGTAGAAATAATGAAACACAAAGAAATTTTCTAATATTGAGTTTTCAATTTGTATTTTAAAGGAAAAAATTAATCGTAGAAGTTTTAAAGTTTATATATATATATATATTTTATTAGTTTTTATTTTATTATCTATCAGTGACAAATGATAGAATGAATATAATTTTTAAAAGTATTATTTTAAAGTAAAAATATAAAAAAATTGTGGTGTTTCATTATCTCCATTTATAATGGATTAAAAGAATTCTCAAAAAGCCATTGCCTTTTGTAGATTATTTGGTGATATTTAAGCCCTATTGAATATTTGGTTATATACATGAATATAGTTATGCAGGTAATATACATATATATGGTAATAGTCATATTTAGTAGGTATATATGGGTACATATATAGTAATATGCATGACCTATTTACAAACAAAATTATATAAGTAAATAATAAGTAAAAGGAGTAAAAAAACAAATAAGGAGCAATATTGATTAGGATTAAAATGTAACTGAAACACTTGTGAAGCTTGAAAATTTGTGTGGAAAAATTAAGAAAGGGTTTTAATTTTTAAGTACTATCCAATGAGAGATCAAATTTTAGGACTAAGTTGGTCCAGTTGTTTTTCAGTTGTGTTCAACTCTTCATGACCCCATTTGGGATTTTCTTGACAAAGATAATGGAATGGTTTGCCATTTTCTTCTCCAGTTCATTTCACAGATTAGGAAACTGAGGCAAACAGGGTTAAATGATTTGTCTAGGATCACAGAGCTAGTAAGTGTCTGAGATCCCTTATCATCTAAGAAGATGAGTTTACTTGACTCCAAGCCTGGTTCTCTATCCATAGTACTACTCAACTGTACCCTACAAGGAGTAACTTGATCACTATTTTGAAAATTGGCACTTTTGTTAATGCTATTATTTACAGAATTGGACAGAAAAATGTTTTTAAATAATATGAACAATTTCCCATATTAGCTTATTATTCATGGATGAAGCAATGGGTCACCTCAGTTTTAGTTTTGACTCAGACTTAAGGAAGCTAAGATTAACCATCTCCTTGCCTCAGTTTCTTTATCTGTAAATTGATGGAGATGAGACAGTTATTCTCTAATTGCTATTCCAGCTCTAAGGCTCAGTGGTTTATCTGATGCTGGATAACAGCGTGCTATGTCTATGTGAATTTTTTTAAGTTTGTTTACTTGTTTAAATGGAAAAACTTTAAAGCATTTGAGATATTTTTTCATAGGAACGTTTCTAAATATTTCTAAAATGTATTCAACTACTCTTCCTCCTTAGGGGATTTTAAATATAATTTAACTTTTTCTTGAGGACTCAATTATTCTACTGTGATGCCCTCAGGGACCATTGAGGTGTTGAATATGACTGTTTAACCTTAGCCTAAAAAGGCCACATCCTGCCAGGTTGTCATAGTTCTTCTGTTTCTTTCCTGTGATATCAACTGTCACTTCTCCCTGCTGTCAGTGTGCCCTGTTATTTCTAATCTTCTGCTTTATTTTATACATTGTTTTTTGGGTGGCTCCCAAACTCTCACGTAAATGGAGGGTATAGGTTTATACAAGCTGTTTCTTCTGTTCAAAGGTCTCTTTTGCTCCTCATTTCAGGTTTTCTTCTTGCTGGTTGACATTCCCTTGGAATGTCTCTAGACCTCTAGAAGAAGTGAGGCGTTATTGTGTTAGAGCTTTAAATTTTCCTTTGTCACTTGTCTCATGCAGTCAATCAACAGATAATTGCTGAGCCTCTATTATGTGTCCAGTGCTATACAGCCCTAGAATTCTGCAGCAGAAATTTAATTGCTATTTGATAGACGTGATTGCATTCAATTAATTTCAGCAAACATATCCTGAGTTCCTACTATGCTACTATGGTAGGCTCTGAATCAAACAGTAGATATATAAAGATACAGGTAAATAGAGATAACTTAGTATCCAGTGGGTGAGGCTGAGGGGAAGGAAGAAATAAATGCATAGGCAAATGTCATATAAGTGAGCAAGTTATCTGAGAATGCTGCTATGTTATTCTAGTCGTATTATTAAAAAATAAACTTTTAGATAGCCCCTCTTCCTTTGACTTCCATAATACTGCTCTCTCCTGGTTCTCTTCCTGCCTGGCACTTTGGGATCTACTTTGCTGATTCATTGCCATTTTCTTTCCCCACCCCCAATGTCAACACTTGGCACTATTCTTTCCATATACTATTTCTCTTGTCCTCTTATCAGCTTCCAAGGTTTCCCTTATCAGTTCTGTGCATGCGACCCTCAATGCCACATATCCATGCTTCATCATTTCCCCTGAACTCTAGACCCATATGAGCAGTGCCTATTGGGTCTCTCTTCCTGGATGTCCCTCTGACTTCTTAAACTTAATATGTCCAGAACAGAAATCTTTTTAAATTGGTACCTCCTTGAGCATCCTCATTTCTTATGATAATAATGATTTATGCTTATAATAGGCTTGTATTTTAAGTCTTGTAAAGCGTTTTGATCACAGCTATCCTCTGAAGGAGGTATTGCAAATACTTTTATTTCCATTTTGCAGGCACAGTAGCAATGCCGGATGACTTCTCGAAGGTTATCCAGCAAGTAAGTGTCAAAGCAGAGATTCAAAGTCAGGTTTCTGTTGGCTCTATATCCAGTGTACCATCACTCTGCCACCGTGTAGACCTGAACCTCTAAATCGTCTTCCATTCTTCCCTATTCCTCATTCTCCACATCAGATGCTTTTGATTCCATAATGGCTATGAATTTTGGTCTCCTTCTTAGCCTCTTTGTGACTGCCCTACCTAGTTTAGGCTTGGTTGCTTCTTGCCTAGACTATGCAGTCATCCTTTGAATGATTTCTGTTGCCCGTCTCTCTCCCATTCCAATCCATATTTCACCCAGCTTAGGAATCTGGGCATGTAATTCTCCTCCTCAGAAACCATTAATGTTACCTTGCTGATGACTTTAGTTCTCTCAGCCCCATTTAGTGCTGTCCTCCCCAATTAACTAAAGTTGGAGCTGGGTAGGGACTGGCTGCTTTCCCTTGGTGGCTGTTTCTACCTTGTCTTTCCCATCCTACCTGCTTACCTGCTGGCTTGTTGTCATCTACTGAGCTTCCTGGTGTGATCCTGAACCATCTGGACCATCTGTCTGTAGTCCTTCTAGATCCAGGACTTCTCCCTCCCTCTCTATTGTCCTGCCAAATTGTCAAAACTCACTACTTCTATCCATCAAAAGGGGGAAGGGGGTTAGTGTAGGTTTATCTATATTAGGGGCTGGGATCTTTAGACAGATAGATAAGGATTAGGTTAGCTCAATATCTGTGAAGATTCTTAGAGACAAGACATTTAGATCTGGGGGAGGTTTAGGTAGTTGTTATTAGCTTAGAATTATCCAAATTCCCTTTTCACCTTCCTTGTCATAATAAATCCAACGTCCTCCTTGTTTAAAAAAAAAAGGGAACAAATAAAACTTTCCTCTACCAGGAAGCCAGGGTCTGCCTGGACACTTGGCCATCTCTGCTACCTTTACTCCACCTGCAATAACTATTCATTAAACCTGGGACTTGACTTACAGGTACCATCTCCTCTATTGTCTCATGCCCATTAGCATGTAGGGTTAAGAAAAATTACTATCTGAATTTCAATAAAACCTTTGTTTAATTGATTGATGAGATTAAACAATATCTTGATTTAGTTGGTACAGCCAACAAACAGTTAATTACTATTCTTCAATTTAAATCTTTATATCTTTGTGAATTTTCATTTTAGCTGTGAAAACCATTAAGATTAAGTATTTTAAAATAAACTGAACCTAGAAATAGAATTTTGATTGCTGTATCACAGTGTTAAAACTGGATCTTCAAAAATAGTGAAACATTAAATCATACTGCCTGCTAAAACATTAAATATTTTTAGTGATTGAAAGTTTTTTTTTAATTACTAGTAAGGCTTAATTATTTTAAAATAATTATTTCATCCTTATCACATCATTTGTAGTTTATCTGTTTTTATAATATGCATACTATAGAAGTACTTCAATATACTAGTGCATGTATCTAATCTATATATTAATATTATAGTTTTTATAGCATTCAAAACAAGTTAGTTCAGTAGCATATGAACTTAATTTATAAATATATGTAATTGGGGAAGTGATCAGTTTTTTTCTAAGGTAGTATTTGATCAGAAAAGTTGAAGAGACTAAGACCACTGGCCTAAATGAATATAGTTATAATAGTTTCATGAACATAAACAGAGAAGTCAAGGGAGGATAGCATGTGTAGGAAATGAAGATGACTTGAATTTTAGGAATAAAGACTGAAATGCCACATAATATAGAGAGAGCATTTATACAGATGAGTCAAAATGTGGGGAGAGGTTGGAGTAGAAATATACATTTGGGAGTAAATCATAGAAATTATCATTGGAGCCATGAAATTGGCAAAATTACATATGTGTGTGTGTGTGTGTGTGTGTGTGTGTGTGTGTGTGTGTGTGTGTGTGTGTAGTGCTTTAATGTTTAAATGCACTCTACAAAAGTTACATGATTTTAATCCTCTCACAACCCTGGGACATAAGTGCTATCATTATTCTCATTTTCCAAAAGAGAGGTTAAGTGACTTGCTTAGGTTCACACAGCCAGTAGGTGCCTTATTTTGAATTCAGGTTTTTCTGATACTTGGTCCCATGCTCTATCTACTGCCCCACCTAGCTGCCACATCAAAGGATAGTGTATAAAGGGAAGAAGAGGTCCAAGGCAAGAACTTGGGGGGATGCTTACTTTTAAAATTTGGAAGTAAAATCGAGGAACCACTTAAGTGTACAGAGGGGGAGCCATAAGAATATATTGTCAGAGAAAACACTGAAAGAAAGTGGGGGCATTTTCAGGAATTTTCTAAAATTGTTATTTTGTAAATAGCTTTGGCTACTAAAAAAATCCCTTTTGGTTGCATATAATTGAAAAGCACCCCCTGTTCAGAAGACACTTTTTTGTAGATGAGGTTTATCAGCAACCAGATTTCCTTGGCAAGGTTATAATTGCCTATTAAAGTAATGGGTACTCTTCATTGTTCACTGTTATCTGAAGAGGCAGAACTTGTGTCTAATTTCATTTAGCCTCACAGGGTAAGGCAAGCCTCAAGTCCTGAAAGAATAAGAAGCCAGTAAGAAGAACCTTGGAAGAAAGTTGTCAACTTTCATGCCTCTCAGAAGCCCAGCTATTAATACTCAGAAAATTCACTGACAAGATATTAATTAGGTTTATAGTTATTGATTTTTATGGTTGTACTATTTTTCCAGATTTTTGAACACTTAAAATTATGATTTGAGTTCCCCACATTTCACATAAATAACCTTTGATTAAATCCTAACAAGACAAAAATGAGGAAAATGAAATTGATAGACCAAGATAGAGTAATACTTCTCTCTTAGTGAAGAAGATGTTCATAATGATAAACTTCTGCGTCCTGAATTTTATCAACAAAGCTAGAAATAATGTACAAATACATGGAGATGCATTTTAGGATGCCAACTAAAGTGGATTATGCTCCAAAAATAGCCTTTCCAGCCTTATCTCCCATAACTGTCTTATCTGAATCTTACCCTCTAATTAAATGAGACCACTCATGAACCTCAATTCAGCAAACATTTGCTGAATGTGCAAGGCATGGGGCTATGTGTTGAGGATACAGTGACAAAGATACATAAGCTTCTGTCCACCCAAATGTTTACCTTTTACTGGGTAGGAGTGGGGGTGTGGGGATCCATATGCACTCAAATAATTATATTAAATGGAAAACTGAGGAAAGGGGAAATGCTAATGAATAGGGGGATTGTTAGAAGCTAGCCCACAAAGGTGGGTACTTGAATTTGACTTCAAAGGAGATGCAGAGGAATTGCATTTCATTAGTGAAAGATATTCCTGTGAAGTCTTTGAGATAAGAGATAGAATGCCAAATTTGGTGCTGGGCAAGTAAATCTATTCTCACTGAAAAGCTGAGTTGGTGTAGGGACTTCATGCCACATTCTCTACCTGGGGCAATCTCTCCCATTTAAATCATAGGGCCATAGATTTAGAGATGGAAGGGATTTTAGAGGCCATAGATTCAAATCCCTTGATATGTAAAATATGTGGAAACTGAGAGATAAGGGAGGTTAAGTGACTTGCCTAAATTCACTAGGCCAGTGTCTAAGGTGGGATTTTGACTGTTTTTTTCTGATTCCTAAATTCAGTATCCTTTCTTCAATAACATACTATTCAGGTCAAAGTTGTACCTATAAATTCAACTTTTTTTTAATGGTACCTAGACTCCGAAATATTCATTGATCACCTCATAGAAGAGTTGTTTATTAGTCTCCAAACTCCTATAATTCTTTGTTTTACTCTTATTCAGCATTTAATCATATTTCAAGGACAGAAATGCCAGTATGCTGGAGAAACTGGGATTGAATTGGGATGATTTATGCACAAAGAGAGGTTGCAAAGAGAAGAACCTTCTCATCGAGTCATATAGAGGTGAAGGCAGAGAGAGTGGCAGAAAGTATCTGGGAGACATGAGTTGAGGAGAAGGAGGAGAGAAGAAGAATCTCTCTGTGAATGGCCTTATTTTTCCCCCCAATGAAATAAAAATACAGTTTTCAGCTGAAAGAGTAGGAGGAAGTGAAACTGGGAACTTTGAGGAAGGATGAAAAAGTTTGGAAGAGCTGCTGTAGTGAGTGTGATGGTAAATCAATTAAGGAAGTAAAAAAGAATTGTCTAGTAGCAGAGAGGGCCCACATGAGTTCATGTAACATTAATTTGCAGAAGATCTAGTCAGTGCAGTGTCTTTGTTTGGCAGCATGTATGTAAAGCGTGAAGACAGTGGATAACGGGTGTGATCCAAGGCTGTGATTTGTCAAGGGCGGATCACTGATAGGTTAATGAGACAAGAGATCCAAGAAAAGAGGTGTTGAATTGATTCACTGAGGGGTCAAATTGGAGAAGGGTGATGGAGAGTGTAGTCAGTGCAAGAATGATGTCCAGGCATGGGGAATTAAGAAACTGAGGAACTGATGATCATGGCGAGGAGGACTAAAGCGACAGGACAGTCAAGGAGCTTTCTAAGGAAAAATGGCCAACTAGTATTCTTTTGACTAGTGGCTCTTTGACTTAATAGTTGTTTGTATTCTTCCTTCTTAAATTATATCATATATATTTATTTCAATGTTATCTTGCTGCTGCCCCTAAAGAAAGTGTAAGGTCCTTGAAAGTGATGACTTTTTTTCATTTTGTTTGTGTATTCCTAGGGTTTAACAGTTATTTGAATATTAGTCATTCACGTTGTAATTATCTTGGTGTACCTCCTCATCATTGTCTTACCTGAACTGTTAGGACAACTTTTTAATGGGTCACTTTGACTCAACTTTCTCCCTTTTCTCATCCATCTTCCATTCTGCTGTCAAAGTAATCCTGCACCTCATTATTCCACCACCCAGATTCATAAACATCTTTAGCTCCCTGTTACCTCCCTGAGCAAATACTAAGTCCTTTTTGTTTTAGTCTTTAAAGCCCTTTTTAACCTGACACTTTCCTACCTTCAAGTTTCTTGAATTTTACTTCCCTCCAGGTACTCTATTATCCAATGAACTGATTTTCTTGCTGTTCCTTGCAAACGACATTCCATTTCTAGACTTTGTACCTTTGTACTGGAATACTCCCTTGTCTCACCTCTGCCTCCTTATTTGCCTGACTTCATTTACTATTTAGCTCAACATTTCTTACTTTCCACAAGAAAACTATTGGTTCTACCCACCCTACCACAATACCCTTCTAACTGACATTTCCTTCCATTTACATTGGATATATCTTCCATGTATGTAGTTGGTTGAATGTTGACTTATTAGAACAATCAAGCATGGTCCATGTTTTCCCCCTTTTTTTCTGTCTCTATTGTTTAAGAAAGTGCCTGTCTCATAGTAGTCTCTGAATAAATTGTTGATTGATCATTATGATCACTATTGAACACTACTGTAAAGCAGCTAGTCTTTGAAAGTCTGTAACTCTGGTCAGGTGAAACTTTCTTTTTAGTTAACACCTGACCTATGCTTTGTGGTACAACATGGAACTATTATGCATCTTGCCAGCATTTGTCGTCTTCTACAACACTTATTTCATTTCAATATAGCCTCCTTAAAGAGAACAGGACTGGGTAGGAGGGGCTGGAACAGGACACTTGATTTGGTGAAAAGCTTCCATTTGTATGGTTCAGAGAACTCCAGTATTCTTAGCTTAAATTTGAAGTCTTTTCTGGAAGTTGGACTATGTCCTTTGTCTGCTGGAGAATAATAGTAAGTCAGTTCTGAAATAGACATTCAAAACTGGTTTCAGAGTGGTTTCACTTGGGTCTGTTCTGGTTAAGTCCACCCCTCCAGTTTCTGAATGCCTGTGATACAGCATATGTTGTTTCCTGCTTAGTTTATAGTAGACCAGACCTCTTAAATTATATCTATTATTTTATTAACTGTTCTGGAACCACTGGCATCCTGAAGTTTGTTAGAATTATCCACCAACTTGTGCAGTGAAAAATGAAATTTCTTCAAATGGGGTACAAACAAATGTGAGCAGTTCTCCTTAGAGCAGATTGCTTGCCAGCTTGATACTCTATTTTCCTTCGACTTTATCTCTTACCCTCTTTGAAAGACCCTTTATATGGCATCTCCAGTGGAAAGCATTTCCCAATATCCTGATATCCTTAGTTATTAATGCTCATTTCATCCTCTACTTCTATATAGTTTAACTGTTTAAATGTGATATATGCATATCACATACAAGATAAAATATAACTTCCTTGAGGACAGACTTTTGATTTTTTTCCCTTGTGTCTTCAAGATCTAACACAGTGACTTGAAGATAAATAACAATAGATACTTGTTGTATTGAAATGAATAAATGTGAAGAATTTTGAGCTAAAGTAGAGGTATTTGGTAATATGAGGTTACAAATGGCATACTTATTTGATAGACTTCCATTGCCCTCTTAAAGAAGTGAAATAGGATAACCGATACAATATTTGCCCTGAAAGCTGTACTAAAATGTAGTTGATATTAGTTTACTTATTTTAATTTGTGGCATAAACTGTGCAAACTCGAGACAGAGTGGTTAATTTTGTGCCTTTCTTCCTTCCCTACACCAGTTTGAAGTTGAATGTTAAGCTAAGGAATAGTCTTCTGAAATAGTATTTGTGGCATCACCACATACTGTTATTTGCTTAAGAGCTGTCCTTCAAAACATTTATAATTAAGTTTATGAAATTTAGCTGACATTTTCATTTTGAATGCCTAGAACTTTGAAAATGGTGGTGACGTTAGAAGTTGTCTAATTCACACTCTATCTAAATCATGAATCCAGTCTAATATCCTCAGAAATAAACTTAAATGTATTCCCTAGAGGGATACTCATTGCCACACCTACCCCCACTTCATCCCATCCATGCTAACTGGTAGTGCTTTCCATTTCTGGAAAGCTGTAATTGACTAGAAGCATTTCTTTTTTGTTCAGTTGAATCCTTCCTCCCTAGACCTTCCATCTGATGGTTCTAGTTCTGCCTTGAAGGGCTCATCATAAAAATGAGAACAATTCTTAGTCCCTTGCACGGTTTTTAAATTGTAGGAAACATGGACATTTAAAAGTCATTGATTGTCATAGGCAGGTCAAGCTTCATTTTTAAAAAAGCAATCTCCCTGTTGTTGCTTGAGCTTTGGTGAAGTCGAGAGAACTCTCATTAAAAAACAAAACAAAACTCATCATGACGAATATAGGAAACAAGTTGAAGCCTAATGTAATTTGTACAATAAGGGCTTATGGAGAGAGTATCAAAATTACTTATTTAAATATTTTTCCTATATCATTTTTCTTCTAATGCTCTACTAAAGTAACTTTATTGCCCATTCTCTTTTCAAAATGTTTAAAACATTTTTCTTCTTGTCTGCAGATAATAAACAAATGACAATGCTTGAAGTGAGTTTGAGTTGGGACTGAATTTGTCCTCTTCTGTGAGCATCTATAGCAGTGATGGTAAAACTTTTAGAGTGCCAAGCCCCTCTCCCATCACACACACCCAGACTGAATGTTGTGTCCACCCCTCCCAGACTGAGTACTGTACCCCCCTCCCCCCACCTCCACCATGCCCCCTGGTCACTCACCTTACCACAGAAAGGGGAGGGAGAAAGTGCTCCCATTGAGCATTTAGGCAGCAGAGTGGATGGGTGGAGAGGGGGAAGAGAGTGGCCCAATTGCTCTACTTCCTTCCAGCCCTGCTCCCCTCCAGCTATCTATCAAGCTGTGAGCTATGCTTCCTTCAAACCTAGCTCCTCTACAACCCCACCACATGCTCTCCCTTCCAGTGCCTTACCCAGATAAGGGAGGGAAGAAATGCTCCCATTGGGCTGTTGGGCAGAGGAGGTGAAGTGGGGAATGTTCTCAGGCATATGGAGAGGAGGAGGAGGGGAATAGCTCCACCCCAAGCCCCTCTAACTTTCTAGTAAAAAACTCTTGTGGGCAACTTCAGACATGCCCACAGAGAAGGCTCTTTGGGCCTTTTTGGGCACATGTGCAATAGGTTCACCATCAGTGCTCTATAAGAAAGGGGAAGGGCAACAAGCACTGAGTAGAGTGGTTTGTTCCCATCCCTACTTAGGGTCAGAGCCCAGACCACCTCTTAGAGTCCTATTCTAGGACATTACAGATCTGGCTTGCTGATTTCCCTGAAGAACTATATGTCAGTGTTCCAAAGAAAGCACCTTGTTAGACCTACCAGGGAGATAAGGTAATTTTTGACAACTTGTGATTTTTAACATATAAATATACTTGCTTTAGAATTCAAATCTCCTTGTAAAATGATACTCCACTAAAGTAGAAAGGGACTTGGTCAAGAAGTTAGGCTATATTAAAGTGCCCATTATTTGCAGTGCATTGGATTAGGAGTGGAGGGAGATAAAATGTTTAATACATAATTCTCATAGAGTTTAATTGACAGAACCACTCACAAGTATGATACAGAATGTTACATGAAAGTATAGTCAGAGAGATTTATTCAATTCATTTAAGCAAATACCTGAGCACCTATTATATGAAAGGCATTGTGCTAAGAGGGATACAAGCACAACAAAAGGAAATAAGCCCCACTCTCAAGGAGATTATATTATATAAAGAGCTATGTGAAGTATAGTGCATAAGGTCCATTACTGGCCTTGGGACAAACCGTTCTTTTCTCTGTTACTCAGTATCCTCATCGCTAAAATGAAAAGATAGTACTAGATAACCTCTACAGTCTCTTCTAGCTCTAAGACTCAATGATTCTATTGTAACTGAACATTGTCTGTGATTAAGAGAAATGTACATTTAAACAACATTGAAGTATCACCGTCTACACATTAAGGTGGCAAAGATAGTTAAAAACAGTAAGATTTAATGTTAAGCTTATACAGAAACAGGAACACTGTTATGCTACCTTTAAAGCTGTTACTTGATGCAATCTTTTTGGAAAGTATTCTGGCAACAAGCTATAAAGCTATCCATACCTTTTTGTTCGTTTTCTCTGATGTCATTAAAAGGGGAGAAAAGAGTATTCTTTGTATGTTATGAAATAACCACAATAGCTGTATTTGTCATTGAAAAAAGAAAATAAAACAACCCAGGAAAGAACCCAGGTGCCCAATGATTGGTTAAACAATTGTATGTGAGAATAAAGTTTTCCTACTGCAATATAAATAACAGAAATGAAGCATGAAAAGAACTAAACAAAAACTTAGGTCAAGTGATGCAGAATGAAATCAAAATCAAAATATTTTAATAATTAAGTGCTGGCATTCAAATAAATGTAACTAGCTAGAGACAAAACAGCATCAAACAAGACAAAGTCATAATTTGTGGTAGCCATTGAGGACCTGGTCTTTGCCACTGGAAATTATATATGGACCTGGATTAAAAGAAAAATATAAATTATTCAAAAATTATGTGATCACTGAAAACTAAAAATTTTGTGTCTTCCAAATACCCAGTAAGAAATGACCTAGTGGGTAGAATTATGCATCTGAAGATTGTGATCATTAAGAGATTGATAGATGACAAGTTTCCATGCTACAAATGCACACCTCAAGATATCTTAAAGAAAAATCCACTATTTGATAAAAACTTCTGGGAAAATTGGAAGACAGTATGGGAGTGATTAGGTTTGGATCAACATCTCACACCCTACACCAAGATAAACTCAGAATGGGTGAAAGACTTGAACATAAAGAAAGTATAAGTAAATTAGGTGAACCCAGAATACTATACATATCAGATCTTTGGGAAAGGAAAAATTTTAAGAGCAGGCAAGAGTTTAAAAAATACAAAATGTAACATAAATAATTTTGATTACATTAAATTAAAAAGGTTTTATACAAACAAAACCAATTCAACCCAAATAAGAAGGGAAGCAACAAATTGGGGAAAATCTTCATAACAAGAACCTCTGACAAAGGTCTAAGTTCTCAAATTTATAAAGAGTTGATCCATTTGTACAAAAAAATCAAGTCATTTCCCATTGATAAATGGGCATGGTACATGAATAGGCAATTTTCAGATAAAGAAATCAAAACTATTAATAAGCACATGAAAATGTGTTCAAAATCTCTTTTAATCAGAGAGATGCAAATCAAAACAACTCTGAGGTATCACCTCACACCTAGCAGATTGGTTAACATGACAGCAAAGGAAAGTAATGAATGCTGGAGGGGATGTGGCAAAGTCAGGACATTAATACATTGCTGGTGGAGTTGTGAATTGATCCAACCATTCTGGAAGGCAATTTGGAACTATGCCCAAAGGGCGCTAAAAGACTGTCTACTCTTTGATTCAGCCATAGCATTGCTGGGTTTGTACTCCAAAGAGATAATAAGGAAAAAGACATGTACAGGGATATTCATAGCTGCACTCTTTGTGGTGGCAAAAAATTGGAAAATGAGGGGATGCCCTCCAATTGGGGAATGGCTGAACAAATTGTGGTATATGTTGGTGATGGAATACTATTGTGCTCAAAGAAATAATGAACTGGAGGAATTCCATGGAGACTGGAACAACCTCCAGGAAGTGATGTGGAGTGAAAGGAGAAGAACCAGGAGAACATTGTACACAGAGATGGATACACTGTGTTACAATTGAATGTAATGGACGTCTCCATTAGTGGCAATTCAGTGATCCAGGACAACTCAGAGGGATTTACGAGAAAGAAAACTATCCACAGAGGAAAAACTGTGGGAGCAGAAACACAGAAGAAAAACAACTGCTTGATTACATGGGTCGAGGGGAATATGATTGGGGATGTAGACTCTAAATGATCATTCTAGTGCAAACATCAACATGGAAATAGGTTTTGATCAAGGACACATGTAAAACCCAGTGGAATTGCATGTTGGTTACAGGAAAGGGGGGATGGAAGGGAAAGAATATGATTCTTGAAACCAACAAATAATGTTCTAAATTGAGTAACTAAAATTTTAAAAAAAAAATAAAGATATCTTGAAGAATCAATCAATAAACTGTTCTGAAACTGAGTCATCATCACATATTGAAATCTTACAGTCATATAACATTGATAAATAAGAACTAAATATTTCTAATAGATATTGCCATGATATATATTCATTATCTTCAAGCTATCTGTAAACAAGAACCTTCAAAATTTACAGAACTTTCAGAGATCAAATCATGTGGGAAGAAGATGAGAAAAAAATTTAGAAAGGGGAAAGTAATGAGAATGACATTTGTAACAAAAAAATAATGGAAAATTCCAGGGGTGAAAAAAAATAATGGGGTCAACTTTGTAGGCAAAGTGGATAAAGATAAACCTGGATTAGAGAAGACTTGCAGTCAAATCTGGCCTAAGTCACTTCCTAGCTGTGTGACCCTAAGCAAATAACTTGACCTCAGTTGCCTACGCTTTATCACTTTTCTTCCTTGAAACTGATACTTAGTATTGGTTCTAATAATTAAAAAAATATCATTCAGAAAAATAGGGATCAAATGGGAACATGGAAGCAAATTAGACATTTTTGCTATTGTTTCCAAAGCTAAGCTTTAAAGTTAAAAAAGTATATATGTAGCTTTATGTAATCTTTTAAATTTTCTCTTTATTGATGCTTATTAAGTTTAGAAAGAAATATGTTTAAAGTACTATGTTCATTTGTCTCATAAAATATAAGACTAATAATTAGATAATTATTATATTAGATAAAATAATAAAGAAAAGTTATTTTATTGCTCTTTATAATGCTCCTTATAATTACTTTTCAATGTTATAATACTGGAGAAACATTTTAGCTGCAAGAAACTGATTAAAAAAATAGTATTTCTTTATTATCTCAAACTTTCCACATGCATTAGTCCTTTTCTTTGAGATATACACACTAAGTATAAATAGCATGGTATAGTTAAGAATGATATATTTCTAAACAGAGAACCTGAATTCAAATTATGCCTGTGCAGTTTGCTACCTGTGCGATACCGGACAAATCATTTAACTTTCCTAGGCCTGTTTCCTTTAATATAAAATGAGGGAGGGTGATTAGATTGTACTTCTTAAGCTCTTTTCTAATTCTATAGCTACCATACTGTGACCATATGAATGATCTTAATCCCTTTTCTTGGTAATGTATTTAGCAAGTTACTCTTTTTAGTGAATATTTCTCCATTATTTTTAAATAGTCGAATAACTTTTAGTTGTTGCTGTTCTGCTGCAGTGGCTTGAGACTCAAATAAAACTAATGATTCACACGAAAAGAAAAAAAAAACAAGCAGATAATAGACTGATGGCATTTTTGTGTTAAATATGCTTTAAAAAGAATAATCCCTTATATTCTTTTCTTGGATATTATTTTATTTGATCTTCAAAACAACCATATGACCACAAGGGTAGCCTATTGAAGATCATCTATATTTTCTAGATAAGAATATTGAATTTGAGGTTAAGTGATATTCTCCCACATCAGATGATTAGTAAGTAGCAGGATAGGAGAGACTAGAATCCACATCCTCTAGCTTATATTTCCATCTTCCCATTTTCTTCCTCAACATTATTTTTCTTCTAGACTTTAATGATTCAAAATTAAATATGATGGTACTTATTTTGCTCAGATACCTCCTTTTTTGCTGTAAAAATTATAATTCTAACTTATTTTTGTAAGTTAAAAATGTAATGAAGTAGTTAGTTCTAGTAAACTAAATACAGTGAAAAAAAATTAAAAGATGATCAACTTATATTACCTGCCTTCTTGGGGAGAGGGGAAGGTGGGAGGGTGAGAGAGAAAGGAGAAAAATTGTTTCTACATATAATTGAAAAAACATTTTTAAAATATTTAAAATAAAAAGATAGAAGAATGAAGTACTTGACTTGTTGGGATACTTATTTAATTCTTTACAATACACATACCTACTCTAAGCATTGTTATAGAGGGTTTAAGGGGAGAAATATAGCATCTTTGACTGCAGTGAGATTATAGCTTTATGGGTGAGATAAATCTCAGTAACAGAATTGTAGTACCTCCTGTAGCATCATGCAGAAACTTTTAGTATTTTTTAAAGATAAGAGTTGAAATTTAATTGAATATAAGAAAATACCATAATGTCAGTGTTGTATACCTTATAACTGTGAGTTGTGAAATTCCACAATCTTTGAGGAATCAGCATTGTAGATTGGCTAAAGTTGATTGAGAGATTGATACATTTTAGGTACATATAGGTTTATCAATATCATGATTGATGAATTTTGGTATAAAGGATGCCATCAGGAGAGATGACTGTGGAAATGGAGGTGGACTGGTCACGTGGTAAGAGCCACTTGCATGCAGTTTTGGAGTTGTTTATAGGAGTGGCATTTTGACTTTTTGCAACCATCAAAATCAGAGTCAAGGATGCCTTTCTCTGTTCTGCTCTTTTTAGGCGAATTTACCATTACTTTTCTACAAACATAATTTAATCAATAAAGACTTGATTAATTGAATAATTAAATTAATTTATTGGCACAATCTTGTCCTAGTCTGCAAGTAAAAATTTTTAAGCCATGTTTTATACAACCAATTCAGCTTGATTAGAAATTGTACATTTTTAATGGATGCATGGTTTAAAATTTAGATCAGATTTTTTAAGGATTCAAAGAACTTTTCTCAAAACAAAACTTGTGACGTATGTACTACAGATCTTATCTATATTTTTCAATTGAGGAAATTGGAGAGATTAAGTGAATTGTCATAGAATTATTGTAAATTTTCATAGAACTAACAACTGTCGTAGAAATAATAATTGTCTGTGCTGGGATTAGAACACATCTCCTTCTAGACTCCAAATCTAATATTCTTTCTATGCTATACAATGGATCATTTTTTAAAGAATGCTTTTAACATAGTAATATTTGACTAAGTGACTGTTTTATTGTTAAGCTTGCAGTTAAGATTGTTAGCTTGCAGTATGGGTTGATTAGTCACGTGAGGTTAATTTTCTTTATTCAACAAGTAGAGTAGCATTCATTTTGCTGAATTTAATAAGTGTGCCTTGACAAAAGGGAGTATCTCTTTAGACATCAAAATATTGGAACAATTTGAAGAATTTGTGATCTTGCTGATATTGGTACTAATTCCAGTGTTACATAGGATAGTAAGGTCATGAAAGAAACATCAGAGATGATTATGTTCAACTTGTCTACCTAACTAATTTTTATAGAAACTGAGTTGTAGAGAGGTTAAATGACTTGTTCAAGGCCACACATCCACAATGAAGTGGTGGGAATTTAAAGCAGTTCCTTTGACTCCAACTGCAGGAGTATGCTTTGATGCAGATTACAACACTTCTATGCATTCTTATCCTGTGCTACTCTTGACCATCCAGCTAAGGTTATTCCCTTGAATAGGATATGGATATCAATAGAATGAGTGGGCTTGAACATGTATGTAGGTAGAAATTCTAATTCTATTTCTGAATGAATAAAATTTATTTGAGTTCAAATATTTGTTGACTTTCATTTAGTGGATCATTTCCTTTGAAGAAACAAATACTTAGTAGTGGTAGTCTCTCGGTGACGGAGAATGACTTTCATTTAGTGGATCATTTCCTTTGAAGAAACAAATACTTAATACTTCCAAAAAAATGTACATGAAACTTAAAGGAAAACTTATCATTTCTCTCATCTAATGCATTTCCTTTTTATTCAAAAGCATTTTTTATGTTGTTGTGGGAGGAAGATACTTTTTGGGTTGCTTATCTCTTTTTTTCCAGATTATATATAGATACAATTTTTTTAAATTTTTTTTAATTTTTATTTGGTCATTTCCAAACATTATTCATTGGAAACAAAGATCATTTTCTTTTCTTCCCTCCCCTCCCTCCCACCACCTTATAGATACAATTTTTAATAATCATTTTCTGACATTTTTTATATATATTCACTCCATCCTTTCTACCATATATATCCCCCCCCCCCCAGATGACAGGCAATATGATATAGGTTATATATGTGCTATCATGGAATACATATTTTCATGTTCATCATGTAAAAGAAGACACATATTGCTTATATTAGAAAAAAAAACTCATGAAGGAAATGAAGTAAAATGTAAAGTACTTCTATATTCAAACTTTATCACTTCCTTATGTGGCAGTTGAGAGCTTTTTTCATCAAGAGTCCCTTGAAATTGTCTTGGATCCTTACACTGCTATCATTCATTGCTGATCATCATACATCATCCCTATTACTGTGTACATCATTCTTCTGGTTCTACTCACTTCATTTTGCATCACTTTTTATAGGTCCTTCAAGGTTTTTATTTTTTGTGTCATTATCCTGTTCGTCATTTCTGATGAAATAAGAGTTCAGCCATTCTCCAGCTGATAGACCTTGCTTCATTTTTCCATTCTTTGCCACTGCAAAAAGAGCTGATGTAAATATTTTTGTCCAGGTAGGTCCTTTCTCCCTATCTTTGATCTCTTTGGGATATAGACCTAGTTGTGATATTACTGGATCAAAAGGTTTGCACAGTTTGATGGCCTTTTGGGAATGATTCCAGATTGCTCTCCGGAGTGGTTATATCATTTCACAACTCCACCAGCAGTATATCAGTGTCTCAATTTTTCCACATCTCCTTCAAGAGTTATTTTCCTTTTTTTTGTCATATTAGCCAGTCTGGTAGGTTGCTTGTCTTTTGGTAGCTGTTATAGCAAAGTGAACTAATCATGGAGAGTCTGGTTCCTGTAGGGAGAGGAATTGGAATTATAAAGTAAATAAGTCAAACTCCTCTTCCTTCCTTCATTATCCTCTTTTGGAAGAGCACTTTGTTCTAAGATTTTGGAAATACATAGTTTAGTCAGTGTCTTATTAGGGGAAACTGGAGTCTTTTAATACACACACGTGCATATGTACACATAAAGATGACAGGATTATGGGATGGATGACCTCCATTAATCAATCAAGGCACTGAGAGGCTTAACTACAGAATATAGAATGTTTAAATTGGTATAGGTGATCCTAAGTCTAAAGTTATTTTTCTAAACCAGAGGGACAACGCCCACTAGTTTTAGTGTGCTTGAAAATGCAATTGCCTATGAATATAGAGTTTTGAGCACAGGAAATGTTTTTGGTTCTAGATTTAAATATGTTAGATGATATTTTTCAAGACCCATGGATCTTTTGGCTAAAATGAAGTGTCTAAATTCATCTTTTCCCCTCTTACCTACCTGATTTGGTATCCCTTGGTGTTTGTTCCTAAATTTTATTATTTTCTATAGCACATAAATGGAGGGTTCTGTATGTTGCGAATAGAGGTGTCAAGAGAGGATTGTGAAATTGAAACTCTTTCTCCCTTTTAGCAAAAGTGAAACTATTCATTTAAAAGAAAATAACTTCAATTTCTCTGACTTTTTTTATGTAGGGAGTTGTTCATATCACCAATACCTCTTCTTCTACCATTATTTTTAATTTCTGTCAACACTCACTCAAAAATGTTCAGTTAGTTTGGAAAAAACTATGGTCAGAAAGGTCTAATGAATTATTTTGCCATATAGGTCTGACAAAATTAAAGCTTCCCATGAACTATTTTTATAGAGCATTCTTCAGACCACAGAGCTTCAGAATTCAAAGGAAGTCATCTTACTGTGAAAATTAAAATTAATATATAATAACTCAAGTATTATATTAAGATTTATTAAAATAAAAACTAGAGTTAAAAGGCAGCTAACTCAAGCCATGCTCTCGATAACGAAGAGCGAGAGGGAGGAGCTACAGAAACGTATAACCAATAACGTAAAGACACATGTAAATGAAGGAAAAAGGATGCTAGGAAATACAAAAAGAATTCTGGGGAATTATACATCAGCCACTATTTAGAGACAGTAATTCGACAAGGAGATGCTTGCTGTGTGTGCCAGACACCATGCTAAGTACCAGGGAGATAAAGAAAGGGAAGAACATTCCCTACACAGGAGTTCGTATTATAAAGAAGAAGAGACATGTAAGTAAATCATGTCACATACAAGGCACTTATATGATATATAAATGGTAGATGGTATGTGTAGAAGGCTCGATCTTATAGTAGGTTACCCTTCCCTCTTGCTACAAATCATACCAAAATAGTGGCTGCCTTACCTGTGATAATGAAGCTATGTTTAGTAGCATGTAGTTTATATCACTAGATAGTATAAATAAGCATGAAACATTAATGGTGTATCTTAAAAGTTTTTTTTTTTACCTCAGATCCTTTTTTATTGTGTAATTGTATTGTTCCATCTATACAGAAGGTCATATGAAATGGTATCAACTGTGACAAAATACAGTATTCTAAAGAAAGTTTATCCCCTTAAAACTTCCTTAAAAACCTAAAACTTGCATTCCTGAAAGGAATAAAAATCTTGAATACATAAAATTAAAATGAACGCTGAATTGGATTTTAATAAAATATTCAGTAGTTGAAGAAGTAAATTCAAAATTGTCAGCAAACTTTTATGATTTAAAGAGACCTAGTTTGCTAGTTTAGGTATATTTTGCATGAAAACAAATCCTAACCTCTCTACAACTTAATGTGTTCATATCGTATCATAGTCAAATAAAAAGATCATAATCTGATGGCCAGCCCTCTGACGATGAATCAGTGTGAATTTAGCTAATTTGATTGTCAGGTAATACACACACTGTCCATCAGTGGACTTCATCGAAGCCTCATCAGCTGGGTAAAAAATCCTGCCAGAATTGATTTCAAGAAGTCATAGGTCAGCTATATTCCAAAATGAAGCATTTAAATAAGACTTAAATAAGGTCATGGTGGAATATATAACATGTTTACCATTTAAAAATTTGTAAGTGAGGCAATATGACTATGCAACCTATATAATATAGTATGTTATATAATATAAATTAATGTAATATATAAACATATGTAATTTTATAATGTAATATAAATTATAATAAGTATAACATATTTGAGTACTTTTGGGGGATTGCATGTTCTTCACAAGACATATTTAATTGCTTAGTTGAATAATATGATAATGAGCTCATGTAAGTAGAAGTCCTAGACACAAAGAGTCTAGCGCCATCTCCACCTTGGGCTGCTTACACATCTAAGTGTTGCATCATCTGTAAAATGGGGATGTTAGAGTAAATGCCTTAGTAAGGTAATATCCCTGCCAGGGCACTGGACTTGGAATCTGGGACACCTAGTTCAAAGCCTGAGTCAGCCTGTACCCTGGCTGTGTGCCTTGAGCCAGTCTTAAGCTCTCTGTACTTCAGGCTCTTTATTTATACCATGAAGATAATAATGCCACTTAATTCCTGGGGTTATTATAAGGATTAGTGAGACAACATATTAAAATCACTATGCATACCTTAAAGTGTCTAGCTTATTCATAGTGGTAATAAAAATGAGTCATAACATTGGTAATTAATAAAAATAATAACATTAACAATAATAATCATCACCACCACAACCAAGCGTGACTCTAGAACAGAGATGAGAAAATGTACTTCACTTTTTTTTTTCTTATTGCAGAACTGGGATAGAACATTGTCTATACTGAACTGCTTTTACTTTTTATTTATTTTTTTTTCTTTTTTATTCTTTATTACAATCAATAAGTCAGTCAGTTATGTGCTAAGAACTGTGGTAAGTGCTAGAGATACGAAGAAGAGCATTTTCAAGTTCTACCCATTACTCTCCCATGGCCAATTTCTGACGCCATAGGATAGCCCTGAGGACACTTGACCAACAGCTATCATTGTCTCTTTAAGACTTCTTTTCTTTCATAGTTAACACTCTCAGTTCCTTCAGACAGTCTTCATATGGACTTTCACCAGTCCATCTGCTTTCCACTTTTCCCTTCCAAACAATGTCACCTAAAAATGAACACAAGACTTCTGGCTTAACTATTGTGGACTGCAGCAGGATTGCCACTGCCATAGTCTTGAATCTGTATCCTTGTTTTATGCAGCTGAAGATCACATTGCTTGGGGAAATACATAATCATCTTCAGTATTTTGGATTATGAAAGAGCTTGATATTTCTTGATTAGTAGACAGGAACCATTTTTTTCTGAGTGGTTATTCATTTTCTATATTAGAATTTTAAAATATAAGCTAGATATGTCAAACCTGCCCCCTGTAAACCCAATGGTTAAGTATTCTAGAGAGAAAGATTATCTTCTAGAACCCCAGATATATTATGGGATCCATTCATTATATATTTTGGATTCTTTTTATGAGAGCTACCTCTGCAGATCTACCTATGACTTAAAAAAATGATTGTTGGATAGATCACTAACTGCTTTCTATCATGGCACTTCCCCCTCCCCCCAAGTATTAATTCTCAATGACTGAACTGTGTTTTTTTTTTTTCCCCTAGCTGGGTTTTTATTGTACATGCAGAATGTTTTTGATCAGATTGTATTTACATGACAGCCTGGAGCTGTGGCATTTTGTCAAGTACATAGTACACATTTAAAAATTTGTCTAAATATTTATTCACATGATGGATTACTGTGGCTCAGAACAAGCAGTTACGACCAATTGAGTAAATAAGTTGAGTTTTAAAAATTTTGGAATGGCTTTGAGAGGGTCATATTGATGTTTCATATCAAGTGTCAGAAACCACCATAGAAATTCTTTGCTTTCTCTTCCTATCCCTCTCCCCTACCCTCTAATTTTGTTCTTTAAAAGTTATAAGAAAGGAAACAGCACCAAAAAAGGAAACCTAGCTACTTTGTTCCTTTGTAGTTTGGGGCCTCATTCCTTCTTCTTTCCCTAACACTTATTCCTTTGTTCTGCCATATAAAAAGGATTTCAATAAAATAAATGTAAATTAAGGGGTTCAGGAATAAAATTATGAATATATAATTTAAGTGATAGGGTATTAGATGATCAAATAAACTTCATTTTGTATCAGTTTGAATTGTTAATTTAAAAGGATTTATACCAATTTCTCATTTTTTTAATCCATGCTAAATCTTTGGTAAAGGAGTACTTCTCTTATTCCTTGTTGCAATTTTGAATGATTGTGCCCTGTTAAGAAATAATACTAGGATTTGACATTTATAATAGAAAATGCATTTAAAAACTTATGTGCTCTAAGGTTAGGTTTTTTTTCCCCTGGCATGTGACACTAGGTTACTTTTAATTTATGATTTAGTGGGTGAATGCTATAAAATCAACACATTAATCAGTTCATCTCTATTGGTTGAGAGAAATTTTTAGCTTTTTTAGTAAGAAAAATAAAGTTTATATTTTATTTGATACATATTTATTTCATAAGTATATCCAGACATAGTAGTTTTATGATTGTAACATCTTTTGACAAGCAAATTAGACTGAAGAAAGAGCATCCAACTTGGAGCTTGGGGCATATGGTGCTACCTTCTGCAAGCATAACTCCAAAACAAGTCACTGTATTCAGTTAGGGGTCATGTTCAGACTCAAATTCATTTGTTTTTTTTTTAGTGAAGATAAAAAATAGTGCATTTTCATAACAGAATTATTACTCAAGTAGAATTATGTGTCTACATTGAATTGTTTCAAGTTAGTTTTTTTAAACCAAAAATAAAATTTCATTCCAACATATTTTAAGTCCCTTCAAAGGGAATAAAAAAACAAACAAATAAAACTAAAAATGTTTTTTTTGTGGTAGCAAACCAACAAAATAATTTCTATAATTATTTCAGCAATTAAAAATGCAAAATAAAAAAAACTATGAAAAGAAGCACCTGGCAACATGAAAGAAGTACCTTAATCTTATGAGAAGAATAATCTATTGTTCACTGTTTCAAAATTGCTGTAAAGCTTCTTCCTTTGTCTATATTTCTGAACGCTGAAATACTTTCCTTTATAACAATCATTAGAATAAACTAGTATATACTCTAGTTAACTTTTTTCCTAGGAGTGATAGCAAAAAAAGTTTTTCATATAGATTTGTTATTTATAATAACTCTAGTGTGTATGCATCTTGGGATTTCAACATATGGATGAAGATGTGGAAAGAATTAGTTATATGAGATCCTTCGACCAGCTTTTAATTCGGATTGTCATTTCGAACACACAGCAGGACAGATGGTACAGTAAGAGAGAGTTTTGACTGCCCATCAGAGCCCCAATGCCTTTGGGACAGCTGTTGCTGATAAACCTTTTTTGCATGCTTTAGGTCAAGAGTAGTCAAACCTGTTCCAACACCTGCTTTTGCATATGCAAATCGGCTATTTTGTCATTTCATTAAACAAGAAAAGGTAATGGTCTCTTGTGGTTGTAAATAAGTCTGGAACATAGCCTCCATGAAATGAAATCCAGCAAAAAAGACAACTGTGATTTCTGTTGTGTAGTCATGGGATGTTGCTTCTGTTTGGGGGCTTTGTTTCTGGAAGACTGCCTGTAATTTGGAAGAAGGGTAGAGAGGCAAGTTTATGTTTGGAGGCAAGATGAACAGGGAAGGTGTTTGCTGTCATTGACTGTAGGGTAGTTGTGAAGTTTGACATGCCCAGAAGCTAACGAATGCCATGTGGGGCTACCATACACTGCATACCTCAGTTTTCATCATCTGGTGAGCCTGCAGCATGATTTCCAGGCACTGGAGTCTACAACATGTCTACTTTGGTTTGGAGCTGATTGATCCACAGTACAGAACATGCTTGTGGGATCTTCACTTGCTATAGAAGGACATAAATGATTGAAATGCTTTCTTAAAGAAAAAAAAAGTATGATTTGTTTATAGACCTTATTGCTTATAGTGAAGAAATTGTTGAATAGCAGTGCAACTGTACCACAAATGGCAATCTGCTGAAAACTTTCCTGTTTCAGATTTTATATTATTACCTATTGCACTTGGAATGTATTAGGAATCAAAGTAGATGCCTGTAATTAAGGGAAGGGGGAAGGAAAAATGCTTTTTCTTTTTTATTGTAATTTTCAAATAGGGTAGTGGCACATAATGAAAGTGGTACCTTAGGATTTGAAGGCTGACAGAAGATTGCATTGCTATATATTGCTGTGGGGTAGAAAAGAGACATAGTAGAATTGATGAACAAATGTTGGAAGCTGTCATTTTAGATTAAGTTGTTTCGCTTTGAAGTTTTTGCTAATTTCTCTTTTAAAAATACTGTAAAATTCAACTGTGATAAACTAATGTTGCAAATATCTGTGAGTTAGGTTAATTATTTTAAGGTATGGTTTTCTTGACAGTGACTTAATGGGGCCAAAAGCCAAAATTGTTTTGGAGCTGTGTGTGTGTGTTGGGGGGAATAAAGAATTCTCTCCTGACCTTTTAACCTTGTCAAATAATTTTTCCTGATCTTGACACTACATTCTTTTTTCGAAAGGTTGGAAGTTAACTCTTCAAGATACCAGACTTCATTTTTATTGGGATATTAATTCTGGTAGGTGCTAATCTCATCAAGATTTGCAGGCATTTTCTTTCATAGGCCATTCTGATTTGTAGCTTTTTTCTTTTCACAGCAGTATTAAATACCAAACCTTCTCTGATATGGAAGTTCATTAGAGATATGTCTTTGATGGCAGCCCTTTCAGGGCTTCGGTTTCAAATACCTTGATGTAAAGCTTAAGCAGCCATTGTGTTGTAAGCCCTCCTTGATGTGCCTTATTTAGATCTGCATAGTAAATCAAGGAAAGTAAATAACAAGGCAGCAGATGGAAGCATGGAGATAAGGCCAGTGAACAATTGTATTTGTATTTTGTTATGATGTTGACAGGAGCTAAAATTCACTAATCTAGTTCAACTGATCTGCATTTCAAAGAAATCTCATTTAGCAGCAACTTGAAGGTTTGTAGGATAAAGTTCTTTTATTGTAGCTTTTATTGCATTCTTTGCTAATTTATCTGGTCAAGATTTAGCCTTGCTTCCTTAAAGAAGCAAGCATGTTACAAGGAGTCTTAAATACTACCAAAGCATTAATGTCTAGACTATGAACTGAAGGTAATTACATATCCAGCCGTGAATAGGGTACATTTAGGAAATACTGTTGTTGAAACTGAATTGTTAGAGCTCTACAGATAAGGTAGTTTTTCCCTCCCCCCCTCCTGCCTGTTTGCTGTAAGATTTTTCCCTTTTGTGTAAGAGTTAATATACAAGCAGCTAGCTAGAAATGATGGGAGAAATAAGTAGATCTTCTTTAAGTATGAATCCATTCATTCATTTTGGTTGAAAATTATTGGTTTAAGTGTTGATATCCATATTTGACCTACTTCTGTTATTAAAAATGTAGAATGCTTAGTAGCAAAATAAGTTGGATATGAAATATAAACTTTAGTAAGTATATTTGGCAGGCAAGTATGTACAACAGATATTAGTATTTTCTAAGTATACTTAGATATGTTGTAGCAAGTGTTTCCTTGGAAATGAAGTTAGATAAGTCACATTACTTTTTTAAAAATTAGCTTATAAATTTGATTTACAGTGAATTCTGTTTTTATTGCATTTAAAATCCATTGATAATGTCCTCAGGGTCTTAGATAACTGAAACTTCAAAGTTTAGATTGCAGTTCTTCTCTGAGCTTTACCATCAGTTCAGTATAAAAGCATGAAGGCATCTGAAAACCCATCTCTTCATCTATGTAATGAAAATTCCTGCTAAACTATACAGAGGGACTTGGATGAAATATATTTTTCCCCAAGGTGGAAACATTATTATCCTTCACATAATTTCAAGCTGAGATGATTCATGTTTTCTTTTTGCTTTGTTTCTACACTGTAATCAGTCAGTCAGTATGTAAACATTTAAGCATCTTCCATGTACCTGGAAGGCAAAAGATAGTCTGTTGTCTAAAGGAGCTGATAATCTAATAGGGGAGGTAAAATGCAAACAAATATGTACAAATAAGCTACATACAAGATTTGTTGTTTATTCGTTTTGAGTCTGATTCTTCATGTCCCTTTTTTGGGTTTTCTTGGCAAATATACTGGCATAGTTTGCCATTTCCTTCTCTAGCTCATTTTCCAGATGAAGAAAATGAGGCAAACAGGGTTAAGTGACTTGTCTAGGCCCACACAGCTGGTAAATGAGGCTGGATTTGATCTTAGATCTTCCTGACTCCAGGCCTGGTGCTCCATCCACGTACTTCCCAACTATCCTATATTCAAGATAAATTGGAGATATTAGAGAGAAAGGCCCTAGAAATAAGAGGGACCTTCCTGTATATTATGAGGTGTTAGCTGGGACTTGAAGGAATCCAAGAAACAAAGATGAGGAGGGAGAGAATTCTAGGCATGAGTGACATTCATTGAAAATTCCTGGAAGCTGGTTCTGGGAACAGCAAAGATTACAATATTACTGGATTGCAAAATAGATGTTGGGGAATGAGTAAGGTTTAAGAAAATTAGGAAGAGGGAAGGCAACTTATGAAGGGCTTAGAGTACCAGTCAAAATTTTATCTTGGATCCTGGAAGAAATAATTTACCACTGGAATTTACTGAGTAGAGGAATGATGTGGTCAGAACTGAACTTTATGAAGATTACTTTGACAACTGAGTGAGGATTGGACATGAGTGGGGAGATTTTTGTGGCAGGCAAACCAGCCAGCAGGCTATTGCAGTAGTACCCATGTGAGGCAACGAGGGCTTGTCCCAGTGTGGTGGCAGTGTTAGAGGTAAGAAAGGGACATGAAGAAGACAAATTGATAGGACATGGCAGCAGATTGGAAGTGGGAAGGGAGGGAGTGATTACATTCTTTGGAAATCTAAAGGATGAATATATTTGGAAATATGAATGTAGCTCTTTGTTGCATTTTTTTGTGTTTAGAAACTAATGACCAAATATTAAATATGTGTCAACATAAGTAAGAAATACTTAAGTATGGAAAAAAGAATTTAAAACACATTTTTATCTTCCTGTTGTTATATGTAGAGGACTTCTAGGGGCAGAGTGTTATATACTTAATCAAGATGTGCTGGCTACATAGGCTGATATTACTCAATTTTTTGGTTACCAGAGAGAATACAATGGGGGCAGGAAGTATATCTTTCCCTGCCCTGAGAAATATCTGATGTAGAGACAAAAGAACAATAAAATGTAGCTAAACACAAAATATAGTAACAATAATTTAAAAGAGTTTTTAAAAATTAAAAAAAATTTCAAAATTCTTTCCTAGGTTAATCAGACATTAAAAAGAACTGTGCTTATTCTCTGCAGGCTTCAATTTCATGGACTCCTCTAATTGTTCAGAACTCCTTTGCCCTATCTTTCCCTGGCACCTAAGAAATTGACCTGTTTAGGGTCCTCTCTGCCTCTTCTTCTTTGAACCATAATGTAAATAAATTAGCAGATATTTTCTAGCCTTTAACTTGGCAGTTCTTTTTGTGAAACAACTCTTAGCAAATATAAAAGAGATAGGAAGTCAGGTTTTATGAAAATTAAACACATATTAAGTTATATATCAATTAAAAATGTTGCTTTATAAAAAAAATTGTAGCAGTCATAACAAGAGTTGGAAAATACGACATTTTATATTGATAAAAGAAAATAGAGACCAGAGGCAGGAAGAACATAATGAAAAGCTTGAGTGTTAGCTTAGTTGTTAGGGGAGTATCAAGAATTTGACTATGAAGATAGAAATAAGAGGTTATGTTATAGAGAGATTGGGGACAATCAAGTAGGACTTTTTTTAATGTGTACAATGATATAATGTTAGATGAACATTCTACTTAGAATGAAGTTAAAAGGATAAATTAAAGAGATCCAACTTCTGAGCCTGGAAGGAACCAATCATTTGACCATATTAGCTAGAATATAATAGAACCCTGAATATAGTGCCATCTCAAGTATTTTGAAGGGTAACCCAGAAAGTAAAACAGCCATTTTATTTTCTCTTTTTAAATTACAAGTTTCTCTTATCTCATGAATAATGCAGGTACTTTATATTCAAAGTTTTTTTTCAAGGTCCGGAAAACAAGTTAAAGAAGTTTTAATGCCAACACTTTTATTAAATATGAATTACTTTTATAGATAACTTGTGAGAAACTACCTTCAATATTTAATCATGTTCTCCTTCCTCTTCTATTTCCTTATCTCCCAAAGTGGATACATCACTTGAGTCATTGAGGTCACCCTCTTCTTCCCACAAAACAACATCTTCACCACCATCCATACTGTTTGATATATTACATTTTTTAAAATTCAGGCACATTGGACTCCATGGAGATTTTGTCCCAAGCGGTTTTGATCCAGTTCCTATTTTTCCTGATGGAATAAATTCATGGTTTCTAGCCAACATCCACTCCTTAATATTCTTTCCTCAAATGATCTTTGAAAAGCTTATTAATTACTACATCTAAGACTTGTAATTGCAATGTCATTCCTCCTGGAATAACAACTATTTAGGTTCGTGTGCATTTCAGCAATTCTCTTCTTCAGGTTTTTGGTCAGGTGACACTTGAACGCATCAAGGATGAACATTCCTCTCTGACACAGTAATGCACCCAGATGCCTACCCTACACCACATTCAACCAATCTAACACAAGTTCTTCATTCATCCATCCCTTTTCCTGCACATGAAAGATCACTCCTGATGGTAACTCAAAATAACGTTTTACGCATTAAAATTGCATAAGGAGTCAATTTTCTCCCATCAGTTGTGACTGCAAGCATCATGGCCATTCTAGTTTTCTCATTTCTAGTAGTTTTAATCAACACTGATTTGGCATCTTTAGTATTAATGGTGACATTTGATGGAATATCAAAACAAACAGATGTTTGGTCAGTATTTCCCATCTTCCCTAAGAAATAATTATGCTTTTTATATATACTGAGATGCATAATACACAGTTTATGGTTTGAAAGTGGTGGATTATAGTGCAAATGGGGAAAGGGTTGGTCCCTTCCCCCTCTCCATGTAAGCCTGAGAACAGTTCTCACATCACCCACCCCCCTTGCCCAGCATCCCTTTGAGACCTCTTTCTCTGTCCCCTGTCTAGGGTAAGGGGAGGAGTGGCTCACATGCAATGTGATGTTGCAGTTTGGGCACTCAGTCTCTAAAAGGTTCACCATCACTGGATTAGGTGATTTCTGAGATTCCTCTTGATTCTAAATCTTGTGAACCTGGTAATTTTCAAGATATAGTGTCAATAGTGTAGGACTGAATAGAGGAAAAGATGAAGAAATGTATTAACAACCATTTTTACATATCATGTGTAAATAAAATGGAGAAAAATTCTGTAGGGTTTTCTTTAATAAACTTTTTTCCTATCAATGACAAGTGTAATTACCCCATTGAACTCAAACATCCCAGTTCCTGATGTTCTAATAAGGCTTGGTTGATTAGCTAGAATAGTCCTATTACACAGTGGGTATCTATATTAAATGTTACATGAAGATTAGGGTGTTGAGGCATTGATTCTCAGTCTAAAAGTAAGAAGATACAAAAGGATTGGAATTGGATTTTATTATTGTCCCTCCCTACAAAACACACCCTGGAAAACACTATCTATTTATATGTCTCATTTCTTATTTCTACAAAATTTTTATGAGAATAATCTACACATACATGGAATGAGTTCCCTGAAGAACACTTAGAAGAAGACAGGCTAACTTTTGTGAACGAAATCTTAAAAAAGACAACCTATTTGTAATTCCATACATGATTGAAATATGTAAAGATATAAGATTCTGCAATGCTTATTTACTATAAAACTATTAACTATAAAATGACTTGGTGATAATAACTGACATTTGTAGATCACTGTTGGGTTAGAAAATATGTTGATATTTTGATATGTTGGTGTAGGTATGCATCTCATTTCATTCTTACTCTGAGATCACCTATGAGGAAAGTACATTTTCCTAGCTTTTTTAATGAGGAAACTGAGACTGAGATAAATTGAGATTCACCTAGCATTACTATGCTAATTAATGTAAAACTAAGTCTTCTTAAATTCATTTTGTGTTCTATCCACCTTTCTGCCTGGTTTGGTGAGGGACCTAACCAATTAAACCAGATCATCCTGATGGTATATAAGGGATAAAACTGTAAAGAGAATAATGAACAGAGGAAAATTGGAAGTGTGATCTGTAAAGGTTTTCATAGACAACTCTTTTTCATTGATGCCTGAGAAATTGCACTAGAGAAACAATAGTTATTTCAGAGAGTTTTGTGACTGCAAAAAATGTGATCCAGTCATGGGAAAAATTGTTAATCACACAATATTGAGATTTAGTGGAAAGTCTTCAGCACATTGGATGAAATCTCTGTGTAGGATTTATAGGAAAATGTGAACCAATGTCTCATAGATACAGGGGTATTTATTAAAATAGTATTGCTTGTGATCTATAACATTTGAAAGAGTACCCACATCAGTGAAATAATAGATTCATTGATTTATCCAAATTTACTTAATAGATACCACCATAACAAGCTTTTAATCTCCAAACTATATCAATTGAAAAGATTTAAAAATATAGAGACCTAGTGGAAGAAATTAAAACTATAGGGAAATGGACAAGTTATATACCATCCCTATTGTTCTCTATGCTACTAGAGTTGTACTAAAGATGTTTTTGGTGAATTATCAGAATATAAGCTTATATCCCTGGGCTCTTATTCAATTACAAAAAGCATTCATTTTATCCACCTACACAATAACCAGCAGAGCATTACATATATAAAGGGATAATAGTAGGGTATCTGCTTGGCTTTAGATGATTTCTATCTGAATACATCAAAAAACGGTGAGCCCAATAAGACAACATAATTTTAGAGAAACAAACAAAAACTGCTAGCATTTATAGAATGATTTATGTTTTATGTTATACATTTTGTCCATATTGTCTCATTTGATCACCCAACCACCACTTTGGTTGGAAATTATCTCTGAACTCAGATTATCTAATTCACTCATTTTGCATTTATTATGTACTTTTCTCTTGTTTCCCCATTTTTCTCCAATGGTATTTAAGCTATGATGTTCCTTTTTTAAAACTTTGCTGACCAGAGTAGGATAGGACATATGTACAAGGAACACCTTTGAAATCTCTTTGGCTGAAATTCTATAACTTGAAATAAATTGTTCAAAAGATGATTAAGGTATATTCAATCTTAGCAAACTCCTTGAAACAAACATTAAATTTGTATGTACATATCCCATATTCATTTTTATAGCTGTTACCATGAATATGGTCAATTCTCTACTTTTGAGTGGAGGGGTAATATTTTTGAAGTCAAAAAACAAATGTTGATACATTGAACCTAGCTTCCCAAGACCACCAAAAGCTATAATCTTTCTCTAGCTGAAAACATACTTTTCTGCATAAAGATCTTTATAACAAAACATTAGTTCAAATAGTATGTACTTTTACTAACACAGTGACCATGAAATAACCTATAAAATGTAGGGGAAAAGAGAAGCAATGCCTGACAGGACAGAGAGGAAAATGGGAATACCATGTTAGAAGAACCCAGAAGTAAAAAAAGGGAAAGAAGCAACCTGCCATCTTTAATGTCTGTTGGTTCAATGGTTGAACTATTTTCTGATGAAAAATACTTGCCTCAGAATGAATCCCAGTTACATCTGAAACCAGAATTCCTTCCTCTGCAGGCAGCACTACAGCTATGACAGGGTAAAGAGACAATGACCATTTCATTTACCAACAAATTTAGCTGCTTTTCCATTTTTCCCCCAAGTCTTTCAGTCCATACTTGAGAGGAAAGTTACTTCAGCAACTTTCTTCCTTTTCACTGATATAAGGAATCATCAATTTCATTAACAAAGAACACCAGCTGACAGTAGCAACAGACATTCTTGCATGAGGTTTATTTAATACCATATTTTCTCACTAAGCCACATCACTCACTTTGCACACTTGGGTTTAGAGCCCAAAGAACTTGGGGGGTGGGGTATAATTTCCACACAGAGCTTGAGTTTTAATGACAAACAATGAAAATATGCAAATGAATGCAGAGAAAGCTCTTTACCTTGGTAGGGTGAATAAGACCAGTAGAATACCTGCTCTTCCAGAGATTTATGCCCATTGAGCCTTTCATTTTTTTTCTCAACTGTACATAGTTCCTTTGTTGCCAAAGTAAAAAATAAGGTTATTTAAGAAAATCACGTGAAATGTTGTACTTTTTGCTTGTACTCTCTAAAGTTAAATGGGTGAATGTTGAGAATTGATTGTACTACTCACATGATTGACACAGCAATTCCCTGATCTGTATTGGTATATTGAAAAATATTTCTAAACCTAGACTATTATACTTGACTGGGGAAATATTTATGAAACATCAGGGGAGGAGTTATTGCTTCTTGGAAAATTCAAAATAAAATGAAATAAGAAAAGTATTAAGAATCATCTCTCTTTTTCTGCTTCTCCTTTTCCCTCTTCTTTGCCTCAGCTCTTGTTTTCCCTTATGATTCAAGAGGATTGTCTATGAATCATTTGTCTTTTTGCTTCCCATTTTCTCCACTCATTTCAATATTCTCTTGCTTTGCTGGTTGTCATTTTATGAGTTTGTCTTGTCTCTCAGCTTGATTGGAAACTATTTGAAGGCAGTAATTTCTTTGTGGGTTCATGACTTTAATATCCCTCTATCCCCCAGTATCATTTTCAGATCATATCATTGCTGAAATCATTCACCAAAATCTTTTATTTTTCTTAGATTGATGCTTTCTTTTTGTGCAGTTTCTTCATCATCATGATATCATTTAATTCCCTCCCTTCCCAGCATTCTTATGTTCTTACCATTGATGTTTAGCCTGTGGCTCATGGTCTTTCTTTTCACTGACTACACTTAGAGCAGTGTAAAGGATGGTCTGGAATAAGTAAAGGTGAGAATAAGAGTCTTTTATAATAGTCAAGGTGAGAAGTAATGACCACTGAATCAGAATAATGGCAGTAAAAGTGGAAAGGAGTGGATGGATGTAAAAAATATTTTAGAGGTGCAATTAATAGCATTTCTCAACAGATTAAATGGCAGTGAGTGTCAAAAGGAAGTCAAAGATGATGCCATTTCAAGATAGGTGACTACGAAAATGATAGTGTCAGCAAAAGACAGAAGAGAGTTGGACTGATAGATGTTATGATCAGAGAGACTGAGTTCTGAGTAAGAAAGATCAGTTTATTGATAAGACTAACAATAACCAATGTATAAATTTGTCCATGATCTCTCTCCAATATCAAAGTAAATTCCTGTAGAGTCTTGAATCATTTAAATACAATTCTGAAAGCTTGTTATTCAGTCCTCTCCTAAGTAACCCAAGACATCTCTAATTAGTGGATACCTAGTGAGGAAGTTGGCTACCATTTTCAGGCCCTTCTTGATCTCATCATGATGGGGTAGGACGGGGGAGTTATTTGCCTGATCATAAGATTCCAATAATCTTTGCTGATCTAGATAGAGAAATCAAGTTAGGTCAGGCCAAGATTGAATTTCCCCATTCTCCCCAGTTCAGGAATCCCAAGACCTGGCCATGGTGTCCCCTAGATATATTTAGCCAAAACTAGTTTTGTTTATTATACAGGATGTGACTTATATTCTCAATGTTAACTATACCTTTTTTAGAAGCTGCTTTGGGGCAAGAATGAAAGGTACTTTCCTGGGTCTTTCAGGACAATGGAATAAAGAAAAAGGTTGAAAATAAATGCATTGTTACAGAACAATATTAGAAATCAAAATGATACAGTATTGTGAATAAATCATCTCAATTGGCTGGAGGAAGATCTTATTTTAGAACCTGTTTAGTCTAAGGGTCCATTGGAATCCTCTTGAAAATATCTAGGGAGGTCACTGGGGATCCCTTGCCATTATCTGCAGAGGTTTCAATTATCATGTTCTAACCTTTTTTGGAGATCAACCCTGACTTAGTAGATGTTAGTGGATAGTCACATTTAGAGTCAAGAAGATCAGGAGTCAAGTTCCACCTGTGACACAAATGGTCATCTAAATGGAGAGCTTCTATCCCTGCACATCTCACAAAATTGTGTTTCCTATTCTGTTCAGCCACCCACCCTTCCAACTTGCCAATCATTATATAATAAAAGCTATATGTAAATAAATAGATGGTATAGTGTATAGAATGTTGGGACTGGAATCAGAAAGATTCATCTTCCTGAGTTCAAATCTGACCTCAGACATTTACTATCTGTGTGAATCCTGAGAAGTAACAACCTCATTAGCCTCAGCTTCCTCTTTTGTAAAATGAAATGGAGAAGAAAAGGGTAAACTGCTTAAGTATCTCTACCAAGAAAACCCCAAATGGAGTCATGAAGAGTTAGACAACACTGAAAAATAATTGAACAATGATTTATATAGTATTTTTAAGTTTGCCAAAGTACACATATTATGCCTTTTGGTTCTTGAAACTCTGAGGCATTTGCTATTATCATGCTTATCTAATAGATAAAGAAATTGATAGAGATTATGTCTTAACCAGTGGCTCACAGTTAGGAAGCATCTAGGGCAGGATTTGAACTGCATTTTTCCTAATGACATATTTAGTGCTCTAGCCAGCTAGCTGACTTATTATATTGAAGTAGAAATAGATAGTTTTGCCTTTTAACTAAACCATATTTTTAGAGTATATATAGCTTGAGGAGAAAACAACAGTGCTGATTTGATTTTTTGATTTTTTTTTATTGATGCCTTTTTATAGTGAATTCTCAAATTTTCAAATATCTCTTTTTCCCAATCCATTATCCAAATAGCTACTTTTAAATCACGGATGATTGAAAGAGTTAGTGAATGAATCAAAAAAGAAGTTATTTCAGAATAACCATTGAAAATGTAGTTGAACAAGTAAGAATAGATTGAAAAAAGTTAATTAGAATCAATGTTTATTATTACTGCCATAGGGGCCTTAGGGAATTGGAAGTATTTTGGTTTTGATACAGCTATTTTAATTTTAATTCTTGTTTATATTGTATGTGCTATGTATGTGCCTGTATGCTGTTTTTAAGGATATATAATTTTTTCTCCTTAATTAAAAATATTCTTTTTACAACAGTGAATGAATATACCATATATGAAACAATTAAATCTCCACTTAGAGGTTTAGTAAAATATGAGACAACAACAGTAGTATCTCTTAATATTCTCTTCCTCCCTTCAGATATTTATTTTATACCCTGATCTTATAGAGAAAAAGTCTCATTGATTTTTGCTTTCACTGCATTAATTCTTGGCATCTATGACAGAGCTTCATATTAACTCAAGAATTTTGAGTATATTTTACTGAATTTGAAATAAACTATTGTGAAAGAGTAACAGTACTCTCCTTTCAATGGACAGGCAATCTGTATTAGTGATCCTTGCTAATAATAGCACTTAAATCTTTATTTTTGGGAACACTGGATGGACAGACCATTACACTACATAATTTTGATCAGCCTTCTCGTCTGAGGGGAATATGGAGATCTATCTTCTTTATGTACTGCTTTACTAGTCATGCCTCCAGAAATATTCTTGGGGGATATGTTTTTAGCATGAATTTTTTTCCATGAAAATGTGTTCTTCTCTCTCCATGATTTTCATTAAATATATACTGATATCTAAAATATATAAGTATACATCAATAATAAGCTCTTACCATTGTATTAATTATACATGTTACATATAAGGATTGCTAAATTCACAACAAATTTGTATTCCTATCACTAGTTCAATTTGCATGCCCTATCAAGCTCTAGTTATAAAGTATTTGAAATATTCCATTGACATATCTGGTAAGTATGGATAGCATTAATTAGCATAAGTTTTTCTATAAATGACATGTCAATCCATGACAACAAAAAGTGTTTGTTACTGATGTCAATCATTCATCTTCTGTCTGTTCAAAAGGTTTCCCTGAAGGAATGTGCATTGATCTGCACTGACCCAAAATATAGCAAAAACATTTCTATATTCTGGAAATAAAAATGGAACTGTATATGCTTTAACAACCAAATGAAAATAAGAATATAGAATGCAAATGTTGGTATGTTTAACTTACAAGGTTAAATTTACTGAAAATTAAGGCAGAATTAGGTGAGGTTTTGCTATTTTGGAATCCTGAAATTTAATTCCACAACAAGCTCTTTTGAACATTGTAGCCCTGAAATTGCCTTTTTATTTGAAATAGTATGATACTGATGACTTCCTTGATTTTCTTCCTTCCTGTCTGACTGTTTTTTGTTTGTTTGTTTACTAAAGTGGACTTTAACTGCTTTTGACTCTCTTCTCTCTTTACAGCTGATAAAGTGTTGGGCTGAAGTCAGGAAGACTGATTTTTCTAAATTCAAATTAGGCCTGAGATATTTACTAGCTGTGTGACCCTGAGCAAGTCACTTAACTCTGTTAACAACAACCACCACCAGCTTTCCCATGGATTCAATTATAATCTATTTTTAGATTCTCTCTCAGATTTGAACATCTAATCCCAGACTTTCCCCTGATCCCCCAGTCTTCCCATTTCCAATTACTCATTAGAAAAATTCACCAGGATACCATTGGTGTCTCATGCTTAATATATTCCCAAATGAATTATCTTCTTTATTAAACCCATCTTTCCAATTTTGCTATTTTTATTAGCAATCCTATCATTTTCCTTGTGACCATCCATTAAGATCTTGGCATCATCTTTACCAGTACTCTTGACAATGCCATCTCTTCCCCATTCAGTCAAAAAATACTGCTATTTTTATCTCCAAGATATTTCTTACCTTGACCATTCTTTTCTACTACCCTGGTTCAGGCTGTCATCATTTTTCATATAGATTATAATAGAAATCTCCCATATAGTCTTGTGTTTGTTTAATCCACTCTATCTTTCACACTGCTCCCATAGTAATCGCTGCCATGTGTAGGGCTCAGCATAGAACTCATCTGCTTATAGATCTTCAGAAACTCCTTATTGTCAACTGAATAAAGTCTAAATTGCTTATTTTGGTATTCAAGGCATCTTACAATAATATGGCTCCAAACCACCTTTCCATTCTTTGCTTCCACAGCTCCTCTTCACCAGAACTTTGGTCAATCCAAAGAAAGTACTCTCCATTCTCTAAACACATCCACTGCCTTTCTGCCTCCATGATTTAGCTGATTGATCTGATTCTGAATCTGATCTGAATCAGCTGAGCTGATTCTGCCTTCATGATCCTTTAGCTGATTATAATCCTATTCCTAAAATGCTTTTCTCACACATTTTTGGTTGAACTTCTTTATACCATTTCTTTCATAAGTCTTCCTGATTCCATCCAGCCCCTACTGACCTGTACCTCCCAGAGTTGTTTGTAGCTCTTTCTAAATTTCTTATGCGCTTAAAATATTCTGATTTGTATTATAATTATTTGGATACATATATTATCTGGTACATTATATTGTAAATATCTTGAAGGAAAGAACCACAGCCCTGTAGAATATAGACTACTATAGGGAAGAGACCAAGTTTTTAAGATTCCTCACACACCTATTTTTTCATGTCTCTATCTTATTGTTTACTGAATACTACTAGCCTTCACTGGTGCCATGCACACAGTGGGTATTTAATAAATGTTTGTTAAATTAAATGCAATTGCTGTAGTATTTTGTCTTAATATTCTCAATATCTAATAGGTAGTGAGTACTTAATACAAATTTTTAAAGGTTTAAGAACATTGAATTAAATTAAACTGAACTTATTGCAAGTAATACTTTCTTAGTTAAATAGTTTCTTAGTTTGTTAGGAATCAATTATTCCCAAAGGTAGAAATTAATTCAAATTCTTAATATATCTCTCATTCTTTATTTTGACTTTCATTGTTCATTTTTCCCAGTTCTAAAACTTTTCACCTTTTTTATTTTTCATTGCTTTTATATTTATTTTCCCCTTTAATTTCCACTTTAATATAATCTTTAAAAATTCAGGATGTAACTTTCACTTTCTACAAGATATCTGGCATTAAAAGTGTCAAAAAAAGCTGTTTGCAAGAGTTGAGTATGTCCAAAAAGAACTATAGTTTATTTCAGTTTTTTAGCTTAAAAATGCTTCCAATTTCATGTCCTGGGCTTTTGTCCATAGGGAAGCCGACTGATTTTTAAGGATAAGAGAAATGTTGAACCAAGGTGTGGTCCATTAGAGGCCTTAGCCTGGAAGCATTCCCCCAATTACAGATAGCAGCCATGAAAAAGTAGGCATTTTAGACAAAAGTCTCATAAGGCAGAACTGATTCTCTTGTTAACAAATGAATGCCTTCATTTTTGTGGAGCAGATGATGATTCCCAAATGTACATGTGCTCTTATGTAGGGTAGGCTTCTGTTAGATTTTGCAGAGCAGTTTTAGTGGCTATAGAAGATTTCAGTGATAGAGCAGTAGAAAGCTTTCTGTATTATATACCATGATCTCTCTAGTGTGCTTTATTTCCTAACATTTCAAAGGTTTATAGTTTTCTTAAATTCTCATAAATTTCTTGACATAGGTCTTTGTTAGATCCTTCTGATCAGTCTCATGTTCTTGAATTTTTTATCATTGTTTTAATTTTTTCTGCCCCTGTAATTCAGAACCAATGCCCAGATGAAAATTGCTTTCCTCTTTTACCTGTCCTAATATCTCAGTCTTGCCTAGTCATTATTTCCATTGCTAGATTCTTCCCTTGTATCATATGGAATGCTTAGTGTTATTTAAATTTTCTTTTTTACCCTCCTCTCTTTTATGTTTCTTCCAATTCTTGAAACTAAGAGAAACCTCAATTTAACCTTAATATACTACATAGAATTTCACAGAATGTTCAGTCTAGAAAGGCCTTAAGGTTGGTTTTGTCTAATTTTCTTACTTAATAGATAAGGAAATGGAGACACATTGATTACAAGAATCACAAAGCTAAAACAGTGGTAAATATATAGAATCCTCATCTTTGAACCCCATCTCTGATAGTTTTTCATTGAACACAAGGCATCACTTGACATTATTGCTAGCCATTTGGGTACTCAAGGAACACCGATTCATAGACCCAGAAGAATGAGTCTTTATATTTCTTCCTTCTCACTATTATTTTCATAATTTTGCTCTTTACTGTTACTCAGTGGTCTTTTCTCTCCTTAAACTTTGGCAATCTGCTTATTTTCTCTTTTCTTTTAATCCTTAATTAAAAAAAAAATATATATATATATATATATATTTAGTAACCACCATTACCAACAGAAAATACAACTAAACAGAGGCATAAAAAATTACATGCAAAACCCCAAACTCCACACTGTTTATAGTTTGTTTACAAAATGTAAATTATATATGTATGCTAATATCGACCTCTGCATTTTTTGAGTTCCTTTGGATTTGTTTTATTTGGATGCTTTTCCCCCTTGATTTTGTAGCCTTTTTAAAAAATGTAATAATGATATGTATTATTATTATTCTCTTTCCTTCTTTTTATCTATTTCCCTTATTTTCTTTATATTTCTTAATAATTGTCATTTCTAATAGCATAATACAATCCATTTCATTCAAGTATCATACCTATTCAGCCATTTCTCCCATTCTTTGCATTTGTGTTATTTCCAATTATTTTGTCATGAACATATACACACTCACAGGGACACAACTTTTTACTCTTTCGGTTATACCCTTCTGGTCTAACTCAGTTATGGGATCTTTAGGTCAACAAGCATGAACAGTTTATAGCCCTTAAAGTATATTTCCATCTTGTTTTCTAAAACAAATTCACAGTTGCTCTAGCATTGCAATAATAGACTTGTTTCTCCATTTTCCTTTCAACATTTAATTTAATCATTTTAACCTATCTGTTTCTCAGTTAACTGTTGCCAGGACCATATTTTGCTAGATTGGTCCTTAGACAGAAGAGACGATCTGTTGCCAGGTACTCTTTCCAAAAGAAGTCTTTCCAGCTTTGTCAGACCCAGTGGAACTTTTGTTTCAGTGCCAAAACCCTTCAGGGATTCCTGATTACCTCCATAGTACAATGAGATTTGAAAATCTGTCTATTCCTAATCCAGATAATTTACCAACATCACATCCTCCCACCTTATCTTCCTTATCTGGGCACCTTGATTAGTCTGGGTCTACCTAATCATGCCCTGCCATTAGCCATAGTGAGTACAGTATTCATTTTGATCACCTTTCTAAGAACCTAGCATCTCAATTTGCCAACCTGCTTAACTCCCATGACCTTTGTTTCTCAGCATCCCAAAGTGGTGTTTATATATTCAACTTAAGCACCATTCCATGTTGATCTAGCTCCAATGTAGAGTCTTGACATTCCCTTCTCTTTTAAAAGATTCTCCTCTTTCTACTTCTTTAATCTCTTTACTTCCTCTTAAACACATTTGTTCCCTTTTGCCTTTTGATTTTATTATACCTCTGGGGCAAGGGTTTCTTCAACTTTTTTTTTTTGTCATGAATCCCTTTGGTGTTCTGATGAAGACTATGGAATGTGTCTCAGCATAATATTTTTTAAAATCATAATTTAAGGAAATGCTAACTTTTAGTAAAAGATTAGTGAAATAAAGATATATTTTTCTTATACAAATTAACAGATTTTCTAAAATCTATCAGTGAACTCTGAAGGGGTAGTGAAGTGGTGGTGGAAGTGTCTCTAGATCCAAAATTAATTATTTCTGCTCTAGTATATAATTTCTCTTGTCTTCATTTTCTAGACTTCAAAATCTCTACTATAAACAAAGCCTTTTCCTGCCTTCAAATTTATTGATTCCCCTTTTCCTTCTAGAATTCCTAGTCTTTTCCTGGGTCTTTGCTGTCATCAGCATTCATGGTTCCTACTATAGAGCATATATATTGATATTAGGAAAAAAGTTAAAAAACAAACAAATTCACTGTTATTTGGGCTCATTATAAGTCTGTTATTTGACCACAATTGGGCATGGACTGCTCTGTATCAATACCCAACATTTATTCACTGATGGAAAATGATGCTAAAAAGATTTCAACAAAGTTAAAAAAAAAGGTTTAAGTTACATGCCATAACAATTGAAAGTATTTTCTCCCTTCTGCAGATTAAATAATAGAAATCCATTGACCCTTCCTTCATCCTGATATAAGAGAGGCAGGAGAAAAGCCTGAAGGAAAGAATATTCTAAGGGGAAGAAAAAGGAACAAGGCACCTATATCTCTGAAGAAAGAACTGAAGACAAGATCTCCTTGAATCTACTAATGTAAGTTATTTAAACTGCATATTGCCTATTCCACAAGACTCTAAAGTATGTTTTTTGCTGCTGGGAAAATGTGGAAGAGAATGAAATTAAAGTTAGGAAAGCCTTCGAGGAGAATAGGAAAGCAAGAGACTCACAGGGTTTGGATCTTGTTTGTATGTTTTACTTATCAAATGTCATTTCTTTTGGTTAGTAACCACCTTGACCTAGGTTTGTGATATTTTGTTTCACATACCAGCTCAAGGCACTATTGTTTTCTATAATTTTGAACCTGAAATCTTTAAGAAGAAATGAATAGATTTGGCATTCCTCTCCTGGAGCTGAATGATAAAAATTTATATATATTGAAGTTACTCATAAAAGTGATACTGTCTATAGGCTTTAGCAACTTTTGTTATTGATATTATAATCCTGCTTTGAATATCACCTTTTTATAATTGTGCATGTTGATGTGTGATTCTATGACTTATTACATCTAATCAGTGGATCATTTTATAACAGCATGGTGAATTCTGTTGTTTTTTTTTAAACATATATTTAAGCTTAGTTGGATTGAATTTATTTTCCTGAACTGCTGGGAAAATGCATAATTTGAGGATTTGTTATTTTGGAATAGAGTATATATTTTTCAGTTTGTTATGATGTGGAAGGTAGGACTAATCATTTGAATAAGAAAGCCAAATTAAAATTCATTTTCTGGAATTATTTGCATATAAGGGGAAAATTAAGTATATTTTCACTCATTATGTAGTAAAGATTTGATATTTTCTTGGAATTCCTAAGTAAGATGTAGCCTCCTAATCCCATAAATCTAGGAATGAACAACTAATAACAATTTCTAGTATTTTGAATGATTTCTAAGCCTCTATATTTAAACATTGGAAAAATATGTCTTATAAAAGAATACATAGTAATAAAATACTCTTAAAAGTATCCTTCTCAGGGGGCAGCTGGGGGTGGCTCATTGGATTGAGAGCCAGGCCTAGAGATAGGAGGCCCTGGGTTTAAATTTGGCCTTAGACATATCCTATCTCTGCAACCCTGGAAAAGTCGTTTAACTCCCATTGCCTAACCCTTTCTGCTCTTCTGCCTTGGGACCAATACACAGTATTGATTTTAAAACATATCAGAGAAAAATAATATCAGAAATACAAATAAGAAGAAAATTGGGAGAAGTAGAGAAGACCGTATTAACATCTTCTTTCTTTTTTTTTTTTTATAAAATCTTCTTTATATAAGAGGTAATTTAACTTGCTCTCTTGAGGAGCACCTATATGTGTGTGTGTATATATGTGTGTGTGTGTGTGTGTGTGTGTGTGTTGATACTTGCTGAGATATCTAAATTTTATAACTAAATTACTTTGAAAAGTTTGAAAAGCTAGAAATGATTAAATGCTGTTTTTTGTTTGTCAAACAGTAGTGTGTTCGTTTTATGTATGTTCCTAATGCATAAGGAACTCCTCCAAAACCAAGTTATTCAAAAGAGCCAATAACAAAAAAAAAATTGTACACACACACATATATATATATATGCACATGTGCACTCATACACATGTGTATATCTGGGCATGTGAATTTCTTTTCATAGGGATCTACAACTGGAAATAAATGACTCCTTTGGAGGAATTACCAAAGGCTTGAGAGTTTAATTTGTTCATGTTCACATAGGTGATAAGTTTAAGAGGTAGAATTGGAACTGAGGTCTTGTTTTGACAATGGTTCTCTATCCACTGTCTCATTCACTTAAGAGTTATACTCTCTATGACTTCAAATTCATATTTTAGTAAGTCCAATAACTTAGTAAAAACAAAATGATTGGTAAAACTTATTTTGAAATCTTTTGTTTCAATTTGTTTCAAGCTACTATCCTTACTTTCAAAGAAAATTTATAGATGTATTTGGGGTATCCTTTATATCTACAAAATAATTTATCATTTTCTGACTGCTTACCCAACTTAAGAGAATATTATAACTATTGGCTACCTTTAGCAGTCCAGAGGACCCCAAACTGGAAGGTGGAGAACATATCCATGCTGTTTTCTAGTCTTCTTTTCCATTCCTATAATTATTTTAGTTATTTTTATGAGACTGACACTCCTTTTTTTTAATCCAGTGGATACTTGGTGTCATCATTTTATCTATAAAGCCTTAAGGAACTGCTCTTTTAACTTTAAGGATGTCTGGTAACATGCCTATATTATTCAACTCAAACACTTCACATTTCATTTCTAGACAGATGCAGCCCTAGGAAACACTTGGGAGAAAAAAGATGTGGCCAAAAGGACATTATGAGATATACCCAAAAAAGTGTGGTGGAAGATCATAAGATTTAAGGATCATGTACATATTTAGAAAAGTATTAAAATGTCTTTTATAAATTAGTTTGCTAATTTATTATTATATTACCAATATAATAATAAAATTATTAGTAGTAATAATAACTGTGATTTCTGACTTTTTTAAATTTGCAAATGTTTAAAGTTTTTGAAACAATTTTGATGAAAAGTTATATCAAACTCTAAGAAGTTAACCAAGTTATAGTGAGAGGAAGTTTGACATAGTAGATAAAAGTCCATCTTTGGAATCAAAAAGCAAGGTTGCTTTATATTACGCTACCTATGTTTATTATCAGCAAGGCAAGTCACTTGATCTGAATCTCCCAAGAGGAGAGACTCTAAAACTACATTATAGATGAGTTGCTGATATGCACTGGTAGAAGTAGTTTCCATCCCCTGAGTTCCTACATGATTCACTGCCATCTAACGTCCTCTCTTCCTCATCTGTTACCCTCTATGCCATGTCTCAGAAAGACAAAGAATTCTAGGATCAAATAGACTGTGTATGCTGAGACTCAGAGTTAATTTTGGACAGTGAGTGAATAATCATTTTATCTATAACATTTAGCCCTGCTTGAAGTCCTTCAGTGATGAGGATCTCTCTTCCTCCTATGGTATCCCAAGTTTTTCCATGTATAATAACTATACTAAATCTTCATTCAGCTTTGGCTGTGAGTTCTGTCCTTAGGATCAAGCAAAATACTCTTTGTTCTATTCCACATAAATGCTCTACTCATATTTAAAGGTATAAGTCTTATCTTTTTCCAAGATAAACATCTCTAACTGCATCAGCTCATCCTTGTGTGGTATGACTTTAAGAAACTTCCACATTTTGGTTGCCTTCCTTTGAATAAATTTCATACTCCTTCCTAAAATTTAAGACTTAGTACTCAGCAGCATACTACTGAATGTGGTTGGTCCTTTGCAGAATAGAAAGGGACTATCACTGTGATCCTCTGACCATGAAATCTAAGATCTCTGGGGGTTTTATTTGTTGGTTTGGTTTGGTTCAATTTTGGCTCTTGTGTTTCATGATTAAGTCCTATCAAGATCGAAGTACAATCAGTTCTTTCTGTGTCTCTGATTGGTTATTGAAATAGTGCTGTGGTTCCTGAATTCCTTACAAAACAGAGCTGTTTGGATATAGGCTAAATTTTCCTCTCCCTTTTTGAGACAATTTTTTCATTTTCCCTTTTCTCTTATTTTTCTGTTCCTACATTATAATGGAAACAGGTCTGGCCTTGGAGTCAGAGGACTCCAGATCAAATACACACTCTGCTACTACCAATTCAGTGGTTATTTGATAAGTGCCTGCTATTTAATAAGCATTAGGGATTCTCAGACAACACTTTTTTTTAAAGAGCCCCTGCCCTTAAAGAACTTTTATTTCATAGGATAGATACAACATAAAAATAGGAAAGTTATTTTTTATTTTAATAAATATGTAGAACAATGACTACTTAGATTTTAATTATTCCTCTTATTCTCTGAATTTTAGTTCTATAGATAAATAATTGGCTATCATTGACTGTACTTTGATAAGTTATTCAGATTCTCCAAAATATTTGGATCAGTTCACAGTTCTACCAGGAGTATATTGTAATATTTATTGGGAAAGGAAATGGGATTGGAAAAATGGGGATAATGGGAGGATTGTATAGGGGTAAGGAGGAGTTAAGGGGAGAGAGGGCATATTGCTTGGTGAGGCAAAGGAGGGAGATGCCCCCTGCTGAGAGGAAACAGCAGGGGTCCAATAAGGACTCTTTGTCCTGGAATGACTGAACTGAAGTTCAGCTCCCTCTATGACCAGAAAAGATAGTCCACTTATCTGACTGTGAATTCAAATAATATAAAGTTTATTAACCAGTTTGGATTGGAGTTTTTCCTCAGCTTCAGAGCTGAGGCCAGGCCCAGAGGCTGGCTGAGGGTTCTCCCACTCCCGTCTACTCTATATCAGTCCAGTTTTGTATAATTCAGAATCTTAGCAGTAGATAGAAAGCAAACAAGAACAGTTCTAACCTTCAGAAGAGATTGGGCTTGAATCTTCAGCTGAACCAAGAAAGAGGTGGCACACCACACCAGACTGGGCTGAACAAGCTCCTCTCTCCTCCAACACCAGGAAGCAAGTCCCAACCTGCAGGAAGGAAGTGCTAGTCACAAGACCCAACTTCCACTCCCTGTTGGCCCCTTCCCCCACAAACTGTCAGTCTTGTTTCCTTTTCACAGTATTAGTGTCCCTATTTTCCCACATCCTCTTCAACATTTGTCATTTTGACCATTTATCCTTTTAGCTAATTTCATAGGTGTGAGATAATATCACAAGCTTGTTTTGATTTTCATTTCTCTAATCAATAATAATTTAGAGCATTTTCAGTTACATATATCATTGATTTCTTCCTTCAAAAACTCTCTGTTCATTTCTTTTGACCATTTATTAATTTGGGAACAATCTGGAGTTATTCCCAAAGTTATAAATTTGTGAATACCTTTTGACCCAGCAATACTGCCATTAGGTTTATTTCCTAATGTGATTAGGAAAAAAGAAAATGAACAAGTTATAAAATATTTATAACAACTCTAGAGTAGCAAAGAACTGGAAATTGAAGGGGGGATACCCATCAGTTGAATTGTGGAATGGCTAAACAAGTTGTGGCATATGATTGTGAAGGAAAAATACTGTACTATTAGAAATATAAAAACAGGTTAATTAAAATAACAAGGAAATACCTACATGAGGCTGTGAAGAGTTAAATGATCAGAAGCATATATATAGCAACAGAAATTGTTTGAAGTCATTACTTGTATATGTCCACCTCCAGAGAAAGAATTGATAAATAGTAATAAGCAAGATATAATTTTACATACACATGTATCTTTTTGTTAAATGATACTTTCTCTAATTGAGCAAGGGAAGGGAAGAAGTTATCTGGGTATTTTAATGTAACAAATAAATTTTAATTTAAAAAAGTAGAAGTTATTCAGACCAATTTGGGTCTTTACATAATGGGACTTCTTTCATTACTAAGATCCAAGCTTTGGTAAAGATAGTCAAGGACTAATTATTACCTCCTCAAGAATATAATCCTCAGAGGAATTGTGAATGGATGATATCTTTCACATGTTGAGTGCAAGGTTGATTGAGGAGAAAAAGTATATTTCCTATGCCCTCTCTACCCAAAAGTGGTTCACCAGGGAAAGCGGTTCTGCCCCTCTGAGAAGATACTTTCAGAACCAGGTGGGAGCTAGCATATTTATGGCTCTTGCTTTGAAGGGCTCTTTCCCTTCTCTCACAAAAGGTCTTAGGTGGTTTAAAGGCTACTCACTTTTATGATATTCACTTCTGAACTGGATGAGGAATAAGATAATCCATGAATAAACTAGCTTCTAGGCTTTTGCTTGTGAGAAGAATGGTATGTACTACTTGGAGTGTACTAGGCTAAAACGATCAGTCTGCCTTTTGTCATCTCTTTGTTTTGCAACTTTAATGTGTGGACTACCTCTGCAACTTGGTGGTACTTGGCTTCTTTGGTGAAGCTTTAATATATTACACATCTCTCAGCCTTACATACTCCTTAAAATCCCTGTTTGCATTCTATCTCTTTTGTAGTTAGAGAATTCTTCAGGATATATGTAGTCTTGACCTTTAGTGCTGAGACCTTGTTCATCTGGTTTTTGGAAGCTGAGAGGGTTATGGTAGGAGGGGACAAACTCGTTTTTTCTTCTTCTCAGCCTTCAAGAACTGTTGATATTTCCCACAAAACTTTGCTATTACATGTCAGATGAAGGTGGAGTTATTGGCATAGGTTCTTGCAGAACATCTTCATAACTGAATGGCCAAGGTACATTCCATTTGACAGAGGCATGTTTTCTAGGAGCCAACAAATAGTATGCTCAATAGCAAAGACATCTGGCCATCTGTATGCCATGAAAGACTATTTGACAAAGAATTCAAAGATAGGAAGAAAAGACCTATATATGCCAAAATAGTTATAACATCTTTTTTTGTGGTGGCAAAAACCTAAAAACTAAAGAACTATTCATCAATTGAGAATGACAGAACAAGTTGTGGTATATGATTGTAATATAATACTATTGTGCCATGAAAAATGACTAACAAGATGATCACAAAAAAACTTAGAAAGACTTATATGACTTGATACAAAGTGAAGTGAGCCGAACCAGGAGAACATTGTGCACAATAGCATGTGAGAATCAACTGTGAATGATTTTGCTGTTATCAGCAATGCAAAGATCCAGGTCAATTGCAAGAGATTCATAATGAATAAAAGGCTGTCCATCCCCGGACAAGGAACTTATGGAGTCTGAATGCAAATTGAAGCACACCATTCTTCACCCTGTTTTCTCAATGAAATTTTCTCTAGTGTAAGCAATATCTTTTCCTTCATACTATAATGAAGATTTAATTATATATTACTTGCCATACTGGCCTCAGACATTTCAAGACTATGTGACCCTGAACAAATCACAAAACTACATATGGCTCAGTTTTTGTAGGGAACAGCAAACCACTGTTATATCTTTGCCAAGAAAACCCCAAATGGAGTTATGAAAAATATCGACAAAACAATTGAACAACAAGATGTTGGAAATCAAATTATAAAAACTTCAGAAATGAGTTAGAGCAGGGGAAATGGAGGCAGTAAGGGTAGGCTTTTAATGAATTTGGCTGTGAAAGAGAAGAAAGAAAACAAGAGTCAGTCAATTGTGGATGCTTCTGAATACAAAGAAACTTGAATCAGGGAAATAGCCCATAGATGAATGGAATCATATCACAAGGTGATGGTGAAGGTGATTGAAGGATCAAACACTTCAGATGTTGGACTCAAGATCACCTTCAGTTATTGGGCAAATTCCTGTATCTCTTTAGGCCCCAATTTCCTCATTTTTAAGCTGAGGGGTGGTTAGACTGGATAGACTGGATTCTGATATCCTTTGAAGCTCTGAACATATAAAATTGTAAATAGGAAAATTGTGGAGAGATTGCAAGAAATATGAAATTGGAATTCTTCCTTAGTGCTGGCTTTGAAATGTAAATATGTTATCATATAGTATTTCTAAGTATTTTAAAATTGGTAAATTGTTTATAATTAGTATCTTCAAATTTAAACCTAGCACCCAAATATACTTAACTATGTTTTCTTCAACAGTAAATTCTGAGCATCAACCCTCATTTCCTATAAAGGTAATAGAATAATTGATTTAGTTTGAACCCAAATACTGATAATTCTTAACACATGACCAACACATGAGAAATAAACATACTTAGTGGATCATATTGGCCTTGAAAATAATATATTTATGCTTTGGCATAGAGGGCTGAGGCTGAAGTCTGGAAGACCTGCTCCTGCCTTGTCTCTGATGTATACTTGTTGGAGGACTTAGTACTAGTCACTTAACCTTTCAATGCTTCTTGCACCTCTCTTAAGGTAGGGACAGGTTCAGTGGGTTAAGCACCTAGCCTGGAGTCTGGAGAATCTGGATTCAAAGCTGGCCTCAAACACTTACAAGCTGTTTGACCATGGGCAAATGACTTAAACCCTGATAGCGTAGTCCCTACTGTTCTTCTGTCTTAGATTTGATACCAAGACAAGGATTTAGCTTAAAAAAAGATTAAATTGCAGAATGAGTTGTTGATATTATTGGTGGAAGAAATATCTACTGTGCATATAGCAGAAAATAAAACAAATAAAAACAACAAAGCTAAAGTTAATTATACAAAGTAGATTATATAATACATGATGCCTTAAACTAATAAGAAATACTCTATCAAATAATCCTATAGTCAAATAATTCATTTTATCGGGTAAATCATAAGCTCTTTGGTTTGGATGTTGCAGGAGAATCTCTCAAGCCATTTCCTGAGGATAAGGGGCAAGAATAAAATGACCCCTGAAAGTCCTTTTCTGTCCTATAAATTTGTGATCCTTTTACTATCCAGTTTCAATAGTTTCAATATTAGTTTAGCCATAAGAGTGTCAGACAATTTACCCTTTGAACAGATCATCCTGCCATCAAAAAGCATTGGCAACAAAAAATGCTTGGTAATTTTTAAGAAAATGATTACTTCTTAACAGACCATGTGGGTATTTACAAGTTCATACCTGATAGTGTTTGGTACATAGTGAAACACGTGCATAAATTAATTAAATCTGAGTTTAAGTTGTTTCCTTTGAAAGTAAGTAGAGAAATGTACTTTGTGATTTAGAATTACCCCTTTGTAATTTATAGTTTAAATTATGTAGATATGATATTAATACTAGAGATTCCTAAAAATCTGAAACTTCTAAGCTAGCATGAGAGACATGTTTTATCAAGTAGTTATGGGTTAGCAGGTATGGGGAAGGTAGGTGGTACAATGGGTACAGTGCTGGGCCTGGAATCATCTTCTGGAGTTTAAATGTGACCTCAGACACTTATAGCTGTGTGACCCTGGGCAATCACTTCACCATGTTTACCTTAGTTTCCTCTTCTGTGAAATGAGCTGAAGAAGGAAATGGGAAACTAATATCTTTGCCAGGAAAATCCCAGATCTGGTTGCAAAGAATCAGACTTGACTGAAAAGGACTCAACAGAAACAAGAAACTTACACTTATTAATCAATTAACAAACAATGAATTGTCTGCTTTGTGTGCACTAGGAAATCAGAATGAAACCTAGATTAGTAAGAGTTTCTGCCTTGAGGAGTGTAGAAAACCAAATTATTCTATTTGTCTTCTGCCTCTATTGCCATGTTTTTCTTCCAAGTTTTCATATTTTTTCTTATTGATGATTGTTTCATCAATAGATTCTGATACATATATATTTTAAATCCCTCGTGTCCAAAAGCTATTATTTTTAGGGATAGTAGCTTGTTGTCTTCTCCATTTGTTGTTTGCTAGCCATTTCCTTAAACTTTGCTGTGCAACTATTTGTTTGGGAAGATTATTTTTTTTTTAGATTTCATTTTCTACTTTATGTCTTTTGACTCTAGAGATGGGATTATTAGGAATTTCTGAAACAGTCATGCAAGAAAATAAATGATAGATGGACAGAATACAATTTAATTAGAATATTAGTTTAGACTTTCAAATAGAAAATAGGCATTTTCTTTCAAATATAATTTCATTTCAGTACCTTCAGTCATTAAAGAAGAATTTATTGAAATTGTTTTGTCACTTAAACATAGAGTTTAATCTTTGGAGGTTCCTAGAAGGGAGAAAACAGATCCTATTCTTGTTTTCAGGGGAAAAAAGTATGAATCTGATCCTTAATAGAAATGTTTCTGATCCAGTAGGAAACAGATCATGATTTTAGGTGTTCAAATTATACTCATCTTATGTTAATCACAATGCATTTGGGTCACAGATAATATGCATGTAATGCTATTCTATTTTATTGATATATTCTCTTTAAAAATAGCTAGTTCTCTGTATTTAAAATGAAGTAATAAAAATGTATCTGAGAAAGCAATATTTGTTATGTCACACATTATTATACTTTAAAAACTTAAAAAAAGGAGAAATGAAAAACCTACAAATGATTATTTGAAAATGTACCAATACTGTAGTTTGAATTTCTGCTAACAATTTATTATCCATACTCACTTGGTTCTAAATAGTTTACTAAAAAGAAGAGTGAGGTGTGATCATTTGAAATCTAATCTTCCAGAGACTAAGGTATAGTTTCTGCTTAACAATCAATTGTAAATAACAGAATCATAAGATCCATATTTTGTTAAATAAAAAAAAATCTGTTTTGTCAAAGTGCATGTTTCAAATCTAAGATAATTCTTTAAAAGTAAGAATTTTAGAAAATAATGGAAAGAGGGAGAAAGGAAAGATTCTTGATTTGACATTTATTCATTATGAGTGAAATGCCATTTTGCATGTTTGGGCATTTTTTAAAATAAGAAATTATTTTAATGAAGCATAAACAATTTTTCTCTTGCAGTAGTAAAGCACACATATTCAGTGGGTTGACAGTGGTGTCTTATCAATAATTATTGTTTTTAACTTTTACTTGTTTGCCTTACTTTGTCTTCAGAATCCTTCCCAAATTGGTAGAGAATTTTGTGTGGCCATCCAATATCCTTAGAAGAGTTTCATTTTTCATATTAAAGCTCTGCTAACTTGATTATTTTCTATTTTTTTTATTCTGCTATCAAAGGAATTAATAGTCTCCTTGATGTTTGTTTAGTAAAATTTTTAAAGTTTTCAGAAGCTGCATGGTTAGAGAGAAGATTGAGAATTAGCATTGCAGCCAATAAATTCCTGGTTCAAGTCCCTCTTCTAACAGGTAGTGGCTGTCTTTGAAGCTCTCTGTTCTTTAGGGAGATTAATTGCAGAATGGGTACTGACTTGCATTAGAAGAAGGATATTCCTCATCTGAGATTTTTCTATGTTGATGAAATTATACTTCCAATCCTCCTTCATAATTTTAATTTTTGTTAAAAAGGTTTCAGAATTAATCTTTCTTCCCTCTTTTCTACATTTTATTTTTGGCAATATTTTTGTAGTGTCATTTTTTAAGAGATGAATGTATTTTATTCAGTTCATTTGACATTAATCAAAACAGCATAAAAATAACCTTGCTGGACTTTCAATATAATTATTCTAAACAATATTATGAATAATATATGTCTGTTCTTGGATTTTTTCCTTCCTAAAATTTGAGGCATGTAGAGCATCCATGATTTTGATATATTTTGGCCATGACCCAGGTTTCTGATAAATTATAGTTCATATTCAACTGAGAGTTGCCTGTATAACAACTTTTGTCTTACAAAATTGCAATTTGCGGAATTTGTAAAACATATTTTGCTTTAATACCTAGTTTTGGATATCTCTGGAAATAGTATAAGGGATATGTAGAGGCATAAACTAAAACTTGAAAGGACTGTCATGTGTAGAAGAGGGATTAAACTTTAGTTGCTTGGTCCTAGAGGATAAAATGAAGAGAAGTTTCTTCAGAGACAGGGGGACAAAGTTTAGCTCAAGATAAGAAAAATCTTTAAATCCAGTTACTGCTGTTAAAAAGTGAAATGAGTTGCCTAAATAGGTAATGAGTCATCACCAAAGGTCTTGAGCAGAATTGGGGTGATCATTATTCAGAGATTTTAAAGACATTTTTCCTGTTCAATTATTGATTGAACTAGATAGCCTTTCAGTCCCTTCCAAATTAGAGATTCTATTTTTCTAGGACCTTGTCTTTTCTAGGACCTTATTTCTAGCACCCCTTTTAGATGAAGGGAGCAATTTAAAATGTTATTCTGATTAAAGAATTAGCAACAAATACCACTTCAAAATTATTTATGTTATTAATTTTATTTTTCATGCTCAGAGACATAGAACTCTAGTGGAAACTACATAAAATGGTGATTTAAGAGATTGGAGCCCTTGTCCCTTAGCATTGTGTAATGACATTCAAATTCTTCAGTTCTTTTATGCCTTGCTTTTCTACTCCGTGGAAAGAGTACTGGGTTGGGAGTCAGTGGAAATCTGTTTAGATCTGAGATCTGTTACTTAATTTTGTGAAATCAGGCCAGTTGGTTAACCTCTCTGGGTCCAAGGATTTTTGTATTTAAAAGGAGGCAACGTTGAAAAAGATGATTGCTAAGAACTCATCTAAATAGATATTAGTAATTCACTTTTAGAAACTAATTACAAATAAAAACCCATAAAGAATGTTTATATCTCTAACAATTAGAATTCTCCTAGTTGTTAGGACTTTTCCTCTTTTTTATATACATGTACATGTAATGTTTCCCCTAATATCTTGTAAATTCAAAGAGGAAATTTAGTACTCTTAGCATCTAGCATAGTTACCTTGCACATAATAGATATTAACATTATTTTTATTGAATTGACTTATAAATTGAGTTATACTACATTTAGGAGTAGGAGTATACTACATAAAGGAATAGAAATGCAAAAGAACAACATATGAAACAATTTATCACATGCACATATGTGTACGTGTACGTGATTTGGGGTTTAGGCTTTAAAAGATTGTTCTATAGTAAAAATGAATAATATGTGTGGGATACCCTGAACCAGCAGGGGTCACACAGGAAAGGGGGGTTCTCCTTTGTGATAGGGACCAGAGGAGAAGTAGGGAATCGGTGAACCAGGGTGAAGACTGACAGACACGGACAAAGTCAGTGTTTTAATAGGGCAGGCAACCCCTATGATATCTCCTTGGAAGGAAAATATGAGGATCAGTGGAATAGGAAGTAGAGGAGGAGATTAAGGTAAAGAATGCAAGCCGACAGGGGCTGGAGCCTCCTGGAGGAAGAGATTCAGAAAGGAGAGAGAAAGAGGGAGATAGGATTAAGGAGCAGAGTAGGGTTAAGGAGGGGAGCAGAGCTCCACAAAGGGGGAGAGGAAGTATGAGAGAGGGGAGAGAAAGTTCCAAGAGAGCTTCATGGGCTCCTCCTACTGCTTTTATTGCTGAGTAGGTGGGGAGGAGTTTCCAATTAGTAGCGATTATCAGAGAGCATAAACAATCATTATTGGGTGGTAAGGTAGAGGAAACACCTTTGGGCGTGTAGATTACAACCCTAGCTTTCTCCAGAGAGTACTCCGCACATGTTAATGAGTTTGTCCTAGCCAAGGGCTGCATGGCTAGTTCAAGGTTACATTCACAAGCCTCATTGGTATGACCTTATGCTTGGAGACACAGTAACCATACAATGATTTATATTTCATAGATGTGAATATGCTTGGAATGCTACAATATGGAAATAGGTATGAAGTGATAACATTTGTACAACCGAGTTTAAGTGCTTGTTGGCTCTGGGAAGGGGGGAAGGAAGAGGAGAGGGCAAGAAAATGGATCATATAAACATGGAAAATTTTTAAAATAAAAATTAAAAAAATAAATTGAGTTATAGTCCATTTTGAAGAGGTTAGAGAAATTACTTTGATTAATCCTACAAATTCTTGAACTTTGGAAAGGCAAAAGGAAGATATCATTACTTCATTTTGTTATCTAGGGAAGAATGATATTCTATTTGTTTTAGATGAAATCAAAGCTTATTGTGATTTTTATATATCATTTGGGAAACTAAGGTGTTTTTTTTTTTGGTAGGGGAGAGGCTAGCTATAACAGAGAAAATGAAAATATTTATGTTTTTAAACTAATAAAAGTACCTGACTTATAAAAAGAAATTACATAAATGCATTGATATAGGATGTATCTTGTTTGAGGATAGGATGACAAATGTTTGAGACTTTGTGTACCTACCATTGTACAGGGATTTTGGGGAAGATACACTTGTACTGTAGATTCTAGTGATACGGTCTTTACAGAGGAAGTAGAGATACCTTGAAAAGTGTTGGTTCATAATGTACTTTGAAAGTCTTTTGTATATAGTCAGGTAAGCTTTTCAGGAAAAAAGTGTAATGTTCTACAAAGACTTCTAGATTATCTTCCTTCTGTACAAATTTGTGCCCCTGTATAGCTTCAGCAAATCTTGTCTAGTTGGCTGCTGTCAGATGTCATTAATAGAGAAAAGAGACTCCTCAAAAGAAAGGGCAAAATTCATCTAAGCTCTCAGGACTTAATTCAAAACCTACTGAAAATTAGGACTGGACTCTCTTCTAGTGAGTGCATCAAGCCCTTCCCCAACATATATAATTGTCAAAGGATCTAAGGAGACAGTTTTGAAAGAAGAAACCTAAGCTCACAATAACCATATTTTAAATGTGCTCTAAATTGCTAATAACTAGAGAAAGGCAAATCAAAGTAACCTTGGGATTCTATCTCATAATCAGACTAGCAAAAATGGCAAAAGAGGAAAATGACAAATTTGGAAGCATTGTGGAAAAACAGGCATATTAGTACATTGAGGATGGATTTGTAAATGGATCCACCCATTACAGAAAGCATTTTAAAGCTATGACCATTAAATTATAATTACTCTTTCATTCACCAATACCACTAGTCGGCCTGTACCTCAAAAGAGATTACAGAAAGAAGAGGAGGAGTTGTATGTCTAAACTGTGTATTGGTAAGAGTAAATTTTTAGGGTTGAGACTGAATATATTATTTAATGGTCGCCAGGGATTTAAATTCTAAATCCCAAAGAAATACTCAAGTCAGAATAGAATTTTATGGTGATTTATTTACAATAGAAGGAAGAAATTAAGAATGAGGGAGAAAGAAGGAAAAGGGTAGATCTCTGCTCTGGCCTGGCCTGGGGCGGGGGGGGGGGGGGGGGGGGGGGTTAGAGGCCTCAGCCAAGGGGCCTTCCCAGAAGATTAAATCTAGTTTGGCTTCCAGCCACAAGATCTCCTCCAAGATGGGCCTCCTTGGAGGCTGGTGCCTGCAGAAAGCCAGGGAAAGAAGATTCAGCCTTAACACTCACCATGTGGTCCCCTAAGGGAAGCAGTCTCAGGTCTCCATGCTCCAGCTCTCCAAGTCAAGAACCAGCTCAAAAAGACACCAAAGTCCCTCTCACAGGAAGTGACACAAAATATAAAGGCAGTTCTTTACATCAGTTCCTGTGTCTCACATGTACCAATGGTGGCTTAAACTTGGCTTAGGACAGCCCAGGGGGTCAGTCAATTGTTTCTGATTTGTCACTTGCTACCACATGTGGGTCATAGACCATCCTCCTCCACACTTAATCCTTAAGTGGTTCTGTATACATTCCTGGTTGCTAGAATTCTAAAGACTAAGCAGGGTGTAGTAAATCTAACATTCACAGTATAATATATAATATTTCTTTTTATAAGACTAAGGAACTAGAAATTCTGGGGTTTCCATATTTTCAGTAACTGCAGACAAATTATATTATTAGAATGTAATGAAATATTATTTTTAGTGAGAAAATACAAATAATTTCAGGGAAACCTAAGAAGACTTTTATGAACTGATTCAGTTCATGAATAGAATCAGGAGAACAATTTATATAACAACATAATCTTAAGGAAAATAGCTTTGAAAAACTTGAGAACTCTTTCATCAATATAGGGACCAACCATGGCTCCACTGGATTGTTAAAGAATATGCTAATCACCTCTTGGCATTGATGATGGACACAAAATGCAATATTTATGTACATTGAAAAAGTGGAGATTAATTTGGTATAAGTTACAAGGAGTTTATTTTGCCTTTTTTTGGGGGGTCTTCCAAAGAGTTTGAAGGGAAGGAGGACCAAAGAGGATAGAGTAGGAAACAATAAAAAAGAAAGAGAAAATTGTCATTGTGGCATTTTTAAATAAAAATTCTGAGAAGGGAACAGGAAAAAAATTATCAAAAAGAAACCACACAGAAGCTTTGAAACCTATAGGATGAATTTATTATTTAATTTAAAAGAAATGTAAACTACATGATGGAGATATGCAGTTTGATGTACAATTTTCTTTTATCATCATTTTATTATGAATATGCCCATTTTATTTGGTGTTTGCTAAATTTGAAATTAAAAGAATGTTTTTTTTTTTATAAAAGTTAAAAAAAAAGAGGCTTGTGCTTACCTCCTGCCTTTAAGATTTTGGAGACAAGGTTGTAAAAACAAGGAAGTTTTGTTAAAGCCAAATGCGTTTCTTTTACTGAAAATCCTTGTGCTCAGTCAAATTCCCAGCTTTCCAATACAGATAATTGGGATTGGAGACTAATACTAAATAAATGGGTGAAGGCATAGACTTTTTTTTTAATGCTTGCATCTGTGAAGGATTTGTGTAGAGAAGACAAAGCCACCTATGCATGCATATTATTATTCACATGATCCATTTTGATGTCTGCCATGTGGAAAATCACTGTGGGTCATAGGAACTGTTTTGGGTTATATAATAAAGGTTGGATATCAGAGTAGTTAAAAAATTCATGCCTTGAATAGAAAGTCTCAATAATTTAACCTAAGTTTACTTCAGAAGGTCACTCTCTTTTTCTCTTTCTCTGGTGTAACTTCCCCAAATCAATAGGGATTTGCTTATTTAACACCAAGGACCTTGAAAAATATTTCTGAAAAAATGTCTTTGTTTTGCAAACAAGGACTTAGGACTTTTCAACCCCATAAATAGATATACTTAGCTGTGTCATAAAGACATTTAGCCTTAAGGTCTTTCCTAAAAGTGTACACACCTGCCATCTCCCATAACTGAGATTGTAAAGGTATTTTAAGTACTGCTGATATAGGCAGATTGATTAAGAATATTTTGCTTTCAGATCTTCCCTCAAAATGCTCCAGATTATTAAGCAATATTTTCAATTTGTTCTAAAACACACAAACTGAAAAAGTGAAGGAGAAATTCTTATCATTTTAAAGAGCCTTTAACATCATTTTTCTGTCACTTTCTGAAGGTGTAAGCACAACTTCCAGAGAGTCTCTTCCATTTTTAAGAGGATTCTTCCTAGTGCAAGTGAAGAAATGTGCTTCATGTGCTGCATTGTATTTTTTTTTATTAAAATTATGTCTGATCTTTCTTTGTAGAGATCAGTTTGTACATTTTCACTCAGGAATTAATGGGATATACCAGTAGTGTCTACTTCGGGTCCTTTGAGAAACTAATTTCATGGAGCATTGTGAATTTTCAGGTGTTTTATTTAATAACGATCTTTTGATTTTCCCTAGAGATTTCTTTTTTTCTTCAGTGTAAGAATATATAGAAACAGACAATATAGTTAGCATAACCTGAGTCGAGACCTTTAATACTGGTTCTTCTTAAATGTGACACCATCAAGCTAGGTCATGCTATATTTCAAAGGTCTATTCCTAATTAGTTTTCAAGTTATAGTTTCTTTTTTATTTCCCTTCTTCACTGGCATTGCTATTTATTTCAGAGTCTTTAATTAGTTTCATTCAAGTCCAACCCTTGGTTTATTTCGCTGATAAGAAAATATCCTTCCCATACTAGATACATATTGAAAATGGAAAGCTCATCTCCAAAAAACCAGTAGCTTGAATGATATTCTTGCAATATGGAGTAGCCAGGGTAAAATTTGAATTTCAACAGTCAATTAGTTATTGATTATTACAAATTTTATATCCTTTGGCTATTTAGTTTTGTTCATTGTTATGCAGTTTTATAGTTTTTTGATAGTCTTCTTTTATTTTCATTTTTTCTTTAAATATTTTAAATTGTAAATCTAAAAACAAACAAAAATAATTAAATAAGCGTTTAAAATGGAGAAAAGCTTACCCTAAAATCCTTGATTTTAATCATCTATGTCAATTGTACTAAATTTAATATTGATGCTGAAAGTGGTAATACTAGATTTGAAAAAAAATTTTCAGTTACAAGCAGAAATAATTTTTGACAATTGTTTTCTGACACTAGAATTTAAGGTTTCTCGTTTCCTACCCTTTATCCCTCTCTGAGGCTATGAATAGTCTTTTATAGGTTATATCTGTACTTTCACATGATACTATTTCCATATTGTTCATATCATGATAAAAGTCAAACATTTTACACATTATAGAAATTTCATGAAGGAAATATAGTGGAGGATGGCATTCTTTGATCTGTGCTCAGACACCAAAAGTTCCTTCTTTGACTGTGAATTTTCTTCATGAGTCTCTTGCGATTATCTTGGAGACTTCTTTTGATGATGTTTCATCCTTCACAGTTGATCATCAAACAGTACTTCTGTCACTGTATACATTGTTCTCCTGATTCTGCTAATTTTACTTTGCATCAATTCATATATCTTTCCAGATTTTTCTGAACTCATCCTGCTCATCATTCCTCATGGCAGTAGTATTCCCTCACAACCATTTCTACAACCTCTTTTCATCCATTCCTGAGGAGGTGATGGACACCCTCTCAGTTTCTTATTCCTTGCCACCAAAAAAAAAAGAGCTGCTAAAAAGATTTTGGTGCCAGTAGGACCTTTCCCCCTTATCTCTGATCTCTTTGTGGGATACAGACCCAGGAGTCATATTGCTGGGTCAAAGGGTTTGCACAGTTTTGTGGCCTTCTGACTGACAAGTCTATGTCCAGTCCTTGGTCAAATTTTCCCAGAGTGCTTTCTCTGGATCTGTTCTTTGCTTTGGACACTTCCTGTCTTGTAATATATTGATTTATACATAAATAATAATAATAACTAGCATTTATATAGCACCTTCAATGTGACAAGCAATGTGCTAAGAACTTTAAAATTATGATCTTATTTGATCTTCACAAAAACTCTGGGCATGTTATCATTGTCCTCATTTAATATTGGAAGAAATGAGGCAGAGGATCAGTGACTTTTCTTGGATCACATAGCTGGTGTCTTGATGTGGGTTTTAAACTCTGATATTTTTGCATCAGGCTCAGGATTCTATCTGCTGCATCCACCCAACTCACAGTCCCAATAACAGAATGTTCTCTTCTTAGAGACTAGACAGGTATAGTTGGTTGTTTTTGCAAATTTAACACAGTCTAGAGGCTTTATATTGAGTGGGGGATTTAACGGTGTTTTTTAATTGAATGTTTTAAAGTCATTTACCTTTTGTGAACTTATGCTGATGCCCAGAGGTATTTGTTGCTTCTATTGAGTACATCCCATTACTTGTTTTAAAATCTACATTGTGGATTCCATGATTAAATTTCCACTAAAAAACCCCAGTTTTCATATTTAGAACTACCTTTATCCTCTACCTCTACCATTTGATTGTGATTTGGAATGTTTCAATCTAATAAAAATAAATTTATCTATTTTTTAATATACTGAACAGCAATTGGTATCCAAAAGAGATTCACTTTATCCCTTTGCTTAGGAAGAAGGGTGAGGAAAATCTCAGTTTTTGATTATTTCCCATAAGGATAGCATCTTGTGGCAAAGGACTATATTGTAAAGAAAATCTTATGGTTAAATTCTGGGTTTGAAATTCATATCCTTTAAGGCTGTGTCTGTAAGTAAGTATATTTGCCAACTGAGTCAAGAATTGCTCCCCTGATGCTGGAAACAGTATGACCAAATTGACATATAATATCCTTAACCCTTAAAGTGTATTCATGTCTGCTTTCTAGAAAGTACTTCATTCACAATGGCTAATATAGTTTTCCCCTTTGAGAACACTAGCAATATGAATAATATCAATATTTTACTGGAGTGATGGGGACACAAATGCAGCAAAATGAGAGCAGTTCCCATCAGTGCTGAGAATTACATCTCTTCCTATGACTTTAGCTTTACATATTTATATCATTCCAGTTTTCTTATTGGTAAATGTAAATAATAATGCCTGTTATAAAAGCTTTTTAATGGTATAAAGTGCTACAGAAAAGCAATTTATTATTAAAATGTTAGTATTCTGCCTCTAATTCTTTACTAAAGAAAACTATCTTCTATAATTCATGCAAAACCTTTTTTTTTTAAGAGTGGTAGGCATAGAGTTTGGTCCATTTTGATTTATACTGAGCTGATTTGCCTTTTAAAACCTAAACTTAAAACAGTATTTCTTCAAGATTATTTTAACACTTCAAGTTCATGTCGATAATCCCATCTCTGATACAGATTGTAACCCCTTTGTACCTTAGTAGATGGTTTTTATGAGCAGCTGTACAAAAAAAAATTCATCACCCTGAGGCCAACCTAGTAATGAGGCTTTCTGAACTTATCGAGTGTGGTCCCCAGACAAAAGACATCCAGTTCATCATTAGGACAGTATTCAAAGCTTTTTCAGATTGGTGGGGGCCTCCCAGAGCTTGTACGATGCTGATATAACCTTCTACAGAATATCCATGTCATGATGGAGCAACAGAGTCTGAGTTAATATGTTAATTTTAGTATGACTAAGACTGAAAAAGGGCTTATTAAAAATTGTCCAAATGTTTGTGTGAGAAGCAATATATACACATATATACATGTATGTGTATGATGCTGATGGAGGGGAAAGTACTGGACTTAATTGTCTGATTTCCTTTTCTATAATTATTTCATTTGTAGTAATATTCACACATCTAAATAGTCAACTATTTAACAAATATTAACATAAAAATATATTTTTGTTTAAAAGGTAAGTTTAAAAATTATGTACTTTTGTTACATGCTGGGAACAAAGATTTTAGATGAAAGATCAATTTCAAATATTGGTAGTATATAATTTGTAATATGTATGTATGCTATTTTAAGATTTTTTAAAATGTAGCAACATAAAATTAAATGGAAAATTGGTATTTTCCATAATAAATATTTGTCTAAACTTGGTATCTTAAAACTGAATTTAAAAAATATTTTTCCAATTGCATGTAATCATTTTTAAGATTTCTTTTTAAAAATTTTGAGTTCCTAATCTCTCCTTTGATTCCTCTCCTTACCCCTCAATGAGAATGCAAGCAATCTGATATAGATTATATGTGTTGTAAAGATTAAAATTTAGGGGAGACTGAGGCAGGTAGAAATTAGTTTCTCTCTGCAAGGAGTATTATAATTTTTAGAGGTTTATTAGAGATTAAGGATTAAAGAAAATACAGGATAAGAAACATGTGCCTAAGCCAGAGGCCTAGACAAGATAACCTCACATCATGGAAGAGATGCCTCTGCTCCAAAACGGAAGTCCAAAAGAGAGCCACAAAAGCCTTTTCAATCAGGTTAAATCCCTTCTCGATCTCGCCCACCTCAGAATTCCGTGAGATTACAAAGCATTCTGGGGAAGTGGAGCAAAGGCTTGTGGGGATTGAAGTCCAGAGTTCGAGTCTATTTTTTACAGTGTGTAGCCATGCAAAACATATTTTCATATTAGTCATATTGTGAAAGACCAGATCCCATTCCCACCCCTACTACCCAGAAAACATCAAGAAAAATAAAGTAAAAAAAAGATACTATACTTTGATCTGTATTGAACTTCTATCAGATTTTTCTTTCACTTCAGAATTATCTTATATCATGATATTGCTGAAAATCAGTAATTCATTCACAGTAGATCATACAAGGCATTTTCTGTGGCTATGCCCCATGCCTGGAATATTCTCCATCCTCATTTCTACTTCTTGTTTCTTGTTGCCCCCTTCAAGTCCCAAATAAAATTCTAACTTCTTTAGGGAGCCTTTCCCAATTCTTTTTAATTCTAGTATCCTCTTTTGTTAATAAGTTTCCACCTATTTTGTATGTAGCTTATTTGTATATGTTTGCTTGTTGTTTTTTTTTCTCTGTTAGATTGTGAGCTGCTTGTATTTACGGGTTTGTATCCTCAGTGCTTAGTACAGTGCCTGACTAAAGAGGTATTAAGGTTCACTCTAAATGTTGATTGATTATTTTGTTTGTCATCCTGTTAAAGCTTTGTTAAAGTCATTTTTAGCTGTTTGAAATGTTAAAAAACCCAACAACCAAAACCAATATTTCATTTCCCCATTAGCAACCTTTTTTTTTTTTACATAAAGCCTTTGTTGGTTAAGTTACACAAATATTGCTGTGGTACCACTTGCTAATTTCTGGGTTACATCTATTAAACTCAGTTTGTAAAATTTCTTCTTTCATAAATTTTAGATTGATGAAGATGATTGATAAATTGGATTTGAAATGGATAAGGTTTTTATTTATGAACTCTAATATGCAAATATAGGGAGAATCTTTGAGTTTGGCATTGGGGAAGGATATTATTGTGAAGTTTGATGTAGGAACTCCTTCCACCTAAAAGCAGCTTGTCGGATTTAGTAGTTTCTAAAACCTAGTAAATTGGGATGACTTAAAATAGTCAGACAACTATTTAGGATTTTATGTAAAGTTAAATTTGTTCTCTCCCTGAATATAAGCCTACTCCTCTAGTCCTATCACAATAATTCATTTGCAATCATATATTCACATTTAATCAATTAATTAATTAATTAAAACATATAATTCACATTTACATCATGCTTTAAGTTTTACAAAGCACGTTACTCAGAAAAACTCCAGAAAGGTAGTTGTAAGGATTATTATCCCCATTTTGCTGTTGAGGAAAGTGAAACCTAGAAAGACCGAATAATTTCACTTTGGTTCCATTACTAACTTACAGAGTTAGAATAGAAATCCAGGTCTCCTGACTCCAAGTCCAAAACTCTTTATACAGTACCATTTCTGCCTTTCAATAGTATGTGACATGGTTCCCATATGCCAGTTTATAAGTGACCTATTCTGATTGCAAAGGACTGATTCTACAGATGGCTAGTCTATCAGAAAGTGTTATTGTGGGGGCAGCTGGGTGGCTCAGTGGATTGAAAGTCAGACCTAGAGATGGGAGGTCCTAGGTTCAAATCTGGCTTCAGATGCTTCCCAGCTGTGTGACCCTGGGCAAGTCACTTGACCCCCATTGCCTAGCCCTTACCACTTTTCTGCCTTGGAGCCAATACACAGTATTGACTCCAAGATGGAAGGCAAGGGTTTTTTTTTTTTTTTAAGAGTGTTATTGTTAAGTCATAGGAATAGTCTTTGTTTTGACTTTTAAAGCCTTTCACAATTTGACACAAATATACTTTTTCTAAGTTGTTGTTTTTTTTTTTTTGTTCTGGCCTGCTTGCTATCCTCTATATACATGTAGTACCCCACCTGGGCTTATTTCCCTAACCTATACTAGCATCGACAGCTTGAGAAGATGCTTCATTAATTTCCAATACTATTTCTCTCTAGATTCTAGAAATAAACTTCTGGTAGCTATTGTCTTCATATTATATTTTAAAAGTCTTCACTTTCTTTGCTTCACTATAATACTGATCTAACATACTTAACCTTTAGTAAAAGTGTTTACTCAGGTAGAATAGAGGAAAAAAGGAGTTACAAAGCATTTTCCCCAAAAAATGGGGCACACTCTTCCAAATACACACAAAGTCCATGGTTGAGGAAGAGTGGGCACAGACTTAGAGTGGTACAAAGACCCTTGGAGAATGTACACGATTACATCAATTCGTAGCTCTGGAATTAGAGGGCATTTATCTCCCTTCTTTCTCTGGAGGGTGTTTATGAAGTGTCTTGGGGCAAGGGAGAAGCTGGCCCCACTGACCAATGCCTTATTTTGACTGCCAACCTTAACTAGTTTCTCAGATAACGTGCTGTTTCAGGTGGACTGCTAAGTCTCTTGCTTGACTAGGTTCGTGCAGATTGCTCTGCTGTGGGGTTGGTCCTTCACTGGCATTGGTGTGATAGTGCTTGTGGATCTTTAAATCTTCTATGGATAGTAATTCAATACACAAGATTTACATCTATTATCCCTATCTCTTGCTTCGTGATTAGGTCATCTCCATTGGATCTTTCATGATTTTTTATGCCAGTTTTATCTCAAGGTATCACTGATAATGTTTAGCAGCTAGTTTATACCCAATCCATATCTTTTCATTGCATTTTAGATCACAGGTCACCAAAATCAAAATGGGATTTGAATTTAAGTCCCTGTGGCATAAAACTTAGCACTATTTCTATTGCATTTTAACACCTTTTCATAATAAACACATGGTTTTAGGAAATGAGACAACTTGAACATTCTGAAAGCAGAGTTTAATTTTCCAGTGTGATTTTTCAAGTGCTTTTCACCAAACTCTTTTCTTCCTTTCACTCTATTTCCAGCACTGTTGTCTATAAATACATTGACATTGATAGACTAACTCAACAGGCTGCTTATCAAATAGCGTATCAATTATTGTATAGGCAATTGGTATTCTTTATTGATTCAATGTTTCTAATATTGCTTTCATGGATATTTTTAGTGGCTTTGGATCATTTAAGAAACTCAATAAAGTTCATCCATAAGATATAACCTGGAGAAGCTCAGTATCTCCAAGTCATTTTTCTTTACTTTAAATTTCTATTTAATTGAACAGGATATTTTTAATGACACTGGCAGATGTTCTTGGTGAGCATGTCTTCCTGTGTTTTTTTTTTGTGTGTGTGTGCCTCACTTTATATCAGTAATTATGTGTTTATTGAACAAAGCCATCTTTGTGGTTGTACCCAGTGATAAATCTGTGATTTTAACAGAAACAATTTTGTTGACACTTTGAGGTTGTTTTGATTTACTTCACAAAATTCTTTGTTATTACTAAAAAAGAAACAAAAAAACACCTTTCAGTAAGTAGTGGGTTCTTAAACTTTCTCACCTCATCATTAGTTATGTGACTAAAGATATTAGTTGCTTTGGAGAATCATATGCAATAGCATACCTGTTCCCTTTTCATGTTTTCATCAAAGATAACTTCAATATTCACATAAACAAAATTCCTGTAGATTTTTAGAGAAAAGAGTTTAGACATCCTTTGACAATTACTGATTTATTCTTCCTCACTTTTGAGTAATCATCTTTCTTAAATAAATAAATCTTTTTGGAAATATCTTAGCAAGTAGACTGAATGGATGATTCCATAATTTGTAATCCTGTTCAAACCACAATCCCTTTGATTTAGGTAAAACAAGCTTCCTTTTGTGTACAGTGTGTTATAATTTTGAAACTCATGGATATAGTAGAAAGAAAGCTATATTACACTTGGAGTCAGAGGATCTGCTCTTGAATCTATTCTGTTATCTGTTACCTATATACTGATGTGATCTTGTATAAGTTTTGTGACTTTTTTGAAACTTTTGCTCCTCAGTGTAAAGTGAGGTCATTGGACTTACGTGGTCATCACTTTTGGCTATAAGACTAGTTCAGTGATCTTTGAGTGGTTTTAAAATAATATAATTTCTTTAGTCATAATTGGAGGTTTTAATGGAGATAGTTTTTATAAGTATTTATTATCTTTGCCTTATGCCCTTTCAATTTACTTATGAGGATGATTACTTGTCAAATCGCTGATACTGACCACAAAAAGAAATATTTTTTTAAACCACCAGTACACACAAAGGATCAAGGCACCCACTGAATTTTACATTGTGTTCTTTTTGGACTATTATAAGATACCAAAAACAAACAGTTTTGAAAGGGAAGAAAAAATAACTCCCTGTTGTTGTTTTACATTTTGTACATGTATAACTTTAAAGCTTAGGAGTTTGGGGGATGGTAATGCAACACTTCTATAATGTTAAATCAGAGAAATAATTACACTTGGCAGTTTTTGTTTGCAGAATGCACGAAAGGCTGTGGGTTTTTGTACAGTTCAAAGAGCACATTCCACAGATCTAGCAATTGCTGGTTGCCTGCAGGGATCATATGAATTCAGAGAGGGGGAAAAGTCCAAACCATTTGACTATAACTTATCTTCATTTTATAAAAAAAAAAGGAAAAATAGAAGAAAAAAATTTTACCTGATAAAAAGTTAAGAAAAATAAAACACGTAATTTCTAGCATTATTATTTATTACAATGATGAGGTGCTCTTTAATATTTAGTCATTTTACTTTTTCTCAGCTCTCAATCAGTATGCTTGAGTTTCTTTTTTGCCTCCCTACTCATTCTTAATATTTTAATAAATTCCAGATTAAGACTAATATTTTAGCCTGTGTGGAAGTATAGTACTCTGGCTGATCATATATTCTGGGAAATTTTAGGGTGAGGAAAAAAAATAAAGTGAATAATTTTTCACTCTTGACAACTTCTGTTATTCTTATTATTCACCCAGTTCCTGTTAGCCATGTTGAATGAGGTAACTGTAAACTTAAGAGGGGGCATTCTTTTCTTAAAAATTTGTCAAAAGTGCATCCTTGTCATCTGGCTTGCCAAGACCACATTAATTTAAAAAATCTTATATTTATTTAACATGTTTTACAGTGTACAAAACTATTTTGTACATATATTACATTTTATTGGCTATCATAATAAGTAGTATGGTATTTCTTAGATAAAGATCATTTAGTTCTATTGCTGAGTAGTTGTTCTTTGTTAAGATTTGAAGGTGAAATTGAGTCTTAATGCTATTTGTTTTAAGTCATATATTCAGAAAGGAGTTTGAAATAAAGGATTTAGGAATGTGCAGATTTTTTTTTATCTAACCTATCACACTGTGCTTCCAGCTGGCTATTTAATACAACGCCAGACAAGTCAGCTGAAAATGGAAAGTAGCTATTCTTCATGCATCTATATCCATTGCAAATTGAAACTCTTCATCAAGAAATAATTGTTGAACTCATCTGTGTTCACCACAAGAAAGACTAAAGACTTTTTTTTTCTTTTTTTGCAGAATAAACTGCCTATATTCCAAAAGTCCATTTCTAGGTTGAGTAGTTGATGACAACATCTCAGTAATCTTTACTGATACTTATTGTAAACTCTCACCATTGTTGACAATTGGGACATCTTTGACATAGCTGTCATTCCACTTATAGGAATATGATTTGAGGAAGACTGAAAGCTCTCTCTGCCTTATAATGGCTTCTCTCACTGTCTCTGTCATGTTAACTGAATTCATAAATTACTTATGTTGGAGGAGAGGAAATTTAAAGCATTAAACACCACTTTAAAATGTGGATTCTTAGGAGGAGGAGAAAGAAGTGTTGTTTAAAAACTATAATGTGAATTTACCTGGAATTTTTAGCCAACTTTAATTTTTAAAAGACATGCAGAAAAGAGAAGCTACAGCATGTAATTAATGGCACGGTCCTGTAAGAAGAGTGTTAGATTAGGAGCCCTAAATTTGGAATGAGCTAAGACCAATGAAGAACTTGAGACAAAAAAAGATGAGGGATTATTATGATATATGTGGGTAAAAGCCACCACAAAGTTCTCCTCAATCCTTCATTTTGATATGTTGATGGATCCATGCTTGTAAAAGACATTGCCAGCTGAATGTCTATGCTTGAAGTGTCTATCGAGTTTGAAAGAGTTTCAAGTGTGATCCTGTCAACAGGTTATATTTTTCTGAGGACTAGCTGAGCTAAGGGAAGTTCATTATCATTCGATCATTTCTTGGTTGCAAGTGAGTTGTCTATTATAACCCATAAAATAAAGGAAGATGTTAAAAAAGCCCCTTCTCCTATGTGGCCCCTTTCTTCTTCATTAATGATGTTGACAGGGGCAGAAAATATTTCGAGAATACTAAGACTTGAACAGTTTTTAGATCCCATATAATAAAAATTAATTTAGCTATTACTATTTTAAGTATGATAGTTCTCCCTCAGGCCAAGGAAAATGTAAAGTCTTACACATATAAAGTTGTTGAGGGAGTTTTTTAACTTAAATAGATTTGTGGGAAGACATTGTTAGATGAGGTAGTAAACAATCAAATATATGCAAGACATTTTTACATATTCATCCTTTTTGGGAAGGAAACTAAAATAAAAAAAATTTAAGTTTGCCTTGGTCTGGATTCAGACTCAGTTTTTTTTTTCTTGAAGTAAATAGCATTTTTAGTTGTGAATCCTGTAGGGTAGTTTTGGATCATTGTGCACGTAGCTACTATTCATAATATTGTTTATTGTAAAGTATTTCTGTCACTATACAGTGTTCTCCTGGTTCTGCTTACTTCACTCTATGTCAGTTCTTCTAAGACTTCCCTAGTTTTTCTGAGCTCCTTCTGCTTATTTCTTATAGCACAGTAGTATTTCTTTAAATTATCTAATATAACTTACTTAGTCATTCCCCAATGGATGAGTATTCTCTCATTTTCCAAATCTTTGCCCCCCTAAAAAGAGCTCTTAAATATTTTGTACAAATAGGTCCATTGCTCTTGTTTTAAATCTCTATGACTTACAAACCTAATGATGGTATTCCTGAGTCAAAGGGTATATACTCTTTTATAACCCTTTGGGCATAGATCCAAATTATTTTCTAGTCTAGAATGGTTGAATCAATTCACAACTCCCTCAACAATGCATTTATGTCATAGCTTTCCCATATCCTCTCCATGTTTTATAATTTTCCTTTTCTGTTATAATAATTAATCTGACAGGTGTTGGGCAGTACCTCAATGTTGTTTTAATTTACATTTTTCTAAATAATGATTTAGAGCATTTTAATGACTTTAATTACTTTGAAAACTGCCTGCTCATGTCCTTTGACCATTTATTAATTGGGGAAAAGGATATCCTTTTTCATCATAAGTCCCCTGGAGTTGTCCTGGATTCTTGATAATAGTTAAATCATTTACAGTTGATCATTGTACTTCATTGCTGTTACTGTGAACAATGTTCTCCTGGTTCTGCTTACTTCACTTTGTATCACTTCAAATAAGTCTTTCCAAATTTTTTGTGATTCTCTTGTTTGTCATTTCTTATGGCATAATAGTAATCCATTACAATCATATATACCACAACTCTTTTTCAAGTTTTTTTTTTCATTACCAAGGAGAATGATAGTAGAAAGGACAGTATAAAAATGACTAATAATAAAGGAGTTAAACCCTAAATAAGTAAGAAAAACCCAACTGCTTTTCATGGTAATATTACCAGAGACAGAAGAGATGCTTCCCAGGATCCTAAAGGAACTAAAGAATGAGTACTTGACCAAGTATTCTATCAGTTATGCAATGAAAAAAGATTAAAATACTCATTCTTCTAGTTACCCATATTCATGATTTCATCATCTTCTATGCTCTCCTTTCTCATATTCCACACATCAAAATCACTAACCAAGTCCTATTTTTTCATTTTCAAAACAACATCTTTCCCTTCTTTGCCATTCCCACTAACACTTACCCTAGCTCTTAATGACTCTAGTATTTACTTGTCAATGAACTATAGACAGTTTTTCCATCTCTATTTTGCCATCCTCAAAATCATCCAGATATGTTATCCTAATTTTGCCACCCTTTCTCAAAACTATCAATGTCTTATTGTCTACTGAATTAAATCAAATCTCTATGTATTTGGCATTCAAAGTACTTCACGATATGACTTCAGTCTTTTGATCAGTCTTATGTTATTTTTCTTAACCAAATTGGATGATTTTTTTGCCCTAATAAATTTCGAGCTATTTTTCTTAAACAAATTGGATGATTTTTTTGCCCTAATAAATTTCGAGCTTTACTTCCTTTCTTTACCATGTTTTCTTTTGCTGGCTGTCTTCCATCTTGTTGACATATTTTAACGTATACATCTTTCAAAGCTCATTTCAAAAGCTACCCTCTTTATCAAGTTTTCCTTTATTCCTTCTTTTGGAAATGTTATCTTTTTTATCTGAAATAATAGAACTCGTTACTTTTCATGCATTTATATTTTATTTTGTATGTATATGTATCTACAGAAATGTATGCATGTGTTTCATCACTCCTAATGGATTGAGTAAAGAGATTGTACAGTATTTTTATATTTATTTCTTATTTTTGCTATTCCTAGCACAGTCATGAAAATTAGTTTGGAAATGAACCTGGCTACTATCAAGTATGGTCTAACAGCAGGATAACTATAACTCTTTAGTAGCTTGTAATAAATATATAGAGAGTGAATGAATAGATACTTGTTTGAAAACTGATTATTGATACAAGTACTCCTATCTATAAGGAATTCTTGGTCTTATTTCTCTTATCATGCAGCCCTTTTACTTCCTTACATTTATATATAAAACCTAAGAATATCTTAAAAAGGTTACATAGGTTTTTAAAAAATAGTTACCTTGTGTTGTAAAAAATTCCTAGACTTTTAAAAGAAGTTTTTTGGATTGGCTGTACCAGAAAATCCCATTATTTTAAATGTATATATGCTTTCTGTTTATTAATAAATTCATCTAATAGGCAATGAAAAATGAATTGCTATTCACAACATTTAAATTCTGAGCAGCTGCTATAGTAATTCATGAGCCATAGTTGAATACATTAATCTCCCCTGTTATTCAGAAATGAAAAGTAATAGTTCATTATACTATAAGAGGAACCACCCAGAAAATCAGAACTCGAGATATGTGGTTAACCTCCTCCTATATTGCCACCCTCCCCCACCTCCCATCTGCTAGATGCAAGATCTAATTAACTCTATCTTCAGGTAACCTTTTCTTTATGATTGGTTTGCTTGATAATTGTAGGAAATAGACAGAGCAGTTTTGTATGCCCAAATAGAAGATCTTTCCTCCAAATAAGCAACATCAACAAAGAAAAATATACTAACGTCATTTTCCTCTTCATATAGAATCTTACATTTCTTCTTTTTCCCATTTGTCTTTATTTCTTTTCTTTACATTTTGCAACTTAGATAAGCAAAATATGCCAATAACAAAGATTAAAAATAGTAACTGCCAGTGTCTAGTGCTTTAAAGTTCATAACTATATCCTTTGGGTGTTAACAACATTCCTTTGATAAATGCACCAGGTATTATTATTTCTGTTTTTTAGATAAGAAAACTTATCCAAAATGATTAAAACTTCTAAATAGCACATTATCCACATTATCCACTGCCTCATTTTACTGGTTCTCTCCATCAGTTCATTCTTAAACTTCTTCAATATAGTGTAAATGCAGAAGATTAAACACCACCAAAAACAGGCTTGTAAATAAATTTTGCAAATTTATCAGTTACCCAAAAAGGCATTTAGCCTCCTAAGGATAAAAATACTGTGTCACATTTAGATATTGGCTGACACCTATCTAAGGAGCCTTTCCTTATATTTTTCAGTGAATGGGTAGAACACGAGACATGTATTAGTGATTTGAAACCACATTTCTTAAGGAAATAAGCACTAAGACCTACGTTTGGGGCTTAACTCAATTATTGACTACCAAGGTATTCTTGAAAAATGACTTAATTTCTCTGAGCCATAATTTCCTTATTTGTAAAAAGGGCAAAAATTACTAAAACAGAAAAATATAACAGTAAATAATAATGAATCACTGAAGATACTCTTTTCCAAATCTATCAGTCTATGAATTTATGGATCTTGAGTTGAAATGTAGAGTTTAAACATAATGATGTAAATAAGATGGACTGTAGTGATTATTTAGACTGTTATAAATATAACAGAAAGAAAATGAAACTTTAGTAAGATTGGAATAGACAGCCTATGTCCTTATTTTTCCAACCTTGCCCATTTCCTCTCTTACCTATAACTTCAATCTCATCATGGTTCCTGGACTAACTAATCAGATGTCTTCATCCTCTAAAAACAAATGGAAAAACCCCATTATCTCATCCAGATATTATCCCATGTTTCTTCTCAATTTTATAGCCCAGCTGCTCATAGAAGCTATCTATACTCATTACCTTTATTCCTTCAGCTTTTATATCTTAATCCTATGTTTTTGGGTCTAGTGCTTTACTGAGTTCACTCCCTCACATTTTCTAATTGTACAGTAGTACTCCATCACAGTCATAAGCCACAACTTGTTTAGCCATTCTCCAATTGATAAGCATTCCATCATTTTCTAATTCATTGCCACCTCAAAAAGAACTGCTAGAAATATTTTTTGTATGTATAGGAACTTTTCCTGTTTCTTCTGTTTCTTTGGGATACACATTGAGTGGTAGTATTGCTAGTTCAAAAGATATATGCAAATTTATAGTTCTTTGGGCAAAATTCAAATTGTTCTTCATAATGATTGGACCAGTTAACAATTTCACCAGCAATTTATTGGTGTACCTATTTTCCTCTCACCCTATCCAGTTTTCAAATTTCTAGTAGGGATAAAGTGGTATCTCTGAGTTGCTTTAATTTGCATTTTTTCTAATCAATAGTGATTTAGAGTATTTTTCATATAACTATAAAGAGTTTTAATTTCATTTTCTAAAAACTTCCTGTTTAAACCCCTTGACAGTTTGCCAATTGAGGAATATATGTAATTTTTATAAATTTTATTGTTTCCTATATATTTGAGAAAAAAGATTTTATCAGAGAAACTTATGGTAAAAATTGATATTACTTCATTGTTTGTGGTATCTTTTATTTTTTCTTTTTTAAAATTTATTTATTTAGAATTTTTTTTCGATGGTTACATTTTTCATGTTCTCTCCCTCCCTTTTCCCCTCCCCTCTTCTGGGACTGACAAAAATTCCACTGGGCTATACATGTATTATTGCTCAAAACATATTTCCATATTATTCATATTTATAATAGAGTGATCTTTTAAAACCAAAAAATCCTAATCATATACCCATCAAACCACGTGATCAGTCCTGTTTTTCTTCTGTGTTTCTTCTCCCACAGTTCTTCCTCTGGATGTGGATAGCATTCTTTCTCATAAGTCCCTAGGGATTGTTCTTGATCATTGTATTGCTATTAATAACAGACTCTATGGTATTTGATTGTTCTACAATGTTTTACTTTTTGTGTATAATGTTCTGGTTCTGCTCATTTCACTCTGCATCAGTTCTTAGAGGGCTTTCCAGTTCCCTTAGAAATTCTCCAGTTCATTATTCCTTACAGGATAAAAGTATTCCGTCACCATCAGATACCACAATTTGTCCATTCATTCCCCCAACTGAAGGGCATCCCCTCATTTTCCAATTTTTTTACCAACACACAGAGAGCAGCTATAACTATTTTTGTAGAAACATTTTTCTTTATTATATCTTTGGGGTACAAATCCAGCAGTGGTATAGCTGAATCAAAGGGTGTGCAGTCTTTTCAAGCTACTTGGGCATAATTTCAAATTGCCTTCCAGAATGGTTGGAACAATTATCTGTGGTGACTTTTAGCAAAATGTAGTTTTGCTGATTATTTATTTGTCTATTTTTATTGCTTTTGCTTTGTCTGAGGTCATGATCCTGATGCATAATAGATTTTGATCCAACCCTTTATTTTAACTCTGAATGTGTCTTTATGTTTGAATTGTATCTCTTTTAAATAACATATTTCTGGATTCTGGTTTCTAATCTATTCTGTCTGCTTCCATTTTATTAGTGAGCTCATTTCATTCATATTCAAAGCTTTGATTACTAACTGTATATTCTCCCTTGCATGCCTCTTTTATTTGAGAAAATGTTCCCCATTCTGTGTTTCCCTTTTGCCTTCTCCCAGTGCATCTTTTTTTCTTATATCTTTTTTTTTTAGTGGGGAGGAAATCATCCCAATGTAATCTACTCTCATGTATGCTTTCAGTTTTTTATCTGGTCAGTGAATTTTTTTTACCTCATTTCACATTTGGCCTATTCTGCTTTTTGAGATATTTTTTTCTTCAGTGAATTTTTATGACTCCTTTACCATCAGGCCAAAATTTTGAAGGTATTATTTTCTTTTGTGTCTTTTTAATCTAGCATTTAATTCTCTTCTAACAATTTTTGGCATCCCTTATTTCTCTTAGAAAATTAATTTATTAATTGAATTTATCCAGAAATATTGGGTGTAATTACTTTCCAAAACAATTGAATCAGTTACAATTCATTCTATCAACAGCTTATTAATGTCCCCATTTTTCCACATCCTCTTCAACATTTGTCATTTTCCCCTTTCATCATTTTAGCTAGCTAGTATGATGGATAGGACATGATATCTCAGATTTGTTTTAGTTTTAATTTAATTCTTTAATAAATAGTGATCTAGAGCTTTTCCCCATATACTTATATCTGGCTTTGATTTCTTCATCTGAAGGTTGACTGTCCCTTATCCATTTTTCAATTGGGGGGGTAGCTCTTAGTCTTATACATTTGATAGTGTCCTGTCTATTTTAAATATGAGACTTCTTTCTACACTCTCATTTCTTTTCCTAATTTCTCTAACACTATTTCTAATTTTTTTAGCTCTTCTAAGAATTCTTGTTAGGTTTGGGTTCAATTAGCATTTTTCTTTGAGGCTTTGTTTGTAGCTGATTTGACATTGTTGTCTTCTTCTGAGTTTGTCTCAATCTTCTCCTCTACTCTAGTGCCTTTTTATGGTTAAGTCCTTTTTTGTTGTTTTTTAATTTTCCAAGTCTATATTTTTGAACTTTATGATAAAATTGGGCTTTGCTCATCTGTATGTGGAGGACCCTGTTTTAAAATAAGCTTTTAACTACTGTTGTTTTCAGAAGTAATTCAATGCTTCCAAGGTGGTATGCTCTGAAGAGAGGTATAGTCACTGTTCCTCTGGTCTGAACTCTGGTCTTTACCCAGAAAGAATTTCTACTACCCTGTAGCCATGAATGGCAGTGCTCTTCTTGGTCTTTGAATTATGACCAGATCCCTATTCTCCTTCAACTACAAGTGATAGTGTTCCTGATTGCTTTTGAATGGGAACCAAGACCCATGTTCTCTTTTGACTAAACAGAAATACTCTTCTCCAACCTAGAACATATGACCTGTAATTGCATTTGGCAATAGAGTTGCCAACCAGTGCTATCAAATGATCTTCTACAACTATGTTGACAAACCTATGGCATTTATCCCAGAGGGGGATGTGCCCTCTCTCTCTCCACTGCACCTGAGGGCATTTCTCACATCACCTGCCCCTCTGCCCACCAGCCCAATGGCTACACTTCTTCCCTCCCCTGTCTCCAATAAGGAGGTGGCTCACATGCAGTGTGAGCATTACAATTTGGGCACTCACTCTTTAAAAGGTTCACCATCACTGCCATTTAATGTATTTTTGAACAGTGTTTTCTATGCTTATTATTTCTGGTTGAGAGTTCCTAAAATTGCTCTTAGCTTCCATCCTTAATCAACTTCTTTTTGGTGATAATTTTTCTTTTGGAGATTTTTACTGTCATTTGGCATAAATGTATTACATATAATAGGTACTTAATGAATGCTTTTTGAAGTTATTTGAGTTGATCATCAATTCTGAGGAACTGTTAAAAGCAGATTTTTTTAATATGCTATTAAATCCTTATGTTTGCAACCTATATGACCTTAGGCAAATTACAAGCTCTATGGAATCAAGTTTCTTCTGATGTAAAAATAAAGTGAACCATAAAGTGAATTCTAGTGAGGCAGTCCTCTAGGGAAATGGTTTCAATTTCAAATAGAATCAGATTTATGTGGCATGCATATTGACTTAGAAAAGCAGAAATTACCATTATCTTTATTGCATTGTGTTTTATATATTTTGTTTAAAATTTCATATTTATATTTTAATCTTATTCCCTCATTCTCCCCTTCCATTTCTGGCCTTCCTTAGTGTGGTGAGTACCTTGGCCCCAAGAGACACTTAAGTCTTTTTTTCCCATCAGATTACAAATGATAAGGGGATGTAGTATGCAGATCTTACAGAAATCTTATAGACACTACTATTTTAAGCATCTCCTTTCTGCTTTGTAAAATCCTTTATTGCCTAGTAAATGCTCATAGTAGATTTTAGTAAAGCTTTTTTCTAACTTTGCAAATATTTCAGTAGTCACATTATCCAGTGTATTCATGTGGGTACTCCCATGTATAGATGCTTCTTCCAGCAGAATATATTGCAGCCCATCCATATCTTTCAACCTGTACAATTCATGTCCTGATCCCCTCATAAATTCTCTCTATTAGAAGCCTACACAACTGAGTAGAAACTTTCCTTTTAGACTTCCTAATTTTTCATAGATTGCAGTGAGGAGCTTGGGATCCCATTTGGTTATTCCTTCCTCTCATTATATGACAGGATCAATTTTTTTCCTTTTTTGGATATGTTTTATGGTACTTTGTCTGTAAAAGTTATCTCAATATTGCCTCTTAATAAAATTAAAGGCATGCAAATGGAAAGACATTTCTTTGCCTACCTTGATAACTTAATTGTTACCCTGTTATTATAGGGTAGAATGAGGTTTCCAGTATTATTTTTTTCTAAACTATATATGTGCAAATGTTAGCTCTCTGTTCCACAAAATGACATAAAAGAAATATTCATAAAAGACAGTTCATAAAAGAAATATTATTTTATATATAGAAATTTTATATGACAGATCTAATAGGTACTTTATAGATGCCCACACCTTTATTTTACAGATAAGGCAACTGAGAGTCCCACAGGATAAAACTTGACCCAAATTATGCAGCTAATTAGTTATAGATCCAGAGTGATAGATCCAGAGCTGAAATCTGGTTGGGTGCTCTATTGTCTAAATGATTCTGACTACTTACATGTAAAAACTTTACTTACATTAAATTTACTTTATTAAGTTTACTTACATTAAATTCCCTAGATACAAAGTAATTTTTCTTATAAGCAAATACTAGTAAAAAAAGATTTTCAAGTCTTGAAACCGTTTCAGATTATATATTCCCTATTTGCCTATTTTTAAATTAATTTCTAAGTTGTTTTGTTCTGCCTTCTCATCTTTTTTCATTACCTTTGAGTATCTTTTCCGTGGTACTTGCTATTCCTTTCTCATATCTGAATGTCTTTTCTTTTTACTGGCTTCTTAAATCCTTCTGCATTGCCTTTTGCCTTTCTTTAATCTTTTTCTTTCTGTTTAATTTTTAAATCCTTTGCCCTTTATCTTTTTTCAGTCTTTTTAGCTGGTCTCCCTTCCTTTGATTTCCTTTTAAGTGTTACTTCTTCTCAACATTGTGTTATTTCATTGATTCCCCCCCTTTTTGTTTTTAGCCTTTTAATTTTATGTTTTTATTTTGTATGTTGTCTTATAACAAAAACTACCATGAGCACCCAAACTGAATTTAAAACACAAAGACATGGATTCTTTTTATTATTTTGAGGAAAATAAAATACATTTTTAAAACTTCTGAATCTAATTTTATGTTGCCCCTCCAAATATAGCTGCATTTTCATAACAGTATCTTTTGCTTTCAATTAGTATTTTAAAAATTCAATTGTAGGTCCTTTTGTATTATTTCTAATTAATGCAGTTCTGATATTTTTGCTTTAATATCAATATATATTCTTGGTTTGATTAAACCCCATGCAGGAATGCATTATGTTTTTTGATTTATAACTTTTTAAAGAGAGCTTGTAGTGTGTCAGACTTCAAACTGGAATGGACTGTAGTGATTGTGTAGGGCAATTTACTCATTTTTCTAATAAAAAAAATGAAGCTCAGAGAGGTTCAAATGGCTTGCTCCAAGTCACACAGATCGAAGCAGATATGAGAATAGAACCCAGATCTCCTATTTCTATTGAGCAATTTAAAAAATTTAATTTTTACTGCTTTTATATTTACAAATTTTATTTATTATCCTCATATATATTCAAGTATAATTTGCTTAACCAGAATTTGCATCAGTCTTAAAATATATTTATGTACTTAAATATTCTTTCATTTCTGATTCTCATTCCTATGTATAGAATCCATTACAAATAAATACTATTACTATTTATTGGCCCATTGAAATGGGAATGACATGAGGGGGAGAATCTGAATCACAAAATGTTATATAACAATTGTCAAAAATTATTTTTACATGAAATTGAAAAAACTTTTTTAATTAAAAAAAAACAAATATACGCTATCTAACCCTTTTGACTGGGCTCTGAACACTGTATTCCAAACATTTTATTCTTCTCTCATTGAATTTCCATTATACTATGCACTGTAGTTCTAAACTTCTTCTAAAGTCTCTTATTCACTCAGCAAAGTACTCCACTTTTTAGAAGCAGAGACCATCCATAAAAAATTTCCTCTTCTTCTTATTTTGTTCCATAAAGCTTCTCCACATCCTTCCTCATTCTTTCTTCTTTCAGTCTAGTCTGTGACAAGGATGTGGCCATTCTCAAGCTTCCATGTGTCCATTAGATCTTGGCTCCTTTCCTGCTTCCCAGAAACAAGCCTTGGTTGCCCATGTGCGAACAATGGATTCAAGAAGAAAGAAAGGACTTGAAGGCAGAATAAAATTAAAACTCCTGAGTTTGATATTTAAAGAATTCACTATCTGTCTCCAGCATTCCTTTCCAACCTTATTTCATACTATTATTTTAAAGAAACTTTATATTTCAGTAAAACTAGCCAATTTGCAATTTCCTAAACTTGGGATAACATCTCTAGTCACTGGGCTTTTGCTCAGGTTGTTCCCCACAGTCTTTTCTCTTCTACTTTTAAAGTCTCAAAACTCAACTGAGATTTTACTTCCTAAATATATAAAACTTTTCTTGAAACCTTTCATTAGTATTTCCACCCCCATTAAGTTTTCTTACACTTTACTATATAGACATTTCTTATGTCCAATAGAAAAATGAAATTCAAACATTTTGAGGTAAAAAAAAAAATTACTTTTATTTGTTTTCCCTATAGGAAGCCTTCTCTCTTAATTCTTGTGCTTTCCCTGTCTGTTAAATGTTTCCCATTTATCTTGACCTAAAATATCCATATGGGAAAATTTTTTTCTTTTTATATGTTTGTTTGCATGTTGTCTCCCCTTGTGATTGTAATCTTCTTGATGACAGACTGTTTTTGGCTCTTTTTTGTATCTTCAGTGCTTATAGTGCCTGGCAAGTAAGTGCTTAATAAATATTTCTAGATTGATTAAATTGATAATGGAGAGGGCTCTAATTTTCACACTAAGAAATATGCTCAATTTTTGCTTTATTTACTAGTTTCTGCTTTTGTTAATAGTTATTAGTTAACTCAGTCATTTAGCTGTTGGAATTTGTGGAGGATTATTTAGGGAAATTTAGGGAAATCCACTTATCTTTCCCCTGATTTTTTTGTATCTTTTTAAGAAATACATCCAAACTATGGACAAAAGCTGAGGAAGTTGGTAAATTTAGTAATCATTGAACAGTTCTTTGTGAAAGACTATGATAGTACAGGTTAAATTCCATAGGAAAATGAGAAAATTCTCTAATGAATCCAAGAGGCTTTGTCATCATAAGCATTATATAAATGTAGGGAGTGTTTCTGATTATTACTACTAATAAAATGATATTTAATGTTTATATATCCCAATAGTTTCTCATATGGTATATCTTCTCAATATAGAACAAGTTTTGCTTGTTTTTTTCCAACCTTTACCTTCTGTCTTAGAATCAATACAAATATCCATTCCCAGGCAGAAGAGCCTTAAGGGCCAGGCGATTGGGCTTAAATGACTTCCTCAGGGTCACATAGCTAGAAAGTATGTGAGGCCAAATTAGAACTCAGGATATTTCTTCCCCAAGTATGGCTTTCTATCCATGGAGTCACCTTACTGCCCCTAAATCTTGTTTTTTAAATAAGACATAAGCTTACTTACATGTTATTGATAATTTTAAGTCATAGGAAATAACATATAGAAGTCAAAGTATTATAATACTGCATTGAATATTTATTTACAAATGAGATAGATATATATGAACTAGAATATTTCAGTTATAATTGTTTCTATTAATTCAATGTAGAAATATTATATATTATTTTTGTTGTTTTCTAGCAACAAAGGAACACTAATGAAACTTATCTTCAGTCATGGTCATATTTTGTTTCTATTAGATCATAATAAACTATATTCTTTCTTTTATATTGTCTTTTAAAAGATTTCTTCAACTTTCTCACTTGTCAAAAAAGCTTTAGGGCATATGTTTAAAAAACAAAGATTTAATTAAAATTCATGAAACTTACCTCTCAACAAAAATAATGCCAAATGATACACTAACACTAAATTGCCTGAGAACTTTTTGAAGTCATATTTTAGTAGTACTCAAAGTTTCTTTCTTTTTTTTTAAATTTCATTTAATTAGTCCATTTAGAACATTATTCCCTCCTCCCCCCACCCCTTCCCATAGCCCATGCATAATTCCACTTGGTTTTACATGTGTCCTTGATCAAAACTGATTTCCATGTTGTTGATGTTTGCACTAGGATGATCATTTGGAGTCTACATCCCCAATCACATCCCCATCAACCCATGTAATCAAGCAGTTGTTTTTCTTTGGTGTTTCCACTTCCACAATTTTTCCTCTGAATGTGGATAGTGTTCTTCCTTGTAGATCCCTCCAGATTGTTCAGAATCACTGCATTGCCACTAATGGAGAAGTCCATTACATTCAATTGTACCACAGTGTATCAGTCTCTGTGTACAATGTTCTTCTGGTTCTGCTCCTCTCACTCTGCGTCAATTCCTGGAGGTCATTCCAATTTACATGGAATCTCCAGTTTATTATTCCTTTGAGCAAAATAGTATTCCATCACCAACATATGCCACATTTTGTTCAGCCATTCTCCAATTGGAGGGCAACCCTTCATTTTCCAATTTTTTGCCACCACAAAGAGTGCAGCTATGAATATTCTTGTACAAGTTTTTCCCTTATTATTTCTTTGGGGTACAAACCCAGTAGGGCTATAACTGGATCAAAGGGCAGACAGTTTTTTATCGCCTTTGGGCATAGTTCCAAATTGTCCTCCAGAATGGTTGGATCAATTTACAACTCCACCAGCAATGCATTAATGCCCATACTTTGCCACATTCCCTCCAATATTCATCACTTTCCTTTACTGTCATGGTACTCAATCTGCTAGGTGTGAGGTGATACCTCAGAGTTCTTTTGATTTGCATCGCTCTGATTAAAAGAGATTTAGAACACTTTCTGATGTGCTTATTAGTAGTTTTGGTTTCTTAAATTGAAAATTGCCTATTCATTTCCCTTGCCGATTTATCAATTGGAGAATAGCTTGATTTTTTTTGTCCAATTGATTTAGCTCTTTAAAATTTGAGCAATTAGACCTTTGTCAGAGGTTTTTGTTATGAAGATTTTCCCCAATTTTTTGCTTCTCTTCTAATTATGGTTGCATTGGTTTTGTTTGTACAAAACTTTTTAATTTAATGAAATCAAAATTATTCATTTTAAATTTTGTGATTTTTTTTTCTAATTCTTGCTTGGTCTTAAAATCTTTCCTTTCCCAAAGATCTGACATGTATACTATTCAGTGTTCACCTAATTTCCTTATAGTTTCCTTCTTTGTTCAAGTCATTCACCCATTCTGAGTTTATCTTGGTGTGGTGTGTGAGATGTTGATTCAGACCCAATCTCTCCCATACTGTCTTTTAATTTTCCCAGCACTTTTTATCAGATAGTGGATTTTTTGTCCCAAAAGCTGGGATCTTTGGGTTTATCATAGACTGTCTTGCTGAAATCACTTACCTCAAGTCTATTCCACTGATCCTCCTTTCTGTCTCTTATCCAGAACCATATTGTTTTGATGACCACTGCTTTATAATATAGTCTAAGATCTGGTACTGCAAGACCACCTTCCTTCATGTTTTTTTTTCATTATTTCCCTGGATAGCCTTGATCTTTTGTTCTTCCAAATGAACTTTGTTATGGTTTTTTCTAATTCGTTGAAAAAGTTTTTTGGTAGTTCAATGCGGATGGCAGTATAGTTTGGGTGGGATTGTCATTTTTATTATGTTAGCTTGTCCTGCCCATGAGTAATTAATGTTTTTTTTCAATTGTTTAGATCTAGTTTTAATTGTGTGGAGAGTGTTCAAGTCTGGCCTTATCTTTTCAAATGCTTGGAAGTCTTCCATTTTATTAAATGACCATACTTTCCCCTGCAAGAATATAGTCAGTTTCGCTGGGTAGTTGATTCTTGGTTCTAAACCAAGTTCCCTTGCTTTCTGGAATATCATATTCTATACTGTTCAGTTCTTCAGTGTAGATGCAGCCATTATCCTAACTGTAGTTCCATGGTATCAGAATGTCTTCTTAGCAGCTTATAATATTTTTTCCTTGGTTTGGTAGTTATTGAATTTGGCTATAATATTCCTGGGTGTTTTCAGTTGGGGATTAAGTCCAGGAGGTGATCTTTGGATTCTTTCTCTACTTTTCCCTCTTGCTCTAGAATGTTGGGGCAGTTTTCTTGGATAATTTCCTGTAGAATGATGTCCAGGCTTTTTCTTTTGTCATGCTCTTCTGGTAGACCAATGATTCTTAGGTTGTCTCTCCTCAACCTGTTTTCTAAATTTTCTGTTTTGTAGATGAGGTGTTTTATATTTTCCTCAAATTTTTTCAGTCCCTTGATTTTGTATTATATTTTCCTGCTGCCTTGTGAAATGATTTGCTTCTAGTTGTTAGATTCTAGTTTTTAAATCCTAAATTGCATCCCTGGCTTTTTGGTCATTCTTCTCCTCCTGATCTTTCATCTCCTTTGCGTCCTTTTCAATCTGATTAATTTTGGCTTTCAAGACACCATTTTTTGTTTCCAGATGATATATTTTACTTTTTAAGTTCTTTTCCCAGTTGTCTTCAGCCTCTCTTAATTGTTTTTTTAATTGCATTTTGAGTTCTACTAAAGCCGGTGTACAATTTGCTTGTTATTGCTTGGTGTTCCTTGATCTGCCTCTGTTTCATTTTCTCATTGTTCATTGCCTTGATAGAAGCTGTTGATTATAATTCCTTTTTCTTTTTCTTTTGTTTATTCCTATTTCCCTCTTCTGTCCCCCCTGTAGTTGCCTGTAGTCTTGATTCTCTTATTTTTTTCTGGTTCTATGAGTTTGGGCTGTTATGTCCTGAAGGCTCTTCTTCTCTGTTTTGCTGTTTGATCAGATAGCCTTATCTTCCCTTACTGACAGCAGAAGCTGAACAGGAGCTCGGCTTCTCACCCTGTTGTCAGGGTTGTTGCCTGTAGTTTGTTGCAGCCTTTGTCCTTGGAGCTCAGTCAGTAAGGCTCTAAGATCAGTCTCTGAGGGAGGGATTTTGGAGTTTGAGCTTCCCTGCCCTCTTATGCTTTTTATCTGCCATTATTGATGAGATTGAGCCAGGGTGGAGTTGATCTGAATAGCTGACTGGGCCCTGAGGCCAAATTCTCCAGAAAAGGCAAGGGGAAAGATGGAGCATCTTGGTCAGGACTGGGCTGCCTTCTCTGCTCTTCTCCTCCAGCTGCCTCTATGCTGCCTATGTTCTAAGCCCTGAGCCTGGCACAGCTTTGCCAGCAAGGTTCTCCCTCTGTGCTAGTGCCCTTGCCTGCCCAGAAATTTCAGCCATCACTGAAGGTTCAGCACTGTAGGTGGGGGAAGGGTGCTGGGACCTTCCATTTTTCTTCCCCTTAAACCCACATGTTCTAGAGTTCAGGCTTTCTGAGGGACATACCTTTAAGTTGGGTCCAGGACGAGGGTTCCCTAGCTCTGTCCTGTTGTTAGATTTGGTTTTCAGTCCCCTTTTAACATTGTGTTTTTGGTCGGTTAGGAAGGTCTGATTTTTTTTTGCTGCCTCTAAGCCTCCATTTTGATCATTCCTCCTGTACTCAAAGTTTCAACTACTTATGACTTTACTCATTTTAAGAGAGACTGTGGATAAAGAAAACCTTATAAGCAAATGTTTGTTAATAGTCCCAAGTTCTCCTAGATCCAGAAGAAATAGAGATAACCACCATATGGACACTTGATATAGAAAGAAACCCCTTCTGACATATTCAGTAAGGTATTTTTTAAAACTTGCTTTTCCAGTGATTGATTATAGGCAATATTATTTTGATATAACTCCTTAGCCTTGAACTCTTTTATTTATTGATTTTTTGAACTCTTTTATTAAAAGGTAAACTTCTTGGTGAATAGGGATTATTTAATTACTTATATTTGTATTCCTAGCACCTGACCCATGTTAGGTACTTAATACATGTTTATTGATTAGGAACTGATAGTTATTGTCCTCTACAATATCAGAAAATGGGTGAAAATTATTCCAAAGCAGTGTATAAATTTGGTACTGTCAATTGAAGTATATCATGTCATCTGAATTGCAGGTTTCCTCCTAACAAAACAAAACCAGACACCTATAAGGCACATTGGTGATGTTCTTCAGTAATTATCTAAGCCATGATTATCAACATTGTCTCATTTCTCAGGCACTAAAACTGTAAGGCCATATATAGTTTATTTCTTCTATTCTAGCTAAGAAGTTGTAGAGGCTACTTAGTACATTTGGCTGATAACCTTCTCCAAAGATGACTAGGTTAGTCCTTGGAATACAGATATGTATAGTCTTAGCTATCCTAAACGTGAACTTGGCATTTTTATCTTATTTTCCATCAGGCACTAATATGTCCTTACTGAATATAAGTTCTTCTCCATAGCATGGTGAGATATGTAAAGATAGGTGCATGAGGCTTGTCTCCAAATCCTTTCTGTGTCCGAGAAATTTAGGTTATCCTTCAGTTTATTTAATAGGGGAACTTTGTCATCAACTTTCCACTATCCCTTTCTCTCAGGGAACTGCAATTTACCAGTGCAGCAATTGACAGCAACCTCTCTCAGGGGAGGTTAGAGGAGAGTAGGAGTTAGCCCTTTCAGGCTTCAACTCTCAATCAGATTCTTCTCCACAAACTCCTTGAGAAACTCCACTGACGTATCATCTAATACAGTGGAGAGAACTTGTATTTTAAGATCAGAAACCTCCATTTTTGCAGTTATCAGAGTTGGACTTTGATAGAGGATAATGGCATATATCTAAAACAAATTACTGTCCTTGTACTTATTTTCTTCCTTGTACACCATCTGATCCCTTCCTGGTGTTACCTCTTAAAGATAAAAATTCCCCAAGGATCATATCTTGATTCTTTCCTCTTTTGACTTATGTTCTAACCCTTGACAACACTAGTCACTCTCACCCATTCAGCAAACATTATTCAGATGTTTCCCAAGTTTCTGTCTTCAATATTAACTTTTCTTTCAAGTTCCAAACCCATCACTACAGTTGACAGCAGGATTGCTTTATCTGAGTCTATTCTGACACCTTAAAATAAAATGTTCCTAAATGTCGAGCTATTAATTTCTCCCTAATCTTGCTCCTCCTTTAGCCATCTTTATTTTGCTAGTGCCACCAACATGTATCTAGTCTTATTCTTTTAAAACCTTAATGTTATCTTTTTTGTCTTTTCTTTCTTTCTCTTTGTCCATTAAATTTCAAATCAGATGCTCTGAGTTTGGGTTACTGGTTTGACACTTGTTAAATGACCTTGAACATATCATTTAACCTCTCTATATATCAACTTCCTCTTCTATAAAATGAAGAAGTTAGGCTAGATGATTGGAAAGTTACTTTTAGTTGAAAGTTCTGAGAACCTTTTATACAGTCAGTTATCCAATCCTGTGATCTCTCTTATGTCCCCACTATTTATAATGTAACTAACTACTCTTATTACTACCCATTATTGCTGTAGCCTCCTAATCATTCTTTTTCTTTTCTCTCTCCTTTTTCAAATTCATTATTTATACCATCATTGAATCAGTTTTCCTTGTGTAGCTCTGTTTGGGTCACTCTTCTGTTCAAATATCTTTAGGGGTTGTTTATTCCCTGCTGAGTAAGTTTAGTCTTCCTTGCTTAGAATTCAGACTTCTCAATACAATCCCACCTGGTCTTTCTAGTCTTATTTTGTACTTATCTCAGCATGTTGCTTTAGGCTCTAGCCAACTGGATTGTCCTCTGTCCTTCAGAGATGTTGTTCCTTTTCATTATTCTGTGCCTGTGTTTATTACATATCTGCAATGTAGTCCCTTATGTTGGCCTGCTAAATTACTATCTTTTAAATCTCATTTTTCCTATACTGCCCCTTCCATGTTGTATTCCTCCCTTTGGCCCCTTAAATTGATAATGATATTTCCCTATATTTCTTGATAATATCATTTTATTTATTTCTAATCCTTGTATCAAGTATTATTGATACCTTTGGATGACTTTTGCCATTACTCTGTTATAAATTTCTTGAGAGTCAGGCAGTTTTTCTTATTTTTATATCCTTATTACCTTATATCATAGGATTCTGTGTATAATATGTGCCTTAATAAATACGTTGTATTTAATTAAATTGAAATATTAGGTTACAAACTTCTCAAAGGTAGGAATTATGTGTCACTAGCATAATCTTTGATACATATTAGGTGTTTAATAGATGCTTATTTATTAAATTCTCTCCATACCTGAGCAGATAACTTAGTGCTCTCACAGAACAAAAACTTAACGAGCACTTGCTGAATGAATGGAACTCTAAAAATCACTGAATCAACATGTATCTGCAAAACTCATCTCTTTGACTTAAGTATTTGTTTAATAAATATGAGAAAATGTATTGATCATTAAATTAACCTATTGAATTTTTAAAAACTTTGGGTAGCCTATTTTAAATCAATATTTGGTGGTGATTGTGCTTAGTAGAATGAACTAGTATTGTATTTGTCTGAGCTATAAGCATAGGCTCGAATTTGGAAAATATATATTTTCATCTCTGCAAGTACCTTCTAGTTATAAAATTAGCATATTCTTTCCATTTCATTTTTAGTTACTCTTGAGCTGTGAATAATCAGATGGAGTTATATAATATTTTTGTGATGCGCTAAACAAAACCTACCAAATTCAAGTTAACACTTTCACTTGTGGTATATTATTTTAAAAAGTCTTCCTTTAGTTTTTTTCCTTATTTCTCAAAACCTTCATGAACATTTATTTAAATTATCACATCATAGGTCTAGAGTTGGAAGGAACCTAGAGACTATCTAACTAATAGTGGTCATTGCTGTCATGTCTGACTCTTTGTGACCTCATTTGGAATTTTCTTGGCAAAGATATTGGAGTGGTTTGCCATTTCCTTTTCTAGCTTATTTTATAGATGATGAAACTGAGGCAAACATGGTGAAGTGACTTGCCCAGGGTCAGACAGATAGACAGTATCTGAGGGCAGATTTGAACTGAGGTCTGGGAAAACCCAGCTGTTCTAATAGTACTCCTTTGTTTTATAAGTAAAGATACTAGATCTCAGTGAGGAAAGGGTTAGAGGTGGAGTTTTAACAATTCAGACTCTAACTCCAGAACAGGGTCCTTTACTGCTGCACTACCTCACCAGATTATACCTTATTTGATTATATAAAGGAGTTGATTCTTAGTCTATTTTGAGAATAGCTTTCCCCTACCCCCACCCATTAACCTTAAAATGTTACAGATACCATTTAGGATTGTTATATGCAAAATTTTCAAGTAACTATCCTTTTTGATGATTGTTAAGGTATTTCTTTTTTTTTCTTAGATTACATAATGGATTTTGGGATATTAGAGGTAGAGAGTATACTTCTTATGTTCCCAGTATGACCTGGGACAGTTATGGGAGACTGAGTGTCCAAACTATAACCATCACACTGAATGTGACACCCCCCCCCCAACAACTTTAACCCAGACAGGGAAGGGAGGAAGTGCTCCCATTGGGCTACTGGGCAGAGGGGTGGGTGATGTCCTCAGGTACTCATGAAGAAAGGGAGAGGAGCAGTGCAGCCCAGCTGGCTTTCTAGTAATGAACTCTGGTGAACTGTATGCTGGGTTAACAGTGCACATGCCCACAGAGAGGGCTCTTAGCCCCCCCCCCCTGACATGTATGCCGTAGGTTCACCACCATGGACCTTTGGGGGGGGGGAGAACAGAGCAAAATATAGTCTTGAGTTTTTCATTTACTGGGCATGGTGATCATTAGTTTTCTAAGCTCTGTGCTTTAATTTGGATTGATATATAGAAGGATTTACTTTCTGGATGAATCCTAGCTAGTTTTTTTGTGAATGTCTTTTCTACCAAAGTCCTTTTTGCTCTTCTCCCTTGATTTTGAATCAGAAGAATTAGGCTATCTCAAATTCAGTGTTCCTGCCTGATTCTGTCACTGAGTCTCTCAACTGTTGTACAGCTCTGAATTTAGAAGAATCTGAGAATAAATATTTTCTCTTCATTTTCCTACTCTCTCATAAAACTATATCAGAAAATAATACTTTACTAGAAACACCAGAAAATATTTAGAAGGGCCAGTGATGGTAGGTGAAGAGGCTATAACTTCATTGCCAAGGAATAAATTGCTTTCAATGAAACAAGTCTAGGTTAGTGGTAGGGCTGAAGATATTGCTGGACAACATGGTAAATTAGAAGTGGTAGTTCTGGAAATCCTGCCTTTGATACCCTGACTAACTTGATGATCCAGGAGAATATAAACTCCTTAAAGGAAGTACTGTTTTTCATTTTTATCCTTCATAAAAATCTGAAATATTTAACTAGAAAATCAACTGACCTGGAAAATAGATCTAAGAAAGATAATATAAAAATCATCAGACTAACTGAAAGCCATAATAAAAAAAGAGTCTTAACAGCACAATTCAAGAAATCATCAGGAAAAACTGCTCTGATATCCTTGAACAAGAGTAGGAAATTGATATAACAGGATCCATCAATGACTCCTGAAAAACATCTCAAAATAAAACAGCTAGGGACTAGTATAGTAAAGTTGTACAAGTATCCAGAAGGAAGTAATTAAAATATCCTAAAGCTATAGTCAGGATTAAAAAGACCTAGTAATTTCTACATTAAAGGACTGGAAGGTATGGAATATGATGTTCTTAAAAGCAAAGAATCTAGGACTACAACCAAGCACCACCTATCAAGTGAAACATAATAGTATAATAGTCCATGAGAAAAAAAAATGATGAGCAAATTTGATCCTCAAGAGAAGCATATAAAGGTAAATAGAAAAGATAAAATCTAAAGGTTTCCATAAGGTTTTGTTGTTTACATTCATATAAGGGAAGGTGATAATTAAAATACTTTAGATATTTATGATTCTTGAGATAATTAAGATACTCAGGATACCTGAAAATACTTAAGGACTTTATTAGTATTGGGGTGGTGAGAGATATACATAGAAGGAAGGAAGTATAAAAAATTGAGGGATGAGAAGGAGGAACACACTGGGAGAAGAGAAAAGGAGAGATAGAAATGGGTAAATTGTCTAATATGGAGAGTCACTTAAGAGAACACATTGGAGAAGAAGAGGAGGCAATAGTGGACAATGCTTGAATCTTATTCTTCAGAATTAACTCACAGCAGGAATAATATCCATACACAATTAATTGTAGACACATACCTTACCTTATAGGAAAGTAGAAGGAGAGGTAGAATGCGAGAAGGGAGGGGGAAAGAGAAAAGAGATGGTGAAATGAGGGAGATGGTAGTCAGAAGCGAAACATTTATGAATAGAAAAGGGGATAAATGGAGGAAAAAAGATAGAGGGAAATACACTATTGGAAATCATAATTTTGCAATTGAATTGGATGAACATACCTATAAAATATAACAGTATAGCAAAGTGGATTAAAAAACAAAGTTCCATAATATACTGTCTTAAAGAAACACACAGAGAGAAAAAGTAAGAGACTGGAACAGAATCATTCCTCAGCTACAGTGAAAATAAAAAGCTGAGGTGGCAATCATCATAAAGGAAAAGCAAAAATTGATCTCATAAAAAGAAATTACATCTTGATTAGAGGAACCACAAACAATGACACATTATCAATTCTAAATTTTAAAATGGCACAGAATCCAAATTCCTGTAGGAGAAATTATGAGTTAAAAGAGGAAATAGTAAAACTTTACCACTGGGAGATCTTAGCATTCCCCTCTAGAAGTAGATAAATTCAACAAAAAAATAGACACTTTTATTTTTCATGTCATCAAAGCCTAGGCTTTTTGTTGTTGCTGTTCTGTGATCCCTGATCTTGGATCTGGCATTTCATTACCTCATGGAAATGAGTGCTTTTCTGCTGATTTGTTTTGCATTTTATTTAAAATATAGTCTTAAGTTACTGTGGACACTGAGAATTTTGATGTCTGAATATTGTCACAATGACTTCACTTTCATCTATACAATGTAATTACTAAAGAATGCTTCTTGGGAATGCTATGATAAATAAATTATGGCAGGACTTGCAATACTTGAGGGGGGTGCAACCTAACTCAACAAAAGTAGCTTGTGTTTTCATTATTATTCTGTTGTTTTAACAAAGAAATTACTTCTAAGATTATAATAAATTTGCATTCTTTTGTGAATTTTCCATATAATTTCATCACTTCTAAAAAACATATATCCTACCATGATTCTATAGAGTTCCTTCACATCTTGTATATTTCCACCTTTAATGTATTTTTTGAATAGTTATCACCTTTCCTAGTAGTCGCCTCATATGTGTTACCTGTCTTTGACTTTTCTCTTTCCTCATAAATCATTCCCTTCAGCTGGTAACTTATCTTTGTTGCTCTTCACTGTATTCTTTCCAGATTTTCTGTATCTTTTTGAGAATGAGGTGTCCTAACCTGGATGTGGTTTGTGAAGTACAGGCATAATATTTAAAAATATATATATTGTGACCTCTGCCTAGGGCATTGAGTATGTTCTTCCACTTAATAACTGATTAACAAGGCAGAACTAAAAAACTCTATAGCTATACATGGCAAGTCTAAATGAATGATAATTGGAATTTGGAATTGACATTGATGGGTGGTAGGCCTTGAAATTCATTTATAAAATAAAATGGATGTCCAGGTATTACTAATTATAGGGTCTGCTACCAGTGAGGCAGGATTACCATATGTGTATAAGTAATATCATACACATACCTACATAGTTAATTATGTTAGGACAAAGAGTATGGATAAAAAATAAATCAGAAGATTCCAGGATTAATTGTATCCATAGAATTCTGACTGATGAGGAGGTGACAGTGAAGAAAATGGCAGAAAGGCTTCACTTCATTCTATAGCCTTTAATGTATGTCAAAATGCTCTTCTTTAATGAGGAGTGAAAAGCAGACATGTGCCATAGTCTATCGCTGGAAAGAATGAAGTTCACCATCACCATGTCATACACACATAATATGTGGTGACTAATGTAAGGATGAGGGAAGGAGCCAAACTTATGATTTCATTCATACAGGAATTCTGACTGAAAGAATTTCCTCTATCTATATAGGTCAGCACTTTATGTGCAACTTAGAGTCTGTAACGAATTGCCCAGAGCATTAAGAGGATGAGTGATTGTCCAGGCATTTCTTGCTGGAGGAGGGACTTGGACATGGGTCTTTTGGCTTTGTTGCTGGCTCTCCAAGGTGTCTACTAGCTTGCCCCTCGCATTTGGTGCCAGAGAATGAATTTCATGAAGAGGGACTCTGCCAATTGTGGAGTGATGATGGAGCCTAGATGAACTTTCTGAATTACAGACTAGAACCTGCAGATTTAGGAGTTAGACACAGAAATTGTATTAGGAAAACCCATTGACCCAGAGATTCTGTTCAAGGTGGATGGACATCACAGACTAAAATTATTCTTTTGTTCAGTGGAACTTTGATGCCTTACAATATATTATGTAAAGACAAATCTTAACAAATGAATAATGGAAAATTATTAATCTGTCATTGAAAATGGATACTTTAAGATGATAGGTTATTAAGGAATAGGTGGCACAGTAGACAAAATCAAGAAGGCTCATCTTTCAGAGTTTAAATGTAGCCTGAGACCCTTATTTATCTCTGTGACCCTGGGCAAGTCACTTAATCCTGGATGCCAAAAGTTTTCTCATTTGTTAAATGAGATGGAGAAGGAAACATCAAACCACTCTGTTGTCTTTGCTGAGAAAACCCTGACATCCTAAAGAGTTGGCCATGACTGAAACAACTAAACAATAAACAGGAATGGATTGATTGTCTTAATAAGGAACAGATTGGGGCACCTTGGTGGCTCAGTGGAGAGAGAGCAAAGTTTGGAGTCAAGAGAGCCTGCGTTCATATCTGGAGCCAGATAGTTCCTAGCTGTGTGACCCTGGGCAAATTACTTACCTCAAATTGTCCAAATCTTACCACATTCTTCTGCTTTAGAACAAGTACTTAATATCAATTCTAAGACAGAAGGTAAGATCTCTCTCTCTCTCTCTCTCTCTCTCTCTCTCTCTCTCTCTCTCTCTCTCTCAACATTTTATAGGCACACATGTATAATGCACATAAATAAATCTTCATGTGATTTGCAGTTCTCCTTTTTTGATGATACTTATGCCTTTAATATCTGATAGTCAGTGGGATTTTAGGAAAGGGGTAGAATTTAAAGTTCTGTCAATATCTTTGTCTGTCTTTACAAATAATCCATTACCTATTTGGTCAGTTATAATTTACTTCATATTTGTTTTAGAAATGTTAATAAACATTATATTTGTTATTCTAATTAGTTAATGATTCTTATAGAAAGGAATCCTAAAAAACATTACCTTTTTTGGCAGGGGCCACAATTTTTAGTTTCATTTCTTTTTATTATTTAAAACAGAGAACTCAGGTAGTCAAAAATTCAGGAATGTGAAAATTTTCACATTCTCCTAACATACCAGAATGAAGTGATTTATTCCAAATAATGTTCAACAGTAATTTATTAATGCCTCTACCTCATCTGAATTTTTTCCTATTTAATATGGTAAGCATATGTAATTCACTTCTCCACATGAATTGAATTTTATCTCCCAGCATAAAATCATGTCACTGCTTTTTAGAAAGCTCTTAGAAAATATTAAGTAATCATCAGGGTTATTGTTAATTGCATCAACCTTAATTTGTCACTTTAAATGTTCTAATTATTTCTCCATGAGGTTATCAGATAACTCTTAAATAAGGCCCGATTATAAATTAGCCCCTTGGGCCAGGTTACTTGTTTTGACCCAAACTTCATTTAAATGTTATGATTAAAAATAACTTAAGAATAAATACATTTTAATGGTGTATTTTAAATTTATAAGAGTTAAATAACAGCAGAGCACAATGTAAGGAGGATTGAATTTCCAGAATAATCACAAAGCTTCAACAACCCTGACTGAGCATAGAAGCAATTATTGAACTCTACCAGAACTCACACTCTACAACAGATTCAGTGAAAATAACCTCACCTAAAGTGTAAATAAGTAGGTTATGGGTAGAGTGTATTTTTAAATCTCTACAATTCATTTTGATTTGTGGTTGGAAAATGGAAGAAAAAATATCGCCAGCAAGGTTTGGGAAAGAGTCTTTCTGAAAACGATCAGTCACAATTCAGGATACATTTCTTCAGGCCTTTATATTTTCAAGGAGCTGCGCTTAGCATTGGTGATTTGGGTCGGGGGAACCTCCAGAACTGTGGGAGCTCATGATCAGAAAACTTTGTACTCATTCATATTGGCAAGTCTTTTAAAACTTACATCTTTAGAGCAGGGAGTTTTAACCTGAGATCTGTGAAATTAAAAAGCAATTTTTTGGGTGCAACTGTGTTTCAGTAAAATTAGTTTCATTTGTAATCCCACGTATTTTACTTAATGGATTTTAAAATATGCTGAGCACAATATAAGGAGGATTTTAAGAATGAGTCCTTAGGCTTCACCAACCTTCCAAAGGACAAAAAAAAAGTTAACAATACTTGTCTTGGAGAATGGACTTATCTGTGGTCGTATAACTAATTTATGTCAGCTGGAGAACTTGAAAAAAGATCTTCTTAACTATAATTATGCTGCTTTCTCTCCTATACTCTTTTCTTAAATACTAGGGATATGCAAATTTAAGAAACACCCTGTCTTCAAAGGCCACATGGTCTAATAAAGGCAATAAGAAATATATCTTCTATCTATCTATATCTCATACAAAATTCAGGGTGATCTGGAATAAAAGTGAAGAGAGGACCACATAAAATACTCTTGGAAAATATATTTTTCAATGTTTTATTCCTTTTATTTTTTTAATTACACATAGAAAGTATTTTTAACAATTGTTTTCTGACCTTTTGCAATCTAAATTCTCTCCCTTCTACCCTCCCCTTCCTATTTCCCAGAATGTTTAGCTGGGAGATGAGTATACAGTCAACTAGCATATATTAAGTGTATATAATATACAAAACTATATTGTTATAGGAATAAATTGCCCCTGCCCTTAGGGAGCTTACATTCTGATGGGGGAGATGACATTTCTATAACTATGTTCATGTAAAATATGTATAAATGTAAAAAATCTGAAAAGGAAAACCATTGTCATCTGGAGAAGATTAGGAAAGCCTTCTCAAAAGTGACATTAGACTCAAAGGACAATGATATCTCTTAGTAGAGGAAAGAGCTTGGGACAACTGAGTGAAAATTGCAAATTTAGGCTTAATATAAGTCTAGATTTCCTAACAATTAGTTACCCCAAAACTATTAAAAATGCTTTTAGAAGTAGAGGATTTTCCCTCATTGGAAATCATAAGGCACAATGTAGATAATTACCTTGAAGGGCATTTTGCAAAGAGACATATTTTTGTGTCTATGATATATATACATATATGCATGTACAGATAGTCCATAGGTCCTTTTCCAACTCTGATTGTGATATTCTCTTCATCTTGCTATCTCTACACTTATTTGCACTCAACAGATATTTGTCATATTGCTGAATAAAAGATTTCATATTTGGTATCCTTGAACCATGGTGGCAAAGCATATTTCAGCATTTGTTTTAAGCTTCCTGATTTTCAGTATTTTTAAACTATGCAGATTTTTTTATTCGTGTAACCTTGTAACATTGGAAAATTAACCATCTTCTCCTTGATTGACACTAGTAATGATTTCTCAGAATTAATATTTGTAAAGTGATTTGAGATTGAGAAACACTTTAGAAAGGCTAAGAATTTTTACAATAATAAAAATCTTTTATATTAATTTGTATTAAGAGAGCATTGATATCATGCTAATAGCATGCCTTTATTTTTATATTACTCAATAGAACTTAAATTTAGCTTGAAAATGTTATCTTTTTCAAGCCAAATCTCTTCCTTTTTACTCTCTTTTATGAATATAATCATTAATACAATTAGAAGGATTTTCAAAGCTCTCAATGTATCATTTCAGATGTTAAAAAGAGAACAGTTTGCTCACAGAATTCTATGTATGTCCCATGAAATTTTTGGTTATTGTAGCATTTTGCTGTAATCTTTGAAGAACTCCCATGCAGTGATCAAGACTTTCAAAAAGCAGAAGTAATGAGGGTCCTTCCTATACAGAGATATGATCATGGGGGTATTTAGAAAATTATTGTGTTGTAGCAGGAAGAGTATGTAACTTGGAGCTGTGGGTCTAAGGTTCAACATCTAGCTTCATTATTTGCTAGTCTTGTGACTCTGGGCAATATCACTTCACTTGTATTTCCTCATCTTTTATAGAAAAGTGCATTATAAAAACTTTTTAGCTCATATAAATGTTAGCTATATAATTTGTATCAAGGGAGTTTGGGATTCAATTTCATATTCCTTTAGTAATAATAACAATGCTACCTTACAATCACATGGTATATTAAGATTTAGAAAATACTTTTATAACTAGAGAGTCAGTGGGAATGTGAGTCAGTACACAGAATCATCAGCTGACTGTCTATTTCTGAAATAGTGGTAGTATAATAAATAATACTAATTTGGTTCCTTATCCTAGAATCAAAAAGGGGAAAAGAGGGCAGAGGAGGGTATAAATGTTTAGCAGCAGTTTAGATTGTTGAGCATGGTCTGATAAAGTGGTCTGGGCTTGATTAGATGCATTGAGTTGATTGAGCTTGTATATACTCTTTTGGAAGGCAACAGGGACCAGGATGGGAATTCTAATGCTAAGGGCTTTGCTCCTAGGACGGAAGACATTTTTTTTAAATTTCTGTCCAATGTGACTGAGAAGTGCTGTTCCAGGAAGAAAGATGTGGAATAATACAGGTACAATTTTCTGCATATTAAAGATGAGGATACCAAAGCTTAGAGAAACCAAGTCATTTTGGCAATCACTAGTTAGTAATCTTAACACCAAACTGTGCTTTCTTTGCTATCTTACTAGTTCCTCCTTGTGGAATTCAACACTGGTCAATTTAGATGGTTAGAGTGAAACATAAATTTATTAACTCTCTCTCCATCTGCAAAGTTTTATTAATCCACTTTAAATTATGATTTTTATTTCCATTCTAACTTTTTTTCTAATGAAGGTCTACTCAATTATTTTATGTATCAAATAGATTACAGCCTTTCTAGCATGCTAGCAAGTTAATAAGTTAGATCAAGTCAACAAGCATTTAGGAAGCATCTACTTTGGGCTATACAGACACAAAGCAAGGCAAAAAGAAAAACAAACTGTTAGTAAAGGTTTCATTTCCTCTATAAGGTGTGATTCTGCAATATCTCCTGTTTGAAAGAGTTCACAAAATCAGCACTTCTGAAATTCCTCCCTTCCTTCTCCTTTTCTTTTCTCTCTCTCTCTCTCTCTCTCTCTCTCTCTCTCTCTCTCTCTCTCTCTCTCTCTCTCTCTCTCTGTTTCTCCATTTCTCTGTTTCTCTCTCTCCTCTTCTCCCCTTTTCCTTCTCCCCCTTTCCCCCCATTCTCCTCCTACTCCTCTTCTTTTCCTGGACCACTATTGTGAGGAAAAACTTTATTTGTACCACTCACTTATTCTCATTCCATCAGTTAATCTCCCTGACAAATGTTTTTTCAACAGAATTATTTGGACACTGGGCACAAGCTTTTTTGAAATGATCTAATTGTTATTGTCTAGTTATTATTAGTTCACATGAGCAAATTATTTCTTTCATAATCAAGAGTATAGATATTAACATATTATAAATATTAATATTACACTATGAAAACATCAGAAAGGAACAAGCAGATCTTCCACAGATGATTTTTTAAAACAGATTACATCTTTACAATCATAGTTGGCTGACAGGTAGGCAGGATATTTGTCTTTTTGTTTGTGGAATTTAAAAAAAAATCTTCCTTGATAGTACAAAACATAGCCTTAAATGTTTATCTGTAAAAAGGTATTACTTGTTCTAATTACTTGTTCTATGTTATATTACTTGTTCTAATGTTCTTTCTCATTACCTTTTCCTCTTATTACCTCTTCCTCCTGGTTTCCTTCAAAATTCAGTTCAGATACCACTTTCTATGTGAAGCTTCTCCAGATCCCCAACCCCACCCCCTCAATTACTATGAATTTATATTATATATTTTCTTTATATTGCTTATTTACACATCTCCCCTGATAGAATATGTTTCTTGAGAGCAAGGATATTTTCTTTCTTTCTATCCCCAGTGCCTGGCACAGTATAGGCATTTAATACATTCATATTGGTTGATATTGACAAGTATTTATTCAATTCTTTTGGATTCTCAGTCCAACAAACATTAATTAGTTCAAATACCAGGAGTAAACACAGAAATTATTTTGTTGAGTGTTTCTCAGAGTTTCAATATCAACTTGACATAAAACAAAGGAGCAACATATTATTGTGAAAAGCATACTGGATGTGGACCAATCACTTAACCACTGGTTTTCAATTCTCTATCAGTAAGATGAAGGCATTGGGCTAAATGTCATTTTGAGTTCTTTTCCAGCTTTACTTTTATGATTCTGTGAATTATGTTGGTCTCTGTCATAGAAGATAGATAACCATCATATTCTTCACATTCCCTTGCAGCTTCCACTCGTGTTTGCTAAATAGAAATACCTCAAGATCTCAATTATTTATTGATACACACACAGAGAAACAAACACACACACACATACACACACACAGAGACACACACACACACACACACAGAGAGAGAGAGAGAGAGAGAGAGAGAGAGAGAGAGAGAGAGAGAGAGAGAGAGAGAGCTACTCAGAAGAAATAGACCTAGAAATCTATCCAGGAAATAATGAACAGATGAGGAATATGTGGTCCTCATGCAATCCGTTGACTGGGCAACCAATGATTGCTATCTCTTTCTACACACATCTTAGGCAATGCAGATAGTAAATGTGCTGAACCCAGAGTTGATTTGGAGCAGATAGGGCTCTATAATCTTCAGCAAAGTAACTGAATAGCACTTTCAGGGATCCCAAGTTGCTACCTTTTACAGTTATTCTTTTTTTAAATTAAGTATTTTTAAATTTAAATTTGTTCATTTCTTATATTAAAACACTGAGTTATCTCTCTCCCTCCATCCAATAGAGAAGACATCATTTGACAAAAAGATATATTTATATATAAAACTATATCTTACTCTCAGTTCTTTCTCTGGAGATGGTCATTTTAATATCAGAATTCTCCTGATGACTGACTCTCATTTTCCTGGTTATGGATCTTAGAATGCCATTACCTCACAAGAAGCAAATTAAGGTAGAATCACAGTATAATGGAAAGAACATTAGATTGCAATCAGAAGGGTTGGTTTCAAATCTTGATCCTTGACCAAGTCAACTTAACCTCCTTGAATCTGCTAAATGCAGCCCTTTACAGCATCTGTCTTGAATCCCTAGTTTCTTCCAAAGCTCGACTCAGATGTCATTTCCAAAATGAGAGCTTTTCTGATCCTTTTACTCCTTTGTATCTTCCCTGAAAAATTATCTTTTACTTATTTTTATGTAATTTGTATAGAGTCTCCCTTATAGATGATGAGGTTCTTTACATCAGAGACTACTATTTTTTTGTCTTTGTATGACAGTGCCATGTCTTAACTGGCACATCCTATGTGCTTAATAAATGCTAATTGACTGATCTTTTGGTATTTAAAAATCAAGTGGTTAGACCAAGTGAGGCTAATTTCAGTTCTTTGCTTTGTCATAAAGTTGCAGGTAATAAAAGTTCCCATGAAAATCAGTATCCTATCTCCCTCATTTCTCTTTCCCTTTTCTACACCACCATAGTTTTCCTTTTCTCCTCCTTCCTTCCCTCATCTTCCTCTCTTCCTTTTTCCTTTCCTTACTCCTTCTCTCAATCCTTCCTTCTCTGGTATCTCCTTGTCTGCCTCTCACCATCTCCTTCCTTATTGAATGACTACATGAATATTGGTCAAATTCTTCTTAAAACTTTTTCAGAGCCTTTTTTTTTATCTTGATACACCATTATGTATGACAGTCATTATTTACTAAAAAAAAAATATGTGAGTTCACCTCTTAAAACAAATCTTGCACTGCTTCACTTCTGAGTTCTGCTTATGGACAATATGACCACAACTGAAATGAGTAACTGTAGATTAAGTTATATTTAATCTTTCAAGTTTCTGTGGTTCTAGATAAACCTTGTTTTTTTATATTAATATTATTGTTCTCCCTGCAACTTCTGGGAGAAAGATTCTTTATACTTTCATACAAAGAAACTTTTTTATTCGGTTCATTTTTATTTATATACTGTTTATATATTTATATTTATATACTGTTTTTTTTAATACTATAACATTTATATACTGTTAGTATATAATCTCATTACTTAATGAAATGAAATAGTTTCATCAGGTCTGTACTGGAAAATAAATCTGTAAATCAAGGTAATTTCAAGCTAAATGAAACTACCAGGGTGGGAAGAAGGTGGTAAATGGGGCCCTCCAACAACTATTACTGAACTTCCACATAGACTTATGGCAAAATTTTCATTTAAAAATGAAAAATTTCCAGTTTTGAGTCATTCTCCTCTCTATAACACTAAAAATGAAATGAAAGAAGCAAAAAAGTATTGGCCTCATTCAGACAGCCATTGCTTTCTGGTTTCCCAATCTTTCCTTGTTTATGCAGGCACCCAGTGCAAGATACAGGAGTAGATAGTAGTAATTAATAGAAGAGCACCTCAGCACCTGATACTCTGAAGGAGAATTCTTTGAAAACTAGTTTAAAATTTGGCATTCTCATACTCGGAAAATAAAAATTAGCATTAATTTTCTTCTATGTATTTCTTACCTAAAATGTTTGTCACCTTTTAAAATAATGTCTAAATTATTTATTCCAATTTTGTTTGTTACTATTGAGAAAAACTTACTATATCATTTTAATTGACTGATTCTTGTCTTTGTAACCTCAGAAAGCTATTTTGATATCTGTGTCTGCTCAGTTTTTCAACATCATGGTAAATGACCTTTATAATTGACACCCTATTTGGATGTCTCAGCACCGATGATTTCAAGACTTTGGAGGCAAAGAGACTAGATATAATCTAAGAGCCATATGTGTACATTTCACCATATGAAATTCTTATGACAAAATTCAGAATGTTGAATTACTCTGCTATTACTCACTTATTTTTTTTCAGAAAATAACTTGTAAACTTTATGTCCTATTGCTATATAAAGTGCTGTTTATTCATAACTTTACTGTGACAGAATGATCTCTTGCTTGAGGAAGTAGTAAATGACTACAACTTGAGCTTTGGCAGCTAATCTATGTCTTATCAAAATGTCATTAAATCAGATGAAATCTCAAATAAGCAATTTTACTTAAATTATTTAGTCTTGTTGAAGAAATATAAATATTTGATGATTTTTTACATATATAGCCTGTAAACTTTACTTTCTGCTACACTTTTTTAGTATATGGTTTCGAGTCTTACTTTGCTAAAAATAAATGTCCAAATGATCTGTAATTCTTTCTTCTAACTTCCTAAATATTTCTGTGCCCATGTCTTCTTGGTTAAGGAGATTAAGCTGATTTTTAAAATCTAATCCCACTTTACCATTGCCCTTAATGCCACCCCTCCTTTTCTCCTTGCTGTCCTGGTGATTGCTTCATTCCCCTGCATCTTTAATCTCTCTCCACTCTATCTTCTTTCCTGTAAACTCTATACTCACTGAAAGATGTGTCCTAAAATGTTTCTTTCACTAATTTATTCCTTCTAATTTCCCCCTAATATTTCTTTTCTTTACTGCTGTATTTCAAGAAAGAGAAATCTGGCTGATGTCTTTTTCTCTTCATCTACTCAGCCTTAACTACTTTTCTATCTGACTACATCATTCTATGAAATAGAATCATTGAACCTGCTTACCCTTCTTTGAAAGTATTCATACAACTCGACCCCTCTGTACCATTCATTCTTCCAGCATTCTCTTCATACTTTCTTGATATTCTCTTCTTTCAGTTTTCTAATATTACACATTAATCCCTTTTCTCCTAATACTGGTTATTCCTCTGTTGTCTTCTCCATGGTATTCTCATCCTCTGCTCATCCCATACATACATATATACATACATATATATATATATAAACACACACACATACACACACACACACATATATATATATATAATCCATTGTCTCTGTCTGTCTGTCTGTCTGTCTCTCTTTCTCCCCTGCCTCCCATTCTCTTCACTTGAGAATCTTACCCACTTTTGTTGGATCTAATTGTTATACTCTCTAGAGTATAGCTGTGTATGTCTCCAACACTTTCTTTCCAATTTCCTGGTTAGAATTTACATCTATATGTCTCACCAATACCACTTCAAACACAAAACATTTTATACCGAACTCCTCACATACCTTCAAAAAATCTTCCCCTGCTTACACTTCTTTAATTCTGTTGACAATGTCAATATCACTGTCATTCAAGCTTGAAACCTTGGAATAATATTCTTCTCTCTTTCTCCCCATCTATATAAAAACAGTTGCTCAGGGTTGTTTATCCTAGCTTCTGAATTATCTTCCTTATTTTTTTTGTCTCCCTCCTTTTCTCTTTTAATGTAGTCATTTTCATTGAGGCTCTGATGAAATATTACTTTGATTTTTGCATTGGACTCTTGACTAATGTGGCTTCTAATTTGACTACTTTCCAAACTTTTTCTTCAAAAGCCTTTAGTGATTATCTTTTGCTACATTGTTGACTAAAGTGTCCACCTTTTCTTCTGTCATTGAATGTTCTTCACAACCTTATTAGGTTTTACATTTCATGTCTTATCTCATGCTATTTTCTTCTATGTGCTCTAGTTCTAATCCATTGGAACTACTCACTATTTTCATTTTCATATTGATCTATCTCATCTCCATACCATTGCTCACAAAATGCTTTTTCCTCATTTGACTTTTTTTTGACTATTTTTCTCTCTTTAAGGTGCTACCTACTTCATGATTCTTCATAGCTGGATGTAATTTTTCCTACATAAAATGTTATACATATTTGTGTACATATTTCAACCATTCATACTGCTTACTTCCAAGATTGTAAGTTTTGAGGGCAGGGATTATTTTATTTAAACATTGCCCCCTGTGCTTAGCTTGGTACCTTACCAATGGCTCATCTCAACTATGTTTGGTGAATTAAACTGTTGTGAAAATTCAAATACATTTGTTTAAAGTAGGGGTAGGATAGTTATGCCCCACTTTAAGAGGTTCTTTTTTTAATGGGTTTTTAAAACAGGGAAAAGAGGAGGTGTATATTTACATTACAAAAGAATTGTTCACTTTCAGGAAAAAAAATCATTGCAGGGATTCTTTAAATAGAAAGTTCTCCCAGAACATTTAAAATATGCTTAAATTTGCTCTAAGAGAAAAATCTCTGAAACCAGCATATTCAGACATAACTCTTTAGCAATATAGTTTTTGCATAAAATTAGGCACTTCAGTTAAAAAATAGGAAACAAAATTTTAGATAGTCTTTTTTCATAATTAATGTTATAAAGTCATAGAATTATGCTATGGATTTCATATTCTACTATTTTCTTCTTCAAGTTTTAAATCTTGGTTTGGTGTTGTCATTGATCCTGTCATCACCATTCTTTTTGGACTAGGTACCATTTTTCCCAGAACTGATACAGGCCTCATCCCCCCATCCTATACCCTGAAATAGAATACCGTCTTTAGTGTTCCTGTTCAGCAATAATAGGAAATATACAAGTGGTTCAAAAGCTCATATGGCCTAACCACTTAATGTACAATTAGTACACTGGATTTTCCAAAATTCTTACTCCAACTTGAAGCTATTAAAGACTGCACTAAGAATTTTGGGACATTCTGTATAGGAACAAGACCATAGTGGGCTTATTTTTCTCCTTTTAACCTGATTAAATAAACTTTTTTTACCAGATTTTTCCTTTCATTCAGTTGACCCAGTCCTATCTTTTTCTTTTATTATATTATTCTTTTTTAAATTGAATATGTACCAATTACATATAGAAATAAAATAACAATAAAAACAGGCAGTAAGGAAACAAGTATAACTCTTTCAAGATGATATGATGATATACTTAGAGAATCAACTAAAATTTAATTGAAACAATTAACAAATTTATCAAAGATGCAGGATAAATAATAAATCCATATTATTCATCAACATTTCTTTATGTTTTCTATATATTTTTGCTCACAAAATCTGGCAGTCAGAGGTTATTTAACATAACTGCAGACAATAGAAAAAATGTAATAATCTGCCTGCCAAGATTATGAATACCATTACAAAACATTTTTCTCACAATGAAAAATCTAAACAATTGGAGAAATGTTAAATTGTTCATTGAAAGGCCAAGCCTATATAATAAAAAGATAATAAATAGAAGATAATTTTAGGGTAAAGGCAAGAAACAATGGGGGAATCATAAAGACTTCTTCTTAAAGATGATATTTGAGTTGGTCCTTGAAGGAAACTGAATTTAATGAGAGATGGTTATAAGGTAGAGAGTTTATTCAAGGCATGAGAGACAGTCAGTCAGAAGTATAGTAGAGGAGGGAGAGAAGGCTCTACATGAGGATCTGAAGGAAGGCAATTTGTTTAGACTTCAGTGTGAGGAGATATTCGTAGTATACAATTAACCTGGCACGTTGTTGAGGGCTTTTAAATGCCAAAGAGAGGTAATTATATTTAATCCAGGAGGTAGTGAGCAACTAGAGCATGGTTATAGGAATGACATAGTCAAACCTGTTGTAGGAAGATCAGTTTGATACCTGAGTGAAGAATCAGTTGGAAAAGCGAGACACTAGACAGGGAGACCAATTCCTCTTGGCCATTTAACATTTTCTTGATAGTAGTGCAGCATTTGGGCTGTCTGCCAATGAAAAGAAATATTTAAAAACTCTCAAGGATAGAAACCTTCAAAAAGATGGTAAACCAGACAGAACTAGATGACTATTTAACATGAAAAATAGGATGAATTGGAGTGCTCAAAATCTACTGAGAAAATTGTCATTTTTGTTTTCATAATATTAAAGACAATGAATGCTTTTAAAGCCACATTGTCAAGAAAATCCTGGGGGGGTATTATGCAAATTAAATTGATACATGTATAACCTATATCAAATTGTATACCATCTCAGGAAAGGAGTACAAGAAGGAAGAGAATTTGAAACTCAAATTTTTCAAAAACAAATGTTAAAAATTGCTTTTACATGTCATTGGGAAAAAAATAAATTTTGTCAAATTATCACCTACTTTTAAGAAGTGTTTTAATTCCCTTTCTATCCCTTTCATTCTCCAGAAACCACATTATTTTAGTTCTCTAACAACTCTTCTTTCCTTCTCACCCCTAAGAGGATCTTCTCTAACGTTCAGTATTTTATTTTCTTCTCTTTTCTCTGAATTCACTTTTTGCAAGATAATCTATTCTTCCATCTTAAAATGTTATCCTAAGAGAGTTTACTTCCAAATTTTCTTCTACAGGCTTAATTACTACCAGCACCAGAGTTCTACTTCCTGCAAATCCTATCCACTTATATGATCCACCAACAACATCTCTAACTTGACCAATTGGAAAAAAAACAAAATCTCCCCCATCCACAATCTGTTTCATTTTTCCTTTGTTATTTTTAGTCACTGGCTCCATCACTCACTTAATGTCCAACATTAGAAATCTTATAATTGCCTTTCAAACATTACTTTCTGTTTTGTCTCTTTAGTTTATTGGCTAATATGTTTTATTAATTTCATCCCAGAATATCTTTTCTTACCCTTTTTTGGGCACCTCTCTCACCATCCTAAAATGGGCACTTATTCTTCCACTTTCCCCTCCCATGCCTTCTTCATGTTGTTGTTATCATTCTCATGTAGAGTTTGAATGCTGCCATTCCTCCTACTTGAAATCCTCCAGTAGTCCTTTTTTGCTTAAAAGTTCAAAATCCTTTGCCTGCTACTTAAGTTCTCACCAAAATCTAATAGTACCCTATTTTTACAACCTTAACTTATCTATCTACCTGGCAAGAGAAATAACTGGTTTTTTTTCTATTTTTTTTTTTTGCTCAGCACTTTGCTTTGTATATAGTAGCCATTTGATAAATGTTTTCTTCTTTGCTTGCTTACTTCTTTCCTCCCTTCCTCACTTTGTCAGATCACCCAACTAATCAACTAATGAGAATTGTCTCTCTATTCTGCCTTTATGGCAGCTACATGGTACAGTGGTTAGAATGCCAGGCCTAGAGACAGAAAGACTTTTCTCTTCATGAGTTCAAATCTGGCCTCAGACACTTACTCGTTGTGTGACCCTGGTCAAGTCATTTAACTCTTTTTGCTTCAGTTTTCTAATCTGTAAAATGAGCTAGAGAATGAAACATTAAACCAGTCCAGTATCTTTGCCAAGAAAATCCCAACTGGGGTCACAAAGAGGTGAACATATCTGAAATAACTGAACAACCACACAGTCTTTATCCCTGTTCCATTATTGATGACTTTGTTCCCTGTGGTTGAAATGCCTTCCTTCCTGATTTTCCTGATAATTTCTCAACCATCATTTAAAACCCAGTTCATATGCAGCCTCCTCCAGGATGCCATTCCTCTTCCCCATAGCTGCCCCACAGCCTTTGCTCTGATACATTACTTTGTTATAATGATGCAGTCTTTTTATGGGTGTCTTGGCCTTCAGGTGGACTCTTCTTTCTAAACTTTGTGTTTTGTTCAGGGCCTGGTATTAGACTCTTCCAGTAATAAAAGCTTATTGAATTGTTTTGATTTCTTAGTTCAGATTAAAAATAACTTCTTAAAAGGAGAGCAGATAGGCTAAGGCGTTCAAACATTGAATTATTAGACAGCCCTTTATAGGGGATACTCAAGTAGTCAAGGCCATTCAGTGGTGATCTGTTAGAAAGAAATGATGTAATTATATGGCCCACTACATAAAATTACTATCAGACAATCATTTGGAGAGAATCTCATGACAAAGTCAGATTAACCCCTTCTACTGAAAGAAGAATTAGGTGACATATAATCAGAGTCGGCAACCATTTCTAAAAAAGACCATTTATAGAATATCAGTAAGCATCTTTTAATAAAACAATATAAACAAGTTGTTATAAATTGAACAATAATTAACCATCCACAAATAGCTCCTTTTCTGTCTTTTCTAGGTAATTATATGTAATTGCTAGTCTTCAGGATAATTCCTAGGAAGAAAGGGAAGAATTTTATATTTATAGATGATGATTATTCTTTAAATTCATTTGTTTGAAACCACATGCGATACATTTCTGATTAGAATTCATCACCCCATTAGACTCCTTTATCCCCATTAAGTCAAAGTGACCCTTGTATGTAGTCTACAGAGCCAACCACAATGTTATGAATGTTTGGAAGCAAACAAGATGTGTTCTTTAAATGAATAACGTAATAATTGTATAATCGGGAGATTCCACTCAGATGTCTTAGATGCTGTACTTTAATCCTCCTAGTCGACATAGGTGATACAGGGTCTAGATTCAGAATGACGGAGTTCAAATGTGCCGGGAGACATTTATTAACTTTACAGCCCTGGGGAAACTTTTGTCTGTCCCAGATTCCCCATCTGTAAAATGTGGATCAATAATAGAATTACCTCCTAGATTTGTTACAATCCAATGAGATAATATTTGTGAAGCACTTAACAGAATGCCTGTCACATAGTAGGACCTTAACAAATGCAATTCCCCTCCCCACTTTCCATTCATTTAATAGAGCAGTGTGTGATATAGTAGAAAGAGCACCATCTTTGAGGTATTTTCAGGGCTGAAATCCTAGCTTTGCTGTTTTATTTCTGCATAATTTTAGGCAAATCATTTTGCCTTCTTTAGCTTCATTTTCCTCATCTGTAAAATAAGGGAATTGATTTAACTGACCTCTCAGGTTTCCTTCCTATAGAAATATATAATTCCATGAAAATTTAATATATCATTTTGTCCAAGAAAATTTAATTCTCTATACATGTTTTTTCAATATCCAATTGAAAAAATGATAAAAGTAATCCATAGAATAATTATTGGCACCTTTAACCTTTTTATTAAGCTAATACATATGAGAGTCTAGTGAGTTTCCTAATAAATTTGATAATTTATTAATATTTAGCTGATACCTATGCTTCAGTGTTTTTACTTTTTTTTAGATTCGTGGGATTGTTTTTCTGTGTTCATGATTGATTATGTAGCTTCATTTAAAAAATCTCAAAAACATTTTGAAACCTTTCACTGGACATAGCATTAATTTTTCATTGCTCTTAAAACATTGGAGTTGGAACCTCATTCATTCTCTCTCCTCCCACTTGAAGGACCTGCTCACCATTTCTACCACATGCTTGATATCCACCAGTTCAAAGGCATTGGGAGTTACCTCAGAACATTTAAATATTGGTCTGGCTCATAGCAGCACAAACTGTTCAGTAATGCCTCTGGGCCATCAGAAAATAAAATTCCTAATAACACAGTGGGAGTTAAGCTATAGGACTGTATAGCATTTACTTCTTATCAGGAAGATTGCATTCAATACTCTTGCCTATAATGAGCAGATAGGTGATCTACATGGGCAAAAAGACAGAATAAAAACAAATAAAAACTAACCTAATTAGGGCATAATTTCCAAATGGTGTCAAACACTGCATTTATCAGCAGGGAAAGCACAACTCTGTATACTAGTTTGGCTGAATTTCAGCATGCTTCTTATGTACCATTCCAGTTGCATAAATTGAACATTGTCAATCATTAGTGGTTTTATTGTTAATATACATATATGTATGCACAGCAGTGATATGATTACTCTCATATTTATACAGTGGTTCTGCATTGGTATATCAGCATATTAATGGTTTACTTAAGAGTGTTGCTGGATATAGTTTAGTACTGTTTCCCCCTAATCCTTAACCCTAACATTCCTCTTTTGAATATTTCTACCAGTTAATGAAGACCTTTTTCTTTTTCCCTAATTCTATATTTAGGCATTTAAAAAATCAAATTGAAATCCAATAGTTAGTATTTAGCATGCTTCTCTCATTTATTGCATCATTAGTTATACATGAGCAAATCTATACATGAATTTCTTGATAATAGAATTTGCAAAAGTTCATCAAGTTTAAAACATTTCAGGATTCTTTAAATTTGTATAATTTTAAATTGATTTTCTTCCTTTTTATACCATCTATATTTACCAATGAATTTCATATACTTTCCACAGAGAATTATCTTTTGATCCAAAAAATTTTTTTAAAAGAAAGCAAAAAAGAAAACAAAACAGTTTACAAAACTTATTGGTACTTATACCGGTTAAGTCTGATGTAATTCTGACAGCTTCTCACCTTTGAAAAGAAAGCAAAGGTTTCGTTCTTAGTTCTTCTTTGGGTCGATATTTATGTGAGAAGGGAATTTGTATTGTGATTTACTTAATCAGAGATTTAGTCTTCCTTTCCTTTTGTTTTGAATTTGGGTCAATCAGCAGCCAGGGAATTGATCCCACAGGCACTGCCCCCATGGATGGTACCAGGCTAATTGAGGAATTGTTATTGGCTCCTGGGGAGTGATGTAAGAGAACTAGTAGGTGTAGTAAGGACTTATAAGATGAGACCCAGCTGGGGTGTTATTTACTGAGGCTGAGATTTGGAGATAGACACTGAGTATTAGAATTTTTGACAACCACCCATTCTTACCATTACATTTGGTCATTTAAATTTCAAAGTAACCCATTTCAGTTCTTCTGTTGTTGTGCTATTTAAATTATTGTAGTCATTTTATAAATTACTTTCCTCCTTTTGTTTCATTCACTTTCATTATATTATTGTTTCTTAAGGCATAGTAGTGTTCCATTACATGCATGTAGAAAGGTTTGTTTTGCCATTTCCTGATCACTGGAAATGTGCTTTGATTTTTGTTAATACCAACATATTGTTATAAATGTTTTGGTGTATATGAGAACTTTCTTTTTATTATTGACTTCCTAGCCATGTATATACCTAGCAGTGGATTAGAGAACATCAGTGTTTTAGTGTGACATCATTTTAATTATTGATGTGTTTAATGAAAAATTATTTGCCAGTTATTAAGAGTAGAATGGTGTTAAGTAGACTGAACAAATAGAAATGGTGGTACTAATGAATGTTTTTTAATAAATGATTTTTTTAAAATGTAAACTTTGAACTTTGGATAATTTTTATCAGTTTATGCACCAGACTTATGCATATCAGTGTATATTATTAATATCTTTCTTTTCCATTGTCCTCTTCTTGGCAGTAGCTGAATATTTATGATTTTGTATCGCTGTTTAGTTAAACTGTTAACAATTTTATTCAGCTCATTTGGGAAGTTTTAGCTCACTTTTGTAACAGTTAAATTAGTCTCTTGTAATAAAAGGTATTATATTTTTAGAGGTTTATTAAGATGATTAGAAATCAAGGAAATAAGAAAATACAAAATAAGAAAATCGTGTGCCTAGGGCACATTAGCCTATTCACAACCTACTCACTACATCTTGCCTGCCAGGTAGAGAGACACCTGTGCTTAGAAGCAGAAGAAGAGAGATTCTTGGGAGTCAGAGAGCCCTTTAAATACTAAATTGTGTTCTCACACTCAGGTGAGTACTCAGGTGAGATTATAGGGAATTCTGGGAAGTACCAAGGACTTCTGGGGATTGAAGTCTGGGGTTCAAATCTCTATTTTTACATTTTATTAATGGAAATATTATTTTTCATATCATTTCACTTATTTGGCCATACCTATATCTATTGTTGAGACTTTGTATATGGTCAAATATCCCATTTCATTTTATATTGTCATTCCTGTAAGGCAAGTGACATTATTGTTTAAAGAATTGACTGAGTCAAGTTAAAAATGCAGAAGGCCTTGACATATATATTTTAGGCAGTTTGGAAGGAATCAATGGTTAAGAAGAGATTAAAGATGAAAGAGCAAAAGTAGAAATAATCTAAGGGGTAAGCTCATTAGAGATAATAGAATAGAGAAAATAAATCAAGGGCAGAAGTCAATCAGTTGACATTGGCAAGGAGAAAGACAACTTTTTTTTCCTCAAAAGTTGGAGAAAAGGAGAAAAAAAAACAGGATGATGTAGAAAAGTTTCAAGATTTAGAGCGTAATGGAAATGGAAGAGACTTTAGTATATGATCTTTTCTTTCTGAGTAAAATAGAAAGAAAGGTTCTCAGGAAGGAGGGAAAGTAAAGGAGAAACTTAAAGAGAAAATAGAAAGTTTGAAGCAACCACTGCAGGGCTCATTGATAGTTAATACATGAAGAGTAAAATATTTGTCAAACAGGGAGCAGCTACCTAGGTGACTCAGTGGTTTGAGAGTTAGGCCAGACCTAGAGACAGGAGATCTTGATTTTAAATGTGGCCTAGCACCTTCCAGCTGTGTGACTTTGGGCAAGTCATTTAATTCCCATTGTCTTCTGCTTTGGAACCAATACATGTGTTAATTCTAAGAAGGAACATAAGGGTTTTTAAAAAAAAATTTTGCCAACGAGCAAGAAGAGCTAAATTGATAGTTGAAATTTGTAGTGGATTTAGCTTACTTATTTACTACTTTAGCTTTACACTTTACTACTTTAAGCTTACACTTACTACATTAGTGTTCCACATCATGTGGTTAGAAGTAGGTAAGGCAAATACAATAATTTGTGATAAATCACAGTTAAGGAATGTCAAAGTATTCTGGGCTGGTCCTGACTCAAACATTTTTCTTGATCATGTATGTTCTATAATGGAAGAAAATAACACAGGCCATTCAACAGCTAACTGAGTGAAATTTACTTAGTCATAGCAAAAAATATTTAAGGATAGGCACTGAGGGCACTTCAAATTGATGCAGCTGAACAAGGCGTTGCTTATTTTTTTCCATTAGCCAAGGAGTAGTGAGTATATGATGCACTTCCTGGCTATTTTATTGCTTATTTTTTTCCACTAGCCAAGCAGTAGAGAGTATATGATGCACTTCCTGGCTATTTTATTGCCTGATTAGGTTACTAGGAAGTGATCTCAACAGACAGGGGCTTTAATCGACTGAAATAATCATTAAAAAAACCAAACAAACAAAACTCTTACCTGCTGTTTTAGTATCAATTCTAAGACAGAAGAGTGGCAAGGGGGAGGCAATTGAGGGTATGTTACTCCAGGGTCACACAACTAGAAAGTGTCTGGGGCCAGATTTGAACTAATCAAGTTTTAGGGAAAAAAAGCCCAATTTACATGGAATCGAGAGTTAGGATACTACTTCTACACCAAAAGGTTAATGACAATTCATGAGTAAAGTGGAGAGTTGAATTAATTTTAGGGTCAGTCCTGTGAAGGGGGAAAATGTAGGTCATGGGAATTGAAGAGACTGGTGTACTAGATCAGGGGGTTTGAGAACATATAAACATAAACACTGAGTTCCTAGAATATGAGGACATGAAATGGAGTGAAGAAGATAAAGGTTATTAATGATTTGGAGGCTTGTAAATGACTTCAGAAAGGATATAGAGCAGTACAGATTCAGTCCTGAACTGAATCTCGAAGGGATGGCTGTTGAGTGATGGTGTTAAAGGGATGATATGGATGTGGAAGTGAAGAGTAAAGAGAAAATCTATTTCATCTTGTCCTGCCTGACTGGATGAATGGGAAAAACGATTATTTAGTACAGGACAGTAAATTCTTAATTATAGAATTAAAAGATTTTCCAAAGTATATAGTGCAAAGATAAGAAAGAGAACTGGTGAAGTAGAAGGGTAGGGCGAACAGAAACAGAAGACAGGGTTTTTTTTCTTACATATATGAATTATTATTCTCTTGGATTTATCATTCCAATTTGTCAAGATTCTTGAAGTACTGACCATGTAATCTAGAGTGCATTACTCATCACTTCCAGTTTTGCATGGTCTCACTTACTTGTTCCATTTTAATCATCATAATTTTAAAAGTCACCTTTGTTGACCATATCATGTTTTGTCTGCTTTAGTCCTTTCTAAACGCTTAGCCATTATTTTTTAGATTGAGTCTTTGTACCTGCTTTTGTTTTCCATATTTAGATATATGAGCCAACTAAAACAAAACAGGTTAGTTGATGAGTTCATCATTCTTTGACTTCAGTCTTTTAAAATTATTTCCCTTTTCTTCATTAGAAAAAAATTGTCTTTAGACTTGCATTCTGGAAAGTTTGTTTTCTATTTTTTTCTGAGCAGAATTTAAAGTGTATTTACTTATAAGGAGAATATCCCTTCCTTCTTCAGTTTTTACTTTAGGAATAGGGAGATCTAGATACTTGATTTCATTGGCATAGATAATTCCAGGTATAGAATCCTAGGTTAGTAAATTAACTGTAACTTATATTCTTAAAGTGTTTCTAGGGGGAACAAAGGCAGCATTGCTTGGGGCCTTTTAGAGGTTATATGACTCAGTTGTAGTTAAATAGGTTATATTTATCAAAGTCAGGTTTCAAATACAGATCTTCTGGTAATCATGGCTAGACTTCTATCCATTAAATTATGATATCTCTTAAAGGGGATCCATAGCACTCATAAATTCTCTCTTGCTTAGAAAATATATATGGATACACAGATTCTAAATTCTGTTTTTAATTCTGGAGTTTACTTATTTTGCACTAATTGTTTTTTTTTGTGAATTACAAACACCTTCCTTTATAATTTATTATTATGCTCTGCATAAGTGTAGAAATGCATTAAATATTATTTATTCACAAATAGATGGTTAGCATGGTAAATAAGCATTTATATAGTACCTCCTATATGCCAGGCACTCTGTTAAGCACTTTTACAAATAATATTACATTTGAACCTCATAACAGCCCTGTGAGGTAGATACTGTTAGTATTTCTATTATACAGTTGAGGAAACTGAAGCAAATAGCAGTTTAGTGACTTCCCAAGAGTCACACAGCTAGTGTCTGACTTCAACCCAGCTCTTTATCCACTGTGCTATTTATCTGCTACAAGACAGAAAAGAGCAAAGGATGGTAATGCTAGTTTCCTTTTTTCATCAAAAGTTCCAAATAGTCCATGGGGGTGTCCATAATTATATATTTTTGAAACCTCTGAACTTCATCTAGAATTTTGCATAACTTTATTTTTTTCAATCATGAATTTTGAAACATAATAGTCACTTCTTCAATGGTTTCCATATTTTCTCCTTCAACAACTACTTCCTTATTGATCAAAATTCTCTTCAAGGTGGCAGTTTGTCACTTTTTGTCATTTCCTTCACCTTTTCTTAAAAAAAAAAGAATTATCATTAAGGTAATTATCAGCCGCTTTATTTTTGGAATAGTTCAAATTTCTAGCAGAAATCTAGATGGTTGAAATCTCTTATCACAACTATTGGGAGTTATAACTTGCAAAGGGCAAATGGTTGTTAGGAGCTGAAAGAGAGATTAGTCTTCCTCCTTGTTGGTAGTGGTATTTTTTGGGGGGAAGGGTTTTCATTTCTGTGTAAATCATTCTCCCTGTTTTGGATATGACAAAAGACTATTCCAGTATTCTTCCACTCTGGTTTCTTGGCTTTATCTTGCACCCTCATTAGATCCTCTCTTTTAGATCTGTATCTTCCTTGGAGCTTATGAAGTTGGTTCCTTCTAAGATATCACACAACTGTTAGAGTCACACAACTGCTCTACTATGCCCTGTCAGATTGCTCCATATGGCCAGAGGTTCTTGTTTCCTAGTCTATCCCCTTATCTTCTTTTTTGCCTCTTTAGTGGTTTTTGTTTTTCTCTTTTTTTCTTTTCCCCCTCCCATTCTTTCAGAAAATTTCATTTTTAACTGAAAACTAGAAGCACAGAGAAAGATATTTCTTCCATCCTTTCCATTTTTTTCTCTAATAAGGAGACTGGTCTGCCCCAAACTATAGTATAATCTGTATAATCTCTGTGACATTCTCTTTACTCTCTCTACTTGCTGGAACTGAGATCCCTGCTCTTTCACTAATCTTTGTTGCTAGTTCTTGTGGATTACTCTTGTGACAAAACTGCCAGTTTATAACAGTTTAAGGTTATATGCTAGGGACTCTGGAGTAAGGTTTATTTATTTATAGCTGGCTGACTTGTCATTTATTGAACATGAAGCTAGTTTCTCTGCTGATGTTGATTGGCATCTAGCTACTTCATGCCAAAGCCCCAGTGCTTATAGAAGCTGATTTTCAAAGCTGGCAGTTAGATGTGTTAAGCATCAGCATCAGCATCAGCTATATAGTACTTGTCCTACCTTTCTCTTTTCAAATACTTTGCTTTGTATCTGCTTTAGCTTTTGTAGATTTTTGTAGTTATGTTTAGTGGTGAAAATTTAATCCATAAGAGTAAGTATGATTATAGAGAAGATATAGAGAAAAAGAAAAAAAAGGGATCTACATAACACCTTGGAAATATGCATATTTGTGAAATTAGAAATGAGACATCAGTCAAGGAGACAGAAGGAGTAACCCTGAAAGCAAAAGTTGTTGAGTCATTTCAGGCATGCCCAATGCTTTGTAATCCAATTTAGAGTTTTCTTGGCAAAGATACTGGAGTGGTTTGCTATATCTATCTCTAATTCATTTACATGTGAGAACATTTTTACAAGTGAGGAAACAGAGGCAAACAAGGTTAAGTGACTTGTCTAGAGTCACATAACTAGTCTGATACCAGATTTGAACTCAGGAAGATGAGTCTTTCCCTGGATCTTTATCTGCTATACCTCCTAGCTCCTCTACCCAAGATCAAAGGACTGTTCTATATTATTTTTTTCTTGTTACAAGGAAAAAGATTTTATCCAGCTCAGGTGGAAGATTTTTATAAAAGCATGTATTTTAAAATTTAAATTATTTCTATTATTTCTACTTTTTTTGGAACCATACTGAAATGCTGATGATGCTAAAGTTAGCATTTCTAGTAAGTAAAATAATAATGGAAATTATGGTGGCATTTTTGGTTTGCTCCTGAATTAATTGGGAAATTTTCTAGTGTTTCTCAGATGTAATGATAAATCTTGGTTTTGATGAATTTTTTATCATAATGAAATATAATCTATCCACCCATCTGCTTCTTAGAGAATAATTTTATCATCAGTTGAGGGAAATCAAAATACTTAACCTGGAAGAATAAAAGACTCAGGAAACATGATAACTGTCTTAAGAGGATGTGAAGGGAAGGGGTGAATTAACATCTGCAGCATATAGAGGACAGATTAGACAAAACCAGGAATAATGGGCAAAAGTTAAACAGAACAAATTCAGGTCGAATACCAGTTAAATCCTACCTACAAGTTTAGTAGCTACTTCAAAAATTATTTAAATATTTTTTCATAGATTTCTTTTTTTGAATCTGGTCTTTTGTCATTGGTGTACAAAACTTAGGAAACTCTTTATCCTTATAGACTAGTAACTGATAAAGTCTGAAGAGAGCTGCTTAGGACACTGACTTTTAATTGCTTTTCCATTGTCATTCAGTCAGGGTATGCTAGAGGTAGGATCAGAACCCATGTCTTCCTGACTTTAAAGCTAATTCAGCCTACTCTCTGATTTATGTTAGTTTATAATTTTTTTATATTTTAGTTTATCATTTTATTATCTATATTTATTATATATTATACATAATGATTATTATATGCCTATATATTAGTTTATAGTTTTTTCTCTTTTATGGCATATAAAAACATTCTATTTGAGGGGATTTAACTTCAAACTCTACAGTTACTTTTGTATATAGGTCACCATAAATAGAACCTCATTGATGATTTTCTAAGAAATTCCAGTTCCCAGATATATGCCATTTCATTCTTGCTTCTGCAGTTAAACTATTAATTAGATCTAAAATAATGAAAGCTATTGAGGTAAGTTGAATGTTCAGTTTTTTTTTTGTTTTTGTTTTTTTTGTTTTTTAGTAAAACCCTTACCTTCTATCTTGGAGTCAATATTGACTCCAAGGCAGAAGAGTGGTAAGGGCTAGGCAATGGGGGTCAAGTGACTTGCCCAGGGTCACACAGCTGGGAAGTGTCTGAGGCCAGATTTGAACCTAGAACCTCCCTTCTCTAGAGCTAGCTCTCAATTCACTGAGCTACCAAGCTGCACCCGAATGTTCAGTTCTAATGATTTATTGATTTTATTTATAAATCTTTTTTTCAATGACAACTGCTTTATAGTATAGTTTGAGATCTGATACTCCAGGGCTTCCTTCCTAAGCATTTTTTTTTTCACAATTTCCCTGGATATCCTTGATCTTTTGTTCTTCCAAGTGAACTTTGTTATGTTTTTTTCTAATTCAGAAAAAAAGTTTTTTGGTAGTTCACTTGGTATGGCACTAAATAAGTAAATAAGTTTGGGTAGGATGGTCATTTTTATTATGTTAGCTCGTCCTACCCATGAGTTATAAATCTTTTAAGAATCTTTTAGTATATTTTTGTAGCTTTTGATTTTTGTATGCCCTTAGTCATGGATATTAAGAGATCATTACTGCTAATGACTTTTAGTTCCATCCCCCAAAGAATTGTTAGAATTGTTGCCTTTGCATTGATTTTTTACCATCTAGTATTATAAGATCATAGATTTGGAGCTAGAGAAAAAAATAGAAATCAATAGAGGTCATCTAGTGTTAACTTTGTTTTTATAGATGAGGAAACTGAGGTCAAGAGAGATTAAATGGTTTACTGTGTAACAAATGACAGAGAATAGATTTGAATCCAGTTGTCTGACTCAAAAATCCATCACTCTTTCTACTGTTACATTTAAGTACTGGTATCTCAGAACTCCGTGCAAAAACCTTAAAAGACTATTGATATTTAAGAAAGATACTATATCTAAGATTCCACAAACCCCAAGTCATGAATTACTTAGGGAGGACAAGAATTTCTGGGAAACCAGAAAGTTGTGTAGCAGAAATTACAGTTAGACCACCACAAATATGCTCAAAATTGATATGTCAGTTGAAAATTTAAGGTTACACTATAGAAGAGAAAAAATATTAGAATAAAATCAAAGCAGGTACCTTTCACAGATATTGCTAGAAAGTAAATTCTTAACCAAACTAGTGACAGAGATAATCACAAAAGACAAACTATATAATTTTGATTACATGAAATTGGAGAGATATTAATGCATAAAATTAATACATTGAGGATAAAGTGAGATGATCATTTTTTCAGGTATTTATCACTTATCTCTCATAGATGCTGATATTCAAGGTATATAGACAACTAACAGAGATATATAAAACTAAAAGTTATTCCTCAGTAGAAAAGTGGTCAAAAATATGAGTACAGTTCTCAAAGAAATTATAAAGTATTAGCAATTTTGAGAGATATGGCAAGAAAGGATCTCTGAGGTTTCAAGTTACACACAGTAAATAGATTCGTGATAATAAAATGGGAGAATAATTAATGTTGGAAGACTACAAAAAGACAGATACTCATGCATTATTGGGAGATGGGGGTTGTGATTTTGGCCATCTAGTCCAAAAAAGCAATTTGAAATTATGTGAAGAAAGTTACTGAAGAAGTTTCCTTAACCCTTTGACTCATAGATTCATTTGGTAGGCATAAATTTGAAGGAGGTTAATGATAAAATGAAAGACTCCCACTTTTCTTATTAGTAAAGAATTGGAAAAGAAGTACATGCCCACTGATGTGTATAAATAAGTTATAGTACATAAATATAATGGGATTTGTACTTTAAGAAATAATTAATATAATTACTGAGAATAATAGGATGATTTATATGAAGTGATGTCATGTAAACTAAGAAGAACCATTGAATAAATATACTCAATGAATCAAACTATATTAATCAAAAGAACTTCAACATCCACAAACTAATTAAAAGTGACCTGTAAAATTATGATGGCCAAATTTGGTTCCAAATAAGTGATATGAGAAAGTATTTTTTCATTTTCTTTTTAGAGGTAAGAGATAATATTGTGTAACTCTGTATATCATATTCAATTCATCTCATTGATTAATTTTGATGAATATTTTTATCATTGTTCCTAGATATGGCTCTCTAATAAGAAAAATTTTGGCAATAAAAGAAAAATGATAATTATTTTTAGAAAGAAGAAAGAATGTATTTCCTTGGAATCTTGTAAATATAAAATAAAGGTTTTTTGCTTGCAAAGGAGAAAATTTTCTACCTATGGCCATCATATTAACTACTATAGGGAATCACTGAAATGCAAAAAAATAGTAATTGATATTATATTGCAAAAAGAGAAAAAACAAGAAATGCTTCAGAATTCAATCCACAAATGGCTATGAAAAAAGATGAAATTGATTTTTTTATTTCAAGAAAAATATGGAATATATAATTGGTGATTTAGAAGATTTTTTCATATTGTTGTTTATTGTTCCATTTCCTTTCCTGGAAAACTGCCCGTTTTTTCATATCCTTTCACATCCTTTTCCATCTAACTTTTGAGTAATATTCCTTTGTTTTATAAATTTGAATCAATTCCTTAAATATTTTGGACATCAGACTTTTTTCAGAGAAACTTTATATACTTATGTTTTTTCTCCAGTTACCTGTTTCCCTTCTTTCTTTTTTTAACTTTATTAGATTTGTTTTTGCAAAATCTTTTTAATTTTGTACAATCAAAAACTTCCATTTTATTATGTATTATCTTTTTATAACTTGATTAGTCATGAACTTTTCCATTTTTCCATTAATGCAAAAGGTAATTTCTTCCTTTTTTTCGTTTATTTTGTTTTGATATACCATTTTATATTAAGGTCTTGTATCATTTTGTTATTATATAAAGTATTTGTCTAAACCCAATTTCAGCCAAATTACCACATAGTTTTCCAGGAAGATAGGGTTGGGTGAGTTCCAGGCACTGTGTCAGCTTGTGTAAAGGACTGCAATGGGATCTGATGCTAATGATGCTCATTTAAGGAAAAAGTAGTATGTTGATTTGACTGAAATGTAGTGTACAAAAACTGGAACATTGTGAGATGTGTCTGAAGGAAAGAGGTTGTGAACAATGTTTAAATTCCAGCCTAAGGAATTTGTAGTCTTCTCTATAGGTAATAGGTAGCCACTTGAGATTCTTGTGCAGAGTAGTAGTTAGACCAGTATGTAAGGGTCATTATTTTGCCAATTATGTAGAGAATGGATGGGAAAAGAAAGGAATGGAAACTGGAAGACTCCTGGGATTAATGTCTACTGCCACAACCCAGACAAGATATGGAGAGAACATGAATGAAGAGTAAATGTTGTAGAAGTAGAAAGAGATAGATTTAAGAGAGTCTATGGAGATAAAATCTATAGACTTGAAAACTGATTAGATTAGGGGAGTGAGAATGACTTACTACTTGAGGGATAATTCTAAATATAAGTGACAGGTAGTATATTCAGCAGATATTGAGACTTTGAGAGGAGTGGGTTTAGAGAGGAAAATAATGAGTGACATTTTTGACTTGTTAAATTTTAGATGCCAAAGGAACTTCCAAATGGTGTATATATAGATTATAGAAAATACTCATTGGGCCTTTGATAATTTATGAGATAAGGAAGAGAAAGGGGGTATATAGAGAGGAGCTGATCTAGAATAGAACCCAGTGGAACCTTTGTAATTTAAAGACAGCACATGTTTTGTGATTCATCTTAGGAGACTTAAAAGGAGCAATTAGGTTAAAAAAAAAAGGAAAAGAACACCAACACAGAAACCAGTGGAAGATGAACAAAAAGGGATCAGGATGGTCAGAACAGAACTGTTGAATTTGAAGACAAAGGTCAAGAAAAATAGGAAGTGCAAAAAGACTAAAGATTTAGTAATTGGATGGTGTAGTACTAAGAATGGAAAATCACAAGTAATCACAACAGTAGCAAAATTTAACTGGAATAGATAAATAAACTGTTATTAAATAATATAAATTTCTTATAACTCTAAAAGACATGTGTTCCTAATCTTGCTAGTTGAGGAATCATGAAATGTATATACTCCTAGAATGATTAGTCATTAATAACTTGTAAGAAACAGGAAAAGTAAACAGCACTAATCACTGGAAGAATAAAGCCATGTTTGGAGACTGACTTCTGGAAAGCAGACTTTGTGCCCATCAAATTATACTATTAATTGAGATACAGGGAATTTTGACCTTCTATTTGACCTCAGTAAAGCTGTGGATTCTAGAAGAATTCTAAAATGTCCTGCAGAAGCTATTTTGCCTGTAGCTTTTTCTTCCTTTAGAAAGGATGTGTAGTGAACCATATTTCTTTTGTTCCTATTTCTCCCATTGGCCTTAATTCTTACTATTTTTTTAAGGTTCCCAACAGATTTGTTCCTCTTGGTTGGAATTTCTAGACTTTTAAATTCAGACTATATTTTTAAAGAGTAGGCAAAATTGTTGGTTGATTTCTTTAAGATTCTCCCTAAAGAATTTATTGGGGAATTGATGGAGTTGGAGGCCAAACAACTACTAGAATTTGGAAATTATTCATTTTAAGTATTATATATTTCATTATAAAATGCATACGTTATCATAGAAATTTATTCATAAACACAAAACCTTCAAATAAGTAATTTCTAAATTCATTTTTCTTAATAAGGAAAAAATTTATATATGAACTTATGAGCCCTTGACTTATGGAATAATAGAAATATAATAGGCAAGACCTCAGAAATAATCAAGGCCAATTCAGACTGATGGGTAGAACCTTGCATATAGATAGAACCTGACATAGATTTAGAGGTTTAGCTTGAATACATACCATTTTGGAGAACTCACAAATTAATGAGGTAGTCCATTCCATTTTTGGATAGTTCTAAATATTTGAAATGATTCTTTATGTAGAATAAGCATCCCAAAAACTTTTACCTGTTACCTGTAGTTTAGCTCCATTGGTCTCTAAAAACAAGGCTAATTTCACTCACATGACAGTAGTCATGTTCTTCTAAATATTCTTCAGTCTATGCCTAGTTTTTCTCATGTCCCCTTATAGAATGTTAAATTCTTCCAGTATCTTGGTTGCTTCCCTTTAGAGAGATTCAAGTTTACCATCTTCCCCAGAAACAAACATGGTGATCTGATGAGGGATAAGTATAATGGAATTCTTTTTCTTTCAGACATTGTACTTCTATTATTGAAAACTAAGTTTACATTTTCCTTTTTTGGCCTTCATGGCACACACTTGGCTCAAATTTAATTTTCAGTCTGCCTCAAAATCCAGGTCTCTGCCTTTCACACAAACACATACATACACATCCATCCCCATCTTATACTTTTGGAGTAAATATTCAAAAGTTTATGATTTGACATTCATACCTATTTTATTTCATCTTATAAGGTTTTGCTCACTGGTCTGGCCTATGGAAATATTTTTAGATTCTGATTCTGTTATTTTTTATATTAGCTACAATTTAACCTTTTTATATTATCTACAATTTAACCTTTATATCACTTGCAATTTTGTAAACTATGCTATCTATAATTTCAATTAGTGATAAAAATACTGAACAAAGCAGTAGTTTATGTTGGTTCTTGGGTCTTGGTTACTATTTAATTACTTGTATATAAGCTGGTCTACTATACCTTTTAATATTGTTCATAAGAACAGCATGAGAAACTTTGTCAGATGCCTTATTGAAATCGAGTTATGCTGTATCTATAATATTACTCTGATCCAAAAGTGTAATAGTCTTGTCAAGAAAAAAAAAAGGAAAGGTCAGTTGTCATGATTTTTCTTAATGAGCTCATGCTGGCTAACAATGAGTAGGGCTTCCCTTTCTAATTGCCAGTAATTGAACTTAATTTCACCTGCCTGCAGTATGAAGAATCCTCTTTCTTATAACCCTTTTTGAAAGCTAGAGAAATTCTTGTCTTCAGGTTTCTGGCATAATTACCATTCTTCGTGATTTTTTAAAGATTATAGACAGTGGCTCAGCTCTCATATCCACACATTACTGCTTAACTAAACTCTATAGTGTATCTGAGGCTGGTGGTTTGAATTATTTGAAAGCAGGTAGGTACTTTTAAAAAATGAATGTGAGCTTTTAATATCTTCTTGCCTTGTAATTAAATTTTATGTCAATCATTTTTACTCAGTATTTCTTGATATGGACATCATTTTTAGTATTTTTCCCCGAGTTTACTTACTGATACAGTTTTCATTAATTGTTTTCTGACATTTTTGATCCATGTTTTCTGTACCCTCCCACCTCTTTCCCTTACCTAAAATGGCAGATAATATGATAGAGATTGTACTTGTGTTATTATACAGTACATATTTCCATGTTCATCATGTTGTGAAAGAACATATCACTTACTCTAGGGGAAAATATAAGGGGGAAATAAAGTGAAGAATGGTTTACTTAAGTCTGTATTCAGACTTTGTCAGTTTGCTCTATGGAAGTAGATGGCCTTTTTTGGCATGAGTCCCTTGGAGTTTTCCTTGGTCCTTGATCATAGTTTAGTCATTCACATTTGATCAACAAGCTTTAATGTTGTTACTATGTACAATGTTCTCCTGATTTTGTTCACTTTAGTTTGCATTGCTTCATATCAGTCTGACTTTTTTTTTTTGCAATCATCTTTTTTGGCCATTTTTTAAGGCTCAGTAGTATTCCATTACAATCATATACCACAATTTGTTTGCCCATTCCCTAATTGATAGACTTCCTTTCAATTTCCAGTTCTTTGCTATCACAAAAAGAACTTCCTTAAACATTTTTGTACAAGTCAGTCCTTTTCTCCTACCTTTGATATCTTTGGGATACAGACCTAAGAATGGTATTGTTGGGTCAAAGGTTATGCACTGCTTGATGGCCCTTTGTGCATTGTTTCAAATTGCTTTCCAGAATGATTTTTATCAGTTCACAGCTCTACAAATGGTTTATTAATATCCCAGTTTTTCCATATCCCTTTCAACATTTATCCTTTTCCTTATTTGTGATGTTAGCTAGTCTGTTAGGTGTGAGGTGGTATATCAGAGTTGTTTTAGTCTGTATTTTTCTAATTAACAATCAGTGATTTGGATGATTTTTCCATATGACTAAAGATAATTTCAATTTCTTCATCTGAGAATTGCCCATTTACATCATTTGATTATTTGCCAATTGGGAGCCCATTACATCCTTATAAATCCTCTCCAGATTAGATAAAATGTAACAGTTCTCTCTATAATAAATAAAAGATGGCTTTGTCGGACACATTTGCTATAATTCACTCCTTTCCAATTTGTTGTTTCCCTTTTAATCTTGATTGCATTGGTTTTGTTTGTGCAAAAATATTTAATGTAACGCAGTTATCAATTTTATATCTTATAATATTCTTTAAAGATAAAAATTAAGAGAATGGCTATAAATGAATAATTATATTAAAATAAAAGTAGTAGAAAAAAGAGGGGAAAATAGGAGAGGGATATAAAAGGTATTTTCCTTATTACTGCATTTAGCTGGTTATTTTAAGGCCAACATAATGGACCTCCTAGCTACACTCACAAATAGGTCCTGCCAGCACCAGAACACAGAAAAGAGGCCAAAATATGTGTGTGTGTGTGTGTGTGTGTGTGTGTGTGTGTGTGTGTGTACACACACGCGCACGCACACACAAAATCCAGGGGACCAAGTTCTGCTTCCTGTCTCTTGACTCTTAACTTTCCTTTTCCTGCAGCTGGTCTATAACTCAGTTTACTCAGTGGTATCTAGCCTCCAGGTCCACAGGAAATGATTTGAAGAGATTGATACAGGAGAGAGAAAAATTTCTTCAGGCAATTCTCTTTGCCTTATTTTGGATTCTTTCCTTATTGATCAATCTGACAGTTAAACTATTTTATGTTCCTTTAATTTGTTGATGGTTTCACCCATATTTCTCAAACATGTATCCATTTTAACTTTGCTCTATTGTTTGAGGTGTTGGTTTTTGCCTTATTTGTTTCATAGTGATTCCCAGTTTTGCCAGCAGTTTTTGTCTAAAACTTTGGGTTTTGAAGTTTGTCAAAGACTAGGTTAGGATGGTTACTTACCATTTGGTACTGAATGCCTAATTTATTCCTTTGATCCACTAATTTCTTTCTTTTTGTTTTGATGCCATGATGGGTTCTGCTTTAAAACAGATTCAATCAGAACAAATGGCCATCTTCCTTCATGGTTTTAAAAATTAAATTTCTTGATGTATTTTGCCTTTTTCTGATGAATTTTATTTTTTTCTAGCTCTATGAAATATTTTTGGGTAGTTTGATTGATATGGTACTGAATAGTCAATTAATTTAGATAGAATTAACATTTTCATTATATTGGCTCAGTTTATTCATGAGCAATTAATTGCCTAATCTATAAAGTGTTTTCTGGTTGTGACTTGTATTCTTCTTGGGTTTGTCATTACAGGTAAACTCCAAGATATTTCATATTTTCTACAGTAACTTTAAATAAAACTTCTCTTTCTCATGTTATTAGACTATTGATAGTATGGAGAAAAAACTAATGATTTGTCAGTTTACTTTATATCCTTCAACTTTGCTAAAGTTGTTAATTATTTTGGCAAATTTGTGGTTGTTTTTTTAGGATTCTTTAAGTACACCATCTGTGAAGATTGATAACTTTATCTCTTAATTACCTATTCTATTTTTTTTTAATTTCTTCTCTTATTTCTGTACCTTGCATTTCTAGTACAGTATTGAATAGTAGTGGTGATAATGGGTATCCTTGCTTCCCCCTTGAACTTATTGGGAAGGCTTCTAGTTTATTCTCATTGCAGATAAATGTTTGCTGATGGTATTAGATACTACTTGTCATTTTTAGAAATGGTCAAAATTAGGAAATGAGTAATTCTTTCTTCTATCATTTGTTATCTTTGACATATCTGCACCAAGCAGCAGTCATCTTTTATTTTTCTCTTACTCCAGTTCAGTTAAATGTGTCCTTTATGTCTTTATTTTAGGCCCTATGTATAGCCTTAGCCTATGTAGCATGCCTTGGCCATCTTTCTCAATATATTTCTTAGTGAACTGTGTCACCCTTTTATATATCCAATTATAGTTATTTTCTCTACTTTTCAAGTATAAATTGTTTAATAAGTTTCTTGTTTATATATTTGATCTATAATTCTATTCCATTGACCCCTTTATAAAAATGGTGCTATTTGAGAAATGCTGACTTTTCAATTGTGCCAGTCATTTCCTAACAAATCTCCATGTTCAGAAAGACTGTGTAGTATAGTGGAAAGAATGTGTGCATTAGGGGGGCAAATAGGTGGCTCAGTGGAATGAAAGCCAGGTCTAGAGACCAGAGATCTTGAGTTCAAATGTGACCACAGACACTTTTTAGCTATGTGATCATGAGCAAGTCACTTAACCCCCACTGCCTAACCATTACCACTCTTCAACCTTGAACTAATGCACAGTATTGATTCTAAGACAGAAGTAAGAGTTTAAGGGAAAAAAATGCTTTTGATTTTTTGATATTTGACCAAAAAAAACCCTTTATGACTGTAATTAGCCATGTGAAGACAAAGAAATCACTTAATCTCTCTGAAATTTATTAAATGGAAATGATAAGGTCTCTAGTGTATTCTATTTAAAACATGTCCTGAATGTGTCCTTAGACATTGGAGTTAATAGGCATTATTGTTGCCTCTCTAGATAAATATTCCCCCATGTGAGTTACTCAGCATCTATATATGCTACTATCTTACCTTAATAGTATTTGAATGATTAATTGTTTGTAGGGAGCTTCCTCTCTCCTTCCATTTTTTGTTTGAAGTCACCTTGATCAGATCTGCAAGATTCTGAACAAATATATTCTTCCTACCTTTCATTGTATGCATTCAATCTCTTACCAAAAAAAAAAATCAGTCATTGTTTCATCTTAAACCTTATACAAGAAATATTCTGTCTTCTGAAACTGGCTTCTTAACTAGCCACTTATTCCTCATATCCTTTTACTTTCACCTGCAGTCGGCATCAATGCTCACTTATACCCCTTACGTTCTTTGGTTTCCTTCCCAGCATGAAAAAATATCTTGAGATGTTTTCAAAGTATCTTTAGAAAGCATTATTTGGCCCCTACTAATTGATTTTAAGTGGATATAGTTTTTTTCCCCAGATAGGCCTGACAGGATAGCCTCCTGGTAATTTAGTTTCAATATTAGAGCAAAATGAGGCACTTATATATCATTCAGTTAATAAAAGAAGATTTACTTAGCCCTCACAGAGGTATATTATAAGGATATTCTAGTAGGAGAGGCACAGAAAATTTCTGTAGTGAATTTAATTGATTGATGCACCCTTGCCTCAGTTACCTATTGTTGTCTGCAATTATAAAATAGAAATTCTGTTGCTCTTTTTGTCTTCATGTTACCAGGAAGTGATATCACCTGCTGGAGGCTTTAGTCTCTTCAGTCAACCAAGTCTTTAGAGCAGTGTCAATACCTTTTAAGGAAAACCAGCCTAAGTTGCATTGGTTCAGGGGTTAGGATCCTCCTCCTACCACAACTGTTAAATTTGATAAAACTCCGGAGGCTTGCTGTCATGTCATGGATACACAGACCAGGAAGATTACAAACCTCTGGGTTGTTTTTGGCAGGTTGACCTATGGCTTGCCACAGCAAGGAGTTGACAGCTTCTCTTTCCTGTCTCCAGGACTAAATGTCTTTTTTGTTGGGAACTCAATGGAGAACTGAAAACTGTTTCCTTCTCAGAGGTTCTTTTCTTTATGGAGGAGTTCTTAACTTGGTTTCTAAGAATGAATTTTGGCTGGAATGATTTCCTAAGAATCAACATGAAAACTTAAGAAAATATAACCACTTTGTCCATAGACTTGATGCAGGTGGTAAATTGCACTTCAGGCAATGCAAGTGGAATTTTAAGTGCTCCATTTTATGTCCCTGCTCTTCACAGAAAATGTTAATAAATGCTATAGTAAGCTTTAAAAATGTTGAACCAGGTGTTATTGTGTAAAAGCTCTTGTTTTAACTTTTCATGTTTGATTCATTACACTATTAAAATGGTTACCCAAAATGAAACTTTAGACCATTCAATTCACTCATAGGACGGTATTGCAGTGCCTTTGAACTTTTTTGTGTAATGGTTTGATTTTTTTCCTCCCTCAGAGGTAGCTGTTGGGTCTCATTAATTTTTCAAGGGGCCAGGGGGCAAAATGAAATGTGAAACTTCACCACGTTTCTTATGTCCACTAGTACTTTGTGCCCTTTTTATATCATGGCTAGGCTGGCTTCCTCCTCCGCCTTCTAAATATTTACTTGGTATCTTCCAAATTTTTAGTTCTTCGTGAGGAATAGATTGCTCTGAAAATTCTTTATTTACCAGATTAGAAAACTAGATTCTCTAGCTTTCTAGGATATTTAATTTGGAAGCATGCATGTTGCCATTTAAATGGCTGAAAAGTTTGCCCTTTTGTTATTTAATTATCTCTTCTTTTTGTCAGATAAGATACTGTAACAGTATTTTATTTGTCTTATTTTATCCATTTTCTTTTTTATTTTGAAAAATTACTTGTCTTGGGTAGAGAAAGCAATAGTCTTCTCTCCTCCCCCTATCCCTCCCTCCTTTTGAAGTCTTTTTGATTTTCCTTGAGTCAACTTTAAATGCAATCTTTATCTATTCAGTTTCAAACTCTAGCTACTTGGTCACCATTGAAATATATTTCAAATATATCTCGATTTTTTCTCATCCCCTCAAAATCTGTATTTTGTGCCTTTGGTTCTCTGCATTCTTTCTTGGTAAAGATAAACCTTTTTCTTTAGATCTTATTTACTAAAGGCATTATTCTATATAAGAATCCATTAGGATCAAACATTAGTTCTGATTGCTTGCAAAAAATAATATTTAGGTGATTATTTTTAAATAATTTCAAAATCCATCCTAAAAATAAGGAGCACTTTCTTTTCAAGTATTAGAGTTAGGCTAATGTGTACAATAAGACAAACTTTAGTGTAACTCCACAGTAAGAATGGGAGAAACTCAAAAGAGTTTAGTCTGTCTTCAGGGTTGAGGTTGTTACCTTCTAGCTGAACTTTTCTGTTTCAAATCTGTCAGTCTTTGTTTATAAATTTATTTATTTATTTAGGTTTTTATATAGAAAATAAAAAAAAAATCCTTTTGGGCCTGAAGCAAAGATTCTTAATCCCCCAACCCTTAACTGAAGAGATATTGTGATTTGTCTCTCTTGCAGTCTCTAATGTATTTGTTTTCCTGGAGCTTTCTTTCTTTTCTTTCTTCCTTACTTTCTTCTTTTTAAAAAATAAATACCTACAGAAATTTATTGCTTAGAGTTGTAAACCACCTCAAGGACCTGGGAGTTAGAAACTTTCTTTGAATACTTAGGTTTCTGGGCCCCCTATGTCCTTCCTTCCTTCCTTCCTTCCTTCCTTCCTTCCTTCCTTCCTTCCTTCCTTCCTTCCTTCCTTCCTTCCTTCCTTCCTTCCTTCCTTCCTTCCTTCCTTCCTTCCTTCCTTCCTTCCTTCCTTCCTTCCTTCCTTCCTTCCTTCCTTCCTTCCTTCTTTCCTCCCTTCCTCCCTTCCTCCCTCCCTCCCTCCCTTCCTCCCTTCCTCCCTCCCTCCCTCCCTCCCTCCCTCCCTTCCTTCCTTCCTTCCTTCCTTCCTTCCTTCCTTCCTTCCTTCCTTCCTTCCTTCCTTCCTTCCTTCCTTCCTTCCTTCCTTCCTTCCTTCCTTCCTTCCTTCCTTCCTTCCTTCCTTCCTTCCTTCCTTCCTTCCTTCCTTCCTTCCTTCTTTCCTTCCTTCCTTCCTTCCCTCTTTCCCTCTTTCCCTCTTTCCCTCTTTCCCTCCTTCCTTCCCTACTTCCCTCCTTCCTTCCTTCCTTCCCTCCTTCCTTCCTTCCTTCCTTCCTTCCCTCTTTCCTTCCTTTCCTTCCCTCCTTGAGGTCATGGGGACAGTGCCTTCATTTTCACTTCCTTCCTTTCTCCTTTCTTGGATTAAAAAATGTTTTCATACCTATTAATTTTCATATGTCTAATTATAATAATCAGAATTTTAGAGCTTGAAGGAACTATATGGAATCTTGGTAGTCTAATTTCCTTGATCCATAACAGATCAAGAAGAGCATTGTGGTAGAGAAGATAGACAGGTATGCTACAAACCAGGAAGACCTGTGCTCAAATATACTGGCTTACTAAGTCACTTGCCTTCCCAATGCTCAAAGAAAGTTTCTTAAATGATCAATTATTGGAAAGATGCTAACTTAATTTGATAAAATCATGTGGACGTTCTCTATTCCAGTTAAAGCTGAGTTCTAATTACAATTTCTATATATTGGCGTCTCTTAACCTGATGTCTACAGACTGCCAGGGTTCATGGATTAATTTCATATTTTCTATGAATTTGAATGAGAAAAACCATACATATTTATTTCAATATGATTAGTTTATTTTGTAATTTTATGTACTTTATGTTATACATTTCAAAATATTATTTTAAGGAGTGCTTGGATGTCACCAGACTGTCTAAAGTTTTCATGGCACACAAATATGTAAAGAACCTCTGATACAGGTCAAACAACTGAGGCTCAGAAAGTATTCCATTAAGAATGACTAGGATCTTTTTTCTGAGGCTATTAAGGGTAGACTTGAAATTAGAAGCCAAGTCTTCTGATGTATCATCTAATGGTCTTTCTATTACATCCCACCTTTCTCTATTTTCAAATTAAAATTTGTGATTTTTTAAAAATTGTTTGCACATTCCTGTTGGTCTGCCAGAAGTATCGAAAAGGTTGGACATAGGGATCCAAGACTAAACTTAAAATATATGCACTTGGATTTGAGTTTGTAATAGAAATGATTACCAATGAATATGATTTTTGTGACAAGAATAAAGGAGCCAATAGTTTTGGGCTCCCCAAAACAATAGTATTACTTTGCTTCTTGAAATATGAAGCTAAAAGTTTTTAATTCATTTTCTTCTTTCTTTTTTTCTTATCAGGACTTAAGCTCTTCATTATCTGGATTTTTATTATGTGAATCTTTACAGTTTGGAACTTACCTGTTTGTTTTGGACTTTGGATTATTTGAGTTAAGTTGGACCTGAGGGAATTGCTTTTACTAATGCAGGTCAATGAAAGCTCTATAATTTAAGGATTAATCAGAGACATCTAAAAGTTAAAAGACTTTCTAGTATGTATCTGAGGCAGAACTTGAATCCAAGTTTCTAACCTTGAAAACAACTTTCTCTCTCATCTATCACTTGTGTTTATAGACAAGATTGTGTAAGGAAGCAAAAGCTCTACCAATAAACAGAAAATATTTACCAATGAACTGACTAAAAAATTGTTCATAAACATCCCTGCCTCCTTAATACTAAAGTTTCTTTCCCTGAGAATCTTACCCATACTGGCAAGTTCTTTGTCACTTTCTGACTGGAAATTCAGAAGAGATTGAATACAATATTGAAAGATTAAGAAAAGACTTTTGGAAAATTGATGAAGTCCTTCAACACTTTTTTGTAGTGAAAATAAAATTTGAAGTAAGAGATATCTAATGTTATATCAAATGACTTGATTTGAAATGTTATGGTATAAAAATTAAAAACTTGATTCTTCTAAAATTTAGTGTATAGCTACGATCTTAATCTAAATTGTTAGGTATTAAAAAACTTTGCTCTTATAGTTTTAAATTTTATTCATTAAGTTAAACTATATTCACCTCTCCCTCCGTATTTCTTATGAATTTTTAGCATTTTTTAAACTGAATACACAGTAAGTGCATTTTCCCCCTTGATCCTTATTTTCTTCAGAGAACAGTGACTTCTTGTATTTTGGCAACTTTAACATTTGAAGGGCACTATTTAATATTGGTTTGATGTAGTTAGTAATTTCAATATCTAATTTAGTCAACTTCATGGTCAGGTTGTTTCCTTTTATAATTTGTTGTTCACAAAAGATGACGTAATGGTAGCCAAAGAGTGGGCATGAAATTCTCTGAGGGCCTTGGTATTGTGGAAAAAGCATAGGATTTGGAAACATAGTACCTGGATTCAGAAATCACACCTTCTCCTCCCTATGAGTTTGGGCAAGTTCCTTCACTTTTCTAGACCTCAATGTATTCATCTATAAAATGATTGGGATTGTACTAGACCAGTGGTTGGTAACCTGAACATGGATTTTCAGATAACTCTGAACATGGATAGGTAAAAAAAAAATACAACTTTATTTCAACATAATCTGACTCTTTTGTGATTCCATGAATGTTATAGGTCCAGGGACTTCATCAGACCTCTAAAGGTGTCCACAGCACAAAAAAAAAAGTTGTATTACAACTGGGATAGATAAATCTTTAAGATCCATTTCAGTTCTAAATCTTTGATATTATTTGTAATATCTCTCTTTTTAAAAACATTTAAAAAATTTTGAGTCTTGAATTCTCTCTATTTTTTTACTCCTTCCCTTACTCTTTGATAGAGCAAGCGATGATAACCAGTTATACATGTAAAATCATTTAAACATATTTCCATATTAGCTATTTCCCAAAAGAAAACAACACAAAGTAGGAAAAGTGATGAGGAAAAGTATGCTTTATTCTGCTTTCAGATGCCATCAGTTCTTTCTGGAGGTGGATAATGTTTTTTGTCTTGTGTTTGACATTAGATATCATGTCACTAGGAAGAGATCTCATAGGCTATACAGTCTGATCCTGTCATTTTATAGATAAGGCAAATGAAGAGCAGAACACTTAAACACTTAAGTTTACATTTGCATAGTTAATAAGCATCAGAGACAAGATTGAAACGAGGACTTCTGATTTCGGAGATTTCTAATGTGCATCAATATGTCTAAGTACTATCAAACTTCTGTTATTTTTATCTTCATTAAGTCTTTGTATTTAAAGAATTATTAGGGGTCATGTTGTACAAATTATTTTGCTAAAGTGTAAAAAAAGCCCTGATATAACTTCTACTTTTTTTTAACCCTTACTTTCCATCTTAGAATCAATACTAAGTATTAGTTCCAAGGCAGAAAGGTGGTAAGAGCTAGGCAATGGGGTTAAATGACTTGCCTAGAGTCACACAGTGAGGAAGTATCTGAGGCCCGATTGGAACTCGGGACTGGAACTCTAGGCCTGACTCTCAATCCACTGAGCCACCCAGCTGCCCCTCCCCTCCCCTCCATATAACTTCTTGACCAGGTAACCCTCCACCTTTTGGAACAAATTTATTATCTTAACTAGAGAAAGTCCAATAATTTAAAATGTATTTTCTTGTTCTTTTTATGAAGATCAAGGGCTATATGGCTGCCATGTCATAAAATATTGTATTAACAAGTTTTCTTCTATATACTCTTATTTTAAAGATGTACCAATAGATTATGCTATTTTTAGTGTGAATATTTTAAGATAGTATGAGTAAATCAATACACAGAGTAATGTAGGAAGTAAGAAAATAATTTCAAGGTAGCAAAAACCTCACCTTAAGAGAAAAAAGGTGGTAGTTTAAAAATTGAATTATTAATTACATAGTTTATTTGGCGACTAATCAGGGCCATATACTAGTGGTTTCAATAAGTATTTCTTAATTTTTCATTGTTTAAGTTTTAATGTTAATGTATTCTTTCTCCAACTAGATAACTTTTTGAGGCCAGAAGTTGCACTTTGAACATCTTTATGTAACCCACAGAACATAGCACAGTCCCTAACTGACTAAATTAGGGACACACTAAATATCTGTTAATTTAATTGCATTCATTTCACTGATTGAACATATTAGAACAAAGAGAAATAAAAATTAACCATATAATGAAATGTGGAATAAGTAGAATTCTAGCAAATAAAAGTTTACTTTTTAATCAAATTACAACTATAGTGAATATGTTTTGTTTTTCATACCCAAGTGGGCTTAGAAGATGGCTTATGAAGGGAAGTATGTAATGTTTCCTATAGTAAGTATTTTTTTATATTTTTCCTATAGTAAGTAGCTATTTTATATCCTCCATTAATCATATTTCAGCCCTTTTCTTCTTTCACAAGCTTTAGGATTTGCCTTTCTACTTAGTTGACAACACCTAGAAATCTACTTTTTTGCATGTACATGTTGGGTTATTACTTGAGTGTCTTTACTAGATACACATGATCTAGCAATTTCCCACCATAATCATCTACTTTGGATATGCTATTAAGGCTTCCCACACCACAGAAAGCATTTGTGCTAATGCTTATGTACGTTAAGTACTTTATTTTTAGCTTATTATCAAAGTATTATCTTTCTGTTTCTACAGTTGTTTGTGGGCTATGTGGTCCTTTTGTATATCCAAATATCTCAGGCCAGTGAGGGACCATATCTTCATTAATAATTACTTCTTACATTACTTCAGATTTGTATTTTAATAATTATTGTTAGATTTCTATAGTTCATAAAAGTGTGTCCAAAGTTATTACAGGTATTTAATAATAATTCTGAGATTACCACCTAGTCATTGCCCCAATGCCTAGGCTAACTAAATTTAACTAATTTAAATTTGATGCATAATTTTTCATATAGATAGATACACACATATTTATGGGCAGCTGGATAAAGCAATGGACAGAGTGCTCAGAGTGAATTCAGAAAGTTTTGAGTTCAAACTTGGCCTTAGACACTTGTGAAACCCTAGGCATGTCACTTTACCTCAGTTTTCTCATCTGTAAAATGAGTTGGAGAAGGAAATGGCCAACCACTTTGATAACTTTGCCAAGAAAACCCTATATGGCATCAAAAAGAATCACTCCACTGAGATGAACAACAATTATTTATACAGACATACATTTAAAGTTGTATGTATCTATATGCACCTATCTAATTATGAATACATATTTCATCATCATGAAACTGCAGCATAAATTGTTTTACAACTGTCCTGTGCATTCATCTTCATATTAACAAAAAAGTGCTAAATACTATAGTAAATTCTAGATTTTTCAAAAGTTTATTGACCAATTTGGGCATCATCTCTGTACTTTGATCTTCCTTTTCTACCACTGGGCTATCTCTATATCTAGCCAGATATATATTTTATAAAGTTTATTGGAAGGGTAGACAAACAACTTCCTTGACACACCTTGAGTTAAATTCATTATTTTAAATACACTTTCTTCTTAAGCAGTCCAATGTGAAACTGATGGAATTCTTAAATTCATAGAATCCCAGAATTGGAAGGGATCTGAGATTATTAGATACCATAACTTCCTTAATGAACCTAAAATCCCATCTGTGACATTATTAACAAGATATCTTCTAGCTTCTTATAGGAAACCTCCCTATGGAAGATACTGCTTTATTTTCAAGGAACTTCCCTAAAAATGTGGCTTCACCATCATACAGCATGTACTCATTTAGGGAGTTTAAAATTATAAACTGGAATTTTTCTAGAGTATTTCACATTATATCGTAACCTGATGTATCAAGGTTATTATTCTCTTGACATCTCCCAACATTTTCATTTTTCCCCTGTGTCCATTATTGTCTTGTTCTGCAGGATTGTTTCCATTCTTACCACTGCCCCTTGTTTGCTTGTGGGTTTTTTGGGGGGATAGAGAGGTCTTACATTTGGATTCTGTGTTTAGAGGGTCAGGTTTAGGAAATACCTTTGCTTTTCTTCTCTGTGGTTCACCCATAACTTTGGTCTATCCCCTTTCATGTCACTGTTATGCTGAATGATAGATTTCCCTCTCAGCTTGAAAGAATTGCTCCAACATCAGAATTTCTATTATAATTTTCCCAACTGAGCTATATTTTGGAAACTAAGGACGTTTGGATCCAGTGTTTAATTCATTTGCTACTTTGGGCATTTATTTGGGAGAGATGATGAAGATGCTCTTTCTTTTTCCTTTCTGCTGTTGTGATCAAACAGGTTTTGATTTTGAGGGAGAAGTAAAATTGTAACCATAACCCACGTTTGTTAAGTGCTATATTCCCATTTTAATATTTTTTATTTGAAAAGTATATTGAAAAATATTAACATACTTATGTGAAAGTATATCTTTTAAATCTGTTCTTTGTAGTGTTTTGTATTAATAATAACAAAACAAATCGACAATTGGCTATGTCCAAGATGGTTATTTAATTCTCCATCTCTAGATCACTTTTGTCAAGAGATGTGACATATGAGTTTAGTCCTTAATCTTTTGACACCACTTAGTTGTTGTTTATGTCTTTTGGAATAATTTTCACATTCATATTATTATTGTTAACATTGGGAAATTATTGATGTTCTCTTTTCAGTCAGTTTGTACAGATTTTTTCATGTTTTCTGAATTTCCTACTTTTAGAATTTCTTATGTCACAGTATTTTTTCATTATGTTGTCATATAATTGATGGTCATCTAAATTTTGCAAATTCTTGACTACTAAAAATGCTGCCATATGTGCAGAACAGAGTATCACTAAAACGCTTTTTAATGTACAGACACAGCAAAAAACATTCAGAAGGAATGCTAATAAAAGAGTTTTTTGTTATTTAATTACTAAAGTGCTTGTATATGTATATATGCTTTAAAATAAAGTATATGTTATGGAACTTTTCAGTATCTTGTATATCGATATGTTTGATTATTAAATTCACAGGAAAAGAAATTTTAATCTTTAGAAACATGGATAATTGACATATAACTGACTTGTTTATATAAAGGGAACAGAAGTGTAGAAAATCCAAAAAAATGACTCTTATCCTTCTATTTGATTGATTTTTTAAAAATATCTGAATATAAACATTCCTATCAAAACCTGAAAGGTTTGATTTGTGAAGATGTGGATAGCTTTCCAATTTGCCCAACTAAACTTCTAGATTTGCCTTTCTTTGTATTACACTTTGTTCTATAAATGAACAAAATGACTAAAACATGATGAAAAGTATTCATTTAAGCTGAGATATACCTTCTGTTTGAGATTACTGTTTATCTGACTCCTGGTTATCTATAAAGGTAAGAAGTGCAAATTCAAGTAATTTTCTAGTCAAGTATCCCTAGAAAACATATTTTTCAGCTTCAGTATTTTACAAACTAGGAAACAGAATATCAGAGAGGTGAGTTGATTTAAGCCAAAAGCGCCAATCCCCTAAATGATCCAGGACTCTTCTTACACTCTATTTCCTTTTCGTTTTTGAAGCCATCAATTGATGTTTTAGAATGGTGATAAAATTGATGACATCATCCAGTTTTGCAACCTGGTCCTTGAGAGGTTTAGAAGATTACTATTACCTTCCAATTTGAGTTTGTGGTAGTAATACCTTCATAGGAATAAGCAACATAGGCTTTTTTTTTTCTGGATGAAAAAGACATATCTATCACCTGAGAATTGGAGATGTACTTCATAGGCATTAGGTAAAAGTTCAGAATTGGGCATCCTGGCAGGAGATTCCTTTATCAATCAGTCAAGTGAAGAAGGAGACAGAAAGTTCAAGTTGAGGGAATAAATATGTTCTATTCATGGAGATTGGCCACTTCAAAGGTCAGGGAACAGAAATCTCTTGTTACACTTGAGAAACAGGGAAAAACTTTGACTACAGTACAGAATACAGGAGAAATCGTAATATGAAATACTGGCAGTAAATTGGAAAGACTTCAAATGCAAAGTATAGAAGAGTTTATGCTTTATCTTTTTGTCTAAGAATTTTCAGAGTGAAAGGAAAGTCTGGAATTAAAAGTTGAGAGAAATGATTATTCCAGTTCTCTTCTCCTTTGAGAACCAGTGGGGTATGAGTGGTGGGAGGAGGAGGGAAGGTAGAGCCAGACCTAGAGTAAATTAATAAGGATGCAATATCATGTTCCGAGAACTAGTTCTTACTGGGAGCAAGAAAACCACAGAAATGTGAGAAAAAGAGGTCTCAGATGATAAGTGGTTTAAGAAAAAATTAACTAAAGAATGGGAATTCCAAGTAAAAATCCCAAAGTTATATAATCGAGAATGCAGGCATATTGTTACTGAGATGAATAAGAAGATGCACTAATATCTATGATTTGTGATATGACACCAGAAGGGAAATGTGAAATGATGTAATCTAACAATTTTTCTTAACAAGTAGAGAAACACTGGAGTTTAAAAGAGTTAATATAAATTACCTTAGGTGACACACAAATGAGTGGCTTACATGGAACTCAAACTTCAGTCTTCTTTTCACTTACAGTGTTGCCTCTTAATCTCAATTAGTAAAATATCTGACTTTAAACAAATTATTAAAAGTTCATTATTTTAAAAGATATGCAGTAGCTACAGTTGAATTAACAAGATTTTGTATACTATGAGGCCTTAAGCAACTGCCTTTAATGACTACATTAGAATTATTTTCAACAAGTTCTTCAAATGTCTTAAATTTTCATTTTTTGAAGTAGCAAACCTACCATTGATACATAGCCATTCTTTTCTTCACAAGCAGCAAGCAAATCAACTTCAGCCTAGTTGGTCTTAAAAATTTCAAATTAGTTTCAAGTAATAAGATTTTTATTTGAAGTTTCACATCATAGATAAGTAGATCTAAAGTTGATTTAGATTTTTTCTCATACAGTAGTAATGCCTTTTTTATTTTAGGAAGAGATGATCCTCCTCTGAGTGCTTAAGAAAAAGATATTTTCAATAGAAAATCTTAGTAGAATTTTTGTAGATAAAAGACAATACATATACATATCTCATTCTAGAACTTAGTAACTGAAAATTAAATGAAACATTTAAAATATTAAATTTTTTCACTTTGTAAAAAGAAGATATTAACCTCCTCATAAATAATCATGGAGAGAAAAAATGTATATACATTTTAAGCAGTGCCTAAAAATAGTGGATTATTATTTGACCTGCTGGAAAAAAAAAAAAAGTAGATGTGATTTTATCTAAGAGTTGTTTGCTGCAATTCTATTTCCATCCAATTTCATTCTTTTTAGTTTTTCATTTCAGTACCCAAATTTAATACCATCAGTATGGTGTATAAACTGGTGACAGCATCCCCATATCTTACTGCCAATTACTTTAAATTGGCAACAGAATGATACATTTTGTGAGGATGTAGCTCATCTTTGTTTTTTCTCATAGATTTGCCAATATTTTTCCCTTTCTCACCTTTTAGGAAACATTCTCTTACTACTTCTGTTGATCAGTGGAAATATCTTCCAGTTGTAAAATATACCTTTATTCTTATTTCTCTTTTCTCACACTGGTAATAAAATCTTTCAGGGATTTCAGTAAGCATTCTGTGGCATAAATTGTCTTTAAATTTCTGTCACCAATTATTTAGTAATAGTTAATATATTTGATACAAAAAAAACCTCATAGCTTTTATTTATTAATAATCAAGGGAGTCATTTCCAATTTAAGTGCTTTTTTACTATTATTATTTTACTTACTAAGAATGAAGTAGAAGGAAAATTCAAGAATAAATTCAAATAAGACAGAGGCAGAGAAACGAAATGCAATTTTTAGTAGACAATTCCAAAGAAATAAGGGAGTTTTTGAAAATTGTTTTAATTTATTTGAAATTGAGGGAGTTTATCTACCTAAAAAGCTCATATTTGAGAATATTTCAGGGAAATTCTGGTTCTGTTGTGTGACTTAGGTAAAGTCATAATCTCTCCTACGCTCATTTTCTTCATTTGTAAAACCAGGGAGTTTCATTAGATGACCTCTCAGTCTATGGTTATATGAAGTTCTTCACTTGAAAAATGATATGCATGCTTGTGAAATTCAAATTTGTATGGCAAAAAGTCCATGGTTAATATTTCTACCTGGAAACAGATTGTTTATATCACTAAGGGGATTAATTAATATGAGATTCAATTTGCTCTGATTAATAAAAATTGAAACTATTTTTTCTGGAGGTGCTTCTCAATAAATATGAAAAAGTCAGATTGTTGCTTTAAAATATATGGCATTTACTTTCCACTGATGCTATGGCTATTTTGTGTATCAGTTTATAACAAAGCAATGCACATTATGACAAAATAGCTTTTAAGTCTTCTTAACTAGTGATTTGAAGCATAGACATAAATAATGGAATTAAAAGGACTTTGGAGATGATCTATTTTAACCTCATTTTATACTAGGAACAAAGCCCAAGAGACGATTTTGGTTTATTTGTGCCTTCTTAATCCTATATAATATCTAAAGCTTCCACAAAATCTGCTTAAAAATTGATTGCTGGACCAGATTGACTAATAATAGCCAATAAGGGAGGCTCTTCCAGGTATTGGATATTTTCAACCAGTGTTCTTGTATGGAAATAAAATTAGTGAGATTTGAAGATCACTATCCTTTCTTTTGATCCTTATTACTTATATGCTCACAATCTTTTACATCTCCCTACTGTTTTCTTTAACTTTAAAATCTTGTATTTTTGTTAGAAAAATTATTTTTCTGTTCAAACAAATCTGTTTACCCATTGACTAAGCCAATAGGCCAGTGGAGAGGGTTTTTTTTTTCTCCCTTATTTAAGAATCAAAAAGTGAACTGATAACGTGATGAGAGAATTATAGCATCCTAAAGTTTCTGCTCTCTAATATGAGGCAGATACATTTCTGTTTCCTAATTTTGGACTAAATCTACTTGTTTCTTAATAGTCCAGTTTTTATTAGAAATAGGGTTAGAGATCATCACAATTGATAGAGTTTAACTGTTCTTTTATAGAATTACAGAATTATAGAGCTAGAAGGAACCTAGGTAGCAATCTAGTCCAACACATATCTAAAGGAAATCTCTTGCTGCGCGATGCCTGATAAATGGCCATCCAACGTTTGCTTGAAATGGTCTCCATTAAAGGGGAATTTGCCATCTTCAGTGGCAAACACCAAAGGGAATGAATACTATAAATAATGTAGCAATACATAAAACTTTATTTAGAGTTGTAATTAGGAATAGCTACTCTCCTCAAACCACCATTTGTGCTTCTAGTCCAGCTACGCCTCTGTCATCCCAGGAAGCATCCACAGAGATGTGGCTTGGCAATGGCTTCTGTGGGAACTCTAGCCACAGCTATTGGAGAAGTAGAGAAGAACATTGTTGCCAACAAAATCCTTGGCACTGTCACATGACTCAGTATCAGAAGCCAGTCAATAGAAATGACATGAAAAAAGATTCATTACCATCTGCTCTGCCACAGCATCCTAAGGGCCATTGGATTTTCTATCTAACTTGCAGCTCAAATCTACCTTATATGTTATCTCCATCTGAGCCCCTTTAAAGAAGGGGCTCAGATTTTTTTTTTCTATTTTTATCTTCAGGGCTTAGCTTTATGGTTTGCATATAGAAAGTTCTTCATCAATAAATTTTCTTTCATTTAAACATCATATAGTATCTATTATGTCATGTTGGTTGTCTCTTGAATCAAGGAAGACGATTGTCTTTGTGCGTTTTTGTGCACAAAGACACTTGTGCGTGAAGGAGATTTAAGTGGAAAAGTCGATGCACAGAGACAGTCCCACTCTCTCGTGTTGGAAGCCTGGGTCCAGTGGCACAAAAAGTCACTACACCTGGAGACTTCCTCAGCTGCATTGGATGGCCCTGTTGTCTTTTGTGTTCCAACAAGCCCTAAGCACTCCACAGTGCCTTGCTGCATCGCCATCTCAGCCGTTGAACCTTCTTGTTGGTTTCTTCCGTCTGTTTGGCCGAAGCAGTCTTCACATGCTGGGTGAGCAAAGCCCTAATTCACCAGGGGTCGACGTCGACCTGTTGGCTACCCTCACAAGATTTAGCCGGCCTGTCGGAGCCGTTGCCCTGGGTGTGGCCGCTGCCGCATGCTAGCAGCGACAAGGAGCCACAAGTGAGAGCTGGGTGTCAGGTGAGGGTCAGAGGCTGGAGAGCTGCCCTAGAAGGGCACGACAAGCCCCTCCATACCAGAGATATTACCCCTCCCTGAGCACCCCATACACCCCATATGTCATAAAGTGACATAAAATGACAATGAAGCTCAATACTAGCAGATACAACATTGCTATGAAACTCAAGAAGCAGCTCCTATTAGAGGAAAAAATATAATTTCCATAGTTAATTAGAATATATCTTGAAAGAATAAACATTTGAAGAGTTCATTTAAATTCAATATTAAAACAGTGTGACATTCTGTTTTCCTTTTCTTCCACTTGTGAATCTTTAGGCATTTTCAAAGTGCTTTCACATATTTCACCTGTTTTCTCATTTGATTCTGAAGATAACCCTTTGAGAAGAGTGGGACAAATATTACCTTTTTGGCAAGTTATGCAGTTTTCATGCCTCATTTTCTTGATTTGTGAATGAGAATATTGCACTAGATTATCTCTATAGTTTAACTTGAGCTCTAAATCTGTGAGCCCATCATCCTCAAATTTTAATGTCCTCATGATCATATTAAATTAGTTTAGTAGCAGTTTATTAAGTACTCATTATGTGCAAGGCACTCTGGGTACAAAGACATATGAAATTCCTCACTTACCCTCAGAGAACTTAAATTTTCTTGGTAAATGTACTGTGGAAACTGATGCAGTTTGAGGAAGGAGGAAGCAGGAACAGATCAACTATTGCTGTTTCTCACAGAGGATTTCTGATTTTTATACTTCATGCCTTTCCGTAGTCTGTCCCCTCTACCTGGAATGTTTTCCTTCCTTGCTTTCACCTCCTTCACCTCCTTATTTCCTCAGCTTCCTTCAAGAAGAGACTCAAAATTTACCTTCTGCAGAAGGCCTGTCCCTTTTCTTCCATTTTTACTATTTATATTGTGATGGTACATAACTATTTGCATCTTGTCTCTCCATTTTTGTGAGCTTGGCACTGTTTTTTCCTTTCCCTTTAAAATCCATCTCTTAGCACAGTTTCCATATATATATATATATGTATATATATATATATATATATACATATATATATATATAGACACACACATATATAATATAAATGCTGATTGCTCAAACAATGGGAATTAAGACAAACTTTCTTTAGGAAGTGGCACTTGATCACATTGAAGAAAGTGAAAGGTTTTGAGAGACTGCAAAAAAGGAGTCTTGGACATCAACTTGTATAGATGCGTAGAGGTTAGAGATGGAAGGATAAGTTTATAAAACAAAAAATACTCCAAATTAAGTTTGAATTAAGTAAAAATTTAAAGTCATCCTTATAAATGTGAATGTGAATACAGGGTCATATTGTTGTATACCTTTTTTCTTTCACTCCAGTTTAAAAAAAGTTTCTGAAATATTTATTAAAGACTAAGACTAACTCTGAAGCATTTAAAATATTATGGCCTAAGTGCTTTCTGTTGGATATCTGTTATTATCCCAGCTGAAAATGAGGTGTACAAATCATGCAGGCTGAAAACTGTCAGTCTGGCAAGCAGCTTCCCAAAACTTTCATTTAATTTCATCAAGAAGCTATATATTTTCCCATTGATTTGTGTGATATTATGTTTTTATAACTCAAAAAGACAAATGCATGTTTCATATTTTAAATATTTGAAAATAATTATTTCACTAGAACGCCTTAACTTTTACAATTGGTTATGAACCTTAAATGCTCACATATGACTTAGAAAACACAGTCTTAGAGTATCTTATGTTTAAAAATAAGTTCATTGTCATAGGAATTAAATATATGTAACCAGAATATGTTGGTTTTTTGAGTTTTTGCATGAAAGTTATTAGGAAGCACTCATTGAATAGTTGTTGATGGTTTTAACAGCCCACTCAAATAAGGCAAGAAGTGACATAGATAGTGTTGAACTTCTTAAAATTAGTTCAGTTCAGACACTTTTGAGTTATGTCCAACATTTTATGACCCCTTTTGAGGTTTTCTTTGCAAAGATAAAGTGGTTTGCCATTTCCTTCTCCAGCTCAATTTAAAGATGAGGAAACTGAGGCAAACAGGGTTAAGTGATTTGCTCAGGGTCACACAGCTAATAAGTATCTGAGTTCAGATTTGAACTCAGTAAGATGAGTCTTCCAAACCCAGACTAGTACTCCCTCCACTGTGCTAATTACCTGCCCACTTAAAAAATATGGTAGCCATAGCTTTAGTTTCTTGGGAGAGAAGTTGGTGGAGTACATAATTCTATATTTCAGGAGCAACTTTTCTTTCTTCTTCATTCCTCCAAAATATTAACTTGTGGTGAACAAAAGGCCATCTGGCATAATTATTCATGTATTCCTATGGTCTGAAAAAATATATTGCATTATGATGGGAAATCCTTTTCCAGAAAGGTGTCAGGAATTACAAGACTGAAAAAATATAAAGCAATAAATTTGTAAGTGAAATTTGGATTTGCCAGTCTTTGTAGAGGCACTTCATGACAATGACCATATCATGTGTGGTAATAAAAAATTGTTTAATATTGTGTTTCCCTCTCATGTGTATTTTAAGCTAATGGCACTATTTTTGTTTTTAAGGGAAGTGTTCACATATTAAATGTGGTGACATTTGGTTTGGGGACCCATTGGTCTAGAAAAAGAAAAACATCTGCAGAAGCAATTGGGTGGTTGGTTTAGTTGAGGTGTGGGTGGAAGACAGCTGTTTTTATGCTCTGCCTTCATCAGTAAAGTGCCACTCCAGTGAATGTGAAATGCTGTAGAGAATTTCAGGGAACATGGGGATTGCCTACTCAGCCAAAAAAAGCATAAACAAAATAGTTAAAAGATATCATCATGTTACCATAGTTACATGAGCATTTTGGTTTCAGAAATTTTTTAAAAAGGGGTGGGGGAAGCTCTCAACAAGTCTACTATAAGGAACAACCTTTCTTCATACCACTCTAAGGTTTGGAAACTAAGAGTTTTATGTTTTATTTAAAATATATACTACATAACTGGTTGTGAATTTCCCATGGACCTTTTAAGTGTCTCTGTGCATTTTGGTGTGTCACATTCTGAAAACAAAATGTACTTCATGTGTACCTTGCCAAATATGGGCAAAAGTTTAAGCAACTGTTAAGATTCAAGGGAGAAAAAGACAGAATATGAATATGGAGGTAGAACCCAATCCTTTCTCTACTTCCTTCTTGATCTGTGAATTATTCATTCGATCATTCTTCAAGAATGTTGTTAATGAATATGCTACCTTCTGTGCTTCTGAAGTGAGAGGAAGTGCTATCCTTAGGGATAGGTTACCCTTTTCCCCCCCTGTGGACCTTATTTTTTAAAGGGACTTTCTTAATATGTACATAATAAATATATGTAATATGTATCAGTGAATATTAAACACCTACTATGTGCCAGCCACTATGCTTAGTTCTAAGGATACATAAAGATGCAAAAGACAGTCCCTATCCTCAAGGCCAACATAGCAAACATGTATATGTGTCTCTGAGTGTGAATAAATATTTATCTATAAAGCATAGGTAAAATATAACTATAAAATATTACATACATTAAACAAGTTATAGTATAGTATAGTGATAGTCTCTCGGTGACAGAGAATGACTATTGTCTTTGTGCATTTTCATCTACGGTGTACCCTCATGTGGCTTTGGAGTCCAAAGGCTGAGGCGCACAGTTTGTGGCACATGGGGCCTGGGATGCCAGTTGTTACGGGAGGTGCGGTTGTGGCCTGGTGTCGGCGTTCACGCGCAGTGGCAAGACGTCGACGTCGCTCATCTTCAAAGGTGGTGGCGGCAGGGTGAATGTGGGTTCTCCAGCTGCTTCTGTCAGAGGCAGCGAGTTCTAGTTGCTTTGGTGTAAGGCCAGCCCACTTCAAGTTTGACTTTAGCTGATCCTTGAATCTCTTCTTTGGTCGGCCTTGTTTCCTGAGTCCAACTGACAGTTCACCATAGAACACCTGTCTTGGTATTCGCTGTGGGTCCATGCGGATGACGTGTCCAGACCATCGTAGCTGGGTTCTGAGGACCAGGACTTCGATGCTGGTGGAGTTGGCTCTGTCGAGGACTTCCTGGTTGGTGATTCGGTCCTGCCATCGGATCCTCATGATTGACCGGAGGGAGCGTTGGTGGAATTGCTCCAGCAGTTTCATGTGCTTCCTGTACAGTGTCCATGTTGCACAACCGTACAGGAGCGAGCTGAGGACCACTGCGTTGTACACTTTGAGCTTCGTCTCAGTGCTTACACCGCTGTGTTGGAGGACTTCGCAGCACAGCCTTCCAAGTGCCTGGCTGGCCTTTTGGATCCTGGCATTGATCTTGTGGTCTAAGGTCCTGTCGTTGGCGATGGTGCTGCCCAGGTACTTGAAAGTGTTGACGTTAGAAAGCTGTGTGCCGTCGATTATAATGCACGGCTGGTTCATTGACCTCCCTGGTGCAGGTTGGAACAGCACCTCTGTTTTGCTGAGGCTGATAGTCAGGCCAAACAGTTTTGTTGCGGTGGAGAACCTGTCCACAATGGTTTGGAGATGATTTTCTTGGTGGGCCATGAGAGCACAGTCATCTGCAAGGAGAGTTTCCAGGATGAGTCTCTGTTGTCTTTGTTTTTGCAGTCAGGAGGCGAAGGTCAAATAGTGAGCCATCCAGTTGGTATTTGATGTAGACGCCCAGGTCTAGATCCATCACAGCATGTCGTAATACCTGGGTGAAAAATAGGTTGAATAGTACCGGAGCGAGGACACAGCCTTGTCTCATGCCATTGGAGATGTTGAAGCGATTGGAAGTCTCTCCACCAGATAGGACTTCCCCTGTCATGTCGACACGAAAGAGCTGGATCAGTTTGACGAATTTTGCTGGGCAACCGAGCTTGCTGAGTATCACCCACAATGCGTCCCTGTTCACTGTGTCGAACACCTTTGTCAGGTCTATGAAGACAATGTAGAGACTCAGGTTCTGCTCAAGGCATTTTTCCTGCATTTGCCTCACCGTGAAGACCATGTTGATGGTGCTGTGATCTAGTTGGAAGCCACATTGTGATTCAGGCAGGTTCTGCTCTGAGACAGATGACAGGAGTCTGTTGAGTATAACACAAGCGAGGATCTTTCCAACAGTGGAGAGTAGTGAGATGCCTCTGTAGTTGTCACAGGCTGCTAATGAGCCTTTGTTCTTGTATAGCACTACGATGGAGGCATCTCTGAGTTCTGGGGGCATGTCTTCCTCTTCCCATATGCTGGTCAGCACTATGTGGAATGCCTGGAGTGCCTTTCCATTTAAGGCCTTGTACACCTCGGTTGGGATCCCATCTTTACTGGGTGCCTTGCCTGCACTCATTTGTTTAATGGCTTTTTGGACTTCTTCTATTGAAGAAGGGACGTCAAGTTGTTCAATGGTGCGGTTTTGGGGGATCTGGTCAAGGGCACTTTGGTCGACTGAAGAGGGTCAGTTGAGAAGCTGACTGAAGTGTTCTTTCCACCTGTTGCTGATGCCTTTTTTTATCTTTTATGAGAGTGTCGCCATCAGAGGATAGCAAGGGAGTGGTGGTGGGTTTTAATGGCCCATAGACAGTCTTGAGGGCACTGAAAAATTGTTTGTAGTTTTTCATTTCAGCAAAGCACTGGATTTCTTCTGACTTTTTTCCCCACCATCGGTCTTGCATCTTCCTGATCTCATAATGCGCCATGGCTTGGAGAGACTTGAATCTGTCCTTTTTAGGAGCAGAGTTTGGGTTATTTTACCACTCCATAAAGGCTTTGTTCTTTTTGCTCAATAGGTCTTCAATAGCAGTGTTGTTCTCATCGAACCAGTCCTGGTGGTTGCGTTGTTTGGGGCCTAGGACTGTCTTTGATGTTTCCTTCACTGTGTCTCTGAACTGGTTCCATTTCTTGGTTGAGTTTCCAGTGAGTGGTCGCTTGGCAGACCGCTTGTTGTCCAGGCAGGACTGGAATGTTTGCAAATAAGATGGATCTCTAAGACAACTCACATTGTAAAATGCACAAACTGTCTGGGTGCATTTTGGATGGTGAGGCAAAATGCACATTTGAAGAGTCGCTCTAACCAATCGGTGGTCTGTCCAGCATTCAGCTCCTCTCATGTCTCTGGTGATCTTTACATCCTGGATGTCTCGCCAGCATACAATGAAGTAGTCAATGAGATGCCACTGTTTTGATCATGGGTACATCCACGTTGTTTTATATTTGTTCGCCATTCTGAACACAGTGATTGTGATGGTGAGTTCAAACTCTGAGCATTTGCTGAGTAGCAGTAGGCCGTTGTTGTTCATTTTGCCCATGCCATATTTGCTAAGCACTCCTTTCCATCTTTCATGGCCTTGGCCAACGCGGGCGTTGAACTCTCCCAGTAGTATCAGCTTGTCATTTGTGGGCAATGAGTGCAGGACGGCACTCAGGTCAGAGTAGAACTGCTCGATGGTCTCCTCTGTGCTGGTCAGTGTTGGGGCATATGCGCTGATGATTGTGGCATACCGGTCTTTGCTGAGAGGTAAACGGATCTTCATGAGCCTCTTGCTGATGCCCACAGGCAAGTCTGGCAGCTGTTTGAGCAAACTGGTCTTGATGGCCAGGCCAACACTGTGGATTCTGTCTTCATTCGAGGCTCTGCCTTTCCAGAAGAAGGTGTATCCAGTGGTGAGTTCGTTGAGTGATCCCTCTTCTGGTAAGCGTGTTTCTCTTAAGACTGTGATGTCAATGTTATATCGCGCCAGTTCTTTACCGATTAGAGCTGTTCTTCTCTCAGGTCTTGGGGTATTCTGTCTATCAAGTAGTGTCCTGATGTTCCATGCTCCTATTAGGAGCTTCTTTGTATTTTTTCTTTGATTTCGACCGCTTAAAGGGGATGACCCATCAGCCGTGGTGTGCTGACTGGGTGTTTGTAGGGCAGGCGATGTTTTGGTATGGGGTGCTCAGGGAGGGGTAGTATCTCTGGTATGGAGGGCTTGTCATGCCCTCTTAGGGCAGCTCTCCAGCCTCTGACCCCCACCTGACACCCAGCTCTCACTTGTGGCTCCCAGGAGCTGCTAGCATGCGGCAGTGGCCACACCCTGGGCAACGGCTTTGATAGGATGGCTAAACCTTGTGAGGGTAGCCATCGGGTCATCGACCCCTGGTGAACCAGGGCTTTGCTCACCCAGCATCTGAAGACTGCTTCGGCAGAACAGGCAGAAGAAACCAATAAGAAGGTTCAACGGCTGAGAGAGTGACACAGCAAAGCACTGTGGAGTGCTTAGGGTGTGTTGGAGCACAAAGGACAACATAGCCATCCAATGCAGCTGAGGAAGTCTCCAGATGTAACAATTTTTCATGCCAATGGGCTCAGGCTTCCAATGCTGAGAGAGTGGGACTGTCACTGTGCATCGGCTTTTCCACTTAAATCTCTTTCATGCACAAGTATCTTTGTGCACACTCATCTATCCTAACCCCGTCCACCCTCTTCAAGACCTGCGGTGATGGGGGAGTGGTGACGCAATGTAAACAAGTTATATATAGTGTGTATATAACAAGCAGAATATATATGTGTGTGTATATATAGATACATATACATTTCCCTGATTTTGTTCATGCTCATTCTTTTCTTTATTTGTTAATAGTTAGAAAGCAATTATACATAAATTAGTATTTTCTATATTTTTATATCCAGTTTGTATAGCACCCTGAGGTGTTAGTAGGGCAATATTTTATACATGTAAATGTGATTTATTGGTAGAATAAAGTCACAAAATGAGAATAAAAATAGGAAAATGTCTTTCTTGAAAATTTATTGACTTCAAAGTATAAAAACCACTCATAGTCCCATTATACTTTGATTTGTGAGCTTCTTAAAGAAAATATTCTGCATTTCATGGGCATGGTGTGTATCATATGATAGAAGGTGGTTGCTATGGGAATTTTTTTACTCATTTGTTATTCAAGTTTATTTAGAAAGTAGAATTTGTTTAAATGATGACATTAAATGCTTACTTCATTTTGGGGGGAAAGTTAATTGAAAAAATATGCTTTAAAATACTTGTGTTCTTATCATGTTCTTCATATTTTTATAGTTTTTAGGGTCTGATTTTTCTTAATCCATGACCCCTTAAAGTTAAGATCACTTAAAAAAAATTTGGTTGGATAGCATGCTTTTATTTTTCAGTGTTACATATGTTTGTACAAATGTTTCACAAAAATATTTATATCACTCTTACAAGATACATATCATTTTAGGATTCATTTTAATATAATACTTTAAGATTTAAAATACTTATGTATCATTCTTCCAGAAGATAATTAGCTATATTCTTATATAGTTCATTTATTAATGGTATCACAACTTCAGAAATTTTATATTCACCCATAAATTTATTGGAAATTTACATATTCATTTAAATTTTTCTACAATGTTATTCATGATTTTCATTGTCAGTAGTTTTAACTGAATGTATGAAACTTCTATTTTAGTGGAAAGGATTTTAATGTTTTTAACGAACTATATAGATAGTATAGTATATTTTTGTATACATAGTAAAAGATTGTTGCATACATTTTCATTTATATTATACTCTAGAACTTCAAAAAACTATGGTCCTATATTAGGCTATCTTTAAGAAGGTTCATCATTTCATGAGAGGAAAAAGTTATTTAATTTCTTGAGCAGACTAGTAATAGATTTACTAAACATAAATCAGATATAAGCTTTCGATGTGTCATTCATAATCTGCTATAATTCAGTTTCTTTGTCAAAGTTTAACAGTGAGGAAGGAATGAGGCTATATCCAAATAAGATAATGGTCACATGTTTAATACTGTATTAATAAAGTCATGATTTTCATCTCCATCAACACCTACTACAAATAGCCTGTCATGTTAAGAAATATTAATACTATCTGAGTAGACAATTCTGGAGTTTGGTTTAACATATAGGTCATGGTGTGCCTCATTTAATTTTCTGTTCCCTTAACCTATTAGATTTGACTGATACTTATTTTGGTTTGAAAGGTCTAGGCTTCTGACCCAGAAATTGGGTTCCTGATGGGCAAAAATCAGTTTCATTTGTACTTTTTCATGCTCATAAATAATAAAAATTCTACTACTCTATGTTTACTTGACTGAGCAAGCCAAACACCTGCTTGCCTCTTCCTATATCGGTTGTTTTAGCATAGCAAATGCTTCAATACACCTCATATTTGCAAGCTATTATTACAGTGCCTGGTCTCTTTTGTGTACTTTGGTGTGCAATTTAGGGTTTTCAGATATGAGAAAAACAGCTGAAACCTATAGTTTCTCAAGAAGGAAGGCAATACAGTGGATTAGAAAGACCAATTGGTATTGAGTCAAAGTATAACCTTAAAATTTGTGCTTAATTTCTCTGAGTGTGAAGTTTGTTTCGTTTGCAAAATGAGGGATTTAGACTGACTCTCTTCAAAATTCTCTTCCTGCAGCTCTGTGGCTCATGATCCATTGATTACCATTTCCTTCAATTGATATTTATACTTCAAAATCTCATGGACCCTCACCATTTTTATTGCTCTTCCTTGGACACTCTGCAGCCTATTAATATTTTTCTTAGAACTTGGCATCCCAGACTAAATATAATGCACTCAACAGATGTAGTCTATCTAGGGCAATATTATAATATGACTCTTACTACTGCCTAAGATTATATTAATTTTTTAAATTGTTATATGATATTGTTGATTCACAGAGCTGTCAAATCATTCCAAAATATACTTCATTTGAACTAGTATTTAGTCATGACTCTTCCATTTTGCATTTTGTCAAATTGATTTTTTCAGAAAATATTTGACTTTACAACTTTATTTTTTGTCTAAAGTTCTGTTTGTTGTTATATTTTGTATCCTTAATTTTTCATCATCCACTGTGAAGTCCTTCTTATGTTCATGCCATAAGCACATTTGTAAAGGATGCCAACTATTCTTTTATACAACTCATTAATAAAATAATGAGTAAAATAATCAAAATTAGGATAACACAATAACAGTAGTAGATAATAAAAGATGTGTTAACAAAGATTGCTTTTGAAGTTTGGCTTTTCAGCCAATGGTATCCAAACTTTGATGACCAGGTACCTCACCCATCAGTTAAAAAGAAAAAAATTGAACTAACATTCCTAATTTATTTATATTTATATATTAGTTACTTACATGTTCTAGATTAGTAATAATAATGGTATTTTAAAATTCACACAGAAAGATAAATGGAAAAGGATTAGAAAAATATGAAGCAATATTTTGAAATTGATTCCATACTTATAATATGAAAACACTTCATTCTCACTAAGTATGATTAATCTTGAAGTCAGTGATAGTAATACCATGTGTCATAGTTGGATATGATTTATTACTTTAAAAAATCCTTATATGACTCATACTACATATAACCTTAGTATAACTGTATATTTGGTGTGTATATATATATATATATATATATATATGATATATTATGTTACAGTGATTCAGAGTTCTAGTTAGAAGTTTATTTTAATTTTTGGTTATAATAATTATCATAGCTAAAATATGTATCTTATACAGATACATTGAATCAAATGGAAGAAGGACATTGCTGGCTGCATTTAATAATTTATGATGTTATATGAACACAACTACAAAACACTCTCCACACAACTAAAACTAGACTTGAGCAATTGGAAAAACATTAACTGCTCATGGATAGGATGAGCCAATATAATAAAAATGACCATCCTACCCAAACTTATTTATCTATTTAGTGCCATACCCATTGAACTACCAAAATACTTCTTCACTGATTTAGAAAAAACCATAACAAAGTTCATTTGGAAGAACAAAAGATCAAGGATATCCAGGGAAATAATGGAAAAAAAAACACATATGATGGGGGCCTTGCAGTCCCTGACATTAAACTATATTACAAAGCAGCAGTCATCAAAACAATTTGGTACTGGCTAAGAAACAGAAAGGAAGATCAGTGGAATAGACTGGGGGAAAGCGACCTCAGCAAGACAGTATACGATAAACCCAAAGATCCCAGCTTTTGGGACAAAAATCCACTATTCAATAAAAACTGCTGGGAAAATTGGAAGGCAGTGTGGGAGAGACTAGGAATAGATCAACACCTCACACCCTACACCAAGATAAATTCAAAATGGGTGAGTGACTTAAACATAAAGAAGGAAACCATAAGTAAATTGGGTAAACACAGAATAGTATACATGTCAGACCTTTGGGAGGGGAAAGGCTTTAAAACCAAGCAAGACATAGAAAGAATCACAAAATGTAAAATAAATAATTTTGACTACATCAAACTAAAAAGCTTTTGTACAAACAAAACCAATGTAACTAAAATCAGAAGGGAAACAACAAATTGGGAAAAAATCTTCATAGAAACCTCTGACAAAGGGTTAATTACTCATATTTATAAAGAGCTAAATCAATTGTACAAAAAATCAAGCCATTCTCCAATTGACAAATGGGCAAGGGACATGGATAGGCAGTTCTCAGATAAAGAAATCAAAACTATTAATAAGCACATGAAGAAGTGTTCTAAATCTCTTATAATCAGAGAGATGCAAATAAAAACAACTCTGAGGTATCTCACAACTCACACCTAGCAGATTGGCTAACATAACAGCAAAGGAAAGTAATGAATGCTGGAGGGGATGTGACAAAGTAGGGACATTAATTCATTGCTGGTGGAGTTGTGAATTGATCCAACCATTCTGGAGGGCAATTTGGAACTATGCCCAAAGGGCGACAAAAGAATATCTACTCTTTGATCCAGTCATAGCACTGCTGGGTCTGTACCCCAAAGAGATAATGGGGAAAAAGACTTGTACAAAAATATTCATAGCTGCGCTCTTTGTGGTGGCCAAAAACTGGAAAACGAGGGGATGCCCTTCAATTGGGGAATGGCTGAGCAAATTGTGGTATATGTTGGTGATGGAATACTATTGTGCTAAAAGGAATAATAAAGTGGAGGAGTTCCATGGAGACTGGAACAACCTCCAGGAAGTGATGCAGAGCGAGAGGAGCAGAACCAGGAGAACATTGTACACAGAGACTAATACACTGTGGTATAATCGAAAGTAATGGACTTCTCCATTAGTGGCGGTGTAAAGTCCCTGAACAGTTTGCAGGGATCTAGGAGAAAAAAACACTATTCATAAGCAAAGGATAAACTATGGGAGTGGAAACACCGAGGAAAGGCAACTGCCTGAATACAGCGGTTGAGGGAACATGACAGAGGAGAGACTCTAAATGAACACTCTAATGCAAATATTATCAACATAGCAATGGGTTCAAATCAAGAAAACACATAATGCCCAGTGGATTTATGAGTCGGCTATGGGGGGTGGGGGAGAGGAAAAGAAAATGACCCATGTCTTTAATGAATAATGCTTGGAAATGATCAAATAAAATATAAAAAAAATAATTTATGATGTTACCTTTCAATTCTATTTACTCCATGCAAAGTTTTATTTTATTTTTTATTTTAACCAGTTGTTCTTGTGAACTCATAGGAAGACCCAGCACATTAACATTTTAACAAATCAATTCAAAATTCACTTAAACAGTTCATTTTGAAAAAGCCTTATACAGGTTAGAAAATTCTTTTTTTAAATTTCTTAAAGGAACATATATGATAGTTGTTATAGGTGATACATCATTAACCCAGAGAGTAAAGAGTAAGTCTCTAGAAGAAGGTAAAAGTGGAAATTTTTTGCACAGCATTTCAAATTTATTTAATTACTGATACTATTAAACAAAGTGATATTACTTTAAGAATTTTAGTTCCTATTTTCCTACCTCAAATTAGAGGAATTATTAGGTTTATCTATTAAAATGTCATGACTCTGTATTGGTTATATGCACAATCTTTACATTAAAACAGTAGATATATACAAAGCTTGCATTTGGACATGTACAGTGACACTTATTGAATATTAACATAAATAATAAACTTATAAAATATTACAGAGAAGTAAAAAAAGATCAGGATTGAGAAATGGCCATCTGATTTGCTGATAAATTGTCTCATTTGAATAAGGAGGAAAGTAGAGTGAAGAGTTTGTGAAATTCCACAAGTCACTTTTCTATTACTTTATTTTTAATGTTCAATATACTATTGAAAAGATGGCTGAAATGACTATTTGTTGTTGTTTTTTGGAAGAAAGTATTGGGCTATAGAAGCTCATTTTCTGTAGAATTCACAAAACATCTAATAGAGGGAGGATGAGAGATCTGTATTTCTTCCTGTTCACACATGGCTTTGATTTATTTTACTAGATTCCTGTATTTGAAGAATGTTTCATTCTATGTAACTTGGAATGTTCTGAGTGTTTGATATGATGATTTCTATTAAATGCATTCTTAAGTTTGTGTGATTCACTGTTATGTTTCGGTGATATGGAGTGATAGTGTATCTGTGATAAATACTACTATTCCAATTTTTTTTTTTAGTTCTCAAAGGATATTTTGGGGTTTGTATGCATTTATTCATTTGTGAAAGATAACATGTCTCTCATGAGTAATACAGGCCACCAGTGATATATTTAGTTATTTAGTAGATGTTCATTTTCTTCCAACTTGCAGAGATGTACTATACTACTTTGTCTTTTCTTTGCCAATTTAATTTGTTAAGTCTAGACTCCATAGTAATGAGTTTTATATAGTTGTTAGTATCAGTGGTGGGTACCGTAAGTCATAATTTTAAGATGTAGATGAAGAAACTAACTTTTCTGCCTTCGTAAGAGCTGTCAAAGACCATGTTTTAACTAAGCCTTCAAGAACCAGGGGTCAAGTTCATGCCCCTAAAAACATCAAAGTAGAGCCTTAATGGAGGTAGTATTTTAATATTTTAGAATTGTAACCATTATGCATAAAATGACTGTTTTGTGGGAGTTTTCTGTACTGGAAATCTGAAAAACTTTGAAATGAAAAAAATTATGAAAATGTTATTATAATTGTTAACTTCCACCAATTTCCTTGGAATGTCTATTTAATCTAAAAACTGATCACTCATAAGTGATATCCCCTTTAAAGCTTTATTCTGATGCTCTTTGTAATGTGGATGATTCTCTACATTCTAAGAAATTACTAAGACAATTCCAGTGAAGCACAAGCTCTGACAGGCTCTAGTAGTTTCCGTTCACTTCAATAATCACTTATTAAGCACCTATGCTGTGTGACGCACTGTGCCAGACTTTGGGTATATGAACAAAAAAGAGATATCATTCCTGTCGTCAAGTACCTTACATACTATTGTGTGATACAAATAGAAATGAAATAAATACATGACAATTAGAAATGAGACTATTGCAATAAATAACACAAGAGATACTGAGAGCTTAAACTTGTATGGTGGCTTTCTAAAGGAGAGAATTGGATGAACGAGGTAGAATGAATAAAATCTGACAATTGATCTATTGGTTATGGAGTATGAGGAAGAGGGAAGAATTGAATAATAAAGTCTTGAAATCAAGCAGAGAAGTCGACTGTACCTCACTTATCTGAACCAGCCCACTTTATATTTGGGTGATATGTCTCTTGGCTGCAGCAATTCTCGAATTACCTCTAGCCAGTTACGGAGATGCTGTAATGAGTATCAATGAAGAAAATACTAATGAATGAAAATACACATCACTGAAGTATTAAGGTAAAGATAGGAGATGTTATTTCTCAAAATCTTTTTCTAGATGAATTTTGAGAGGAAGCATAGACTAGATATCAGAGGTGAAAAGCAGAAAAATAAAAATAATTATAGGAGTTTGGGGAAAGTATAAAGGGTATCAAGACAGTCTTCACACCAAAAGTTTTACAAGATGGCAATATAAATTAATTTTGGTCTCCTAAGTAAGTTTCCTGAAGAGCCTTCTGGTTCTTTTTCTCATATTTGTAACACAGATATTTATAAAACGGGACTCCTTTTTTATTTGTTTCCTTGAAATGTGATCTGCTGCAGACATGCTTTTGATAGATTTTAAAGACATTATGCAAATATCTCTTTAATATCTCTAATACCTGGAATAGAATTTTGATGTCATGATAATAATGATGCTTCACATTCCTAAGACCTTTTAATTGATATTCAATAAATATCTAAAAAGTATATATGGTTTTATATACAAAAATCAGAAACTAGAATTATGCACAGTAAATGTACACATTTTCTAAATGTAAAATCCTGTACATTAGCATTTATTAAATATATCAAAATCTTCCTTCTATTCTTTGCAACCAACAGTATGACTTCATGTATTCTCTTTTACCTTCCCTGGCTGAGTAGAAAGAGGTATGGATGGATGGATGTCTGCCTACCCAAGCAATTCCAATATCCAACATAAAGTAAAGGGAGGAAAGTAGATAAAAGAAATTTTAATTCTGTTTTTTTTAAGTGTAGCTAAGAGGAATGTTGTCAGCAAGTTTTCTATTAACATCTTATTTTCTTCTTATCTGTAATTTGATACTTTCAATTAGTAATTAATATTTTCATTACCCAACAATACACAATTAGCCAAATTCTTTGTATATCACTGTTACATTTTACCTTTTTCTCACAGGTAATACAAGACTACTACATAAGAGATTAATTTTGTTAAAAAGAAAAGTGAACACTAAAAAAGATCTAAAATTTATTTTTGAGTTTTTTAACTCTCTATGAAGTCTTTTATAGGTTTTGAGATAAAGTTGTAGAAGAGATTTAGTATAGTAAAAAATATAAGAATAACTTAAGGATGAATAATTTATGGACTATTCACATATCAAATTTGGAAATAGGAGTCCTGAGGCACAAGAAGAAGAAAAAAAGAGTTCGAAATCTTAGGATTTCAATATTATACATAGTGATATGATCACATACACAGTGATATGATACAAGGAATTTGTCAGATCACAAGGGATAAAATTAAATATTTCTTCTCCATTCTTCAAGTTAGACACACACCACTCTCTCTATGTATTTGTGGTATTGTTGGTATTTCCACATAGTTTTCATGCGAGATATCACAAAATGCAATGATGATCAGTGAGTTGTATGGTATGGGAATCATTAGTGCTAGAAGGACTTTTGAAGTCAGCCAGGCTTAATACCATTATTTCATAGATGGGGAAAGTGAGCACGTGTAGTGGTTGAATGTTTTGCCCATGATCACATAGGTAGCAATAGTCAGACTATGATTTGTCAGGTCCAAATTGGCAACTTCTAAACTTCAAATCTAACATTCTTTCTAATGTTCCTACCAAGGAAGATACTTATACAAAGAAAAGGACACTTAATACACATTGTTCGTTGTCATCCTCCAAGTATTCCAGAAGCTGTGTAGGGGGCTGACCTTCCAGTATCATGACAAGTATTTCTAGTTCTCCCCGTTGCTGATGTTCTCTAGTGAACTAATGCTATATGATGCTGTGTTATTCTTATTCATGAAAATCAGTAGTGGAACAAAGGTTGTTTAGAGTTAAGTTATGACCGAAATTCAAAAAGAATGAGTGAATGGTCTCAACAACACCAATTCTAAAAGGAGATAGGGCAGAAGTAGATATAGGGAAGTAATAGGTGAAAAGGATAGAATGGGAGTTCAGAGACAATTAATCTATAACAAAAGAATATTGGGATAATGAAATAAATTAGTTCAAAAGAGGAACAAACACAACCATATGCCAGGGTTGAAATTTTAAATAATTTAAATACTTTTTTCTATACTGCCATAACATTTTCATATGTTAAAAACTTCAAGGCAATGCTTAAGAAAATATTTACTTGACACTGAAATTTACTTTGATGCTGCCATAGCCAGAAAGACTGTGAGTAGTTTCTTTTGTCTTATAAAACAGAACAGCTGGAGAATTTAGCTTATATGATCATGAATTGTGGTATTTCAATGTGCTTATCCTGTGATGAAATTGTGAGTAGTAGGACGTTTAGCAAGAAAATGTTGCTGCCTTGTCTTGAGGAGAATATTATCACTATATTTACATTATAAGCTTAATGAATGTAAGGTTCTTGTCTTAGTCTTCTTTGTTATTACTGTTATATGAAGTGGAGTCCCTTATAGACTCAAGATGCTTAAAATATTTGTGAAATGAATGTATTAATTTTAGAGATTTATCTCTATAGCTAATGTGTTTCTTTTTTTTTTTTTGGTCGTTTTCATACTTTATTCACTGGAAACAAAGATCGTTTTCTTTTCCTCCCCTCCCCCCCCCCCCCCCCCCCGCCTTTCCCTCTCCCATAGCCGGCTAATGTGTTTCTTTGTATATGCATAATGATATATATTTTAAAGGGCAATGCCTATGCTTATTCTGAAATGTTATCTAATATCAACTCATTTGGATTTTAATTATTTCATCAATGACTAACAGTAGAAGAATAATCAATTGAAAGAGTATATGAAATGGAAGAATTTGGGGGGTGGAGAAAATAATGACAGGAATAGTAGCCCTCTAGATTCACAACCTTCATTCAGGAAATAATGTTAGGTGAACTCTGATAGTGATAAATTTAAATTGTTCCTAATGGATTGGATAGTTTAATTCTCTATACATTGATGTTCTTATCATAGTATCTTTTGCTGTTACAATTTAACCAGGCCTCTAGAATTTTGAAAGGATCATCTGCTAAGGTAGAAAGGCTGTATCTAGAAGGTACAGTGGCAAGGCAAGGAGTCAAAAAATTATTCTTCTTGAATTCATATCTGATATCAGTTACACACACTAGCTGTGTGAACCTTGGCAAATCACTTCTCCCTATTTGTCTCAGCTTCCTCATCTGTAAAATGAGCTATAGAGGAAATGGTAAACCTTGCTAGTATTTAAGCCACATCAAAACCCCAAGTGGGATTACAAAGAGTTGTACTGGACCGAAAAATGATTGAACAACAATAGAAAGGCATCAGTTTCCTAGGTTTAGGGTCAATATGTCCTATAGTCAAGCTTGGTCTTTGACATCTACTGACTTTTTAGGACAAGGCAAGTAGCTTGGCCTCTCATTGTCCCAGGTAACTGCCCAAAATAATAAGCTTCTTTAAACATGTTGATCTGTATTAGTGGAACAAGTGAGTTCTTCACTAATGGAAATACTGGTCTGTTTCCCCTCTTTCCCCTCATCACCACCAAAAAAAATAGTGGGAGAGGAACAAAGAAAATGCTTGGATATTGTGAAAAATGGTTCTCTATGGAGAATTTTCTTCAAGGGAAACTTCCATTGAGTCTGGGATAATTCTTATTTAAGGAACGATTGAAAGAGAATGTGATTAAAATGTATTGTCATGAAGAGTATAGTTGTTAGTTCAACAAATCCCACAACTAGAAGATATTCTGTGAAACAGAGCTATGTTTATTTCACTTTCACAACCTTTATTTTTTATCCATACTCACAAACACATACTGCTAGAAGACAGTGTCAAATAGGAAAAAAAGAAACCCAGAAATGACTCCTATAAATGTTCGTTGTCAGGGTCTTAGAGTCTTTAGGATTATTATTTGGCATACACATCTAACAATCTAAGTTGATTTACTGTCTAGCAGAACCAACATCATAATCTAAGCATTGAACTAAAAATGATTTGAGTTCTGGGTTTTAGCAATAGATATAGGCACAAGGGCAGGAGAAGTGACAGCTAACAGTTCTACATGGTAGATTGAGAAAGAGGAACTTTAAAAAGACCTAAAGAACTGTAATCCTTCAACGTAGAAATGGATGTTTTTATTAGTATTGTGATAGGTAATATGGTGAAGTTTAAAATGTTGGGCTTAGAAGTAAAGACAGGTTCAAATTCTACCTCACACACCCATTGTTATGTGCATGGGGGAAATCATCTTAATATCTCTGGGCTTCAGTTTCCTCTTTCATAAAATAGAGATTGTATTAACTGTAATATCTATCTTCTAGAATGTTGGGGTATCAAGTGAGAGAATATATATTTAGCTTTTTTATGCCTATGAAATGTAAGCTTCATGTAAGTAATGATGGTTTCATTTATTGTATTTGTATTCCCATTGCATGCTTTACACAGTTAGCACTTTAATAAATGCTTTGTGATTGATTACTTGAAGAAGTTGAGAATACTAAAAATATAAACATGTCTAATTAAGGGCTAGATAAATTCATGTGAGCTACATATATTAAGGAACAGTAAAGAAAAGTTAAAGTTGTTCATGGTTTATTTCCTTATCTTTAAAGATGATGATGAAATTGTCCATGAAATAATTTTCTGCTTTTTCATAAATCTTATTTACCCTTTAAACTAGAATAATGGTCTGTATGGACCATTGATGTAATCCATGATGGCCTTTTCTTGTGGTTTTGTATGTATTTAAACTATATTCCCATAATTGGGCTAATTTAATCAACAGAATTATCCTTGAGATCTTACATATTTTCAGTTTTAAAAGATTTAAAAATGGAATTGTATATATTCTTGGTAAAAGAAACTTGATTTAAATTTGTGAATTCCTTAGAAGCAAGAAGTGTATAGGCATCACATTAATGGAATTTTCAAAGTCACTCCTTAGGCAATTAGCTGAACACATAGAAACAGAAATTAAAGAGTGGGTGGAAAAGGAGCTGCGCATTTTTGACAATAAAACAATGGAAGTTGGTTCTTGTTTGGTTCACGCAACAAGAAAGTGAATGTGTATAGGTTGTACTGTCTTACAAAAAAATCCTTGGAGATGGTGTATAATCTATGTGAATCTATTAGAACACAATGAAGTTTCCTTTTGTTTGATCTGTGATTGTTGTTGTATCCTATTAGGAAAATTTTGATGTACTTTCAATAAAGATGACTTTTAGTGAATTAATGTTTATAAAGCTCTTGGAGTTCATCAGATGAAAGGTGTTATATAAGTATAAAATAGTATTGTTATGGTTTCCATAGTAACAGTAACTTTTCCACCTTACACATATTCACTAATAAAATAATGTGGGTGAGATAAGTTGCTATGATAACCTTACTTTTCCCACTTCCTAATTTCTGAAGTATTTAATTTTGTATTTTCTATTACATGGATATCATTTCCCCCATTTATTATATTCTTCTAGTTAATGAAATAATATCTATTCTTCTACCCTGGTTTCTAATTTACTCAGTATCTTGTTTAAAAGATATGTCTCATTTTAAAATTATGATGATCATACCCCTCTGTATAGAAGGGATGTTTCTGGAATCTGAAAGATATTATGGTGTGGAAATTGAACTTTTATTTGAAGTTGTAACTTGGTTTTATAATCACCTCTGTTGATAGTTGAGTGAGACTTTTAGAAAAGTCGTATAACAGCTCTGGGCTTCAGTCTCTTTACCTGTTAAATTATGGAGTAAAATTCTCTGATTTTAAAGATTCCTTCCCACTGTAACTGCTATAATCCTGTTATCTTTTTAGATAATTCTTTCTTATTCTTCCATCACTGCCTTTTGATGATATTCACTCCTATCCAAATAAATGAATTTTATTGAATATCTACTATATATTAGATTCTGTGGGATATAGGATGTGGCCCCTGCCATCCTGACCCTGATATATTTAAATTGTAAACTATGTGGAAGTAAATACATTTCTTAGGTAAACTTTTTATTTCACTCAACACCTATGCAGACCTATGTATAAAACAGAGACCTTATAAATGTTTGTTGAAATTAGTAAAATCAGATCAGCATTGTGTTCAAATGCCAAAAGATTTTTAGTGATTTTACATAAAGGTACGCAGTTACCTTTGACCTTAGAATCTATAGGGACTTTCAGTCAAAAGAATCATAGGATTATATATTTAAAGTTAGAAGAGATCTTAAAGTTATCTAAGCACAGTCAGTTCATGATTGAGGAAACTGAGGTTCAGGGAAATTAAGTAATGGCATGGTTGCCACCTAATACTATGAATGCTCATAAAGTGCTTAAGTATATCTTTTAACCCTTTCAACACTTTGAAGTCGATATTATTATTATTATCTACATTTCACACATGAGGAAATTGAGGTCAAAAAGGTCTGTGTCCAGGGTCACATGGCTCACAAGTAACTATGTCTAAGGCAGGACTCAAATTCAGGTCTTACTGATTCTAAGCTTAGCTCTCTATCCACTATACTTCCTGAGTTGCTGTTAAAGGAAAGGCTTGATTGAAGCCAATTTCCTGATAATTTAATTTAGATAGTAGAAAGAAATTAAATAATCATAGATGATCTGACAGTTAGCAAAAGGTGATTTATTTAGCCATAACAGCAAAAGATTATTCAGCCAGGAAATCACATTGATTTAGATGACTTTGGGTTCCCTGCCTCTGTATTGCCCATGGGGGACTACTTGTCAAGTATCAGGGGAGAGCTGGAGCTCTTTGTGACTTTATACACTCAAGCAACCATGAATTGGCTTAAGCCTCTTAAATCCCGAAGATGGTTTTAGTACCTTTTAAGGAAAAGAATTAGCCCAGAGTACATGGAGAGGGGATCTAAGGCTCTGGTATATATTCCCCTTACTACACTACACTAAACTCTTGATGGCAAGACCCCAAAGTTTTTCTGGAGTATCATCACACTGCTTAATGGCTTAAGAGATGAAATGAGCAGCTGTGTGTAAAAATTATGACATAGGTAACACTGGAGGAGAGAAAAACTAAACTAGAAAGAAAGTAAAACCAAACTAAAAGAGAATAGGCAGTGTAATAAGACTGCTGAAGGAGTTACAAAATATAGAGCAGCAAAGACCAGAAATCTCAGGCTTCTTTCCATCTTCAGAAGGATTAGGTATTGGATTGAAACAATCTGATTAATGTCATAGGTAAAACCTTATGGCATCCTTTTAGTTCACAATGGGTCTCTCCCTATAAGGCCATAGCCATAAGCAGGAACAATACCAGGAACATTGAGTCTACAATGAGGAAAATGATACCTTTTTCACAGTTACCAATTGTTGTCATAACTTAAGGTAGTATAAACTAAGAAGTCATTACCTTTTTCTGTTCAAATTTACCATACCTTTGTGAATTTTAAAATCTCCATCTTGCTTTGTCTAGCACCCAAATTTGTGCACACCCACACTACACAGGTATGTGCTAGTCAATGACAAATCAGAAATAAATAACTGCCCACCTGGGCTATCCTAAGCCAAGCTTGAGCCACCATTGGCACTTGTGAGGCACAGGAAGTGAGGTAGGGAACAGCTTCTGGAATTTGCACACTTCCTGTGGACAGGGCTAGGCGCCAGTTCATGCTAGGAGCTTGAGCAGGGAGGAGGCCCCCAGACAGCTTTCCTTCAGATCGGTCACATGAGTCAAGGACTGATTCTCTTCTCTACCTTGGCCTTTGGGCCTAAACTTCCTCTGGTTGTTGTTTTTTTTTTTCTCACTTATCCTCAAATTATTGTAATCTTTAAATTCATTGTTTTCATGATCCTTTGGAAAAAAAATCTTTTTTTTTCAAATGATCACACAGTGAAATGTAAAAATGGAGACTTGAATCCAGGACTCCAGTCCCTAGAAGTCCTTGCTCACTTCCCAGAATGTTTTGTAATCTCACTGAATTCTCACCTGGGCCAAGAGCAAATTATTATTTAAAGGGTCTCCACCTATGGTGGGATCTCTTCTCTTCTGCTTTGGAGCAGATGGGTCTTTTCATGATGTAGGTGAGGTTGTCTAGGCCTCTCTTGGTCTAGACACATGCTTCTCTTGTATATTCTTAAATTCCTTACCTTTAATAAACCTCTAAAAAATATAATCCTCCTTGCAGAGAGAAACAAATTGCTACTGCCTCAGTTTCCCCAAATTTTAACTCTTACACCTTCAAGTTCTAGATCAAGAATCGCCCTTTAAGACTTTATTGAGGAGGAGGGGCCAGTTATGAGAACTGGATATTAAATTGACATCAATGGAAGTAGGTCCATTCAATTCCAGACTACATTGTGGAAAAAAGCACTTTCACTTCCACTCCTAACCCTATTCACTACTCTCATTCATAAAAGATTGAGCCCCCTCCTAGGAGTGGGATTCGTCCTTATATAGACCAATCTTATGCCCAAAAGTAGGGGGTGTGGCCCCTCCCTAGCACAGGAATTGGTCCAATTCAAGACCAATCCCACACCCAGATGTAGGGGGCGTGGCCCCTCCCCCAGTTTGGGTTAGTCCATTCAAGACCAATCCCACACCCGGATGTAGGGGGCGTGGCCCCTCCCCCAGTTTGGGTTAGTCCATTCAAGACCAATCCCACACCCGGATGTAGGGGGCGTGGCCCCTCCCCCAGCTTGGGTTAGTCCATTCAAGACCAATCCTGTACCACGAAGAAGGAGTGACCTCTGAGAGATGCTGGAGATTGCAGTTCCCCCTTCCCCCAACATTTTGAAACTCACAACATAAAGCAAAGAATCTGAGTGTATCTACTTTTGCATTTAATACTATCCATAACAGCACCATCTATGCCTCTGCTAGTGTTATATCTGTCTATTCTGATGCACCAGGAGCCCATACTACTGCCTATGCTGCTGGGGACGATGCTATTGACAATTGCTACTGGGGCTTCTGCCATGGCCTCTTGGGATACCAACTGTCCCTGGAGTCTGTGTTCTTGACCACTGTGTTATTTGCTGCTACCAGAACCTGTGCACTGGCTGCCACCAGGTACCGTAGTCCCTGGGGCTTGTTCTATTTCTTATTACCCTTACTGTTAGAATCCACGCTGTTTCTCACTGTGCCACCTACTACTCTGAGTTCTGCTAGCCAGCTCACTCTCCCAGCAAGTATTCTCGATTCATTACCATGGCTGGGGCTTGGTGTAGCTGCTGCCTTCTCTTGGACTGGACAGGAGTTCTGCCCTTAGTTGACTCACTAGCTTGATGAAGTCAGAAATGGCCACATGTATTCTCCCAAATGATTCAGAGATTTTCTAGCTAACCCTGTTAGAACTTGAGTCTGTCCTCTTGTCTGTGGTCATCTTTTCCAATTCAGGAAATTCTTCTGCAGCTCGCCAACCCCCACTGTGTGACTCAGGATATTCTGATGTTTCAGATTTATAAGACTGCACCCAAAGCTAGGAATGTCTAGTTCAAGAATGCTAAGGAAAAGAGTCATTATGGGGTGGGTGGGGGGAGAATCTGGGGGTGGAAAGAGGCATGAAACCAGAAAAATCTCTATGCTAGTATTTTTGTTGTTATCTGCCATTTGTAAGCAGCCATCATTTCTTTTATTCTTTTCTTCACAGATTGTAAATTCAGTTTTTTTCATTTTTAAAAATGATAATATGATTTTCTTTATTCTTTTTAAAAACCAAGTTAGGTGACCCAACCATTGTAGAGAATGATGTGGAATCGTACTCAGAGGGATCTAAAACTGCATACCCTTTGACCCAACAATAACACCACAAGATCTCAAAGAGATCAAAGGAAAAGATCTTACAAACACACAGACACACACAAAGACACACACACACACACACCCATACAAAAACATTTAAGTAGATCTCTAGGTGGTGATAAAGAATTAGATACTGAGGGGATGCTCATTAATTAAAGAATGACTGAACAAATTGTAGTATATGATTGTGATGGAAAACTATTGTGCTATAAGGAATGATGAAGAGAATGGTTTCAGAAAAACCTGGGAAAACATGTATAAAGTGATACAAAGTGAAGTGAGCAGAACCCGGAGAACATTGTACTCGGTAAAAGCAATATTCTGTGATGATCAACTGTGAATAAATTGGTTATTTTGTTCAAGATGCTAATCCAAGGCATGGAGACCATGCTGTTGTGTGAAGGAATTAAGATAAAAATGCTATCCATCTCCAGAGAAAGAACTGATGGAGTCAGATTACTTATTGAAGTATATTTTTTCTATTTCTTTTTTTCTTCCTTTTTTTTGGCAACATGGCTAATAAAGAAATATGTTTTGCACATTTTCACATGAATAATTGATGCATTTCTTGCCTCATCAATGGGTGAGGAAAGGGAGGAAAGGAGAGAATTCAGAACTCAAAAAAAAATTTAAGGGATTAAAAAAATAAATAATTAGGGTAACAAGGTCATTCAGGGGATAGAGAGGCAGGCCTGAAGTCAAGAGGACCCGGGTTCAAATATGGCCTCAAACATATCCTAGTTATATTGCCCTGTGCAATTCAATTAAGTTCAGTTGCGTTGTCCTTTCTGCTCTTCTGCTTTAGAATTTATATTTAATATTTATTCTAAGATTAAAGTAAGAGTTTTAAAAAAAAGTCATGGAAATTATAAATTCATTTAAATAAAATTATATAATGTTTTATTTATTTTAAAAGCCCTTTTTATTAATTCAATATTAATTTAATATCCTTAAATATTTATTTTTAAATATTTCCATTTTTTAATCAATAAGAGATTAATTTTCTGGTTTCCTAAGCATTTTTAATGCATGCCCAAATTACTGACCCACACTTTTTCTCTTTTATTGTAAAAACTCCTTTAGAGATTCAAAGTTTCTCCCAACATCTGTTTGGCTACATGCCCACATTTTTTATACATTGTCTCATTGTCATTATCAATACTGACATAATTGGTTGTTTCTTTGATTTATTCTATGACATATCCATTCTTACCATTAATTTATATAGCTTTCTATTGATTTTAGTTGTTTCTTAATTGGACCCTAATTGAATATTTTTATTGCATTGTTGTGTTTAAAATATTAATGTAATATTTCTGTGTTTCCTCATTCGTGTGTGACATTTTGTGTTCTTCTCTATTCCCGTTCAATAATCAATAGAGGGCTGGTAGATATAACCTTAAAAAAATTCTAATCGGTTCTTTCATTTCTTCTAGATCTGAGGGGAGTTCATTGATGATCCCCATTATGTTTTTTCCTTTCTATTTCTTTAAAAACTAATTTAACTTTTTCTTTAAATATTTAGATGCCATAACACAGTATATTTAGCATCAATAATAATCTTCCATCTTGAGCCATTGTCTAAATTAATATATCTATCTATCTATATCTATATATATTTCTATCCTCATCACTTATCACGGTGCTTGGTACATAGTAAGCACTAAATAAACAATTTTTTGCATAAAATATAATCTTCCATCTTGGGTACCTTTGAAGAAATCATAGTTTCTTGATTTGTCTTTTTAAATTAAATCTTTTTTTGCTCTTGCTTTTTTTTTTAAATCACTCTTAAGTCTTAAACCAAGTGTTATAGACTTTGCTCCCTTAATTTAATTCTATATAATTCTTTCTTCTTTAAGTGTGTTTTGTGTAAACAACATATTTTTTGATTCACCTTTCTAATCTATTATGCTTTACACTTTTGTTTTATGGGAATGTTCTCAATTTTTATTGTTACTTGTGTATTTCCCTCTATCTTGTTCTCTTACGCTTAATTTCTTTGCTCCTCCTTTGTAAAAAGATGGTGATGAGGAGAGAAGTGAGCTCAGAATTGTAATAATCAATTTCTGTTCCCTTGTATTTTTTTTCTTTCCCTTACCCAGAACTCAATAAAACAATCTTATATTTTAATTTTAAGCTTCTTTTTGAAATTCATTATCTTTAGTTTGTTTTGCTTAGTACTAAAACCCTCCTAATAACCTGTTCTCCTTTTCATTCTTTCCTTTCTCTTCTCTTTCCCTCCTGTTTCTGCTGTTAAGTGAAATGTTGTTCTCTACCCAACTGTGTATACATGTTGTTTCCACCTCTGAACATTTCAGATGGAAGTGAATTTTCAATGTTACCCATTTCCATTACTCTTTCCTCCCTCTTTGTTTGAAGTGCCATTCATGCACTAAAGCTATATGATATAGTTTTTGCCATTTCCCCCTTCCATTTGTATATCATTACAGTTCTACTTTTATCCTATGAAAGCTAGAGATCTAGATGTTTTTTCCCCTTTGAAATATGTCTAATTTGTGTGTGTGTGTGTGTATGTGTGTGTTTTCATGGCTTTCGGGTAATCTAGTGATTCTTAAATTATCTTTCTTTATAATGTTTTTCAGGTCTCTTATATTTACCATGAAATACATATACTTTTACTATCTTTTTAGTATTTTGGCTTGCTTTTTAATATTTTTAATATCTGCTAGCATCATTAGCATCTATTTGGTCTATTCTAATTTTCAGGGACTTTGTCTTAGGTAAATTTTTGTACTTCCTGTTCAAGGTAGTAATTCTCTCTTCCATAGCTCTAATTTTCTTCTCTCTACCATTCTGTTTTAATTTTTAAAGTAATTTTTAGTTTTATTTAAAAAAAAAACTTTTGCTTCATCTTTTCTAGCGATTCTAGTTGAAATTGTGCCTAAGCTATACTTTTCTTTGTTTTGCTTTTAAATATTTTGGAATCTTTTTTCTCTTTTTTGCATTTATATTTTGAATATATTTTCCATTATTATAGCTCTTTATAATGGGATTCTGTTTTTGTTTAAACATTCTTCTGGCCAAAGTCTCAACTTCAAATTGTTTTAAGACTATGCTTTGCAAGCTTCTGGAGGAAAGATCTGGGCTAAGCTTGTTAGGACAGTGGTTTTAATGCCAGTATTCTCTTAGTTCAATTCAGTCTTGGGAAGAAATGAGGCACTGGTTAGTCATTGAACAGTTAACTAAAGAAAGTTTATTTTCTCCTAAAGCATATCCTATATAAAAAAGATATAGTTGCATTAGTTTCTCAGGACATAGCTCCTTTCATATTTATTTGTAAACTCATCTGTTCATCAGAGAACAATATGGTGAAGAACATAACTTTTATTATTTCAATAAATTAATCTCATTCAAGATTACATGTGACTGGTATTTGTTATGCCCATAAATCACCAGGAGTCTGTCAGAGAAAGTGGACCTAATCAGGTCCTGAGAATAGTTTTTTTTATTTAGGTAGGTATAACATTTCCATGTTGTAGGTAGGATTAAAGAAGCTGGATCAAGGAAATGCTGGTCTTATCACAGCTTGTGATCTCTTGATTCTTTCTATAACTTTTCTGTTGATATTGTGTATTATGTTATGCCAGAATTTCAGGGTCACATCAGTATAGTTATCAACCAACTTTCAGTGCTCCCAAAGTGTTCTGATTCAGGGCAGTGACTTCCTTCTGTGAGCTAAGTTTCTGACCTATATTTATATTTGGGTTTGTGCAGCAGACCCAATGAGCTTGTCTATAGTTGGGATTATAGCATACTGCTGCAAAATTTGGCCACTCTCAAGTAGGTAGAAAACTCTGAAGATTGAGAATGCCAGAATTGTGTGACCGCCCCCTTTTAATCTGCAATTCTTTGCTCTATTTTTCTGCTTCAGTTTTCAGAGTAAATTGAAAACTACAACTGAGACACCATTTCTCCCCTTGGATAGCACCATTCAGTTACTGTTTATTTGAGAACTTGGTCTTGTATATCTTGTGACTAAATAGTACTCCTCACCTTGGAATGCCACCCCTAAATGTTGGTCCCCACCTCAGGTTTTTTTTTTTTTGGATCTGGGTAGTGAAGTGATAGTAGTGTAATTGGAAAATTGTTCCTGCACAATGGTCAGGATCTCCCTGTATGGATCTTAGACATGTTTATTGGAAAGATATGGTATTTTTAATTCTTGTTTCCTGGGACTCTCCAGGTGGCAGGCAACTGGATAGACTCATCCAAGTATCTACAGGATTCTCTGTCTGTCTCTATGTTCCTCTATATTCAGGGGGAAAAAATTATTGAATTTTCCAATCAGGACTTGGTCTGATACATTTTCTAGATCTATAGTGTAGTCATACCCATTTTTAAAAAATATGATAACCAATTTCATTTAAATGGATAATTATTGCTATAATCTATAGGAAGATGTTTTACTTTCCTATATTTACTTTCTTACAGACCCTAGCACTGAACCTAGCACATTTTCATCTCTCTTCTTGGCTTTAATCATCTGTGTACTACTTAATGACAATCCTTAAACTCTCATTCTTCCCATAGCCCTTTAAAATTCCCCTTAAAACACCAATATAACCTTTTGAAAAATTTGTCAGATAAAAAAGCCCCCAAATCTTTAATGCATTCAACTACTTTTACAACACAAATTATAAATGACAAAATAACATCTTTTCAGAGATTGTCTCCTATAAAGACAAGGGACTGGTAAAAATTTCTTTTGTACAGGATTTTTCATATTACACAGTTTGTTATAACCAAATCATAAAAGCATTGTAATTATAGGCCATCTGCTGAAGCATAGAAATAACCTCATTATATGAATCCAAATAACTATCTTGGTATTTGTTGAAACAGGATTGTATCTGTATGTTGGGAGAGCAACAGAAAACTCCCCTTTGAACTGGATGTAGCCAAACTTAACATGCTTCAGCTTAGAATTCATATTTGTTGCAAGAATGTCTGTGATTTGAAAGTAGCCTCTCAAGTTCCCATGCAAGCTGTGCACATCAGCCTTTATTCTTCAACAAAAAAGCTATCTCTGCCAGTATAGAGTGTCAAGAAACATAGCAGAGCATGGGAGAACAGCTACATTCTCTTTGTTAGTTCAGGCAGTCCTGGAGCTGTGACTTCTGATGTTCTCAGGGCTGTTGTCTCTACAATATATGCTTCTCTTAGTGGCACTGTGATCTCTGATGATAGGTAAAGGATATACTTCTCCCATGTTAAAACAAGGAAAATCAATTCCAGAGTTCCAAAGAACTTACAGAAGGCACAACTTGTGGGGTCAAGAGGTCACTGGTTCTTGATGCGATGGGTCCATGACACTATTACTATTTTTAAAGGGTGAGTTAGAAATACCAGCCTTAGGACTTCCCCGAGATCATTTTTACCCTCTAGAAATAGTCTTTGTTATCCCAACTGTTGTGGAAGATCATAAAATACAAGTTTATACCAGGGAATGAAGAATAGAATCCTGGTTTTGCTGAAAAGAGTAAACATGGATATTCAAGGAAAAGATATCACCAACCACAGTAGTATATAGCCAAAAGGGAAATGATGATCCTACCAGTTGAAGAAATTTTGCAGATTATTCTAATATTGGAAAGGACAAACACTAGGCAAGGTCTCTTAATCGATGATAGAAGTTAGACTTGTATCCCTAACCTAACCTGAAATTAGTTTTAATGTAGGGAGAAAAACCAAAATTCTCATTCTTTTGGCTGTTCAAGATAGGCTATGGATGCTTTGTTTTTCCTGGGTTTTGAATTTTTTTAAATCCTCATGAAAACTGGAGTGAACTAAGTTCTACTCCTTATTTATGTGTCTACAGAGAGTTACTGATTTTAGCTGGACTATTTTATTCTTAGTAAATTGAGAATGAAGAGAAAAGTGGTATATTGGATAAAAAACTTTGAAATCAGTAACATTTGAACTCAGATCCTTTCTCCTCTACACACTGATTGTGGGGTCCTGGTTAAGCCATTTAGACTCTGTCTGTCCTCTGTCTCCCATTTGCCCCTCCCCCCAAATACACAAGCATACATTCACAAAAGCAACAAAAATCCTGACTCTTAAGTCTTTAAGTTAGAAATTACTGGTGTGAATAACTTGTGGCAACTTTCCAAATAGAAATTTCTACTCTGATGTAATCATAGCTCAGTACTGCTTCTTTACCTCATCCAACCATGGAAAATGCTTAGAATATAGTTTATATCCTAGTTATACTCATTACTATAAAAATTACTCAGATTAGAGTATATGCCATCATAACCTTACATGTTTATGAAAGTACATATCTGAGCAAGTAGAATTTAATGGCAGACAAGAGTGGAACTCCTCAGCTTTCCTCCCAGGATTCTGCCCTCTAAGAACTTCCATTCTGGCTCTAAAATATACACTGAATTCATAGAAAATCAGCTAAAGAAATTTTGTCCTTTTATTTTTAAAGAGTAATTTTTAGACCCAAAGGTGAATTACTAGGCTTATTTTATTATATAAGAAACCAAACAGTTAACATATAACAGATAACACACACATATAATGTACTCTTGTTGGCTTTTAAGTTTTATGGTAGTGAGGAGTAAGACATTTTACATTTTTATATCTATAATACAATAACTTGCAAATAATAGGAGCTTAATAAACAAATGAATTTTTACTACAATTGCTCTTTATCACACTTTAGCATTTGATTAATTATATAATCATCTAGTTTTAAAAAGTAGTATTTTGTCCCCCATCTAAGTTGTAACCTAGTTGAGGATACAAATACAATTTTTAATCAAACCCCTACTGTATGTGTTAGGAATGCAAGATACAAGGATTAACAAGTAGTGTAGTATAAGAAAAACTGAGAAAGAAAAATGCCCATCAACTATAGATAATCATGGAAGACTTTACAGAGGCAGTTAGGTTGCACAGAGCCTTTACTATGAAGTCAGGAACATTTAACTTTAAATCCAGCCTCGGGCACTTATTAACTGTTAACCTTTGTCAGTTTCCTTGTTGGTAAAATGGGAATAATCCTATCTGCTTCATAGAGTTGATATGAGGAACAAATGAGGTAGTATTTATAAAATTGATTAGCATAATACTTAATAAATCCCTCTATGAAGGAAGTAATGCCTGAGATAAACCTTAAAAGAAGGCAACAGTGATCAGAGGCAGAGAAGATTAGAATGTATTCCAGGTGAAAGGTATGACTTGAATGAGTTCCTGGAAGTAAAAGATGGCTTTTCAGTACTACTCCTTTATCATTATCTGATGGGGATTTATCTTGGCTTTATTATTCGTTATTCAGATGCATGCCCATAACTAAATATTTGCAACATGATGCAAATGGTTGGCTTTTCATTCTTTGACAACCCAAGCATTATTTTTTTTTAATTTTATTTAGTCAATTTAGAACATTTTTCCTTGGTTACAAGAATCATATTATTTCCCTCCCCTCCCAGAACCCTTCCTATAGCCAATGTACAATTCCACTGGGTTTTAAATTTGTCCTTGATCAAAACCTATTTCCATGTTTTTGATGTTTTCACTAGGATGATCATTTAGAGTGAACATCCCGTCATATCCCCCTCGACCCATGTAATTAAGCAGTTGTTTTCTTCTGTGTTTCTACTCCCACAGTCTTTTCCTCTGAATGTGGATAGTGTGCTTTCTTGTAAATCCCTCCAAGTTGTTCAGGATCAATGCATTGCCTAATGCAGTAGTCTATTATGGACTAATGGAGCATCCATTACATTCAATTGTACCACAGTGTATAAGTTTCTGCATATAATGTTTGCCTGGTTCTGCTTCTCTTACTCTTCATCAGTTCCTGGAGGTGGTTCCAGTTCACATGGAATTCCTCCAGTACATTATTCCTCTGGGCACAATAGTATTCCATCACCAGCATATACCACAATTTGTTCAGCCATTCCCCAATTGAAGGGAATCCCCTCATTTTCCAATTTTTTGCAACCACAAAGAGTGCAGCTATGCATATTCTCGTACATGTCTTTTTCCTTATTATCTCTTTGGAGTACAAACCCAGCAATGCTATGGCTGGGTCAAAGGGTAGACAGTTTTTTATCGCCATTTGGGCATAGTTTCAAATTGCCTTCCAGAATGGTTGGATCAATTCACAACTCCACAACCAATGCATTAATGTCCCAATTTTGCCACATGCCCTCCAACATTCATTACTTTCCTTTGCTGTCATGTTAGCCAATCTGCTAGGTGTGAGGTAATACCTCAGAGTTGTTTGATTTGCATCTCTGATTATGAGAGATTTAGAACACTTTTTGATGTGCTTATTAATAGTTTTGATTTCTTTATCTGAAAAATGCCTATTCATGTCCCTTGCCCACTTATCAAATGGGGAATGACTTGATTTTTTGTGCAATTGATTTAGCTCTTTATAATTTTGAGTAATTAGATCTTTGTCAAAGGTTTTTATTATGAAGATTTTTCCCCAAATTGTTGTTTCCCTTCTGATTTTGGTTGCATTGGTTTTGTTTGTAAAAAACAAAATTAATGTAATGTAATCAAAATAATTTATTTTAAATTTTGTAATTGTTTTTCTGACTCATGTTTTGTCTTAAAATCTTTCTTTTCCCAGAGAACTGACATGTATACTATTCTGTGTTCACATAATTTACTTATAATTTCCTTCTTTGTATTCGTCATTCACCCATTCTCAGTTTATCTTGGTATAGGGTGGGAGATGTTGATCCAAACCCAATCTATCCCATACTGTCTTCAAATTTTCCCAGAAATTTTTATCAAATAGTAGATTTTTGTCCCAAAAGCTGGGATCTAAGGGCTTTTCATAGCCTGTCTTGCTGAGGTCACTTGCCCCAAGTCTATTCCACTGATTCTCATTTTTGTCTCTTAGCCAGTACCATATTGTTTTGATGACCACTGCCTTATAGTATATTTTGAGGTCATGGTACTGCTAGGCGACCTTCCTTCACATTTTTTTCATTATTTCCCTGGATATCCTTGATCTTATTCTTCCAAATGAACTTTATGTTTTTTTTTTCCTAATTCAGTAAAAAAGTTTTTTGGTAGTTCAATGGGTATGGCACTAAATAAGCAAATTAGTTTGGGTAGGATGGTCATTTTTATTATGTGAGCTCATCCTACCCATGAACAATTGATGTTTTTCCAAAACTCTTCTCTTCTCAGTGTCAACTTCAACTGCTCAGTCAGAGAAAACAAAAAAAAAATCAAATCAGCCTCACAAAAGTCTTTCAGCCAGCTTCAAACCTCCAAGGATAGAAAGTGTGTCTCCCAGTCAGAGACAAAGTCCAAAAACCCCCTTCCCCCTGTCAGCTCCAACTTCCACCAACCAGGAACATTCCATTGGAATCTTCTCTTGCATCTTGGTCCACAAGTTCTGCAAAGTCTCTCTCTTCATGTCTCTATCACATTTGTCTATTTAATTTGTTTTTTTTTCAAAGTACCACCTTCTAGTCCTATTTATTAAATCAATAATTCTTTGACTTTCAATTTTATTAATTTCCCTTTTAATTTTTAGGATCTCTAATTTAGCTTTCATCTGAGGATTTTTAACTTGTTCACTTTCTAATTTTTTAATTTGCTTGCCCAATTCATTGACCTCTGCCCTCCCTAATTTGTTAATATATATACTCAAGGATATAAATTTCCCCCTGAGTACTGCTTTGGCTGCATTCCATAGATTTTGAAAGGATATCTCATTATTGTCATTTTCTTCACTGAATTTGTTAATTGTTTCTGTGATTTGTTCTTTAGCCAACTGATTTTGTAAAATCATATTATTTAATTTCCAATTAATTTTTTATTTGCCTCTCCATGTACCCTTATTAATTATTAATTTCATTTCATTGTGATCTGAAAAGGTTACATTTATTATTTCTGCTCTTTTGCACTTGTTTTCAATGTGTTTATACCCTAGTACATGTTCAATCTTTGTGAACATAGTATGTGTTGCTGAAAAGTAGGTGTATTCCTTTTTGTCCCTATTAATTTTCTCTACATATCTACTAACTCTAATTTTCCTAAGATTTCATTCACTTCTCTTACCTCTTATATATTTTTGGTTTGATTTATGTAGTTCTGATAGAGGAAGGTTCAGGTCTCCCACTAATATAGTTTTTCTATCTATTTCATCCTTGAGCTCTACTAGATTCTCCTTTAGAAATTGGGATGCTATGGCATTTGGTGCATACATGTTGAGTAATGAAATTCCCTCATTGTCTATACTGCCTTTTATCAGGAATAATTACCTTTTCCTGTCTCTTTTAAGTAGATCTATTTTTACTTTGGCTTTCTCAGATAACATGATTGTGAGTCCTGCCTTCTTTTTCTCAGTTGATGCCTAATAGATTTGGCTCCATCCACTTACCTTTAACCTATGTGTGTTTACCTTTCTCATGTATTTTTTGTAGACAACATATTGTAAGATTTTGGTTTCTAATCCATTCTGCTATTTGCTTGTGTTTTATGTGTGAGTTCATTCCATTAATATTCAGAGTTATGATTACCAGCTCTGTATTTCTCAACCTTTTGATTCCCACTACTAGTCCTGCCCTTTCTTCTTTCACTATTTCCTTCTATACCAATGTATTGTTTTTCATCAGTCCCCCTAACTCTCACCCTTATTTAATTCTTTTTCTACCCCCCTTCATATTCCCCTCTTATTTTCTTTACAGTATTTTTAAATTAAGCCCTCTTCCTCCCTTCTATTGCTTCCTTCCCCACAAGTTAGTTTCTTACCCTTCTTCTCTATTGGGCATGAATCAATTCTCTGCCCCAATGGATTTGATTGTTCTTCCCTCTTTGAGTCAAATTCAATGCACATAAGAATTAAGTATTTCCTATCTCCAACCTTTTTCCCTTCCAGTGTATTGGTGTTCTCCCTCACTCCTGCTTGAGCTTCTTTATGACATATAAATTTACCCCATTTTCTTTCTTTTCCCATTTCACTCAGTATTAACCTTTTTTTTACCTCTAGTTACACAGGCACACACACACGCACATACACACACACACACACATTCATGTCATGGCATTTCATCCTATACAGTTTGTCACTGTTCCCTCTAAGTATAGTTCTTCTAGCTACCTGAGTGTTAATAATAATTTTTAAGAGTTACCAATATCCCGTTTTCTTATAGGGATACATATCATTTTAACTTATTGGATCCCTTTAAAAGGAAAAGGTGGGGTTTTTTTGCCTTTTTGGTTTTTTCCCCTTCCGTAATTACCTTTTTGTGATTCTCTTGAGTTCTGTTTTGGGGCATTAAATTTTCTGTTCAAGTCTGGTCTTTTCTTTACAAATTCTTGGAAATCTTCTATTTTATTAAATGACCATACTTTCCCCTGCCAGAATATAGTCAGTTTTTCTGGGTAATTGATTCTTGGATCTAGACCTACTTCTAGTTCCCTTGCTTTCTGGAATATCATATTCCATGCCTTTTGGTCCTTCAGTGTAGATGCAGCTAGATTCTGTGTTATCCTAACTGTAGTTCCATTATATCTGAATGACAATTTCTTAGCAGTTTGTAATATTTTTTTCCTTGGCCTGGTAGTTCTTGAATTTGGCTATAACATTCCGGGTTGTTGTCAGTTGAGGATTAAGTACAGGAGGTGATCTGTGGATTATTTCAATCTCTACTTTTCCTTCTTGCTCTAGAATGTTGGGGCAGTTTTCTTGCATAATTTCCTGTAGAATGATGTCCAGACTTTTTCTTTTGTCATGATCTTCTGGTAGTTCAGTGATTCTTAAGTTGTCTCTCCTGGACTTGTTTTCTATATTTTCCATTTTGTGGATGAGGTGTTTCATTTTTCCCTCAGTTTTTTCATTCCTTTGATTTCTTTTATAGTTTCCTGCTGCCTTGTGATGTCATTTGCTTCTAGTTGTTGGATTCTAGTTTTCAAAAGCAGAATTTCATCCCTCTTTTTTGGTCATCTTTCTCCTTCTGATCTTTCATCTTCTTTGCCTCATTTTCAAACTGATTAATGTTGGCTTTTAAGACACCATTTTCTGTTTCCAAATGATTTATTTTGATTTTTAAGTTCTTTTCCCATTTGTCTTCAGACTCTTGTTTGTTTTTTGAGTTCTTCCAAAGCCGGTATCCAATTTGCTGTAGTTTCTGTGTTTTTCCTTGATATTCCTTAATCCTCCTCTGTTTCATTTTCTCTTTGTTCATTGCCTTGATAGAAGCTGTCAATTGTAATTTCTTTCTTCTTTTTCTGTTGTTTATTCCTATTTCCCTCTTCTTCCCCCCCCCCCACCCCGTAGTTGCCTGTAGTCTTTCTTCTCTCATTATGTGCTGGCTCTGTGGGTTTGACTGTTCTGTTATGAAGGGGCTTCTCTGTTCTTTTGCTGGAGCAGGTTAGTCCAGTCTTCCCCAGCTGACAGCAGAAGCTGAAAAGGAGCTGGGATTTTTGCCCTGTGTGAAGGGTGTAGTTTGTTGCAGTTTTTGCTTTTGGGGCTTAGTGAGCAAGGCAGATCAGTCTCTGAGGGAGGGGTTTTGGAGCTTGAATTTCCCTGCCCTCTGAAGGCTTCTTATCTGCCCTATTTATGAGATTGAGCCAGGACAGTTGGTCTGCAAAGCTGGGTATTCCCCAAGGCCAAAACCTCCAGAAAAGGTGAAGGGCACATTGGAGCGACTTGGCTGCAAGTGGGCTGACTGCTCTGTGCTTCTCCTCCAGCTGCCTCTATGCTTCCTGTGTTCTGTGCCCTGAGCCTGGCACAGCTTCGCTGGTAAGGTACTATCTCCAGACTAGTGCCCTTGCCCGCCCAGTGATTCCAGCCAGCACTGGAGGCTCAATGCTCTAGTTCAGGAGTAGTCCTGGGCCTTTCCTTCTTCTTACCCTTAAACCAGCATGTTCTAGAGTTCAGGCTTTTGGGGGACAACTTTTAAGTTGTATCCAGGAGAAGGGTTCCCTAACTCTGTCTTGTTGTTAGATTTAGTTTTCACTCCCCTTGAAGCATTGTGTTTTTGATTGTTGAGGAAAGGTTTATGGAGGTCTGAGCTGTTGCTGTCTCTAAGCCCCATCTTGACTCCACCTCCACAAATTCTATATTCAATCCAAACTTATTATTAAAAAACCCTATTGAAAAGCATCATTTGATACCTCATATTTTATAATGGAAAGGTAATCCACACTTTATGTTTCTCAGAATATAACGACTTTTGTAACTAGGATCCCTAATATTAATTCTAGCAAATTTCTCATGAGTTAAGTATTATTGCACATTTTAAGTATATGTTTGTGTATGTGCTTTATTTTTGTTTGTTTCTTTTTGTTTTAGTTTAGGTATTTTGACTTCATTAATGTAAGGAACTCTGGAATTTGGTAACTCCCTTCACTAGTGACAATTAGCAAATGCTTTGTAACTTATCTTTCTTATTTGTTCTGTCTGCCAAAACAGAGCCTAGGAAGGTTGCTCCATGATCACATTTCTTATGTTTGAAGCAAGAGTGGAACTCGTTACCTTTCCTCCCAGGATCCTACCCTCTAAACACTTCCATTTTGGCTTTAGAATATTTACTTAATTCATAAAAAATCAGCTAAATAAATTCTTTTCCTTTTCTTATTAAAGAGTAATTTTTAGACCCAAAAGTAAATTACTACACTTATTTCATTGTATGATAAGAAACTAAACAGTCAACATTCATATTGTCTCTTTTAGAACTATCTCTACAAAATGGGAATAAAAATTTTTATTTTACTAGTAAAATTAATCTTTTGTTCTCCAGAAGGGACTATATCTGAAACCAGCAAAATTTTTTAGAAGTCAGAGAAATAGTACTGTTACTGAATCAGTGTTCAAAATATTTTAACTATAAAAAAGAATTAATCCTGATTCAGATTTTAACCCTAGTAGCCTTCCTAAGGCCTATTCCTGACCCCCTTCTCAGCTACTATGTTAACTGAGTGGCTAGTGACGGAAAGTGACTGACAAGTGACAAACTCCATTAGAACAGTTCTTTGTAACGGGGATTGATAGCTGTGTAATTTTGTGATTAACTTCAAGCCACCAACCATTAACCTTAAGCACTCCAAGCTGTTCAATTTGCTGCTATTGCAAAGATTGGTTAGGAAAACCTTTTTAGTGATTATGGTCCATGTACATTTTTGACAGAACATTTGAGCCAGAGGATCTTATCATAGCATCTAGATAGGTCATGAGAATAAAGAGTACTGCTCAGGAAGTCAAGACACACAGTCCTAGTTTTTTCACTAATTTTGTGCCTATGAGTATCACTGTCCTTATCTGTCAAATTAAGGGATTATAAAAATGGCCTCTACCATTGCATTGCATCCAACTCTAATGTGCTGTGATTATAAAATCCATTATTAAAGATTGATCAGTTTCTCAGTATTGCTTTCTGAATTTTTTGGTTCTATTGCCTTACCTTGCATATTCATAATAAAATGGGTTCTGTTTCTAACTTTGTACCATATAAGGAAGAAAAAAAATAGTCATCCCAATTTCATTTAAGGCTAATTTCATTGAGGAATATAATATAAGTTGCTTTTGAATGAAAAGGTTGAGTTTTAAATCAATTAGCATATATACTACATTGAATTAGTTCTAACCCATATGAATGGTTGAACTGAACATCTATTTTTATTGAATTTATGAAAAAATATGTTTGCTTACTATCACTTTTTCCAAACCAAATATAATGATTCAGTAATTTTTAAAGTAAATAAGTCCTCCCATTTATTGACCTTGGTAATTTGTTTTAACTTGATGCTATACATTGCTTAAAATATTAGCTATATTTCTGATTTAAAAAAAGATTGAAAAGATGAATTGTCATAACAGATGGTTTTATATAAAGTTTACTAAATGATGGCATTCAAAAGAAATTATATCATAATAATTGTAATGCATTGAGAACTCATAGCAATCATTCTCCTGGAGCTTTAAAATGAATTCACCATGGAGACAAAACAAATTATCTTTCTAGGAATAGAAAGGATATCAAAGACTAGACTGATACCCCTACTATGTACTCTCAGTAGTAAATGAGGAGACAAAATGAGAGAACCATTTAGTAGGGATTAAATGTGTTACCTCCATGAAAGAGAATGCTATCATGAAATCAGCTGGGATTTTAGCATTGTAAGGTCTTTAATCACACTACAAGTATAAATAAAAATAATACTATGATGTTACCCAAATTTTATTTCAGTAGGCAAGGAGGAGGTTTTCTCCTTAAGCAATCTTCTGGAACTTTCTTAGAACTTCTAAGGATACTGAGCAGAATAGAACTAAAGTTATTTTTATCTCCTTTCCTTTTAACTTTTTTTTTGCTTTATTTATACATTCATGTATGCATCCATCCATCTATTTGTTATTTTTCTGTTCATTTGTTTGTTTAAAGATGTAGTTTTTCCTTATTTCACTAAGGCTGGAAATTTAATGGATACTCATGCCTTGTTTTCATTACTGATTGCCAGGGGATACTTGACCTTCTCTTTTTTAGAACAAGGCTGATGTTTCCTTTAGTAGGCTTGTTGGTGGCCCTCTGTTCTCAGGGGCTCACAGACTAGATATGGTCACCTGAATAACTTAGCATTTTGCTGTTCAGAGTTCCATATCTCATATGATCTACCAACCTCAGCCTCCCAAGAAGCAGGCCTCCTCTTTCATTTTCTTCCAGTAAAAGGTAGATAATAATAAATATATTTCAGAGGAGAACATTTTAGTTTTTTCAGGATATTCCAAATTATTAAAATTATTTTTATAAGAACCTACCCTGATTACTTTACATTTTAGTACTATGCTTTATTTCTAAAAAAGGAATCCTTTGTTTTCTGGAAACAATCAGCAAAATACTTGATAACCAGCAAAATTTTTTGGAAGGCAAAAATTGTATGCCATAGCCAAAATTGCTAGCTTAGAGATCTCTTTATGCATCTTAACTTCTAGAATTTTATGGATTCTGTGTGCATGTGTGTGTTTTATGTGTGTTTATTTGGAGAAAGAGGAGAGAGAGAGAGACAGAGACAGAAAAAGAGAGAACACATACCTGATGGTGGCAGGATGTGTATAGGAAAAGTATAGTTGGGCAAGAAGATAAGACTACGGATTTCATAAAGACAAATAACTATGAATTATACTATTTCACTGATACTTCCCTTTAATTGATCCTGATATATTTATAGAGGACAAACTCCCATTGATATCTTTACTTTTCTTACCTGCTAAATGTAATGTTTCCTGAGGCTCTATTTTGCTTATTCTCCTCTTTACTGAAAGTGTCAAATTTAGGCTAAGTATGACTGAATCAGTTTAAAATATAATTGGGGAATGTTAACAAAATAGTGCAACACAGATAATGTTAATTTGTGGTTTTCTAAGTCAATTGGCAACCTGCAGGAATCCTGTTTCAATATGAGTTTGACACACTGCTGTGTAATGTTGCTTGGTGATCTCAAAACCTCCAATAGATACAATTCTTATTTCTTTGCAGATAATTCTAACATATGTTTATCCAGCTCTACCTTCACTCCTGATCTCCAGTGTCTCATGACCAGCTACCTATTGGACATCATAAAATGGATGTTCTATAGAAATCTTAAACATTTTATCCAAAATCCTTCTCTTTTGAGCTTTTCATTTGGGTACTACCATCTTCCAAGCCATCCAGACTCATGACTTTGATGTCATTTTCTCTTACTTCCTCACATATCCATTCTATTTCCAAGGCCTGTTGATTGTACCTTAATAACATTTATTTTATACATGCTCTTCTCTCCTCTGTCACCCAGGTGCTACTACCCCTCTCCAACTACTGACCTTCTTATATTCCTTTAAATCCCAACTAACACCTCACCTTGCGTAAGAAACCTTCCCCATCCCCTCAACTCTTGTACCTTCCCTCTGATCATTATTTCCTATTTTTCCTATGTTTTACTTTCTTTGTATATAATTGTTTGCATGTTGACTCTCCTTTTAGCAAGCTCTTTGAAGGGAGAGGTTCTCTTTTGCCTCTTTTTTGGTATCCTCAATGCTTAACACTGTGCCTGGCATATAGTAGATACTTCTTAAATGAATGTTGATTGATTGATGGATGGATGGATGGATGCAGACCCTCATTGCCTTGTGTTAAGATTATTAAAGTAATATACTGGTTACTCTTTTGGCTTCAGTCTCTTACCCACTTCAGTCCATTCTTCACTCAGATGTCAAATTCATTTATATTCCTTAAGCACTTTGATTCTATCTCCCCTCTTTGACACTGAATCAACTTCAGCATCTCTGGATTACCCTTAGAATCAAATATAAAAATCATCTGGCTTTTAATCCCTTTCATAATTTGGTCCCTTCCTACCTTCCTTCTCTTCTTAAACCTTGTTATGCTCTCTTGTACTACTATATTAAATTGTACTGTATTATACTATTATAAGATTGTGCTCTGACATCCACTGACACTGGACTCCTTGCTAATCCTCGCATAAAACAATCCATCTCCCAGTTCTTGGCATTTTGGCTGTATCTCATCCCTTGAATTCCTCTCCATCTTTATCTCCATATCTGGTTTCCCTGCCTTTCAGGTCCCAGCTTAATCCTCCCTTCAGCAACAGGACTTTCTTAATCCACCATAATGCTTATCCTTTACCTCAGTTGTTTATTTCCTATCTATCCTGTCTCTATCATGTTTATATATGAATGTTCGCATGTTGTCACCCCATCCTCACCTCACACTACAATGAAATTCTGTGTTCCTGGAGGATAGAGATTTTTTGCTTCTTTTTTGTATTCTCATGCTTAACATGATGCCTGAAACATAGGAGCTTAATGAATTCTTATTAACTTAATTTTCTGGTCAGACATTATGTTATTGGTTCAAAACAGTCATTAAATGACCTAGAAAAATTTCCATTTGAATATTCTTCCCAAAGATCTGTGCAATAGACATACCATTGATAGGGAGAGTAAACTCACATAGGAAAAGCTTATAAGGGCCACATACAGAGAACACATAATCAGAGTACATTGAGGGAGGAACAACTCAGACCTTTGAGATGATAAGACTACCTACGTCTTCTGGTGATGACATGGTATGGTTTATACTGTTCATATTTCTGATGATGACACAACTCCTTTCGGGCAACTGGATGGCTCAGTGGAAAAGAGCTCTGGGCCAAAATCAGGAAAACCAGTTCAAATGTGACCTAAGATACAGTGTGACCTTGGGCAAGTCACTTAGGCTCTGTTTCTTACTGGAGACAGAAATGGCCAATCACTGCAGTAGTGTTGTCAAGAAAACCCCAAGGACAAAATGGCCAATTGGATCATGAAAAGTTGCACACAACTGAGCAATGACAATGACTACTCTCCTTTCTGTTGATCTCAGCTGCTCTCCATGTAGCCTTTGGTTGGCATTCATCCATGCTGTTATAATCTGTTTATTTTTTTAAGGACCAGCCAGGCCATATCAACTTTAGTCTACTAGGTTTTGAGGATTTGAACATCTCCCTGGTAATCTCATTAGTCTTCACCACCACCCAGTTAGCAAAAGCCTTTTCTTTGAGATCCCTACATCTCTTGGAAATCAAAGCCCTCCATTAGAGATAACTACGATCTAGGACTAAATGCCACCCCTTTGCACCATACTCTCTGACTTAGCATGCAAAAGAGTTTAAGCCATGCCAAAAAGAAACTAAAGAGGCCATGGCATTATTCTCAATCTCTCTGACCTCTCATTCCTATCTCACGAAGAAAGTCTATGAAGCAGCACAGCCTCACTGCTTTGGGGTTGTATTTTGGCCTGCCAAAACCTCAGCCTTCCCTCATTTGTAAATGCATCCCACATTTCTCCATTTCTGTTGGCAAGGGATATCATGAACTATTAGTGCTGCTAGAGTTACTTATAAACATGCTTATTGCCAAACCTGAAATAAGAAAGAAATAACTACAGCGTTAGCAGGAATATAAAGCACTGATATCGAATGATTCCATTCAGTTCATGAACATTTATTAAATATCTATTGAGTGCAAAGTGCTTTACCAGAGGCCAGTGATCTAGAACCATGGGAGTGGCTGTACAGTGGTAGGAGAGTCATAAATGAAAATAATGGTAAGAAATTTGAAGAAATTGGAGAACCCTTGGTATTAGGTTATTGTAGAGGATTTCTAAAGCTTATCATTCCTTTCTAGCTCAAATACCCTGTGTCTTTCTTATTATATGCATTAAATTAAAAAAATATTATTCTCTTAAAAAAAAACAACCTTACCCTTTATCTTCGATTATATAATATATATTGGTTCCAAAGCAGAAGAGTGGTAAGGGTTAGGCAAAGGTGGGGTAAGTGACTTGCCCAGGGTCACATAGCAAGGAGGTATTTGAAGTTGTATTTGAACCCAGGACCTCCCATCTCTAGACCTAGCTCTCAATCTACTGAGCCACCCAGTTGCCCCCTTACCATATATATTTAGACCAGGATAAGTGCCCTAGAACTCTAGTATTTCTTCTGTCAATATCTTTGTAAGAGCATTACAATGTTGTGGGCAAATCACAGCACTGGGAACTGAAAGACCTGGCTTTTTCTGTTTATTATCTAAGGTCATGAGCATGATCCTGAACTTCTGTGACTTAGAATAGGGACTTGCCTTCCTTATTGTGTTGTTGTGATGATCAAATGAGTCTATATCTTGAAAGCGATAAAAGCCACCCCACAAATATTTTGAAGGTATTAAATAGTAGTTAGGCATGGATAAATGTCAGTTTTCTAGCATTGTTAATGCAGAGTCAGTAGCCTATTCCTTTTCAATTTATTTTTCCTAAACCATGGTTATTTGATGTATGAAAATAATGATTTCCACCCTAAAAATAAATAAGCTTATGTACTTCAGTGTAGGTACTAGGACAGGTTCAAATTTTAGGTAAATCCTAGTCCCTACCCTAAAGGAACTTAGAGACTAGAAATGAATAAGAAGCTATCAGACAAGCCTGTCAAAAACTCATGTAAATTATGGCTAATATTTTTATCAGAATTGGATCCTAATCAGTTTACCTTCTATTAATGCTAGTTGCACTGTCCAGCTTTGAAATTGAAAATGAATTTATACATTTATTTCTCCTTATATATGATTGGATAAAGAAAGAAATGTATTATGATAAGCAGTCTTAATTCTTACTGAAATGTTAAGATTATGAAAAGTATTTCATATTCACATACATGTTATTCAATGTAATTCCCCTCCCACTTTTAAGTGTTCCAATGTTTTCTTTTGCAGTCAGTGCCTATGTCTCTTCATCTTTCTCTCCTTTATTTTTACCCCATTTCTGGTCAAACACAAAACAATAAAAACTATGTATTTTTTGAGGGAATTCTTTTTTTATTGACTTTTTACTGTATTATTGAGCTCCCACTGAGCACAGGCCTCTGTAGTAGGCATTATAGTGAACTCCAGCCTGTATTCCAACCCTGATTGGTTTCAGCCTACTACCTACAGATGTAAAATATTCGACCCTTGGGTCAACGAGACTGAATTCAGACATTGTTTTATTGCCTGAAGTGCTCTTTCAAGTCTTAAAAATCTTTCTCCATCTAGTCACAACCCCCCTCTCCCTCACAAGAGACCAGACTATTGCATGAATTTTTGGCTGTCTTCAACTAATTTGAAGTTCATAAGTAGTTAGATGACCAGTATGTATGATTTTCAGAAAATTGATTACTCAGTTTGCCCATTGTGGTTGCATACATTTACTTGCTTTATATTATATGTTAGTCTAATGACTATAATTGGCATAATTATTTTAATGGATAATTCTAATTGACATGAAAGTATTTTTAAATCAAAGTTATTCTGTTTTCTGAAAGGAGAGATGGCCACTTGATAATCTTTATTCTGCCTTCAGAAATTATGAAATTTGGTTTAATATTAATTTTATAGAAAATGGTAAAGAACATTGAAATATGGGTAAAGATTTTGTTCTTTATAAATGAAAGAATTCTAGTTTGTGTTGCATCATATGATTTAGGAAGAAAGTTTCATTCTTAGTTTATACTAGCCTATTATTACCTTTACCAGCTTGTCTAGTTATCACTATTTTCATTCAGAAAATTATATTTGTCAGGCTTACAGGAGAACCAGCAGACACCAAGAAGTTGAAGATCTTAGGGTGGTCATGAGATCTCTGTTTCCTTTTTTTTTTAAATCAGTCAACATTTTTTTTTCAGTGTAACACCAATGGCTTATTTTATTTTTTAAATTTTTATTTTTTTTCCATTTGAATTAATTTATGTAGTCAATTTAGAACATTGTTCCTTGGTTACAATAATCACATTATTTCCCTCCCTCCCTTCCACCATCCTTCCTGCAGCCAATGCACAATTTCATTGGGAATTACTTGTGTCCTTGATCAGAACCTATTTCCATGTTGGTGTGTGCACTGGGATATTCATTTAGTCTAAATCCCCAACCATATCCCTTTGATTCATGTATTCAAGCAGTTGTTTTCCTTTGGTGTTTTTACTCCCACAGTGTTTCCTCTGAATGTGGATAGTGGTTTTTCTCGTAGGTTCCTCCAAGTTGTTCAGGGTCATTGCGTTGCCACTAATGGAGAAGTCCATTACATTTGATTGTACCACAGTGTATCTATCAGTCTCTGTGTACATTGTTCTGGTTCTGCTCTTTCACTCTGCATCAATTCCTGGAGGTTGTTCCAGTTCACATGGAATTCCTCCACTTTATTATTCCTTTGAGCATGATAATATTCCATCACCAAATATACCACAATTTGTTCAGCCATTCCCCAATTAAAGGGCATCCCCATATTTTCCAATTTTTTGCCACCACAAAGCGCAGCTATGAATATTTTTGTACAGGTTTTCTTTATTATCTCTTTGGGGTACAAACCCAGCAGTACTATGGCTGGATCAAAGGGCAGAGTTTTTTATTGCCCTTTGGGCATAGTTCCAAATTGCCCTCCAGAATAGTTGGATCAATTCACAACTCCACCAGCAATGCATTAATGTCCTGACTTTGCCACATCCCCTCCGGCATTCATTACTTTCCTTTGCTGTCATGTTAGCCAATCTGCTAGGTGTGAGGCAATACTTCAGATTTGTTTTGATTTGCATTTTTCTGATTATAAGAGATTTAGAACACTTTTTGATGTGTTTATTAATAGTTTTGATTTATTTAACTAAAAATTGCCTATTCATGTCCCTTGCCAATTTATCAATTGGAGAATGGCTTGATTTTTTTCTATAATTGGTTTAGCTCTTTATAAATTTGCGTAATTAGATCTTTGTCAGAGTTTTTTGTAATGAATATTGTTTCCCAATTTGTTAATTCCCTTCTAATTTTGGATTCATTAGTTTTGTTTGTGCAAAACCTTTTTAATTTAATGTAATCAAAATTATTAATTTTACATTTTGTGATTTTTTTCTAGCTCTTGCTTGGTTTTAAAGTCTTTCCTTTCCCAAAGATCTGACAAGCATATTATTCTGTATTCACCTAATTTGCTTATAGTTTCCTTTTTTATATTCAGGTCATTCATCCATTCTGAGTTTGTCTTGGTGTAGGGTGTGAGATGTTGATTCAAACCTAATCTCTCCCATACTGTCTTCCAATTTTCCTAGCAGTTTTTATCAAAGAGTGGGTTTTGGTTCCCAAACCTGGATCTTTGGGCTTATCGTAGACTGTCTTGCTGAGGTTATTTACCCCAAGTTTATTCCACTGATCCTCCTTTCTGTCTCTTAGCCAGGACCAAATTGTTTTGATGATCACTGCTTTATAGTATAGTTTGAGATCTGGGACTGCAAGTCCTCCTTCCTTTGCATTTTTTTTTTATGATTTCAAGATCTCTGTTTCTGTAAAAGGAAAGTTTAAATTAATTTTTAAAATAATTTTATTTAACATCTAATGTTTTATATAATCTAAATTTCTCACTGTATCTACCCCTTCCACCTCAGGGAGCTGTGCCTTATAACTATTTTTTTTTAAGAGGAAGGAGCAGGACAAAGCCAATGCTATCAAAAATATACCTTAAGAAATCTGACAATAGATCTTATGTTGCATACTGATATTCTCCCTCACATCCCTACCTCTCCAAAGGGCTATATGTGTTTTGAGGTTTAATGGGGATGGGGAAGGAAGAGGAAAGATGTCTTCTCATCTCTTTTTTTTTAATTGCCAAGTTTGTTTTTTGAAATTATATAATATGCCTTTAATTTTTTTTGTGGTTCTTTCCATTTACATTGTTGCAATTATGTATTTTTCTTGATCCTGCTTACCTCTCATTGTATAAGTTCATTTAAGTCTATGCTTCTCTGTAGTCATCATATTTTTTTGTTTTTTAATATTCAGTTATAGGCAAATGTCATAATCTCTTTACCTATGTCCCAATAGATGAATATATATTTAATTTCCAGTTCTTTCTTTTATTTAAACATATTTTTATAAGATTTTGGTGTTTATGGATGATTTTTCTTTTTTTATCAGTTATCTCCTTGCAATATATTCTTAGTAGAGTAATCACTGGGCCAGAGGATATGGGCATTTTAGCTACTTTATATTTATAATTCAAAGTTGCTTTCCAGAACAACTGTCATAGACTAGATTTAACTATGTCTTGTTCTTGTTTTCTTGGGATAGCAGTGAATCAAGTGTCATTCAATGAATGTTTACTGCATGCTGAGTATTTTTTCTAAGCATCTCTTCCTTTAAAAATCCAAGAGGCCATTTAAAAAAGTTGACTTTTAAGAATTTATTTTTGTTCTTTCTTTACGTAGGCACTTGTGTCAGTGTTTCTCAAAATCACTTTCTTTACATAGTCCCACAAAGCAGCTGGTATCTTTTCTCCTAGCATGTATAGGCACATACACATAAACACATATATCTGAAAGGAAAAGAGAAGTTACCTCACGTCTTAACTCTATACCTTCCTCATTTAGCTCACCTGTCAACTCACATTCAATATATCCCCAGTTCTGTGGGTCAGCAATACAAGCTGCTTTATTTATTCAGTTAATTTCAGTTTTGTCCCCTATGATTATGAACATGCTAACAAAATATAAAATGTCCAATTAAAAACTGGAAATAGCTTTCTAAAAGAAGCCAGTGACAGATGCAGCATATATATTCAAAACCTTTCTGAAAAGATAGGTTTAAGACAATGCGAGCCATATGGATTTGTTTCTTTTCATGGTTTATGGATATCTGAATCCATTTCTAATTTTCAGATTCCCATCTCTCTTTAGCTCCTAGGTTGCTGAGCTCTTGATTCCTTATCATCAATGACCTATTGGGTATTTTGAACTGAATATCCATTAGGTATTTATAACAACATTTCAACAACCCATTACTTTCTCCTTAATCTTTCCCCTTTTCTAAGCTTCCTGATTTTTCCCTTTTAAAAATTATTTCTATTTATTTTGTTAAATATTTTTCAATTGCAGGTAAACATTTCTTAAACAATCATTTTAAAAGTTTTTGAGTTCCAAATTCTCTTCTCCCCTCCTTGATATGGCAAGTAATTTAATTTGTATTATACATGTGAGGTTATGCAAAATATATTCCATATTAGCCTTGTTGTAAAATAAAATAAAAATAAAGAGTAAAAACAAAGAAAGTAAAAAAGTATGCTTCAACCTGCATACAGATTTCATTTGTTCTAGCTCTGGAGATAGATTATATTTTCAATCATGGATGCTTTCAAATTATCTTAATTTATTGTCTTGATCAGAGTAGCTAAGTCATTCACAGTTGGTGACCCCCAGATATTGCTATTATGGAGTCTACACTTTTTTCTTCTAATTTCTTCTTTCCAGTTTTTTCCCCTGAAATTATCCTGTTTGTTATTTCTTATTGTAAGACTTTAAATTTGGTTCTTAGGCTAAATATGAGAGTTATAAAGTAATATTGTGGTCACTAATTTTAAAATATGACACGTCAAAAAGATTTTTACCATCTTTTATTTACAAAGAGGAGAGAAGAGTGAAAGTGTAAATGTATATGAGACAGATTCCTAACATGCCTACCAGCCTTTCTCTGTGTAAGTCCAGCTCAGCCCTGGCAGGCCTGGCCATACAAAATCTTTTATTATTTCATGTAATTAAAATTATTTTACTTCTTGTAATCCCCTATATTTCTGTCTGGACACCTTTTTTATTTTGAACACTTTCATTTTATGTCAATGTTTTTTCATTATGGTCTCAAAAAGGTACATTTAATATTTTGCTTTTCTACATTTGGCTGTAAAATTTTTATACTCTAATACCTGGTCAATTTTTATGAAGATGGCATATACAGCTGAGAATAAGTTTCTGTTCAGCAATTATTTTATGATGAGATCTGTCTAGTTCTGAGAGGGGAAAGTTGAAGTACTCTATTAGTGTAGTTTTCCTGTCTCATTTCCTCCTATTATTCATTTAAATGTCTCCTTTACGAATTTGGGTGCTAAGCCATGTTACATATTTGTTTATTGATATAATTTCAAAATTCATTATTCTTTTTAGTAAAATGTAACTTTTTTGCTTATTCCTTTTAAAAAGGTATGTTTTTACTTTTACTTTGCCTATGATCATGTTTGTTAACCCTGATTTCTAAAAAATCAGCTGAAGCATAAATAGATTCTGCTTTAGCCCCTCTCATTTTAATTCTATATCTGTCTCTCTATTTCAAATGTGTTTTTTATGAAAAGCATATTGTTGGATTCTGGTCTTATGTCCATTCTGTAGTCCACTTCCATTTATGAGTAAGTTAATCCCATTATATTCACAGTTATCATTACTAACTGTGGCTTTCCTTCCATCCTATTTTCTTGGATTTATCCTTCACTCACTTTTTTCTCTTGTCCCTCCTCTAATACCTGTTTTACTTCTTACCATTGTGTTCTCTTATCTGCCTTTCCTTTTATTACTGCTTTCCTTTCTCTTATCCCCTTCCTATTATACTTCTCAGTAAGATATATTTGTTACCAATTGAGTATAGAGGAATATATTTTCCCCTATTCTCTAAACCCCTTCCTGTCCTACTTACCTATTGAGAAAGAGCTCTTTTAACAGTTGGGTGTACACACACACACACACACACACACACACACACACACACACACACTCCATTTTTTAAAAAACCTTATGTATTGGCTCCAATGCAGAAGAGTGGTAAGGGCTAGGCAATGGGGGTTAAATGACTTGCCCAGGGTCACACAGCTGGGAAGTGACTGAGGCCAGATTTAAACCTAGAACCTCCAAAATCTAGAACTGGCTCTCAATCCACTGAGCTACCTAGCTGACCCCCACACTTTCCATTTCTGAACCAATTTAGATGTCAGTGACATTCAGTATTTGAGTCATTTATGATTTCTCCTTCATTCTTTTGACTTTTGTTTTATTGTTTCTTGGTGTAGTTTCTACTTGCCCAATTTTAATTATTTAGGGATTATTCTTTTCAGTGAGCTTTTGTATATCTTTTTTTTCCATTTGACCAACTCTACTTTTTATGGAGTTATTTATATCAGTAAAATTTTTTTACCTCTTTTTCCATTTGGCCAATTCTGTTTTTTAAATTGCTTATTACTTCAGTATTCTTCGTATTTCTTTAATTATGCTGATAATTGTCTTTTCATAATTTCCTTCATTCTATTTCATATTTCACTTAATTCTTGTCCAATGTCCTTATTTTATTTTGAAAGATATTTTTAGGTCTCCTAAGAACACTTGTTTGGCTTGTCCCCAGTTCATATTTTTTTCTTGGAGGCTATGCTTCTAACTTTTTTTGGATTTAATTGTCCTCTTCTAAGTTTGTATCTTAATCTTCCTTATCACCAAAATAGCTTTTTATGATCAGGTTCTCTTCATTGTTGTTTGCTCATTTTTTCTATTCTATTCCTTGTTTTGGTAACTTTCATTAATGTTGAACTCTATTTCTACTATGGAGGCATGTTGACTTTTTTGCACTTCTGTTTTCAGAGTTAGTTCTGGGGGGTTTAGAAGTTTTTGATTTTTGAAATGTGGTATAATCTGGTGAGAGGTATGAATTTTTCTCTCTTTATCTGTTTTCTAATGCATTCTAAGAAAGGGCTCTTGATTTCTTGGGATTTCAATTGATGCTTCTCCTTAGGGCCCCTCCTCTCTTGGGACTGGAGGTGTATAACTTCTCTGGACTTCCACTACTTCTAGACTGAAAGTGCTCTTCTCTGTAACACAGAATGAATATAATCAATGGAGTTGTGAAGCAATTTCCCTCAGGATCTCACTTCTTCTTTACTGCAAGTGTCCCTCTCTGCCTTTGAGCTATGACCCAGAAGTGATTATAGGTGTGGAATTGACAAATAGCATCTGTCCTGGGTCAAGTGTTAGAATAGGGGTACTCTGTAATCTTTTTTCTGATGATTTACAGGTTCTCTTTACATCTCTGATTTGAGTGCTCCCTGTGCTGTTATTGCTTCTGTCACTACCTCCTAGACCCACCACTGGTAGTTTTTCCCTATGGATTTAGGATTAACCTTCTTTTATATGTCATAGACTTTTTCTTTCATTCTCCTATGTTGAATTAGCCTGGAAGAATATCTCATTTTTGCCTTTTGTTGGATCTCCCATTGCAGAAATCATTTTGAGACATTACTTCACATTTTTGAGGGAATTTTGGTAGCTTCAGAGTGCTTTTCTCCTGTGCCATCTTGGCCCTATTCTCCATTACCTATTTTTTCTAAAGTATTATTATCCTACTAGTAATTCAAGATTTTTTCTCCCAATGATCTTCATCTCATCCCTCTCACCTTATGTTATTTAGTGGTAGTCTCTTGGTGACCGAGAATGACTATTGTCTTTGTGCATTATCATCTATTGATGTATCCTCATGTGACTTTGAAGTCCAAAGGCTGAGGCGCAAAGTTTGTGGCACATGGGGCATGGGACATCAGTTGTTACGGGAGGTGCGGCTATGGCCTGGTGTCGGCGTTCACACACAGCGGCAAAGACGTCCACATCATTCATCTTCAAAGGTGGCAGCGGCATGGTTAATGTGGGTTCGTCAGCTGCTTCTGTCAGAGGCAGCAAGTTCTAGTTGCTTTGGTGTAATGCCAGCCCACTTCAAGTTTGACTTTAGCTGATTCTTGAATCTTTTCTTTGGTCTGCCTTGTTTCCTGAGTCCAGCTGACAGTTCACCGTAGAATACCTGTCTTGGTATTCTCTGTGGATCCATGTGGATGACGTGTCCAGACCATCATAGCTGGGTTTTGAGGACCAAGACTTCGATGCTGGTGGAGTTGGCTCTGTCGAGGACTTCCTGGTTGGTGATTCGGTCCTGCCATCAGATCCTCATGATTGACTGGAGAGAGCATTTGTGGAATTGCTCCAACTGCTTCATGCTTCTGGTACAGTGTCCATGTCTCGCAACTGTACAGGAGCAAGTTGAGGACCACTGTGTTATACACTTTGAGCTTCTTCGTAGTGCTTATACCTCTGTGTTGGAGGACTTTGCAGCACAGCCGCCTGAGTGCCTGGCTGGCCTTTTGGATCCTGGCATTGATCTCATGGTTGGTGATGGTGCTGCCCAGGTACTTGAAAGTGTTGACGTTAGAAAGCTGCGTGCCTTCGATTGTAATGCATGGCTGGTTCACTGGCCTCCCTGGTGCAGGTTGGAACAGCACCTCTGTTTTGCTGAGGCTGATAGTCAGGCCAAACAGTTTTGTTGCTGTGGAGAACCTGTCCACAATGGTTTGAAGATGATCTTCTTGGTGGGCCATGAGAGCACAGTCATCTGCAAAGAGAGCTTCCAGGATGAGTCTCTCTGTTGTCTTTGTTTTTGCAGTCAGGTGGCGAAGGTCGAATAGTGAGCCATCCAGCCAGTATTTGATGTAGACACCCAGGTCTAGATCCATCACAGCATGTCGTAATACCTGGGTGAAAAATAGGTTGAATAGTACCAGAGCGAGGACACAGCCTTGTCTCACGCCTTTGGAGATGTTGAAGTGATTGGAAGTCTCTCCACCAGATAGGACTTCCCCTGTCATGTCAACATGAAAGAGCTGGATCAGTTTGACGAATTTTGCTGGGCAACCGAGCTTGCTGAGGATCACCCACAATGCGTCCCTGTTCACTGTGTCAAACGCCTTTGTCAGGTCTATGAAGACAATGTAGAGACTTAGGTTCTGCTCAAGGCATTTTTCCTGCATTTGCCTCACCGTGAAGACCATGTCAATGGTGCTGCGATCTGGTCGGAAGCCACATTGTGATTCAGGCAGGTTCTACTCTGAAACAGATGACAGCAGTCTGTTGAGTATAATACAGGCGAGGATCTTTCCAGCAGTGGAGAGTAGTGAGATGCCTCTGTAGTTGTCACAGGCTTCTCGTGAGCCTTTGTTCTTATATAGGGCTACGATGGAGGCATCTCTGAGTTCTGGGGGCATGTCTACCTCTTCCCATATGCTGGTCAGCACTATGTGGAATGCCTGGAGCACCTTTCCATTTAAGGCCTTGTACACCTCGGTTGGGATCCCGTCTTTACCGGGTGCCTTGCCTGCACTCATTTGTTTAATGGCTTTTTGGACATCCTCTATTGAAGGAGGGATGTCAAGTTGTTCAATGGTGCGGTTCTGGGGGATCTGGTCAAGGGTGCTTTGGTTGACTGAAGAGGGTTGGTTGAGAAGCTGACTGAAGTGTTCTTCCCACCTGCTGCTAATGCCTTTTTTATCTTTTATGAGAGTTTCACCGTCAGAGGATAGCAAGGGAGTGGTGGTGGGTTTAAATGGCCCACAGACAGTCTTGAGGGCACTGAAAAATTGTTTGTAGTTTTTCGTATCAGCAAAACACTGGATTTCTTCTGCCTTTTTTCCCCACCATCGGTTTTGCATCTTCCTGATCTCATAATGCGCCATGGCTTGGAGAGACTTGAATCTGTCCTTTTTAGGAGCAGAGTTTGGGTTATTTTGCCACTCCATAAAGGCTTTGTTCTTTTTGCTCAATAGGTCTTCAATAGCAGTGTTGTTCTCATCGAACTAGTCCTGGTGGTTGCTTTGTTTGGGGCCTAGGACTGCCTTTGATGTTTCCTTCACTGCATCTCTGAACTGGTTCCATTTCTCAGTTGAGCTTCCAGTGAGTGGTCCCTTGGCAGACAGCTTGTCGTCCAGGCAGGACTGGGATGTTTGCAAATAAGATGGATTTTTAAGATGACTCACATTGTAAAATGCGCAAACTGTTTGGGTGTGTTTTGGATGGCAAAGCACAATGAGCATTTGAAGAGTCGCTCTAACCAATCAGTGATCTGTCCAGCATTCTGCTCCTCTCATGGCTCTGGTGATCTTTACATCCTAGATGTCTCACCGGCGTACAATGATGTAGTCAATGAGATGCCACTGTTTTGATCTTGGGTGCATCCACGTTGTTTTATATTTGTTCGCCATTCTGAACACAGTGTTCATGATGGTGACTTCAAACTCTGAGCATTTGCTGAGTTGCAGTAGGCCATTGTTGTTCATTTTGCCCACGCCGTGTTTGCCGAGCACTCCTTTCCATCTTTCATGGTCCTGGCCAACACGGGCGTTGAAGTCTCCCAGTAGTATCAGCTTATCATTTGTGGGCACTGAGTGCAGGATGGCACTCAGGTCAGAGTAGAACTGCTCGATGGTCTCCTCTGTGCTGGTCAGTGTTGGGGCATATGTGCTGATGATTGTGGCATACCGGTCTTTGCTGAGAGGTAAACGGATCTTCATGAGCCTCTCGCTGATGCCCACAGGCAAGTCTGGCAGCTGTTTGAGCAAACTGGTCTTGATGGCCAGGCCAACTCCGTGAATTCTGTCTTCATTTGTGGCTCTACCTTTCCAGAAGAAGGTGTATCCAGTGGTGGGTTCGCTGAGTGATCCCTCTTCTGGCAAGCATGTTTTGCTTAAGGCTGTGATGTCGATGTTATATCGCGCCAGTTCTTTACCGATTAGAGCTGTTCTTCTCTCAGGTCTTGGGGTATTCTCTCTATCAAGTAATGTTCTGATGTTCCATGCTCCTAGTAGGAGTTTCTTTATATTATTTTTCTTTTGATTTCGACCTTTAAAGGGGATGACCCACCAGCTGCGGTGTGCTGACCAGGTGTTTGTAGGGCAGGCAATGTTTGGGACACCTTTTCTAGTCCCCTCCCTTGATTAGGGTGAGCAATGCTGTCCTAGAGAGGGCTGCTCAGTCGCCCAGGATGCTGTCGAACGTTCCTGCTGCCTTACAGAGCCGAGCGACCACTCGTCCGTGGGCCGCCTACATGCAGGATCGTGACTACAACTCCCAGTGGTCATCTCCACCTGTTGTGTCGCCACTCCCCCATCACCGCAGGTCTTGAAGAGGGTGGACGGGGTCAGGATAGATGCGTGTACACAAAGATACTTGTGCATGAAGGAGATTTAAGTGGAAAAGTCGATGCACAGAGACAGTCCCACTCTCTCAGCGTTGGAAGCCTGGGTCCATTGGCACGAAAAATTGTTACTTCTGGAGACTTCCTCAGCTGCATTGGATGGCCGTGTTGTCTTTTGTGCTCCAACACGCCCTAAGCACTCCACAGTCCTTTGCTGCATCGCCATCTCAGCCGTTGAACCTTCTTATTGGTTTCTTCTGCCTGTTCTGCCGAAGCAGTCTTCACATGCTGAGTGAGCAAAGCCCTGGTTCACCAGGGGTCGAGGACCTGATGGCTCCCCTCACAAGGTTTAGCCATCCTGTCGAAGCCATTGCCCGGGGTGTGGCCGCTGCCGCATGCTAGCAGCTATTGGGAGCCACAAGTGAGAGCTGGGTATCAGGTGGGGGTCAGAGGGTGGAAAGCTGTCCTAGGAGGGTATGACAAGCCCTCCATACCAGAGATACTACCCCCCATTTGCCAAATCTTATTTCTACCTCCACAGCATCTTTTACATCTCTTAATTTCTTAACACTTTAATAATTATTGTCTTTATTCACAACCTCATTGATTCTTTCATAGACTATTGCAATAAATTCCTAAATTATATTCCTGCCCCACTCCTATTTATCTAGAACATACTTGCTAATGTCAGAACTACTCATTCTCCCTTACCCAGTAAATTCTTCCTACTTTTTATTATTTTAAGATAACATATAAACTTCTATATAGTCTAGACTATTTCCAGTTTTTCAATCTACTTATAGTTTCCTCTTTGTCATATATTCTGTGACCCAGATACCCTGGGCCATTTGCTTTTCCTCAAACAGGATACTCCATCACATATATATATATATGTATATATATATATATATATATATATATATATATATATAGCTTTTGCACTGGCCATTGCCTGTCTAGAATGTTCTACCCCTTTAATTAAGGATGAAAACAAAATTTAAACATGTGTAAGAGGTCATACCACAATATCTTCCTCTTTCCAATTGCCTTACATTTTCTCTGTATATATATATATATATATATATATATATATATATATATATATCCTGTAGATAGCTAGTTATTTAAATGTCTCTCAAATTAGAATGTAAGTTCCTTGAGGGAAGAAATATTTTTGCCTTCTTTTCCAGTCAAAACCCTTAGCAAAGTACCTGGAACTTAGTAAATGAAATGAAAGTAGCTTCATAAGCCCCAAAGTTAAGCATCCTTAATTTTATTTATGTTTTCACTTAAAATTTGTAAGAAATAAGCATTGTCCTTCTTTTACAAATGAAGAAAATAGTGCACTGAAAAGCTTAACCCTAGATGATTTTCCCCTAATGTACATCTCTTTTGAAGTCAGTCCATTTAAAAAAATATATTTATAATTCTTCTATACATAATAAATGAAATTCAAATTGTTAATTTGCCAGATAAAACATTCCCTAATCTGGCTTTCTACCATTACCTAATATTAGTTTTTTTTTTCCCATACTTACTAAACATATGCCATAATATTCTACTTTTTATATCTTTGCTTACTTATTTGTGCCTAAAATGCCTCCCCCCAAATTTTACTTGTTATTTTTGCCTGTTGAAAATTAACCTATCTTCTGTTAGTAGAAAGTAAATAATAGGTTAAAATAGGAATATCTTAATGAATAGCTACATATAATCTTTTCCCCCTTAGAGCTCTCAATCTAAGTTGTTACCCTGTTGAACACATAGTCTAATTTGTATCATTAATTGTGTATGTTTTACTTCTGCTGCATTTTAAGCTTCTTGTGGGCAGGGACAGATTTTATTTACTCTTGTACTTCTCTTAGTATCTACTACAATAGTCTACTAATTGGACATGCTCAATAAATTTTTGTTAATTTCAGTCAATCAGTCAAGAATCATTTATTAATCTTCAGCTGGTGTTATTCTCAGTACTAGATGCCAGGAATTAAATGTAAAAAATAAAATAGTCTCTGTTCCCAGGGAGTGTGAATTATTTTGATGAATTAATCCTATGCTATATGTAGAGGATTTAAAATTCTACCAAAAGGAGAAGGAAATCACATTTTATGTATTTGAAAACTGATATAACATTGACTAATTTCCTTATAGTACAATTTATAGATTTTATGTCCTAGGAAGTTCATTGAACTAATTGTAAAGCAAATTACAGGTTATTTCCCAAAGCAATAAAGATTTTTCTTGTCTATTAACAGGCTCATTGTAATGTGATGCTGGACTTGAACTTACTTAATACTCCCATTCAAGGCTGAATTAGGAAGCTGTGTGCAGACCTGGAAGAGGCAGGTAAGTCTTCTTTTGTTACAGTTTCTTCTTATTTCCCTGGAGTGATATTTCTTCTAAAATTGTGTCAATAGACTGCAAAGACATCAGTCATGGTAATCAGATGAGCATAGATAAGAACTTTTTATATCATATATTATCTTGGACTTCTTTCTCTCATGTACTTTTGTGTTTTTTTTTCCTTTTTTAAGCTTAGCATTGAGTTTTGAATATATTTGAGAAATTAATGTGGATTGGAGATGGTGAAATAAGGGATTGGGATAGTGTCAAAACTTGTATAGGGAATGCCTAGTTGATAAAGCACCCTTAATTAAAGTAATGGGAATTTTTTCTATAATTTATAGTGTTAAGAGAGTTTCCTAAAACACTCAGAAGTTAATTGACTTACTCAAGGCTATAGCAACTGAATGTGGCCAAGGCCAGATGTAAATCCAGGTTTCCTTGGCTTTAAGACAACTTTTCTGACCACCATGCCTTGGAAAATAAGTAAAATTTGGAAATTATATTTCAGAGTGAAGGGGGGAAATTGTTAGTTGTCATTTATATTTGTATACTGGCTAGCATATACACTGTTTCAGCATTAGTTCACAGAAATTGATTTTTAGTGTGTCTCTTTTTACTCATAAATGCCTAAAGAAATATGTACTGACATATTAATTTTACTTTCTTTCAAAATTAATTTTATAATTTGTAAGCCTTTTGAAATGGGGATATTGTTGCAAAAATGCAAAGAACATATTTTCTTGAGTGAATAAAAAGCATATAGTTTTTCTGTTTATGGAATAGTTCAGAATATGAATCTTCTTAGTATGAAATATTTCTATGAAATACATTTTTCTCTTATTAGTAGTATAATAGAAAGAATAGCATAGTAGACAAAAATTAGGCTTGAATTTATTTTCTGAAATCCACTAGTTCATACCTATATATCCTTGGAGATGTTAGTATCCCCTACCTATAATATGGTGATGATAATGCCTGTTCTGTCTGAAAACAGGGTTGTGTACATCACAAAGGGAATAGAGACTGATTATCTGATTTCTTTGGCACAGGAATTGCCAGATAAGGAGGTTTCCTTGTATCACTGTAGGCTAATACCTTCTGCAATTTAGCATCTTAGAGTTGCCTACAACAATGTCAAACTTAAATAAAAGCTGGAGCCTCTAAACAATGCATGAGGATCCCTGTGCACAAATGTTGACCCCCAAAACTCACATATTATCATGATCTTTTTTATATTTATGTTAACTTTGTTACATATTTCTCAATAACATTTTAATTTTATTTGGGCCATGCTTAAGAATGTTACAGGCTTTATAGGTGACATAGGCTGCATGTTTGATGTTTTTAACATTAATAATAATAAATGTTAATTTATTTGCCAAGGGTCACCCAGTATATTTGAGGTCACACTTGAACTCAAGTCATTCTGACTAATGCAGGATTTTTAACCACTACATCAAATTGTCTTTCATCAATTAACAAAATTAAATTAATGGAATAAATGTCTATTAGGGACCTATGATATTCAGAGCACTGTCCAGGTGATATAAAGATAAAAATCAATAAGCTTTTAGGACCTCCAGGTTTAGTGGGGGAGATCAGATGGATTTACAAATAAGAACAGAGTATCCCAAAAGTCTTAGTACATTATAGTCAATTAAGACTTTAAAATGTGGCAGAATTTTTGTATAATGTAGACTGAAAAATTAAAGGTAATATCTAAATCTTCCTGAAGAAAATTGAGGAGGAAAAGATATAATTTTCACTTGAGAGAAATTGGACAAAGCTTTGCAGAAAAAGTGTCACCAGAAGTTGATTTTGAAAATTAATACCTACGCAAATTATACCTGCCATATTCCCTGGTTTAGTAGTCTAGTAACTGTTAAAAAGAGGGGAGAAGAGGGGAAGAAGCTATGGTATCTCACTGTATTTGGACATAGAGATTTGGATTCAATGGTAGTACAACTAGCCAGACTCAGATATTAATGGTTTAATGTCTTGGAACCTTGCAATATTTCTGGTGGACTACCTCTGCTCTATACTGTGCTATTTAATATTTTTATCAATGAACATTTTGGATAAAAGTATAAGTGATACACCTGAGGAATTTGCAGAAGATGCAAAACTGGGAAGATTATTTCAGGGAAGCAGTGAGAAATGATGGTCTGAAGACCTGGGTAAATATGAAAAATCTGTTCAGAATTGGGTGAGAGGGGGCACCTGGGTGGCTCAGTGGATTGAGAGACAGGCCTGAAGACAGGAGGTTCTGGGTCCAAATCCAACCTCAGACACTTCCTAGCTTTGTGACCCTGGGCAAGTCACGTAACTAACTCCTATTGCCTAGGCCTTAGAACCAATACATAGTATTGATTCTATGCTGGAAGGTAAGTATTTAAAAAAAAAAGAAGTGGGTGAGAAAATGAGCAGCATCAAAGATTAAGTGATTGTGATTTCAGAAACTTCAAATTTTCAGTTACTCAAGGGGGAAGAATTTGGGGTGATGACAAGAGCTAAGATGTGATTGCCTTTGTGATGAGTGACAGAGTGAAGATGGATATCATGGTATTAGAGGAGGTTGATGAACCGAGTGTCAATAGTATTGGAAGGGTCATCAAAAACCGTATCAACAACATCAAAGATATTATTATTGGACACAATGGAGAGGAAAACCAGAAAACAAATATCAAAATCATTGAGAAAAGGGGAAATGACTTGGGAGTTGGTAGAATGCAACAAAAAGAGCCACAATATATTAACTTATCCTGCTGGTGTAAACTTCAGAAAATAATTCATTTACCATAGATGTCATAGTAATGTTCTTGAGGTGGAAGTAGGAAACGAGGAGTAAATTGATTCTTCAGGAAAGAGTGGTTATCATTAGAAAAATTGACAAAGAGTAAAGTTATATTTCCCAGAAGTCAAAGAATTTTAACCTGAAGAAGTAATTTTTTTAATCCTTACCTTCTGCCTGAGATTCAATACTATGTATTGGTTCCAAGGCTGAAGAGTGGTAAGGGCTAGGCAATGAATGTTAAGTGACTTGCTGAGGATCACACAACTGGGATGTGTCTGAGGCCAGATTTGAACCTAGGACCTTCCAACCCTAGGCCTGGCTCTTAATTCACTGAGCCATCCAAAGGAGTAATTTTAAAAGAGATTTATTAGCTAGAAAAAGGGAGCCCAGGAGGGAAAAGTTGTAAAGGCTGTAAATAGAAGCCCTATTGGAATTAAAAAATGAAATTACTTCAATATATCTGTGGTATCATCAATGAGAATAATCTTGTAATAAACAGATTCTATAGCCTACCTAGGTCTCCTCTTTATCCCATGTTAGTCTTGTCCATTTTCTCCACAAGAACTCTTCAATTTATTTTTTAGGAAGCCCATTCTTCCTTCCATGGGGCAACCTATTTCCTTTTTTCCATCAGCACTGTGTAATTAGAATTTTGCTCCCTGGGACTCTAAATCCCAGATTCCCACGTTCCTTCTCATGTGACGTGCTAATGTAGAGAGGATATATTTTGAGTGTAGCTCTTCCCTCTCTCTCTTTTCTGAGCAATGTGGTTTGTGGAGGTTGGGTGAGTGCCAGGCAGGAGAATTTTACTCACATGGCTTTACTTAGACTTTCATATTTTTGTTCTTTTATTTCTTCTACTTTAAGTGATATTATTAATAAATCTTATAAAATATAATACTTGGAGTTATTGGCTATTAATTTAAATCTAATAGCACTATACAACTATAAGAGATAATTTTCAAATAGGATATGTAGGATGTGTGTGCTCATATAAAATAACTGTACAGTGGTACCTTGATACATGAGCACCCTAAGTCACAAGCAATTTGAGATATGAAGAGTCACAATCAGATTTTTTTGCTTTAAGTTACAAGTGGATATTTGAATCATGAGCTTCCACCACCCTCCACTTGATAGCCTGCTAAATGTTGTTTCTCAAGTTCTACAGTGTTTATCTGGCTGTGTGAGGATCTGTACTGAATTGCTTTTGCTTGACTTTGATGACCTCATTGAGAAGCACAGTGAGGAACTGACAATGGAGGAATTGAAGGAGATACAGCAGCAGCCGCAGATGGAGGTTTTGCAGGAAATTAGTAGAGGTAGATGAAGTAATCAGTACAAGGGAGATTAAGGAAATGTTGAGGATTTGGAAAAAAATTAAAGTTTATTGAAAAGACACACCCAGAAAAAGTTGCAACATGTTGTGGATTGGAGCTGTGTAATGACACTTGTTTTACACATTATCAAAAGTTTCTGAAAGGGAGGAAGAAACAACCGTCTTTGGAAAGGTTTTTGGGGCCAGAACAGATTAATTGCATTTCCATTAATTTAAATGGGTAAATTCAATTTGACACATGAACAAATTGAGTTACAACCTTGGTCATGGAACAAATTAAACTCGTGTGTCAAGGTACCACTGTTTGATTGTTAGGAATATAGGTATTTTGGGTCTGGCATGAACTTCTCCAAAGGAAACTAATTTCCTCCTAGGAAGGACAGGGGAGATGGGTCATGGCTATTGTTCCACCTACCTCCAAAATCGATGGATATCAAGCTAGACTCATTTAAATTCCCCTTCAATATTTTGAAAGGAAAGCCAGTTCCCTGGCCTCTTATGGAGTAAGGCAGCCTTTTAGTGCCTATTCTCAAAATGAACTATTTCCCACCAAAACTGGTTGTATAATAACCAACACAAACTGCAAATAAACTCATTTATTCAAGCATAGGAAACAGAAATTACAGTTTAACAGGTTAAACTATGCCAAGAAATATACAGACAAGTCAACTCTTAAGTTTGGAAACAGATAAACTTTCAGCTCAGACCAAAAGATGGGGCTCATATCCCACCAGAGAGTCTTTGGGAGTCTCTAGGAGATAAGCTGGCAGTCAGAGACATGCTAAGCTCACTTTTCTTTATGACTACAGTTTTCAATGTCTTTCTTTTTATGGATCCCTTCCCAAGAATCTCAGAAACCTCAATTATCCCTCTCCAAAAGATGCTATTGTTACCATCTTCACCCCTTTTTAAGGTACACAGATGTACCTCAGCTTTCTCTCCATCAATTATAGATCATGTCTGCTGCATACAAGTCATATGCAAAATATGCTAGACCTGGAGTCAGGAATACCTGAATTCCATTCTAGCCTCAAAAACTTGCTTGTTGCATGAACCTGGGCAATTCTCTAAACCTCTGTTTGTCTCAATTTCCTCATCTGTAAAATGGTAGTAATAATGTTGCCTACCTCCCAGGATTGTGAGGATCAGTTGAGATGATATTTGTAAAGTGCTTACCACAGTCCCTAGAACATAGTAGTCCCTCTATAAGTATATTAGCTAATATTATTATTAACTATGAACTGCAGACAAAAAGAAGCCCAGGCTTTTGTGATTCTCCTCTGTATATGCCTTCCTAAATCTCCTCTCTTATATTTACATTCTTTTTTTTCTATTCTGTATGATTCTTATGAACTTATCATTAGACCATATACACTAAAAATATTTCCCTCTGTTTAACATTTTCAGGTGCTCTTAAGTATGTTGCAAATTTTGAACTAGGTAAGGGCAAGTTTTCTTCCTGGTATGACCAAGGCACTTTGGTGCAAACTAGAGGAATTTGAAATTATTTATATGTCCAAATTTATTAAACTCTTCATATCTTTTGAATACCATTACCAATCCCATTCTCTAAAGAGATGAACAAAAGAGGAAAACTTTTGTGTAGAAAAACATATTCTGTTGCTTTATCATTTTTCAGTTGTATTTGGCTCTTTGTGACCTCATTTGATATTTTCTTGAAAAAGATACTGTAGTAGTTTGATTTTTTTCTAGTTCATTTTACAGATGAGGAAACTGAGGCAAACAAGGTTAAGTGATTTGCCCAAGATCAGATAACTAGTAGTGTCTATGACTAGATTTGAACTCATATGGATGAGTCATCCTGACTCCAACCCAGGTTCTCTAGACACTGTTCCACCTAGCTATCCTAAATTAAAAGAATAATATCATCTTCATTAGGTTATTATAAGATTCACATAAGATATATGTAAAGTGCTCTGTAACCCTCAAAACATAGTATAAATATTTTGTTGTTCAGTCATTTTCCTTTGTACCTGACTTCTCATGATCCCATTTCTGGATTTCTTGCAAAACACTGAAGTGGTTTGTCATTTTTTTCTCCAACTCATTTTACAGATGAGGAAACTGAGGCAAACAGGATTAAGTGATTTGCCTACAATTGCACAACTAGTATCTGAGGACCAATTTTAACTTGTCTTTCTGACTCCAGGTCTGGTATTCTGTCCACTGTACCAGATAGTTACCCTCAAAGAGCTTGAGCCTAAGGATTACACATCAGTTGTGGAATAGCTGAATAAATCACAGTGCATAAATTTAATGAGATACTATTATATAAATTTAAAAATAGATGGTTTCAGGTAATTTTGGGAAGACTTTAATGAACTAATTCAATATAAAGTGAGTAGAACTAGAATTTTTGTGATGATCACATCATTGTAAAAACCAACAGCTTTGAAGTTTATATGAAATTTGATCAATAATATGATCAATCATAACTCCAGCAGGTCAGTGGTGAAGAACCCCACTATCTATCCAGACAGTGATGTGATGGCATGATATTGCAGAATAAGACATATTTTGAAATATGTCTAATATGGAAATTTGTTTTGTTGACTATTAGTGTTTCTTACTAAGGTTTTGTATTTCTTCTTTATGGAAGTGGAGGTGGGAAGGAGAAAAAAATAGTTGATAATTGAAAAAAAAATGATGCAGAGTGAGTTGAGGGACATCTGACTTAAAAGTAGTTTGTGAATTAACAGTAGTCTAATCCAAGTCATGAGCTTTCTGTTTATGTTTTTAAGATATCCTATCTCTGTTTTCACATTTTATTTTACTTTTTTTTACCATTTTTTCATGCACATTGAAAATAGCTTTAAATCTAGGAAAATGTTAAATTTATTGTAAAATGGAATATCCTAAGAGTGAAGGTTGCTAACAGCTTGAAAGAGAATATAGAGACAAATAACAGTGGCCTTATCAGGAGGGAACATAGTTTGGTTAGAATTCAGGTAATGGTCTACAAAAATGTAAGAAGTTATCTCTAAATTCATGACTATAATTATGTATTCTAACAATTTACTCCTTTTTTAGTGTTTCAGATGAGTTTTTTTGTAAATTAAGGCAATTATAACATTTTGAAGTATAAGGCAAGTAGATTTTCATAGAAATTATAAAGAAGCAGCATATTTAATTCTCCATTTTAACATTAAAGTCTGAAAAACCTTTTGCCTTGCTTGGTTCATAGTATCTCTTAAAAGTCGAATTCAACTGACTCTGACTACCAATATTTAGTCAAATAAAGTCTTATCCCCATTTTATAGATGAGTAATCCAATTTAGGTAATCCATTCTGCTGCTTTTAAGGCTGGAGTAAAGAACTTAGATATGATTCTTCTTTGGAAAGTCCCCTTTCTACTATGAGAAGCCTTAATCTCTTTTTTTCTCCCAATGTTTATATTTTACAATAGCATTAAACAAATGTTAACTTTTTAAGAATACGTTTTCCTTGGTTGCAAAGGTATAGAAATACATTTAAATGACAAGTACCAATTCAAAAACATGTTTACACAGGTGACAAATCAAGTATATTTCATCTCCATCATTTTTTAAAGGAAAAATATTGATAGTGCCTTGCTGTCTTTGATATTTTCTACTGTCTTGGTATCTTTACCTCTTTCAGATACCTTAGAAAATTTTCTCAGAGCTCTTACAAATTGCACTACTTCATCAGAATTGGATAAATTGATCCAAAAAACAAATAAAAAAGAAGTAAGAGAAATGAATGAAATATTAGAAAAATTAGAGTAAATAGATATCTGGAGAAAACTGAATAGGAATAAAAAGGAATATACCTTCTTTTTGGCAGCACAGGGTACATGTGCAAAGATCGACCATGTACTAGAGCATAAAAACATTGCAAAGAAATGCAAAAAAGCAGAATTAATATATGCAACTTCTTAAGATCATAATGTGATAAAATTATTATTAATAAGGGTTTATGGAGAGGCAAATTTAAAATTAATTGGAAACTAAATAATCTAATTATTCAAAACTGGTATTTCAGGAAATAAATAATAGAAATCATATTGATTTCATTGAAGAGAATGACAATGAGGAGACAACATATTGAGATTTATGGGATACAGCCAAAGCAATACACACAGGAAAATTTATATCTCTGAGTGCTTATATCAACAATATAGAGAGGGAGAAGTTAAATGATTTGGAATTGCAACTTTAAAAAAAATTTAGAAATAAAACAAATTAAAAATCCCCATAAAAACTAAATTTGAAATCCTAAAAATTAAAAGAAAAATTAATAAAAATCAAAAGTAGGGGTACTATTGAAATAATAAATAAGACTATGTGCTAGTACTTTGAAAAAAACAAAATAAGGTACTGGTCAAACTAATTTAAAAAGGGGAAGAGAATCAAATTAAGAGTTTCAAAAATGAAAAGTGAGATCTCACCTCCCATGAAGAGGAAATTAATACAATTATTAAGAGATATTTTGCTGAATTATATGACAATAAATATGACAATCTAGGTGAAATGGATGAGTTTTTACAAAAATATGAATACCTATATTAACAAAAGAGGAATTAAAATATTTAAATAATCCCATCTCAGAAAAAGCAATTGAATAAGCAATTCTAGCAAAAAGACTACAGCAAGTCATCACAAGGATCATTCAGTATGACATGGTGAGATTTATGCTATGAGTTCAGGGTTGGTTTAACATTAGGAAAACCATTCACATATTGACCATATCAATAACCAAACTAACAGAAATCACATGACTATCTCAATAAATACAGAAAAGGCCTTTGACAAAATACAATAATTCCTATTTAAAAAAAGAACAACACTTAGAAAATGTAGGACTAGACGGGCCTTTCCTATAAATAATAAACAGTATTTATTTAAAACTATCAGCAAGCATCTTCTACAATGGGGATGTTAGAAACCTTCACAGTAAGATCAAGAGTGAAGCAAGGATGCTCATTATTACTACTGTTATTTAATATGGTATTAGAAATGCTAGCAGTAACAATTAGAGAAGAAAAAGAAATTGAAGGGATTAAAGTAGGCAATAAGGAAACTAAATTGTCATTCTTAGGAAGTGATATGATGGCATATTTAGAGAATCCTAGAAAATAAACTAAAAAGCTAGTAGAAATAATTTCAGCAAAGTTGCAGGGTACAAATAAATCATCAGCATTTCTATATATTTCTAGCAAAACTCAACAGCAAGAGTTAAAAGGAGAAATTCCATTTAAGATCATTTTAGACAGTATAAAATATTTGGGGTTCTATCTGCCAAGACAAATTCAGGAATTATATGAACACAACTAAAAACACTTTTCACTAAACATTTGGAAAAACATTAATTATTCATGGTAACAAGGTAATATAATAAACAAGGTAATATATTAAAAATGGCAATTCTACCTAAACTAATTTATTTATTCAGTGCCATATGTTTCAAACTACCAAAAAAAAATTTATAGAATTAGAAAGTATTATAACTAAGTTAATTTGGAAGAACAAAAAATCAAGAATATCAAGGGAACTAATGAAAACAAATGTGATGGATAGGGGGTCTAACAGTACCAGATCTTAAATTGTACAAAGCAGTGATTATCAGAATAGTATGGTCCTGGTTAAGACATAGAAAGGTAGATCAATGGAATAGAATTGAGGTAAATGACCTCAGCAAGCTAGTGTTCGATAAAACCAAAGATTCTAGCCTTTGGAAAAAGTACTCACTATTTGACAAAAACTCCTGGGAAAATTGGAAGACAGTAAGGGAGAGATTAAGTTTAGGTTAACATTTCACACCCTATATTAAGATAAATTCAAAATGGTAAATGACTTAAATCTAAGGAGTGAAATCATAACTAAATTAGGTGAACATAGAATAGTATACCTGTCAAATCTATGGGAAAGAAAGGATTTTAAGACCAAGCAAGAGATAGAGAATATTGCAAAAAATTAAATTAATAATTTTGATTATAAAGTATTAAACTTAATTGTGGTTGGACACTGAACTGGGTAAACTGAACTGTGGTTGGACACTAAAGTGGTCACCAAATTATTGTTAATTTTTTGTGTTTGAGACTGAAATATATTATTAGGTGGTTGCTAGTGATCTAATTTCTAAATCCCAAAATGAATTAAGAAAATAAATGGGATTTATGGTAGTTTATTTACAATATTTACAATAGAAGGAAGATATTAAGGAATGAGAAAGAGAGAGAAAACTCTGGCTTCTTCTGATATCAGTTAGAATTTCTAAGCTCCATCCAGGGGAAGAGAAAAGAAGGGTCACTAAGTCAGCCTTTCACTCACCAATGGTGACAGTCTAAATGGAAAGAACTCTGGGTGTCTGTCTTCCTGTCAGTACTCAAGTATCTGTCTTCCAGTCCCTCCTCCGAGTCCAACTCTGAGTCAGAGAACCTTCTCCAATTCAAAACATGAATTGAATATCTCCTTCTGGCCTCTCATCCTCTTTTTTTTTTTTTAAACCCTTACCTTCCGTCTTGAAGTCAATACTGTGTATTGGCTCCAAGGCAGAAGAGTGGTAAGGGCTAGGCAATGGGGGTCAAGCGACTTGTCCAGGGTCACACAGCTGGGAAGTGACTGAGGCCAGATTTGAACCTGGGACCTCCCATCTCTAGGCCTGGCTCTCAATCCACTGAGCTACCCAGCTGCCCCCTCATCCTCTTCTTAAAGAATCTTTTTCTCTTGTGTCAGCTCCCCTAAATTTCATGTCTACCAATCATAGCATATGCTTTTCTCCAGGACTGCCCACTCTTTATTTCTCACCTTCTTTGGTTAGGTTACTTATGTAGTTATTTAACACCTTTTTTGGTTAGTTCACCTTTTGTAGTAACTTAACACCTTTTTGTGGTTAAAATGGGTAGATGTACTTAAAATACTGAGTCATCACCTTTTTGTAGATTAAAATCTAAAAATAGATTGTGGATTACAATTCACTTTACTATAAAGGAAGAGCTAAGTATCTTCTTGTTACCATCAGAAGATTACAGTTTTATCTTCACAATAAAGAAAGAGCAAAGTATCTTCATTGTTATAAACAGGAGATAGCTAAATCCAATCTTCACAGATTTTGGACAAACAAAACCAATGCAACCAACATTAGAAGGGAAGCCACAAACTTCGAAAACATTTTTATAACAAAATTCTCTGACAAAGGTCTATTTTCCCAAATACACATGGAATTAAGACATATATACAAGAAATCAACCATTCCCCAATTGACAAATGATCATGGGATATGAATAGGCAGTTTTCAGATGAAGAAATCAAAAATATAAATAGTCACATGAAAATGTGTTCTAAATCCTTCTGATTAGAGAAATGCAAATCAAAACAACTCTGAGCACACCTATCAGATTGGCCAATATTACATTAAAGGAAAATAATAAATGTTGGAGGGGATGTGGCAAAATTAGGACACTCACTAATGTCCAATTCCTGCATTGCTGGTGGAGTTGTGAATTGATCCAACCATTCTGGTCAGCAATTTGGAATTATACCCAAAAGGCTTTAAAAGAATGCCTACTCTTTGATTCAACAATTCCAATATTAAGTTTGTACACCAAAGAGATAATTATGAAACATATTTGTACAAAAATATCTGCAGCTGTGCTCTTTGTGTTAGCAAAAATTTGAAAATGAGGTGTGTCCCTCAATTGCAGAAAGACTGAATACATTGTGGTATATGATGGTGATGGAACTATTGTGCTATTAGGAACAATAAATTGCTTGATTTCCATTCCAGCTGTAATGATCTCCATGAACTTATACTGAGCAAAATGAGCAGAACCAGGGGAATATAGTATATAAAAATTGAAACATTGTGGGACAATCAAATGTAACCAACATTGCTAATTATAGCAATGTAATTCTGAGGAACTTATGAGAAATAATGCTATCCACATGAAGAGAAACAACTGTGACAGTAGAAACACAGAAGGAAAACATATGATTCATCAGTCATTTATATTGGTAGAGGATTTGGTTTTTTTTTTTTTTTTAAACCCTTACCGTCTGTCTTGGAACCAATAAAGTATATTGGTTCCAAGGAAGGAGAGTGGTAAGGGCTAGGCAATGGGGGTCAAGTGACTTGCCCAGGGTCACATGGCTGGAAAGTATCTGAGGCCAAATTTGAACCTAGGACCTCCCATCTCTAGGCCTGTCTCTCAATCCACTGAACTACCCAGCTGCCCCCTGGGGTTTGGGTTATTTTTTAAAATAATATTTTATTTGATCATTTCCAAGCATTATTCATTAAAGACAAAGATCATTTTCTTTTCCTCCCTCTCACCCCCCATAGCCGATGCATGATTCCACTGGGTATCACATGTGTTCTTGATTCGAACCCATTGCCATGTTGTTAGTATTTGCATTAGAGTGTTCGTTTAGAGTCTCTCCTATGTCATGTCCCCTCAACCGCTGTAGTCAGGCAGTTGCTTTTCCTCGGTGTTTCTACTCCCAGTTTGTCCTCTGCTTATGGATAGTGTTTTTCTCCTAGATCCCTGCAGATTGTTCAGGGACATTACACCACCACTAATGGAGAAATCCATTATATTCGATTATATCACAGTGTATTAGTCTCTGTGTACAATGTCCTCCTGGTTCTGCTGGGGGTTTTGGTTTTTTAAAGATTACTCTGTTACAAAAATGACTAATATGGATATATGTATTGAGTGATAATGCAGGTGTAACCAAGTGGAAATGCTTGTTGGCTCTGGGAGGGGGATTGAAAAAAAACATGAATCATGGAACCATGGAAAAATATTTAAGAATAAATAATTTGGAAAATTTTTTTAATTGCACTTCTTTGATCATTGGTTTCTTTGGATTGTATTTTATTTGATCTTTTGATTTTATCTTTCAAACTGTGATTCTATTTCACAAACTAGTAATAATTTGGTAGAGTTGAGATGTGGTGATTCTACTAGTCATCAATGAAATTAGATTTTCATTAAGACCCAAGAAGATCTCATGCATTTTGCAAATTTATTGTATTCCTTCCAGAAACTCATACAGATGTTGTCTAGCTTAGTTGAATTATCTTACACTAGACTCTCAGCAGGGTCATTTTTTTTTCTTTGACTAAATTTTGTTTTGTTATTTTGTGAGTGGTGTATGTAATGTTTTGGAAAGTGCTAGTATTTTAAAATGGACATTGCTTTGGGCTGATAGGAAATCCTACCCCAGACACTTAAACTTTGTGACCCTGAATAAGACCTCCATTTCCTCATCTGTAAAATGATGAAATTGGATTTTAGGAGATTATATCAGTTAGCTGAGAAACTTTTTTGTTCCTTTCTTACTCCTTATTTTGATTTTGGTTTATAGTGAGTAATATTCTCTTATAAATGTTGATAACATGCAAGAGAACATTTCTATGTTTTCTACCTTTCTGAATCAATTTCTTGTTCATTGTTCACATTGAAACTGCTTTCAACCCATAGAGTTCATCTCCATATCTTTATGCTTGTTTCCAATTCATTTCTAATTTATTTTTCACTCTAATCAGCATATAATCTAATTGCATACAGAGAGGATATTTTGCAATGATTTATCATTTTGCCTATTTGTTGATATTTGAAATATGTGGTGACTTTTTGATTCTTAAAGAATTTGTAGCATTTAAATCTTTGTCCTCATTCATTTCTTCAACTCAGTTTATATTTTCAGACACAGTTTCCTCCATTCCTCCACTATGCCTACTTTTACACTGAAGTCATTGCATATTCATGTTTGACAAACTTATTTTGAAAGACTTTTTTCAAGTTTTTCATATAATTTTACAACTTCTTAGTCAACAGATAACATTGTATAAGATCCATTTCTCTTCATGATGATGTTTGTGTGCTGTTAATATTGAAGACAAGATTATAGGATTTAGAGCTGGATGACTGAGTAGTCTAGAAAGTGACATTTCTGGTATTATTTGTATAAAAGTTGAAATGAACTCTGCCAACTATTTTGTTCTTCTTTCCAAGGAAATGCTAAATGCTATTATTTCATTTAGCTGCAACTATTTTATGTCTCTAGTTTTTAGCTATATCAAATATGCCAATATTGGTTGCTTGTCCAAAGTTTTCCAGCAGGCTAGTTCCTTAATTAACTTTATTTTTACTTTAAGAGGACACAGTTAAATTAGGCTTGTAGATGATCTGTGAACTATTTGACTCAGTAATCCCTTTTCTGGGGCCCCTTGCTGGTATAATGGTAGAGTTAGAAGATAGCTTCAAGGGACCAAGAACAGACTGCATTTTCATACCTTTCATTGATTTTTCTTGGGGGGGAATTTATTAATATGTGACCACTATCTTGTAATAAATCCCTTTATTTCTCCATGCCTTTTATCATGGTTATCAATAGCTAGCTCATAGCCTGCTTTTAGGTCTATACCTAAAGTCTTTTCATTTGTGTAGAACCTAGTTTGTGCTTGGATATTATAACCTTTGATACCTCAGGATACTTTTGTGCTTGATTAAGTATCAGAGAAAGATATTTCTGAATAAGAATGTTCTATGCATATAATAAGTATGTTAACTTCTAAATCAGACTACTTATTTATGCATATATGACTAATTGATAAATTGGATCAGCTTATTATCTCTTAAATATATACATATATATATATATTTCTAGGAAAGCATTTGACTCAGGAAATTATAACTTTGAAGACCTTCCTCAAACATAGTATCTTCTTTGCAAATATAAGATTATGTAAAATTCTGACAGATAACTATGGAGATAACTTTTTCAGTGATTTGCTGAGTATTGACATGAAGTGAGGTATTAAACAGGAAGATATTCATTTAATGTGTTTGCTAATGTCATGGAAGTATTATTTCTTTAAAAATGAAAGGATTTCATTTTTATTCCCCAAATCTTTCTGTTTTCATACCGATTTACCAAGTTCCCAAATATTAAGTCTTTCTTAGTGAAATCAAGTGTAAATTAGTCTAAATAGCTAAGCTCTTAAACAAGAAAACAAAAAGGATACATTGTCCAGAATATTATGTGTAACTATCAGTACCTTCCATTACGTAATTTCTTTTCTCTGTCTTCCCCAAATATATTACAGATTTTGGGTAGGAATTGAAATAGATTCTGAAACCCACTGGCCAAGATTTGGGCAGGAGAAGATTTCGTGGTATGATATGTGGTCAATTGAATAACATTATTAACCATATTAATATACATAATTTGGTAAAAATGAGTCCCATTACCACCAGCTGTCCTCTCAAGGATGTTCTGTGGCTGTAAATAATTGAAGAGCATGGTCTTGAAAATATACAAGTTACCCAAAGGACATTGGACAGATTCATGGTTGTTATATCCATATTGTGTCATGTTGACTAGCACTTCTATGTAAGATGTAGCATAAACTGAGACAATGAAGGGTGTGTTCGAGATGGGTTAAGTAGTGTAGTGATAATGAAATATATATTTTCTTCATTTTCTTAAGAAAGGAGTCTGTTTTCAATGTTCAATTCCTAAACAATAAGTAGAGTAAGCCCAGAATAGAATGGGTAAGGAACTAGGTTGGCCAGCCACTTATTACCAGAACATGAAGGTGTTCTATGGCAAAAAAGCTACTAAAGGCGTTATCCTCTTGTTGTATCAGTCTCAAGGAAGCAGCTCTTGAACAAATGCCCTAAAGTCTTATCAGACCCTAGCACCAATCTGAATTAAATATTTTATGATGGACAAGGATCAAATAAGTCTGTCATCAATCCTTACTTTAGTAAGTTATAAAACTTCAGTGGAAAGAACACTTGAGGGATTTAATGGTGAAGATATCCTTGTTTTCTATCTCAGCCTTGCCTCTAATTATCTCTTATACCATGGGCAAGTCACTTACCTTCATTGGTTTACTTATTGTTACCATATTTGAAATGAAAAGATTCGATAAGACCCTAAGGTTCCATCTAGTTTTAACATTCCATGATCCCATTCCATGAATTCCATGAATAATAGTATTCTATTATATGATATTTTGTTTTTAGGCTCAGAAAGTTAGAGATAGAAGAGACTTTGAAGGTCATCAAATCCAATTATTTCATGTTATAGATGAGAAAACTGAGGTTCAGAGAGGTGAGTGATAAGCAAGGTCACACAGCTGTTAAGTCTGAAGAAAGATTCATAGTCATATCCCTGATTCCAAGACTAGCACTCTTCCGACTCTTCCATGTATCTTGAACACAATAATAGAAACATCTGGTTGAATTTACTTTCTCAATATTTAAATGTTATTTCCTTACATGAAGTTTAGTAGTATCTTGTCTGGTAATAAAGAAACAGTGGTCACTGGTTATATTCTTGTGCTTCATTATACAATATTCCCTCTAGTGTCATTCAGTTATTTGTGTTAATGGCATTAATTAGTCTTTAGTTGAATAACATTTGTTTCTCCAATTACATGACTCAGAAGGCCAGGTCGCTATCCGAGACATTTCTGAATTTTTCTTGTCAGTCCAGTACATATATTCTATTCAGTTAAATTTAAGAAACATGTGTTAAACAATGTATTTTCAAGGTACTGTGCTAAGCTTACAGAGGAATACATAGATAAACTCTTCAAAGAATGTTCCTTTTTCACCTATACATTTATCTAAATATTTTGGGAATCATTTCATATTTTCAATCTAAACCAAGTTCTTGGTTCATGATTTTTCCTCTGTTCTATAATTTAGAATTTGCTTATATTTTTCAACTAAACCAAGTGTTAAATTTTCCTATTTTTACTGTTCATAAGTCTGTGGTCAAACTTTCTATCTTCTTGTTTTATTGACCTCAGTAATAAGTCCTTTTTCCTTTCTGATACATAAATACATACACATATACATCTTTATATCTATTTTACACACACACACACACACACATATATATACATATATACATATTTTTATATTTCCATTCCTTTGTTCTTTACTAATTACCTATTGAAAAAAGAGATTCACTAATGGACAAAAATGTATGCAGTTAATCAGGTTGAGATAAATATATGTAATCTGCTCAGATTTGAAAATTTGAGCTTACTAGTTGTTCACTGAATTTTTTTCCAAGATCTTGATTAGGAGATTCATATGTGAGCCAAGAAAAAGGAGTCATTTACTATGTTCTAACCCAGAACCATCCCTTCCAGTTTCTGATCTGTTGATTAACCTGTGATGACACTTGAGCAAAGAGTCGACTTTACATCAAGGGAAAGAAACTAAAGTTCAGGTACAATGTTGTTGCTTTTTTCTTGTCAAAAAAGAGAGTTTACAAAAGTCAGATTTGTGGCTTAAAGCTATTTGGTAGTAAAATTTTGATGCCATTATACAAAGTAGCAAAATATGGATTTTAACTGGCCTGCTTTTCAATTCAACTGAACATTAAGTACATTCTTAATGGTCTGATTTGCTGGGAAGAGCACTATTACAATAATCTGCTTTTTACAGCCCATATCAAATAAGAACTTGCATCACTTATTACAAAGTTTGTGCTTTGGGAGACATTTTCACGGCATCTCGCTGTGCTGCCCCACATTTCTTGGAATTAGCCTCTAATGATATCATCTCCCAAAATGAGTTGTTTCTCAAACATACTGATTGTTTTGTGGTTAATGTCTAATCCAATAGCTATATTTAAAATGTCATACAAATTTGTAAGAAAAGGTCCATTGAAACTGCTGTTGTATCCGTAATTGTATGAAAATGTTATGGAAGAGACGCCATGCAGTTTGAATGTTTTTAGATTTTCTTTTTTTCTACAAGATACAAGCAGGAGAGATGAGAAGTAGTTTTTAACTGTTAGCCGTTCGAGTTTTTAACCATTGTCTGCTTGAGAACAGAGGACTGTTACTGTAGGTGTCATGTAAAATAAAGTTGGAGTCTAAAGTCCTTTTAGCTGTCAGCCTTATTATGAAGCTACTCATGTGTTGAGCCAGGCACCTGTATTGTATAAGCAATGCATTGTAATGTCTAGGGAGAATTTTCTTTCCCAGCACCGCTGCCTTATTAGGCCTTGCTCACTGTTGCCCTGCCTTCTTCCAACTCACTCACTGCAACTCACAGCACAGTAGGTCTAATGTAGATTGACGCCTACGCCAGAAGCCTGATTGAAACTTGTGTCTCACAGTTGCTAATGCTCAGTGAACCATTTTATTGAAGATAAAGCAAATAAAATAGATTGCCATATGAGAATTCTCTGAAATCAAATGGAATAATTTGACAGGTTTAAGCCCATGAAGAAGAAGGCAAAGCACTGAAGCACACGGAATACTTTTTATGCACAACATAACGGGGCTGGAGGTGGGGAGAAAGGCATCTCTGTTGCTTTGGCTATAAAATATTAATTTTTTAACAGAGCAGTTAATTGTCAAAGACAGTCTGTGATGCTGTGTTTGTGTTTACCCTTAAACTGTACCTCCCTTCCCTAGAAAAAAATATTTATATAAATAAAAAGTTTTGAACAGTGGAATATAAGCCATTTTTTCTTTTTGGTGTTGAGTTTTTCTGACATTTATGTGCATGGATCAATAGCTTTATAGAACTTAATAAACAATAGAAATGAACAGATTTGCCAGAATGTACTCTAGAATCTTTAGATTTGAGTAATAACAATGAAACCTTTGCTTCTAAAAGTATTTTGCATGATATTGAAATTTTTTACTGTTTTTTCCCATAATAAATAGAATAAAGAAAAAAGGAGAGTCCATTAAAAGGTACTATTTCTATTATATTGAAAGTGTTTAGTATATGGGGTTAAAAATTAATCAGTCAGGTGAAGTCAAGATGGCTGATTAGAGGCAGCTACCCATCAGAACTCTCCCAACATTCTGCTCTAATCAAATTTAATATAATGCCTCAAGTCAAATTTTGGAGTGTCAGAGCCAACAAAAAAATAGGGTGAAGCATTTTTCTGGCATGCTGCAGTAGGCAAAACTGGTCACAACAACAGCTTTGTGAACTCTCAGCCCAGAGACAATAAGGGGTTAATCAACTGGTCAGAATCAGATTACAGGGTACCCTTCTCTGGGTAGAGCTGGTGCTGATCAGCAACTGTGTTGCCCTTAGGCAGTTCTGGGTGACAGTTCCAGTGTCAGGAAGAGTGCTAGCTTATCTGACTGCAGAGGAGCAGGAACCCTCCTTAGGATAGCTCTGACCACTTCTTTTTCTGGATCACACCATTTGGAAAAACTTGTAGACCCCCAGAACTAGATTTGAAAAGGGCAGTGTGAAAAAGTCTGAAGTTGGGATAGTGCTTCCCCGCCACCAGATGAGCACAGGCCACCTTTAACTCAATCTCAAATACAAGAAATAGGCTGGGAAAATGAGCAAATTAGAAAAAAATAATTTGAATATAAAAAGCTACCACAATCACAAGGAAGACCAAAATATAAAATCAAAAGATGACAGCATGAAAATTGCTAAATTTCAAAGAGAAATGCTAATTGGACCCAAACCCAACAAGAATTCCTGGAAGACCTAACAAAAGAGATGAAAGTGGTAGAGGAAACATTGGAAAAAGAAATGAGAGTTGAAAATTAATCACTTGCTAGTTAATTTTGTCTATATATTTTAATTGAATTTATTAAAAAGAAAAAGAAAAACAAGGAATTCTGAAGTTTCTGCCTCCACATTTGTAATTTTTGTTCTTTTCTCTCTGTTTCCACTATCAACATCCTAATAAAGACCTAATTGTTACCCTCCTAAGTTATTACCTTAGCCTTCTTGACTGGTCTTCCACACTTCACAATTGTATATTATTTTAATGGTTTTATGTGCAGGTCTGACCATATCACCTATGCTCAAAACCCTTCAATACCTTCCTTTGTGAAACCAAATAAAGTTCAGATTCCTTAGCAGAGCAATTAAGACTCTAGACAGTATGTGCTGTTTTCCCAGGTTTATATAAATTTTAACTTCCTTCCATTACAACATTACCCATTTTATTTTTCAGACAAATTAAGCTACTTGTCATTTCTGTAGTCTATCCACATCTGTGTCTTTGCTTACACCATTCCCTTCAGGGGAAAGTAGTGCCTTCCAGGCAGCTTAGTGGCCCAATAGATAGAGTGCCAGATTTGAGATCAAGAACAACTGACTTCAAATTTGGTCTCCCACACTTAATAGTTCTGTGACCCTCTGTAAATCATCTAACCTCGCTTAGCCTCAGCTTCTTATCTGTAAAACGGGGATCCTAATAGCACCTACTTCCCAGAGTTATTGTGAGGATCCCAGAGTTATTGTGAGTAATTGTGATCTCTATAAATGCTCCTTCCCTTCACTTTTGTTTTCCCTCTTCTTCTTTTACCTCCTTCATCTTTACCACCTCCATCTGTTTAAATATTAACCATTCTTTAAGATCTAATTTCACTTTTACTTCTATTTAGCCTTTTGTGATTACATTATCTAGAAGTGATCATTCTATAACTACTACTTTGTACCACTCATGCACTTATGTTCTATTTTGTGTGTTCATTTGTATATTTTAAAATATAATTTATAAATTAATGAAAGGGCTTGATTAATGTAATATTTTCTTGGTGCTCTGAATGAGAATAAAATGAATTTAAACTACTTGCCTATTGTGTTTACTGTATAATATGAAATCCATTTTTCATTGTTATGTATGCTCTAAACCAATTTGAGAAAATGTATATGCTCTAAGGGTGAATAGGAAGGGAGTCTGTGCTCAATCATATAGGCTCCTCAGAATGAAGTTGTTGAGTGACAACATTACATGATGTAGGGAATCATCCTTAGGAAGACCTGCGTCCAAATCCTTCCTCTTATATATGTTTATGCTTTCAGTTCTTCAGATAATATTCTCAAGACAACAAATTGTAGAACAGTTCTTGAGTTACATGGATAAAGGGAGTTTCTACATTGAGACTTCCTTACATTATTAAAATCATAGTTAGAGATAAGAATTTGAAGGTATCAATTCTATGTAGATGAAAACTTTTTCTATATATAATGAAGATATTATTTACTCTGTGCCAGTTATTAATTTAAATTATCATTAATATTTGTTAGTGTCATTCTACTAGCTCATTGAGTCCTAAATTGCAAAATGATAGAGTTCACTCAATATGGTCCCTTCTATCTCTAACATTTATGATTTTGCTATCTTTTTTATAACAAGATGGTGTACCCTTAGTATGCTGTTGCATGATGCTGTTTTTCATTGTGGATAGTATCCTTTGTGTTAAACTATTTTCATTTTCATATCCTATCCTTTATGCAAGTTACCAGAAGCACTGCACACATTTTTTCAAGATGAATTTGAAGATAATAGAGTTTGTACCTCTCTAAATGCAATTATTATGTATCAATTTATAGGTTTTAAGTTCCATAAGAATAGGGATTCTCTCTCTCCTTTAATCATTTTATCTTCCTGAGGACTTAGTACAGATGTTCTCCACATAGTTAACATTTAAGTATTTGTTGAAGGATTAAAAATTCAGAATTAGAGACTTCTAAAAAAGTGAGGGTTTTTTTGAGACAGTAATTTCAACTATTGTAATAATGTGCTAGCAAGTAGAAATCTATAGGATCAGCTTTAATGAGTAGGTAGAAATGCTTTATAATTAGCATATCAGTTATTTATGAATAGGTATTTCTTAAGTTCTTAGAAACTATTCATTTAAGTAAGCAGTACAGATAGCCTACAATTTTTGTATTATGTTTGTTTAGGGAAAAAAAGTCCCTCCTTTCCAAGCTCTCCAGGCAGAAAACAATTTAATATAGGTTATTCCAGTGTTTTCATGCAATACAAATTTCCCTATTCTTAATATTGTGAAAGAAAACATATGTCACAGATGTAAGAAAAAAACTCACAAAGAAAAAAAAGCAAGAAATGGCATGCTTTGATTTGCATTCATACTCTGACATATCCTTCTCCTTATGGCTGTAATTAAAAAGCACTTTTTTTCATCCTGAGTTCCATGGTGTTGTCTTGGGCCATTTGTGTTTAAGATGATAGTTAAGTCTTTCACAGTTGATCATTGTACTGTTATTGTGTTCAATATTCTCTTGGTTCTTCCCTCTTTACTTTGCATCTGTTAATACAAGTCTGTCATTTCTTATGATAAAATATATTCCATTATAACCATGTATCACCACTTGTTCAGCCATTCCCTCATTGACAGGACATCCTTTCAGTTTCTGATTTTTTGCAATCACAAAAAGTGCTGCTGTAAATATTTTTATACATGTAGATCCTTTTCCCTTCTCTGTAATCTCTTTGGAATATAGTCTTAGGGTGGGTGAAAAGATATGCACAGTTTTATAGCCTTTTGGGCTTACCGCTAAAGTGTTCTCCAGAATGGTTTTACCAGTTCACACCTCCACCAACAATGCTTAAATATTTAAAACTTAATTTCATTAAAATATCAGTCCTTCCATAAACTATAAAATTATATAACCTTAGAGGTAGAAGTGAAGTCATGAATTAATCCTAATGAAGCTGGCCATTCAGGTTCTGCTTGAATATCTCCTAAGTTCAGAATCTTTTTTGAATTTTAATGATGTCCTGCATTGTATGAATAGTTAGTAATGACTGTACATTTGGTAAACATACCTTATATATCTTGATTTATATTGTTTATAAAAAAAACTGTTAATTAAATCAGAGCCAAAGGCAGAACCTTAACAGCACTTCACCAGAGACTGACATTCAGAATGCCACACTCATCAAAATTCTTAATATGGTCATTTATATTGTAAATGTATCTAATATTTCTGTCTGTCAGACCACGTTTCTCTATTTTATTTACTGGAATGTCATAAGAGATTTTATCAACTGGGCTTAGCCAAATAAAGATACATTTCCCTTAACTACAAGAAAATAAATGGTTGGAGCTTGAGCTGTCTATAGTAGATTCATTCTGTCTCCTACTGAATAAACACTATTGTTGTTCAGTCATTTTCAGTTGTGTCTCACCCTTTATGACCCCATTTAGGGTTTTCTTGTTAAAGATCCTGTAGTGGTTTGCCATTTCCTTCTCCAGCTCATTTTACAGATAAGAAATGAAGCAAACAGGGTTAATTGACTTCCTCAGAGTCACATAGCTAGCAAGTGTCTGAGGCCAGATTTGAACTCAGGATGATGGATGTCTTCCTGATTCTAGGTCTGGCAGTACATCCACTGAAGTACCTTGCTTCCCACTCAACACTCTATTACTATATACTCACAGACTATCCAACTGGTGACAGATGTGTTGTAAAATTTTGCTTCATATTGTTATCAAATTTATCTATCTGTAGATGTTGGAGTCTCCCTTTTTTGTCATTGGAATTAGAGACAAGATTTGCCCCTCTGGGTTTTTGACATTTATTCTCTAAGACTTCAAAAAATTTATATTTAAAAATTTATATTGGTGGAGAAGACAATCATACACATTTCTTCAGTATTCTGGGATAATGTTTGTCCGCTCCTATGGACCTTACCCACTTAAAGTGATTAAAAAATCTCTTTCACTCTCTTTTTTGGTCTGGACTTCTCTTGTATTATTTCAACACCATGGAGACTGCCCAACCTGTTGGAGATGAGCCTGGGATCATAGATGTAGGTCTACCTGGAACCTCAGAGGCTTTCTAGTCTAATCCACTCATTTTTACAGATGAGGAAACAAAGTCAAGGAGATAAAAGGAGTCATGTAATGGCATGTATAGCTAGTTTCAAAAGTGAAGCTTCAGTTTCTGATATAATAATAATAATATTTATATTTATATGGGCCAGTATTTTTATAAGTGAAATAGCACTTGTCTTCTCTCTCTCTCTCTCTCTCTCTCTCTCTCTCTCTCTCTCTCTCTCTTCCCCCTCCCCAATATCAGTCATCAAATGTAGTCCCCTAAACTTCCTGTAGTAAGAGATAGCAATCATCATAAGGTAATTAATAACCTTTCTAATGAGATTTTTAAAGCATAGTCTTATGGTTGAAAATTACATGATTTTTCTATATCTTATTTCCAGCACTGAAATCATGTAGTGGCTTGCTTACAAATAAACCAAGACTTAAATATGAGGATTCTTGGAAATTAATAACAATTCCTAAGTAATCCCATTGACTGACTCCACTACAGTATTTTCAAGATTACCAAAATCCCATTTGACTGATCACATTGAAAATTCCATTATGTACACTACAGTTTTAGTACCAGCAGCTGTTTAACTATTTATTTTTCAAACATCCAATGTATATATTCATATGTGTATTTACATAAAACTGCTATGCTAACGTTAGTTTTCTCTGTACCAAAACTTGCCTGTTGTCAGAAATAGGGGGACTGACACAGCTGACAATTTTTTCATTCTTCCTTTCCTCCTCTTTCTCCCAAGAGTTGGGGGCTGCACATAGCAAGACATCTTTCCCCTTTCCTACTATCACAATGTGTCATTCGTTTCATGTTACTTCCTTTTAAAAATAGTTTTATATATTTGTTTTATTAAATATCCAGTAAACTCCTTTCCTTCCATCCTACCATTAGAGAAGGCATATACTATATTCCAACCAAAGTGGATTTTTAACTTCTCTAAATTCTACTTGATGTTTCCTATCTTCATTTTTATCTCAATCTATTAAAATGCTCCTTTTTTAATGTTAGTTTAGGGACCATTTCTTCCACGAAGCTGTCTCTATAGCTACAAATATTAAATTAAAATTTCTTAATTAAATTATGACTTTATTAAATTAAAAATGTCTTAAAATTTTCCAGATTATTTTTTCTGTGGGATCTCTCCTTTGGACCATTAAGTGATTCTTTATATTATATTTTTGCAATAAAACACAGCAACAATAACAACTAATATTTCTATAGAAATTGAAATTTTTAGGGGGCAGCTGGGTGGTTCAGTGGATTGAGAGCCAGGCCCAGGAATGGGAGGTTCTGGTTTCATATCTGGCCTCAAACACTTACTAGCTGGGTGACCCAAGTCCCTTAACCCCCATTGCCTAACCCATAGTTCTCTTCTGCCTTGGAACTAATACACAGTATTGATTCTAAGATAGAAGGTAAATGTTTATAAAAAATAAAGAAATAAAAACAAATAAATACATTGAAAAAAATTAACACTTTACATACTTTATCTCATTTGAGCCTTAACAACAACTCAATCATGAAATTTAATATATACATAACATCTTGAATTTTCCAAAGTACTAGTAACTATTATTATTTTCATTCCCATTTTACAGATGAGGAAACTTATCTGAAAGGAGTTAAGTGGTAACTAGCCCAGGGCTGATAAGTATGTGAGATAATGCTTGCACTTTCAAATCTGTCTCCATGTCCTGTGCTCTATTATGAGGCAGCTACTACAACCTATATTTTATGTCTCATCTCCCCTCCTAGAAGACTTAGGCTATGCCATTTTTCATCTCTGTATCCCTAGTGCTTAATGTCATACAATGCTTATTGCAGGTACTTAGGAAAAATTTTAATTGACTTTTAATAGTATTTTCACTGAAATATACAGGATTAAATTATTAAATTAGCCCCTTCAGGCCATGATAGAAGCAAGTAAAGACAAAATATAATTAACAACACAAGAGCACTATTCTTTGAAGGCTATTTAGATTATTATTTTGCCAAAAGCATTTTAAAGGTTTATACTAGTGGGCTTAGGTTTAGAAATAAGCATACTGCAGAATTCTCTCTCTGTGGTTTTGGAATACTGTTCTTTAATGCTAGTATTCTGTGCTCAGTCACCAAAAATGGAGCAATTGATTCACAGTAGATGGATGATGTCTTCTTTATTCTTGGGAGCATGGGATCATATAGTAGAATTTGGTTATTTCTAGGTTCTTCTAGGGTTTTGAAGAAGTCAAGAACTGGTTATAGGGTAGCCTTTTACTCCACCAAACTGGCCTTAATGACTGTATTTTTGGGCACACCAATATATCATATTCATACTTTTATGTTTTTGTAAAATCATCCTTTTTATACAGATACCACATAAATTCTGGTTCAGAGTCAGGAATTAAAATTAATCTTTCCTTAGGGAAATATTTTTTTGTAATATACCTAAATTCTAGATAGTTTTTAACAAGCCACATATAAACTAATTCCCCAACAAAATATAAAAGACACACAGTTATAATTATAGGAGAACCTTTACTTAAAGGTCTATTATGTACTATTTTTAATTTATTGCAGATTGAAAATGGAGGTTAAAATTTAATAATCTACTTGTTTACATTTATTTTTTCACTCTCGAGTTCATTGAAAATAAAAATAGTTCTCAGGGAGTCACTTATTCTAGTCCATATTAACTTCATAGAACTATCAATGTAATTTTCCTTAAGTGCAGTTCTGACCATTTATCTCCTTCCTTCAGCCAACTCCAATGACTTCCTTTTGCCTCTGGGATTAAACATCAACCTCTCTTGTTAGCCTTTAACACTTCCATAAAATCACTTTCCAACTTCTTTAGATGTTTTTCTCCCTCCCATAATTGTTATGCAGGCAATGTTTCACATAGGACACTGTTTTCCACATTTTGCCTTCACATTGGAATCTGCTTACCATGCCTGGAATACACTTACTCCAAATGGTTGTATGTGAAAGACCCTCTGCTCCTTTAAGATGCAGATGAGACTCTTGTCTTATTCCCAATCATCTCTCTTGATAGTACCCTCCCTCCCAAACTACTTGGTATTTAACTGCTTTGTATATAATTTTTTAAGCTTTATATTTATGCTGTATTTTATGTGTCCTTGTTGTCTCCCCCAAGTTTCCTGAAAAGATTTGTTTTGGTATCCTCGGCATCCAATGCAGTGTCTGACAGATTAGATTCTTTAAAATTCTTGCTGATTTAATGAGTGACAGGAATATAGGGCTCAACATATTAGGCAAGACCATTAATCCATCTAATTCAATATATTGATTCTGTGGCCCCAGAAAACATGGGTTTCCTCTGTGCTGTCTTCAGAAATTAGTGATATACTTCTGGAATCTGTAATATCACTTATTAATCAATCAATAAACAGCCATTTCTATAGATCTGCTGTGTTCTATCACTGTATCGGGCACTAGAGATATTAAAACAAGAATGAAGTAGTTACCACACTCAAACACATTGCATTCTATGAGAGGGAACAATATTTACACATCTAGAGACATTATACAATCTATGAAGTAATACAAGATAATTTGGTATTAGAGGCACTAGAAGCTGAGATGACCATGAAAATCAGTGGGGGAAATATCTGTCATCTATGTAATGATCTAAATATATTTCAAATTGGTTTATATTGAGACTAATTCAAGTAAATAATGGCATAGAGGGATATTAAATATGTACTTGTTAGGATATAAGAATTATACTGTAAATTGGTTAAATGTACAATAGAGAAGGCAAGCTGGAAAGTAGGAAATAGATTAGGTTGTTTAAGATGGTTTGAAGGAGGTCCTTAAAATTAATAACAAAAACAATACACTTATGAGAGAGAATTGAGAAGTCATTGTGGGATTTTAAGAAGGCTGATTTGCCCAAGGCAGTGGACCAGAAAGATGACTTTGACAGGAGCATTCATCTTTTACACCCTCTAGTGACAAGTACCCCTGCATGTTTTCTTTGTGATGGTCTTTATACTACCTTTTTTTCTATTTCTTCCTTAGCTGCTAAATTATCATAAATATTCCCTTAACCTGTCTATGCTTTTGTAGTTTCTCTTGCATTCACATTTCTAAGCCTGCTTGTTATCACTTAACTCATTTTAAAAAACAGTAAATATTGTTTCAAAAAAACATTTTATCATTATTAGTTAGTTGTCACCAGTTCACTGTATGAAAGATGTCTCTCATCTCTCTCAAGTATAATTGCCAATATTTTTCACTTTTTCAGGTTTATATTTTGGGAAGTGATGGCAAAATATCATAATCATAAGTGTTGGTGCTATTTAAAGTACTGGAAGGAGTATCTTGATATATATTTTTAAAAATTCATTAAAATATTCATTTTCTAAACCATTTAATTTTTTGTTATTTTTTGACACAGATATTTATGAGGATTAAAATTAGCAATTTGATTGTCCACCAATAGCCCATTAGTCCTCTAATTTGATTTTAGGGATGGAATGGAAATAAAGTGAAAATATAGGTATTCCATATTTTAAATATCTATTAGTAGTAACTAAACATATATATATATATATATCTTAATAATACTACAGAGGGATATGGATTCTCTATTAAAGAACTTTTTTGTTATAGGATCATTTGTTCTTATTAACTAATATATATATATACAATTATGAAGAAAAGAAAAAAATCAACATCATAAATTATATCTCAAATTTGATGGGGAAAATCTGTCAGACATTTAAAACACATTAAATTCCTTGAATATTTTTTGCTGTTCATTGTTAAAATAAACACAATAAAATAATGTTTAAATATTTGAAAATTGCTGCATGTATAGAATAAAATTGACTTGAAATTTATTTAAGTTTTGATTTTATTTTCTTATTCATTGCTAAGATCATGTTGTGTAATCAAAATTTGTATAACCAAAAAAGAGTAGTTTGTAATGTTAATACCAGGAGATACTACTTTAAAAATCATAATAAGTAAGATTATAAACCATTGTCAGATGAAGTGAGACAGATCAAATTGTATATTTTAGAGATAAGAGATGGATATTAATATTGTCTTTATTTGTACTTTTAAAGTTATATTTTACTGGATATATCTATCAATGCTTCTCTTAAAGATGGTTGTTTTATATAGTTAATCTAAGACAAGAGTGAGAAAAAAAACACAGTATGCTTGACCTCATTTGACCTTTTTGACGCTCAGTCAGTTAAAAGGTTTGTAAGACGTTTAATTACCAAATGGTATGATCATTATTCATCTCATCATTTGATATATAACGTCAAGTGAATTGCCTCCCTGGAGTGCACTGTGTTTCACAGATCAATAGATTTAGTAAGTGCTTGAAGGAGAGCTTTAAACATTCATTGAAAAGAAGGAAGAGAATATCGCACTTGTAAAATGGCTTATGTAGTTATTTCACACACTTGGTAATTATCTTATTTACTTTTATGAAAAAGTATCTTTATAATGATAGTTTTTAATATTGTAGCTTCTTTAAGTAATTTAAACCACAGTGTTACAAATCAAATTCCTTAAAATGTTTATGGTTCCCAAAACACCATAATAAGAGAAATCCAGAGATGGATTTCTTAAATGAATCATCTTTTTTTAACATAGATTGATATTTTTTTAAATAGAGATGATACTCTGCATAGTATGCAACACAGTGAAAATGATTTGTAATTTACCTTTTGTATTTATTTAAGATATTTTACATATTAATAGAATGGGGAAAATGTGAGGTGAGAAAATTGAAGAAAATTTTCTCTTTTCTTAAAAGTTATTTACCATAATGTTGGCCAAACTTTCTGTCACTTTTGGGGAGCAAGGAGACACAGTTGAAGTTTAAAACTTGGAATCATCAGTTAGAAACGCTATGTATGTGCCAGGAAATCTCTGATTCTCTTTCTGTTCCTTACCATATTTTCTTGGAATTTTATTTCTCTTTCTCTCTAATACTCTTTACAGATCTATCACAATTATCTTAGAGGACAAAATAGTTAGGTCACTACTGGTTTCCTCAGACCTATCTCCTCTTCCAGTTTTCTTATACCTGATTTCCTGACATATATTCTCCAACCCAGTTACAGTGGCCTTCTGGCTGTTCCATGAACAACACATTCCATCTCTTTGCTCCAGGCATTATCTGTATTTCTCAATTTATAGAACTTCACAGAGAGCTGTCTCTTAAAGCAGATAATAAAAAATGTAAAGGGGAGAAAAGACTGTACTGCTGAATTTGATAGTGCCACTGCTAACTTGCTCAACAACAAATTCCTTTGGAATTGTTACCATAGCATTCTATATTACTACTTTGGTTATTTCATCAATTACTGAATTTAGAGCTAAGACATCATCCAGCAAAACTAACCAATATGCCAGCAGGGAAGCATGATAAATAGTGTTCCTCTCCTGCACTTTTTACAAAGAAAGGGAGTAGGCACGTTTTCATTTCTTTCCTGTTCCAAAGTTTGGTCATTACAGTTTCATTACATTTAGTTTTCCTTGTGTTGTCTTTTATGTTTATGTTGTTGTACTCATTGTACATGTTGGTTTTTCTTCCAAGTCTTCCATTCATTTTATTTATACATCAAATTAATAGTTTCTTAGTGTATAATAATATTTAATTATAATTATGTACCCCAGTTTGTTTAGGCTTTTCCCAATCAATGGGAATCAATCTTTTTCCCAATCCATGGGACCATCTTCTATGGTCCCATTTCCTTTGCTACTACAAAGAATGATTGTATAAATATTTTGGTGAATATGGGTCTTATTTCTTTGTCATTGATATTTGTGGAATATACCTATCAGTGGGATCTATGGGTCAAGTGGTAAACACATTTCATTACTTAATTCCAAATTAATTTATATAATTACAAGCTTTTGTAACTTTATTACTATGCCTGGCTTTCCACAATACTCACAACTTTGATTTTTTATGTTTTTGCTATCTATACCAAAAATGTGAGGTGAAAGCTTAAAATTTTTATTTCTAGGTCTCTTATTTATTAATGATTTGAAACAGTATTTCATAGAGTTGTCCATAGTTTGTACTTCTTCCTTTGAGATCTCAATATCTTGTGACTACTTTTACTCATATATTTGTCTCAACTCTCTCTATCTTAGATTTCTGACTCTTAGCAGAGATATTTGATACACAATTTTTTACCAGACTCCTTCCTTTCTTACCATTAGGGCAAACTTATATTTTCTGATTATTTTACCCCATTTTTCATTAATATTCTTCCCATCATCATAACTATAAAAAGTTCCAAAACTGGTTCTCTTCCCTTTTTTTTCATGACAGGGTCATTATATTCTGGCCACATATCCATTTTGAATTTATTGTGGTATATGGTATAAAATTTCAGTCTAAATTTAATTTCTCTTAGACTATTTTCTTGTTTTCTCAACAATTCTTATTAAATTGAAGATTCTTCTCCAAGTAATTTATATTTTCTAGTTCATAGAATAATGGCTTATCAAGTTCATTTGTTTCTGATTCCTCCTTATTTTGAATGGTTCAAATCTAGCATCATATATAAGCTAGTTTTGTGGCTTTGGTTAATTCACCTAACCTCTGTTTATGACAGTTTCATCAACTATAAAAAGAATAACAATGGCACATAAGATAGAGGGTTGTTGTGGGTAGCTGGGTGGTTCAGTGCATTGAGAGCCAGGCCTGTAGATGAGAGATCCTATGTTCAAATGTGACCTCAGACACTTCCTAGCTCTGTGACCCTGAGCAAGTCACTTAACCCCCATTGGCCTTACCACTCTTCTGCCTCAGAACCAATACACAGTATAGATTCCAAGATGGAAAGTAAAGGTTTAAAAAACATAGAGGAATGTTTTGAGGATTAAAGGAAATAAGTTCTCCAAAGTGCTTAGGGCATTTGTAGAAGCCTGACACATATGAGGTTTTATATATATGCTAGCTATTATTCTTATAGCTATTAATTCCTTTCACTGATTATTCTGATTTTTCTTAAAGTTTTAAATTAATTAAATTATTATTTATTATTAATTAATTAAATTATTAAAATAATTTAAATAAAATAAAATAAATGTGTTATTTGCTATTTTATAGTATATTTTGAAGTTAGAAATACAACCCTCCCCAACTCATCATTATTCCTACTTCTTATTTGCTCTTCTTAAGATGTTAGATATAATAATACTAATGATTGAATTGTACCAGTGTAATAACAATGATGTTATTACCATAATTATTATATAGTTTTTAGACTTTTCCAGTCACATTCCAGAGGGTACTTATAGAACTTGTCAAAATAATGACAAAATCTATTTGTTAATGAATATTTTAAATGCTAAAATTGTTAAGATTATTTATCTCATTGTCCAGAAAGTATTACTGAAACATCAGAATCTTTTTCTTTCTATGACCAGAGAATGTTAGGGATTTCATAAAAATTTACAATCTGTTACATTTTGTTTCCTATGACAAGAGGGGGCAATATGTATGGCCGAAGACTTAATAATGACTTTTCTAGCCTGTAATATTATGCCCAGACAAGTATTTGACTGGAAGTGGGGGGGGGGGGTTATATGTGAACAATAGAACACTAACTGTTTTTATTTAGTGCCTTTATTATAGCATTTTGTTTTTTAAAAAACTTAGAAGACATGTAGTTTCCCAAGTTTCACTGATAATAGATGATATGATCATAGATCATATGGTGTTCAGAATGATATGCCAGAGAGAAATCTACATGGATATTGACAGTAGATGATAGATAAAACTTATGTATTGAAGTTGCTTGTATATATTCATAATGCCTAAGTAGATTTACATGTACTTCATTCTTTTCCTTTTCCCCAAGTTTATTAATTTGTTAATAATTACTAATTGCCAAAGGCAGTGGAGTGGCAGAGTGGGGAGAACACCAGGCCTAGAATCAGGAAAATGTGAGTTCTAGTCTAGTTTTATAGACTTCCTAGCTTTGTGAACCTAGGCAATTCACTTAACATGTTTGTCTTAGTTCCTCATTCTTAAAGGGAGCAACACACTGGAGAAAAAAATGGCAAACCACTCCAGAATCTTTGCCATGAAAATCCTATGGACTGAATCCATGGAGTTATGTAGAGTAGGACACAACTGATGACACAAAAAATTTCATTTTTTAAAAAATAGAGCAATGTAGCATATTACATAGATTGAATAAAGATCAAAATTATTCATAAATGAATATTTTAATGGAAGTATAACCTTTTTGAAAACATTTACAAATGTGGTCATTTATAGATGATGCACTGTACAGAGCACTGAACTTGAGAGTCTGGAAGACAAATTCAAATCCTGGCTCAAACACTTACAAGCTATATGACTCAGGGGAAATCACTTAACCTCTCTCTAATTCCTAGTTCCTCGTGTTTTAAATGAGGAGCCTGGAATTCAATGCTTTCAAAGGACCTTTTTACCTCTATTTATAGTTTACCTCAATTTTGCTGTGTACCTTTTTAAAAAATCTATTACTTTTAATATTCATTTAATATTTATTATCTTCTCTCTTCTATTTCCCAAGTCCTAGCTTTTCTCAAAACATGTATATAGCTCACATTCCATTTTTCTTTTGGCACACAGCATTTAAGAAATTCTGAGTTCTTTTCTTTACACTTTTTTTCATTCCTTTCTTTCACCTGGTGATCTTAGTTACTTCATTTTCTGGTTAAAGAATGATAAAATTAGACATGATCCTGAAGATGGGGATTATAGTCCATTTCAAGAAGATATTGAAAATGAATTATACATATGATAATGAACCAAAGTTTTACAAATATTAAGATCCAGTCCCTTCTCCAAATGGAGCCTGTAATTTAATAACTACTAAGCAAATGAATGAACTGTTGTAGTGGTTAAGCATGTGTTGTGGATATATCTGCAGCAGAGAATAAGTAAAATAATGCTAACTAAGGATTATTTGAGTTATAATTCCATTTAATGTAGCATGTGAGATTATAGTACACCTTGGGCGCTCAACTATAGGTATCTCAACAGAAAGATTCTTGCTGTTCTCTTAGGTTAAAGTATACATATTTTCTTAACCCAGAAACTTATTTTTGAAAACTGAAAACACTGACCCATTACATTAAAAGGATCCATTTTTCATCTGGGTATTTTATTTGTTTTTTTTCAAATAGCAGAATCTATTTCCCAAGTACTGAAGGCTCTATGTTATTTAGATGCAACTAGGTTATGAACCTAGGAATTTGGTGGTATTATCAGTATAAATAAATTTAGGAAGCATGGCTGAACATGGAAACTTATGTAAAATACCCTTAGATAATCTTTATCAAACTTGGTGCTGGAAAATTTTAGAGAAGTTGAGTTTGGGACTACAAGATCTTTGAGGAATGATGCTAAAATTTCTGTCCTCTTTAGTACCCTAGTAGTCCAACTGATGATTAATAAAAGCCTATCCTAGCCCTGGCCCAGAGGATTTTTCCCTCATGCACTTCAGCAGTGGGTCTTGGCAGTAAGCATCTTTGTGCATTATAGCACCTTCTTTAGATTCAGTGATGCCTCCTATATACTATGATTAACAGCATTTTGTGGCATCTAAAATTTCTTTATTTTTACCATCTTATTAAAATCAAACATTTATTTCAATATTATGTAGTTGAGTATTGTAAGTTTGGTATAAAAATATAGAGCGTTGTCCTATTCCTTCAATCAATATAGAGAATATTGTATTATCAGTTTCTTGAGTTTTAGTGGTATTACCTTTTCTAGCTTAGTAGACCTAAAAGCTCATGCTTTGCTGGAATAACCTTTGATTATCCAGTATCACCCTCATGTCAAGAAGGATCAGAGAAAGAACGTACTAGACGAATTAATAGTTTGTTCTATATACTTGTGATGAAAAAACTGAAGCTCAGAGAAGTCAGTAGGCACTCATTAAATGTTTATTCTGAGGGAAGGAAAACGAGTAGACATCAGAGGCAGAATTTGAATCCACCATATTGTTCTTAATCTAAATTCAGTATTTCTGCCAACTTTTATGTCATGTCATATGGATTTCTCAATGTAATATGTAAGTAAACATATATTTAAAATTCATTAATATAATGAAATTTTCTTGATAGCCCCATTTCTTTGCCTTTTCTAGTAAAAAAATAATTTCTCTCAATTGAATATGATAGGTGCTTAATAAACATTTCTCAAATGAACAGATATATAATTTTTGTATATTAGACATTTGTCAAATTCACATCTGTCACTTTTATTTATTGTTTACGGATTTGAAACCTTTATAAGCATAACATAATATATACATTGTCGTAATAAGTATTAAGATATATCAATGCAATATTCTTTATTTCTTCACAATTTGAGTATGCTCTCTCATGCATTTAAATGTGCTATTGTTCCTTTTTATGAAATTATTCTATTCCAATTTTGCAACAAATAACTAGGAAATGAAATATTTTCTATTATCCATGGTATAATTATAGTTTGATTTTATCTGACTTAATATGAAATCAACACAGCAATATATATCACCTTTGTAAAATCATTAAACATTGTGAAAATTCCTATCCATTTATATTATGAAAAGAAAAGACAATTCCTAATGGAAAATTATATGTATTCAGAGCTCATATATATATGTATGTGTGTGTGTATATATATATATATATGTGTGATAATAAGATAAATAAATGGAGATTAACTTGAGAACAGAAGTGGTTTTTTCTGAGGTAATGTTCTATGTGAAAATATTTTATTTTATATGAGAAAAATATTGGACTAACATTATATAAATAGGAAAACCAAGAAATGTTCTCTTAAATTTCATAACTTATGTATTAACTGAAATATCAATAAGCATTTTTAATCACTTCATCTGTGCTCATATTGGGAATATAGAGATAGAAGTGAGATAGTCTTTTCCTTTAAGAGACTTACAGTTTAACAGATAAGACAACATATCTTTCTATCTATAGAGACAGACAGACAGATAGATATGGACAGTGGAAAGAGATAGAAGGTGGATCTCAGGTTTCCTTGGAATGGGGAACTCAAAGCAGAAGCTTCCTCAACTAACACAAATGGGGACTTTCTCTGAAACCAGGTTTCTATCTATTATGCATGTCATGCTTCATTTTAGGTATCTGCAAAATTGATTACAAGATAACTTTAAGTACTCACATTTATTTAGTACTCACCTTATAAGTACTCACATATTATTATTGCTTTCTTTGCAAATAACACTAGGGAAAGTAATATAAGTATATTATTCATGTTTTACGTATGAAGAAACTTAATTTTGGGGAGAATGATAAGACTCAACTGTGGGCATACAACTAGTTAGGGAAAGATCTGATATTTGAACCCATCTTTTGCTTTAAGTTCTATTCATTTCCCTTTCTATCTTGTAAATTATTGTTCCTATACCAAGCCCTGCCAAATAACATCATTTTCTGTACTTTTTTTATATCTTCTTCCCTTCTCTCCTTCTTTGCTTAATCCCCATTTTATCACCACCCTGAAAAGATCTCTGTTTTTCCTAGGGTTGCCATTTATTCATTCTTAAAAACAATAAGCTTAAACTTATTTTTGACTCAAAATTTCTTTTATTATCATTAATTTGTATTATTTTGGCAAAGCTTACCTCTTTATAACATTTCAAATCAGAATTATAGGGGAAAGTGAATGGACTCAGATATTACAATATGAACAGTGCAGTCCTAATAAGCATGTTACAAAGAAGGTGACTAAGCTGAGAGAGAAAATGAGAAATTGTGTAGTCTGTGACAAAACATAGTGAGTTTATGGGGATAAATCACTGCCATAATGATTTGTCATGTAAACAGGTCTGATGGTTTTTTAGTTCCTTTGGAGAGAACATGCTAATATAGCAGTCTTTTTCACCTTCAATTTTGGCAGTCATGTCTTTTACTTTCCCAGTATCTTCCTATATTTTTCTAGTTGAACTAGCACAGTGATTATGGATGCAATGGCCATCCCCAGTTGTATAGGGCTTGAGAATATGCTATTCACATATGTGAACATAAAATCATTCCATTTATTTATTTATTTATTGAATTATTTTTAGGATTTATTTACAGAACAATAAAAGGTATATGTATTCAGAAGTAGTTTATGATAACAAGGCAATTAGAAGTATATGTATTTAAAATGAAAATACTCAGTTAAATGCTTAGTGTTACCTAAACTAGTTAAACTAGACTACCTTAATGTCATTCCCTAGGTTTACTTTATGCCCATGATATTCTCTAGGATTGAAACATGGCATCCTGGTTTACTTTAAAGAAAATAGTATAATCTGCTTTTGACCATCTCTATGTCAATTTGGGATGATAACTTGATCATGAATTTCATAAAGAGGGGGTATAGTACATTTGCATTCATTTTTACATAGCATTTTGTCCTTTACAAAACATTTTCTTCACAATGAGGGAAGTAGAAAATTTATGTATTCTTATACTCAGCTTAAAGAGAATGTAATAGGCTCAGAGAGGTAAGTGTTTTGCCCTGAATCTCACAGCTTGTCAGTGCTGGAACTAAAATTTGAAACCAGGTGTCTTATAACTAAGAGTTATCCTACTGTTCCTTGATAATGATATCTTTCTCCTTTTTGGTATCCTCTGGTTATATCACTCATTGCCTTTTTTACAAGGTAGCCAATTTTCTCCTTTGAGCTTTCTGCTATAGAGTTCTTATTGCCTGTTAACAGCCTATATCTAAATCATCTAAATCCTTCTGACATACCTACCCACCATTCCTAAGACATTTCCTTGGAAAGAGGAATCTTTACTGGGTATATATGAATGCAACTTTCCATCTACCTCCATCCAACTCACAAAGGAAGGATCAATAGATAGATTCCATGAATGTTGTGAGGAGGTGGGGAATATTTTTCAATTCAGTATAAGCATTCCATTAAAAAAAAAGCCTTCAATATAATAGATTTTCTTTGAAATCTTTTATATTTTATTTTATGAAATTAAAAGTAGTATTGTGAGATCTCCATAGTCTTCCCTGGACTGCCTAAAGGTCAAGATACCATAATGCATAATTCTTGTTTTAGAAGGAAATTTGCTTTTTTTCTGAAAGATTCTGCTCTGTTGCAAAAAACCAGTAGATATTTTGAAGGGAAACAACCAATTCCTTTCCATCTCATCCTTCTTCTCCATGTAATTCGGTGATTTTACTTCCTTAGTACAAAACATAGTATGTTTCTTTTATGAGACTGCATTTCTTTAGTTTATCATTGGATTACATCTATGTTTTATACTTCTTACATATCTGTATTAATGTTTAATTTCTTATACAAAAATAAACAAAAATGTATTTGTACAGGACTTAGCACTCATGAACAGATGCATTTTAAAACAAATAATTTTTGATGTTAGCACCATGAAGCTTATAAAAGATTCAAACAATGATGAATAAAAAAAATCAGGTACAGGTGGCTCACTTTCTCATTTGTCCAGAGAATCTGGCTTATGTCCAGAGAATCTGGCTTATGACCAACAGAAAAGGTCTGAATTTTCATGATTGCTGTTTTCCATGTCTCTACAATTTTTTTACCTAAATCATCCCTTATGCTCATAAGGACTTCAGATTAGTACATTTCATAGCTTCCCATCTTACTCTATTTATGGCTATAGTATTTTTTCTTTAATTTTTTATCTTTTTTCACAATTTTTGCTAAGAAGTGACTATAGAAATGGAAGATATCAAATTAACTATAAGAGAAGTCATGAGGCTAATTTCATAAATTTCTAAACCAATTTTCTTAAAAAGCTTTTGCATCTGTTCCATGGGTGCTCCTTAAGCAACCTTTTTAAGTAAAATACAGATATTTGATGACTACAGAATTTAAGTTTAGCTTAGTTAAGGAAGTTCATTCCTATTATACAGGGAAGCTATATAATATCTAGACCTGAAGCAATAACCCGTAACTCATTTTGTCTTATCATACTTTCTTTGTTCATCTCAATCAATCTTCACCTAATTAGTTATATTTGGAATTATAATAGAAAAAAGTATATATTGTGTTGTTTCTGTTTGTATTTAGTTCATTTTTGAGCTCATGAAGGTTCATATGTAATCCATGTCGTTTAGTCCAAAACCTTGTTAAAATTAAATGTGGTTGAGACTGAATATATATTAATTATGTGGTCACCAGGGATTTAAATTTCTAAATCCCAAATGAATTACTAAAGTAAAATGAATTTATGAAGCCTGGAGGCTTCATGCCTCCAGAAAGGCAGAGTCACTAAGTCAGCCTTTCACTCACCAACGATGACTGTCTAAATAAAAAGAAGTCTGGGTGTCTATCTCCCGGGTCTCTCCTAAAGTGTCTGTCTCCAGTTTCTCCTCCAAGTCCAATTCTAAGTCAGAGATCCTTCATCCAACTTGAAACTTGAATCGAATATCTCCCCTCTTTTGCCCTTACTTCTTCTTTTTAAAGAATCTTTTTCTTTTGTGTCACTTCCCCTAAATTTCATGTCTACCAATCACAGCAGATGCTTTTCTCCAGGACTGCCCACCCTTTAGTTCTCACCTTCTTTGGTTAGATTATATCTTTTGGGGTTATTTAACACCTTTTTTAGTTAGTTCACCTTTTGTAGTTATTTAACATCTTTTTGTGGTTAAAATGGGTAGATGTACTTAAAATTATGAGTTATCACCTTTTTGTAGATTAAAATCTTAAAATATATTGTGATTTACAATAAAGGAAGATTCACTATAAAGGAAGAGCTAAGTACCTTCATTGTTACAATCAGGAGATTACAATTTTAACTTTACAATAAAGGAAGAGCTAAGTATTTTCATTGTTACAATCAGGAGATAGCTAAATCCAATCTTCACAGCCTACGTATTAAGTTAAACTGTTAGTGACTTTAATCTCTAAAGCACAAACATATACCTAGCATTAAATGAAACAACTATCACCAAAAAACTGTTATAAAATCCCAAATAAATTTTAGAAGAGGCTTTAAGGTATTAAATCAGACCCATATTGACTTTTCATTTCCATACAACTCTTTTTTTAAAATGACCTATGTCTTATGTTGTTTACTATCTACTTCCCCAGGCAACAACATATTATATTTGTATTCATAGAAAACCAGGATTCCAGTGTTGCCACTGCAACTGGCAATCTGTTTAAACTTAAGTGGTTCCTTAATTCCTCAAAGAATCAGTTTGCTCATCTCTGACATGTGCACAATTATAATCTCTTTGTCATCTCACAGGGTTATTTTAAGGAACAAATGAAATTATACAGGTAAAAGTGCTTTGCAAACTGTTGAAATATATTCCTCTTAGATGGTATTATCATAATAGAATCATAAATTTAAAGCCAGAAGAGACCTTTTAGGGTCATCTAGTCTAATCACCTCTTTTATTAATAAGGTAACTTATGTCTATTGAAGTTAAGTGATTTGACCAAGGTCAAATAGATCATTAATATAAAAATTAGTATTTCCAATTGAACCCTCTGAGTCCAAATTTATCATTCTTTCCAGCTTACATACTACTCCCATTAATTAGATAATTATTAGGCGATGAGAATTTACCATCTGATTAAAATAAAACTCAGGGCCAGCTGGATAGCTTGGTGGATTAAGAGCCAGTCCTAAAGACAAGAGGTTCTAGGTTCAAATATGGTCTCAGACACTTCCTAACTGTGATCCTGGGCAATTCACTTAATCCCTGATGTCTAGCCCTTACCATTCTTCTGTCTTGGAACTAATACATAATATTGATTCTAAGGTGCAAGGTAAGAATTTAAAAAGACAACAACTTTATCACCAAAGGAGAAAATCTAGGAACAAGAATCTTTATACATATCCCATGAATCCCTGAGACATTGTTCTTTGACAGGGCAATTAACAGAAATCCATAATGATAGTATTAAATGATGATAATAGACAAAAAGGAGAAGTCTCATTTTATATTTCTGTAAGGAAAAAGTTTTTTGCTAGTTGGAAAAGTAACAACTCTCATTTCCACAAGATTCCTGAAATCTCTAGCTATTTAATTATATAGCTCATGTACCAGATGCTGTAGGATGTCTTTCCTCCTCCCCCTTGTGAGGAGTCTCTCCCTCCATTCATATGTCCTTGCAATGTTACCACTGTGCTGGAAATGTCCTTTATCCTCATCTCCAAATTTTTAAAATGCCTGGTTTAGCATTTATTTAGCATGGCGCTTTGCACAGAGCAAAGGCTTAGATTTCCTAGCACTCAGCATAGTTCACACCTCATAGTAGGCACTTCATAGGTGTTTCTTCATTGATTGGCTAAATTCCTCACGATTTAGTTCAAGCACCAATTCCTACAAGAGAGCTTCCTCAGACACCTATCCTATCACAACTGTAGCGCCCACCCTCCCTAAGCTGATATTTTGTATTATGTATCTGGGGCAGGTAGGCAACTCAATGGAGAGAGAGCCAAGCTTGGAGGTGGGAGGTCCTAGGTTCAAATGTGACTTCAGATACCTCCTCGCTCTGTGATCCTGCCCAAGTCACTTAACCCTATTTGCTTTGCCCTTACATTTCCTCTGCCTTGGCTCTGATCCATCCTATGACACTATGACAGAAGGTTAAGGAGGTGCATGTTTTTGTGTATGTTCATGGATATATGTATGGTAAGGGGGAAATAGGGTTTTTTTATAAAAGTTTGGACTGGATTATTCAAGAGTAGGGTCACCAGGAAGGAATGTTATTAATTCCAATGAGATTTATTTACAATTTATTTACAAAATATAGAAAGAGTGAAGTAAGAAATCAGAGAGAGGATAGGGTAAGATATCTAGCCTAAGCACTAAGTATTTTGCTCAGACCCCTGGCTCAACCCAGGCAGGGGAGTTTAGACCTTAGCTGGAGAGGCCTCAGCCTTGAGCTGAAGACCTGGGGGTACAGGGAGCCTCTCTCAAGAGGGTAGGTCTCTCCTGAGGTTAGTCTCTTCAGAAAATCCAGGAAAGCAGTCAGCTCTTTTCACTCACTACGTGTCAGTCCAAAGGGAGCGATTTAAGAAGAGTCATACCAAGTCCAAGGTCTCAGGTCCAGGAAGCAGATTCTTCACCAGCCTCCAACTCAAACTCAGAACTCCAGAAGAAATTCAAGTTCTTTCCGAAGATCTTTCCAAAGATCTCCTCCCAGGAAGTTGTAACTCCCTTTTAAAGACACTTTCTTTTGTGTTACTTCCTATGGCTACCTCCACTTTTATGTCTACCAACTACAGCTAAAGCTTTGCTTAGGATTGCCCAGAGGGCCATCAGTTTGATAATGATCCATCACCCAGTATTGCACACATGGGACACAGACCTCTCCGACTTAATGATTAAATAGAATGTTTACACTTTTGGTGATTAAATCTAAAAATGGGCAGGGGAGTTAATTTAATCTTCACAATCAGGGGAGAGTAATTAATTAGTTTCATTTTCACAATCAGGGGAGAGTTAAATTTAATCTTTATAGTATTTATGTGTATACCTATACACAAATAATCTTTCTATGTATATTATATATAGATATGTATTTATAATAGGTATTTTATACATGTCATAATATAAAATGTCAGCTCTTTAATGATAGAACCTGTTGTTTCACTTTTATCTATAACTGCAATATTTAGCCCAATTCCTGGCACAGAGTCCTTTCTTAGGCTTGTTAATCATTCTACTATTCTGGCATCAATGACGACTATTGAGGTAGCTAGCTAGTATTTATATGGTTTGTTAGGATTTATAGAGTACTTTACAAATATTATCCCCACAAAACTTCAAGGCAGTAGGTGCTATATACATTTTACAAATGAGACACCTAAGACTGAGATAGGGTAAGTGACTTCCTCACTGTTCTGTAGCTGATATGTGGGGCTTGAATTGGAACTTAAGACATTCTTTGGTCTTTCTTGGCCCCATTCTTATGACAGTACTTGGCATAAATAGGTACTTAATCAAGATGTATAAAATTGAACCAATTTGAAATTGTCACCATTTATATTTTTATTGATATATACCTTGTCTGCACAATTAGATTGTAAGTTCTTTAATGGCAGAGAAAAACTGTGATAGTTAATTAGGCCACTAAGTTAAAATTCTAGATTCCAGGAAAAAAAAATTCCAAGCATTTCTTTAAACATTAACTTGAGAATTGACATGTATTTGGTGGAGAGGTTACTTCTTTCCAATTCCTATGCCCCCACAATATGTATCAGTGATATTTATCCTTATGATTACTTGTGAACAGAAAATGTATGTGTTGATTCTATTATTAAATTACTTACCTTATGTAAGTAGACAAAACAATTATTATCATCATATAAATAATATTCAAAATTTGCCCCAGAGTAATAATTTTCCATACCATCAGTGCATGATAACCAAACACTGCTGGGGGACTGTTTATCCTTTTGTCTGAAAAGGCAATTAAATGGTTTAGAACTGCCCATCTATGATGTTTCACTTCATTCATGTTTTTCAAAACCAATTAAAGACATTAGGTAGGGCATGTATATATAGTGAAAAGACTTTCTAATACTTAATGTTGGGATTATGGCACATGTTCTTGTTAAGGATGATTTGAAATCCTTTTGCAAACAGTAGAATTCTTAAATATACATACACATCAGCTTTAATATTATTTATTTTATGTTTAAAAAGACATCATTTTACCTGTAGTCTTTTCAGTTCCATGTAATAAAAAAGAAAACCACTTGTTATACAGGATTAGAATATATTAAATACTTGTACATGATATAGTGCTAGGATGTATGCCAAACTTTTTGAAGAGGTAGAAACATATAGGCCACAATAAATAGCACCAAGGTAAAGAAAAAAAAATCACCCTTGATACATATGTATAGACACTAAAGAAGGAAGAAAGAAAATGTAAGAAGAGGTCAAGATTTAGTATAAATAAATAATTTGCAGAATTTATTGCTTATGATTATAATGCCAAGAAATGTGTGAGTTGGTCATTGGATCAGCAGTGGGAGAAAATTCATCATCGCCTACGCAGTCTGGGAAGGTTTTATTAATTTTCACCAGGGGATAGGATTGTTTTTATATAAAATGTCAAATTTTCTTGAGTAGAAGAAGTCGGCCAAATCCTTTGTGACACCACAGTCTATAAGAATCAAATAATAGTCATATATTGAGCAGGAGAAAAGAGATCTACTCTCTAAATCACCAACATTAATTCCAGAAATGCAAAACTTTGTTTATCAAATTCTTTCATTTAGCTCTTTAGAGACCCACTTTTTATTATGGGCACAGGAATTGCAGGTTAGGAAAATAATAACAGTAATAACTGCTACCTTTATGTTACTCTTTAAGGTTTGCAAAGCACTTTTCAATATTATCTAATTTTATCCTTATAATACCAATAAGTAGATGCTGTTTCCCCAGTTTTACAGATGAAGAAACTGAGGCAGATAGTGGTTAAAGTGACTTGCCCATGTTTACAGAGCTAGAAAATGTTTCTGGGGTTAGAATTGGACTCACCACTTGACTCCAGGTTTGCTGTTCTACCTAGTTTCCAAAATAGAATCAAAATGTGGTTGCTGACCTCAACAATTTAATCAAAGCCCTTATTATTATTCAGGTTAAGCAATGGCAATACAAAAGATGTAAAAGACAATACTTGACATCAAAGAGTTGACAACCTCATTGGGGAGCCAACAGACAAACAAATATATAAAAAACAAACTGTATAGAAGATTAAAAGGGGGAAAAAATCAACAGAAAGAAGGCTCAAGAATTAAGAGCGATTCTTGAAGACTTCCAGTAGAAGATGGAATTTTAGTTGTGACTTAAAATAAACCAGGAAAGTCAGTAAGTGGAGTCAAAGAGAAAAAGTGTTTCAGGTATGAGGATGTTGATGGGGAAATTTGAAGGAAAACATAGGGAAAGAAAGGGAAGGAAGGTAGCCCAGTCACCCCAGACCCAGTAGGGAAATTGACTAGGCTTTCTTTCTTAACTTTAACTAAGCTAGGGAATTAAATTAAATCAAGCCAGACTCTAGGGATAGCTAGATAGTTTTATTTGGGCTAGGAAAATACAGGTTTAGGAAAGCTAGAGAAAATTAAATCTCCAGCAGCAATGCAGGCGCAAAAGGCAAAATGCACGTCTCCAGAAAAGGTTCGAAAACCTGAACTTCTCTTTTCTTTTATACTTCCTCAGACACCTCCCACAAAAGAAGTGGGAGGTGTCTGAGGAAGTTGGGGTAGAGAGTCCTGGGAGATGTAGGCTCCCTGGTTTCAGATCCATTTTAAAACGCACAAGGGAGAGCCAGAGAAAATGCCCAAAGCTGAGAGATTGGAGTGCCTTGTTCAGAGAACAATCAGAAGGCCAATGTGAATGAATTAGAAAGTACATGTTAGTGAGTAAGAAAATGCAGGAGGCTAGATTTTGAAGGACTTTAAATGCCAAATAGAGCATTTTACACTTGAAGCTAGAGGTGATATGCAGTTTTATCACATACATTATTTTCTTAAAACTTTTTTTCTGATCAAAGATTTTCTTTGACTAACTCTATATTAAATGAGAAGAAATTCAACTGAATACTTAAATGTAAAGTTAAAATAATGATTGGTAGGGGTGGGAATGTTAATACCATATACCCAAGTACTATTGATATCAGTTAGAATTCAGCTTAAAAGGACCTGGTGTTCTTGGTTTTTCTGCAACTGAAAATATAATAGTATCATTGCTAAATCCCAACCTAGAGGGGAAGGAAAAAAATCCACTGCTCTATTGAACTCCATCAAAACCTTGCTGTTCCTTATTCTCTTCCTGCTCTCCCGAAAGAACTCTTTACACTATCAGGATTGCTTGTTGAAGTGGGAAGAACATAAGGACTTTCTGAAGATTTTATTCATGAAGATATAAAATGGTAGGGTACTGCCTCTTCCATTCTTATATCAGAAAAAATAAATCCCTTGACAAAAGGAAAGAAAATCTCTTTTTAAAGGCAGAGTAATCAGAAATATTACTAAGGGTGGGAGGGAAGGAAAAGATACCAATTACTCAGTGCTTGATTTTCCATCATCTAGCATGGGAACAATAATCAAAATAATAATAAAGTCACAAGTTTAGAGAGCTAGAACCTGAGTGGAACTATGAGACTATCTGTTCTGTACTTCTCATTTCACAGAAAAGAAACTGAAGCCCAGGAGAGGCTCTGTTCCCAAATATCATACAAGTAGTAACTGTCAAAGATGCAATTTGAATCATAAGACTTATGATTCTAAAGCAAAAGCTTTTTAGAACGGGTTTTTTTTTAAATAACAAAAAGTATTCTCTAGCAATTAGTATAACTTGGTGACTTCCACTTTAAAAGACTTTATAAATTAAGGATTTCAGAAGATTATTTTTTAGTACCTCACAGTTAAATAAATGACATCTACTCAGTGCCTTTTTCCTACTGCTAAAATTTTCCCTTGCTTAATTTTTCTAATGTCTGTAATTAAGTTCTCCACAGGCTTCTTAGATTAGAGATTGTTTTCACCATTCACAAAACAAGCAAACATACTTATTCTCTGGTGAATAAAGATTTTCCCAAGATTTTTTTCCACTTTCATTAAAATCTTTTTTTTTACATTAGTTTACACTAACTGCTGAGGTATATCATATCCTAGGAGATATACAAAGAATATTTAATTCAGCATAATTATTTGTGAAATCTTTTTCAGGTTTTGCTTCACTTTGACAAATATTAAACAATATATTGTAGTTTAATATGCCACTGCAAATATTTCTACGCATCTGTGTTCACTTATTGGTCAATTTTTTAAAGATGATGTGGTATCTTAATACTTGACTTAATACTTTTTACCTCAATGTATAATGACTTTAAAATCCTTCCCAAAACAATTCAGAGGTATCATTCTTATCTCTGGTTTAGAGCCTGGGCTTAACATTTATTACTTCATTAGTAATTTTGTTTCTGAAGTGAAGATTTTTATTCTTTTCTCATTTAGACCACTGTGCTGCACATACCTGAAATAACTTTAGAGAATTTTGGAATTATTCTTTCGTGTCTATCCCCTTTCCAAAATCCACCTCGGCCTTCAGTTTACTATTCATCTAATTTTAGGAGTTATAAAAATGTAAATCATTTGTGTTATGAAATGATCATTCAAATTTGTACATTTTTTTAATCTTAAAAGTTTAGTAAGTTTTCATTTAGTTACTTTGTTTTCTTTGGAAATTTAGGATAGAAATACCTCTGAAATATAAATTTCAAATGAAATGTTGTATTATAATGAGTAAAAAGTAGGATTTTGCTTCCTTTTGGAAAAAAGTATGGAAGAACCAAAAAGATAAATTTGTTTATAAGTTGATTACAAATTTTGTTAGGTTAATTGAGTTGGAGTTGAGACTCCTATTCTTATCCTTTGATCCTGAAGGTTTAAAAGACTTAAATGTTTTCCCCACAGACACATAAATGATGGTATTTGAAAGGGAAATGAACATCTTAGATTCTTAATGGAGTGAAGCTATTTGTTGGAATTAAAGATTATAAATTCAAAAGATTAGGGAAGTTAGTTCGAATAATTTGGGTATGTTTTTAATGGTGGTAGGCAACACCCCACCTCTCCCTCTCCCTCTCCCTCTCCCTCTCCCTCTCCCTCTCCCTCTCCCTCTCCCTCTCTCTCTCTCTCTCTCTCTCTCTCTCTCTCTCTCTCTCTCTCTCTCTCTCTCTCTCTCTCTCTCTCTCTCTCATTCACTCACTTACTAGCCATTTACTTTTCTTTGCAGATTTAAAAGCTGTTTTTATTTAGGTAATGCATAAAATAGGGATACTAGAATGTGGTTGTAAAAAAAAGCAACAACAATCTTAAATGTGGAATACTGTCATTCTGTGCTTTTCTAGGAATTTTTTGTGTATATATATATCTACAACAGCTACAGACTCAGAGGTTAGAAATAAAAGTGAAGTACCCTGCAAAGTATCACATGATGGCACTGTTTCCATTTCCACATCCAATATTATGAAATCAAGCTATAATAAACTGGCATTAAAAATGATGTGCAATGCCAACATATTGGTATAATTTATGTAAAATAAAATTCTAAACACTATGATTACAAATATAGGTATTCAAATAGATCCATATATTCTTTATAAAGAACTTTGCATATTTTTGTTGATCCTTATTTTGATTATAAAGAAATACATCTAGCTTGGATATTTAATTTTAATACCAAAGTAGGCATATTAATTAAGTACTTAAAATCATTTGTGATTATTTTATAAATAAACAAGAGATTTTGATTTTATTTAGGCAAGAACGTGGTTATATTTTGTGTGAAAGATTTTTTAACTTTTTGTCATTAGTTCAAAGACATTCTTGAAAAATAGAAAGAACAGAATAAGACTAAATGGTAGGTATATTAGAAGACAAAAAAAGCAGACACACCAGTAAAGTGAAAGTTTACTTGTGATTATTAGTAAAACAAAAATATAAGGCAGTTTCAGTAATTTATGATAATGAAATTATTATTCATATTAAACAAAACTAAAATGGTCTGTAGCATCATGTGAGGTTTATGTGTGTGTGTGTGTGTGTGTATATACAGATATATTTAATATTTATACTGGAACAGATACATTTTTTCCTTCCTTAAAAGTTGAAATCATATAATTTGTGTTCATTTATCCTAAATGAAAAACATTGATATGATAAGCAGAGATAATTACAAATAAATCACATATAGTATTAGAACCCATCACCAAATTTTATCCCTAGTGTGGTATTAGTTATAACAGTTATTAATACATCTCCAAAGTAACTGAAACATTTTTAAATGACATAGAGTTATGAAAAGAAAGAGAATGAATCCCCACTTCTAATGCTGAAGAAACTAATGGCTAAGACCTGGAATTATGCCAAGTAAGGTTCTCAGACTTTAATAACCCTTTTTTTTTTTGCAAGTGTTAACTTCTCTTAAACTGTATGGCCACTTTATTTTGATTGTGAATATAAGTGTGGGGGGGATGACTAATCTAAAATTTAACCTGTAAGTGGACTATAATTATAATCTTGATTATGGGGCAAAGAAACATATGGTGTTAAAGTTTAAGATTATGACTATTTGTGCTTTTTTTAGTTTTTAATCACTGCCATGCTATCAAAAAGTAAAGAAAATAATTGCAAATGAGACAAATCATTTAATAAGATGCTGAAAAATAAAAATGTTTTGATATAGGGTGATGTACTTTAACCATTTAATCACAAAAAGGAGTTATTTTCATTTTTTAAAACAATGACAGAGAGTAACAGCCATCATTTATTAAAATTAATGAAATAGATTTCATTTTATGCTTAGAAAGTTTACTTGTAGATAATAAATAATGTTATTTTAGTAATTTTTCTCAAATGCTCTCCTGACCCTTGGAGTTTCAGGAAGACCATGTCATATTACTTGTTTAGGGAATGTCATGATCTCTATAACATAATATTATTAAGCCTAAAAGAAAAATAAAATTCATGGTATTATATTAAAGGTGTTTATAGGCCTAATGGTAGAGGCGATTTCAGTTGAAACCTTTAAACTATGAAAGAGAAAACATCTATTTGCACATCATCAGTTCATTTGTTCATGTAACATAAAGGAGAAAAATCAGCATATTGAAATAGGAGATTTCCATGCTCACTGTATTTCACCATGCAAATTACTTCCAATTTCCAAATGCCAGTGTTACTTTTCAGGACAAATTTCATACAAAAGGAATTCAGTGATTATTCATCCAGTTTAATTAATTCAATTAAATAAGTCTGATGCTGTCAGGTGTTCTTTTAATAATTGAATCAACATGCAGATACATAATAAGCATAAAAGCGTTTCTATGGCTGCAGTTAATTTAGATCCAAAAGAATCTGCTATTCCTCTACATTTGATATAGATTATTCTATAATATTTCAGTAATGGGTTGCACAATGGCTGGCTTTTAATTCTTTGCTTTTTCAAATGTCTTTATATATAATGGTTTAAAACAGAAGGTGTTTAAGAGAGGGTGACCTTTTTTCCATTACCATGGTTCCTATCATTAATGCATTACAATTTTCTTTAGAACTCTGGAAAAATGTGTATGTGTGCAGTATATAGCTGGTGGAATCAAAGTGTGTTAGTGAAAGTTTAGAATTATCTGTTAATGCTTTTTTAAAGAAAAAATAGTATATTTAGGGTTCATTTTTTATTGTATTTTGCCCCTCAACCCTATTAATACCTGAATTAGTTTAAACTTACCTAATATGTTATACTCATTAGACTTAAAAGTTTGGGCATTTGTAATTAGTACAGTCACTTATATGCTAAAGATAGTATTCCTAATGACTAAATTTAAATTAAATAAATTGTTACTTTATTTTGATCTCTATCCAAAAGTAATAGTCAACCTTCATATGTTGAATTAAATTATAGAACTATTTAATGATATATAAAGAAAAAAGACCAGAGTAAATTATTTACTTACTTAGTTCTCAGTAGTGCTTGATGTCATAATTATTGTAAATATTAATTGCTGTGCTAAAAATGTAAGCAAGCCGATTTTATATTAGATGAAAAATGAAAATAGTCTGTGTACTGGTAAATAGATAATCATACAAAAGTAATTGGGGTTTTAAAACCCCAATCTATTCTGCCAGCATGAGCTCGTTTGCATGTTAATCACAAGAGTGATTTCTTACTTCACAAGGAAGTCCACACTCTTTCATAACCACTTTTAATTGCATTTAAAATGGTTCAGGGTTGTAACATTAGAAATGAAGGCGTATCTGTGTCAAATTAATAAAAATGTTCCTGAAAAATCTTTATAGACTATAAATACTGTAATATTTTAAGGGCTTCTATTTTTAATTGGAATATGTAGAGATCCATTACATAATTTCAGTGATATTAATAATAGTGTAGTTATGGTTTGATGGGCATTTGAAAAATATGTGATCAGTGAAAATATCTTGAAGACAGAATAGTTTTATGTTTAAGTTATATTTGGAATTTTCTCTTTACATAATTACAATAGAAAATTATTAAGTTTTTAAAACTAATGTAATTGAGCTATACAATTGCAATTTCATCATCTAGAAAATTGATAAAAAATAGTTTCACAGTGAAATAATATTTTATGTAACTAAATTGCATGTTAGTTTTATAGATTTTCCTGGTAAGTGATTTTATCATAATTATTCTATTTAAATTGATTTTTCTTAGTAAAATTCTGCAAGATCAACAATAAGAAATTTTAATTAATAAGTTACTAAAAATTGTTAATTTATAACCATTATTTGTACAGCTGTAAATTATGATTTAAGAATATTTATTAATTGTAGCCCTTAAATTATATCATAGAATAGGAAAACAATTGCCAATTAAAGAAAAACTTATTGTTGCTATTTTGAAAAACATTAATCGCAGGTGTAATGAATTATCAGTATCAAAGTAAGTGACGTTTTAGTTTCAAACGATGGAAATCAGTATGACAAGTCTGTAATCTATAAAAGGCAAGTGTCACAGTTAAAATAAAATCATTTATACTCAGAATACATTCTGAATTCTCAGAAGACAAGAAAGTATGCTAGCTTTATAGTAAAGTGAGATAAGTTCATAATCTAAAGTCTGATTGTCTTAAAGATATAAAAATTAATTTTTAGTTATGCTTTTAAAAATTATATATATTAGAAGATGAAAAGTTTGAGGATTAAAGAAAAATCACTCACAATTTTAAAGAGGGTATATTTGCTTTCATCACCAGGTGTTCTTTCTAATATAAATGACCAAGATGATGTTTCCATAACATAGCTTGGGGTGCTCTGGAGATTAAAACTACCAAAACAGACCTATTAAATTTTTCATAGGGAGGGTCCACCAGGGATAATAAGCCAATATTCCTTGTCCCATATTCCAGATGTTTTATGTAATTCTGCATCTTTCTAAACCTAAATCGTAGCTTTTCCGGGGAAAAAAAAAGTGTTCTATGGAGACTAAGATGAAAGGAAAGAACTGTTGAAATGTTAATTTTACTATCTGCTGTTGAGGTCTGCTACCTTTTTGTATTTTTTTTCTTACTCCCAGTAGCTCAGTTCTGTTTTATGAATGTTGTGGTATTTCAGTTGTTTGAAGTTTAGAAACTTGGAGCATGACTTTGCCTTAACAAAACACAATGCCACATGTTCTATGACACTCTGATGGATGGGTGATCTTTGATCCATGGGATTCCCTCTGTCCACTTCAGTGTATTCAGAATTCTTAAAACATTCCCTAAATATGAAAACTATCAAGGTGATTAGGTAAAAAGTATGAGAGGGAAAATGAGATTCATTTTTCTTACATAAAAGTTGAAAAAGATGAGCAAAAATTACTGTTTCTTTCATGTTTTTCTCTTAGAGAGATCCATGTTGTATTTTTATTATGGATTAAAATCTTAGTTTTTTCATGAGACATTAAGGAATAACTAATTGTCTTTAATGATTCAGTCCTAGGATAACTAGTCTACATGAAATGTCCTTCTCCACAAGCTTTAGACCATGTTTCCTAGCTATTCTCAAAGTTCTTTCTCTTAACTTTGAATCAGAAGACCTGGGTCTAAGATTATCTTGATGAATTTCAGTTTTTATCTGTATAAATGGGAAACACTATCTTTACTACCTAAGTGACAAGGTTGTCATAAGAATAAAATGGAATAAAGGTTTTACTCTGTAAAAGGGAAGCCCAGCACTGAATAATCTTCTGTGATTGTAGTTACACAGGATGAGATTATATAGTCACACAAGATTGGTAGGCATGGATTTTTTCATATTGGCATGTCAAGAGGTTCCAGTGGATTACTCTACAGATCTATTTGGCCTTGTGATATTAAGATTTCTCTCAGTGACTTAGATGAAGGCAATCAATAGCATGCTCATCAAATTTGTAAATGACACTAAATTGGAGGAGGAGCAGATGGATCATTAACATATTGAATTACAGAGTCAAAATTTTTAAAAAAATGGTATCTTGACAGGCTAAACCTGTGGACTAGATCTAATGTGATGACATCTAGTAGGGATAAATTAAATTCTTATGCTTGGTTACAAAACTTGTAAAGTTGATATTTTTTGTAACCAAGCATAAAAATGGCAAGATGAAAACCTTTACTTTTAAAAAGTATTAAGTACTGTAAACTTAATAATATGAGTAGAAGTATTGTATTCCATCAAAAAAGCCTGTGGTTTAAAAGCGTCAAGTTTCAAGAAAAAAGACTATGATATTCCTTCTTGTATTATGCTTTCATCAATTGCCATCTCAAATATTGTGTTTAATTCTGAGTCCCAAAGTTTAAGAAAGATGTTAGTAATTTGGGGAGAGTCCAAAAGGAGAGAGCTAGAATAATGGAGAGCCTTGATTTCATCCCATTCAAAGGAACAAGAATTTTTTATCATGGAAAAGAAAGATTTAGAGGATAATTTTGTTCCTGTATTTTAAGAATTGTGGCAGAGTAGCATTGCTGGGTCTGTATCCCAAAAAGATAATAAGGAAAAAGATATGTACGGGAATATTCAAAGCTACACTCTTTGTGGTGGCAAAAAATTGGAAAATGAGGGGATGCCCCTCGATTGGGGAATGGCTGAACAAGTTGTGGTATATGCTGGTGATGGAATACTATTGTGCTCAAAGGAATAATAAAGTGGAGGAATTCCATGGGGACTGGAACAACCCCCAGGAAGTGATGCAGAGTGAGAGGAGCAGAACCAGGAGAACATTGTACACAGAGACTGATACACTGTGGTACAATCAAACATAATAGACTCCTCCACTGGTGGTAATGCATCAATCCTGAACAACCCAGAGGGTTACAGGAGAAAAAACACTACCCACATCCAGAGGAAAAACAGTGGGAGTAAAAACACTAAAGAAAAATTACTGCTTAATGACATGGGTTGAAGGGGATATGAATGGGGAAATAGACTCTAAATGAACATCCTATTGCAAATACCAACAACATGGAAAGAGGTTCTGATCAAGAACACATGCGATACCCAGTCAAACTGCGCGTTGGCTATGTTTTTGTAACCAAGGAACAATGTTTGAAATTAAAAATTAAAATAAAAAAAAGAATTGTGGCATAGAAGAGAAGTTATTTGACTTGTTCTGTTTGACCTATGAGGACAAAAGCAAAAACAGTAGTGGGGGCAGAATTATAAAGAAAATATAGGATGTCTTGAAAAAGTAGAGCATCAATAGAGCTTTAAAAAAGGAAATGGATGTCCTTGAGAGAAGATTGATTCTCATGTTGAGAGTCTTTAAGCAGAAAATGAATAAACATATTTGGGGTATGTTATAATAGGGATTTATTTTAGATATGGGTTAGACAACCCTTCAAGTTCTTTCCAACTTACAAATTCTGTGGTTCCATAACTATTGTTGGTGAACTGCATTTTTGGAGAGAATATCCAGATTGATTAGGTCATTATGATCTTCAAATGAGTTAACATATAAAAAAAGAGATCAAACAAGTTGACATATAGAGTGCTTTATATACCTTTATGTACTTTATTTTAGCAAGCTGTCATCATAATTGGCACTTATGTAAAACTCTTGGTTTGCAACATCCCTTTCCAAATATTAGCTAATTTTGACTGTCAAAATAACACTGAGTTGATAGTTGTTATTTCTACTCTCATTTTTCAGATGAGGAAACAAAGTCTGAACGAATTTTGTTTTGTACTTTTGCTCAAGGGGCATACAAGTAATAAGTGAGAAAACTTCATTGAAACATACTTTATAATAATAAACTAATAGCTTTGTTTTCTTGTTGAATAACTAGCACAAGGGTATTATCATATATAACCTTAGTCTTTTCTTTCTCCTATTAAATAAATTTTGTTTTTCTAAGTTATATTCAGAGGAAGATCTGATGTCATGTTTATCTATATACATGAAGCTTATATCTCTAGTTCATCTTTTGAAATTGAGGTCTCATTACTTTTTATGCATTATGAAGCCAACATAATAAATATGACACAGGCAAAAAAAGCATTAGACTTTGAGTTGGTAATCCCTGAGTTCAGATTCTACATGGGTGCCTCATTGCTTGTGTAACTCTACATTTACATTTTTAAAATAATTTGATGTATCCACAAAAGAAATATTTGCCCATTACATTCAACTGATGACTTCCCTAGTCAAATAGCATTTATGTTTTTAATGTAATTTAATTTTTTCCAGACTACATGTGGATATAATTTTATTAATAATTTTCTGACATTTGGCATTCCATATTCTCTCCACTCCAAATCTTTCTCCCTTCTTCCTCCCTAAGATGGCAGAAAAATGTTATATGTTGTAGGTGTTATCATATAATTCATATCTCTACATTCATCATGTTGTGAAAGAAGGCACATATCACTTATAAAGAGAAAAATTAATGAAGGTGATAAAGAATGGCATACTTCAATCTGCCCTTCCATGGTGGCAGATAGCCTTTTTTGTCATGTCTCCTATGTAGTTTTCTTGGATCCTTGCATTGCTGATAATAGTTAATTCATTCACAGTTGATCATCATACATTATTACTGTTACTATGCGCAATATTCTCCTGAAACTGTTCATTTTGCTGCACTTCATATAAGGCTTTTCAGGTTTGTTTTTTGTGGTTATCTACTTAATAGGTTTTTGAAAATTTTGATTTAAGTTTGTGAAGCTTTAGTCTCAACATATTGAAGAGTAGCTAAACAACCCTTACTCTCTTTATATTACCCAGACCATTTGAATGAAAGGGAATATTTGTTACCACCAGCTGTTTCACATATACTGCACCTAAACATATGCTTTCAAATATTTTGTTCTGTAGTATTATATAGAGGATGTCTGGTAAGAATTGAGCAAAGTTAATTAGAAGAATTATCTTTGTGGTTAATTATTAATTACATAGTTTGCTGTAAGAAAACTAGTTTATAAACTTTGTATAATTATTAATAATGTTATTGACCAGTGTAGAAATTGACTTAGATGATTTTATTTTATTTTTTGAGGAGGGTGTTGTATCCAGTTGTATGTTGACCATATGTTCAGTATAATATTTTTGTCTTTGAATGGAGGTATATAAATTGCTGATTCAAACTTCCTCTCATAGACTGACATTTACAACCTCTGAGAGAAAATGAATCTTCCCAAGAGCCTCAGATGCTTTATATCATAAAAGTCTCAGAGCCTCCCCTGGCCACTGTTGTGGTACATTGTGACCCAGTAGTATTTCTTGATGTTACTTTTAAATATTTGAGAAACAATTAATTTAATTTATTTTTACTTTTGCACTATTTGTAGTTTCATCTAGTTGATCACTTCATCCTACAAACAGAATCTTTTGTAGTTATTGCAAAAATCATTGAAAATATTTGAAGTAGATTTTGAGTTTTCTTAAAAATCTCTGTTTGGATACAACATTGTGTTCCACTAAGTATTTATATTTTAATTATCTCCCTTATGAATGAATTTTTAAAATTTAAATAGAGTGCTCAGTATATTTTAGTTTAAACTTCTAATTTGTAAGCTTCAGCATACTGAGAAAATAAATTATATGGTTCATTCTTTTGTACCTCTAGAATGTGTTTCAAGTAATTACTTCATATTTAGTAATTGTCACCAAGATATTCCAGTTGTTTTATTGAACCTGTTACTTTGTTCTTTATAAATTACACTATCATATTCCTCTACTAATATTACTTTCTTAGTTATTTGTTGCTTTTTCAAATACAATGTATTCAAGTATCTTAGAGGAGATGATAAAATGAAGAGAATACCTTATTTTAACAGAAGCCACTGTGGAAGCAAACACGTGTGAGATTTTATAAGATGTGATTGGAAATAATTAGATAAACTGATTTTTAACTGAACAAGGCATTTCTTATAGCTTATTTATAAAATGATGAGTGGTCATTGTTAACAAAGCTTAACTTTCTTTGTAAGGGGATGGAGAGCTTCTCTATGGACTATTGGGACAATGAATTTTTAAATAATATATAGGGAGAGAACTAAATAGTTTAATAAAAAGCAAATTAATAATCTATTTTACTATTTCACCCATTTATCCATGCATAATATACTATGACTTTGTCAGTTACAAAGGAAAATAACTTTTCTCCATTTTCTACAGCTCATTGCTTTCCTCTTTTGGATAATAGAAAGTTAAGCCAACTCTCATTATTTCACTGAACTAGTTCTTCAAAATTTCTAACTTTTGGCCCATACCATTCACACTTTAACTTGACCAGCTGCTAGGGTACTACTACATTTTATATTCTGCTCATAAACTTACCCACCTGGCAGTAGTTTTCATTACTCATAAGTCTACCATTTTATGCCAGGGCCTTGTGGCTGGTTTGGAAGCTTGTTATCAGGAATTGGGTTATATTCTTGTTGTGGGACTTTCTGTTTTATACTTTGTTTTATACCTCTTCAAAACGGAAAAATAAGTCCTTTGAGGTTTTGTGGGGGAATCCATTAATGAGAAGTCTTATGTGAAGGCAAGGTGTTGCTGCTTATTGGTTCTTTTAAAAAAGAAATATCCTTACCTTCCATCTTGGAATAAATACTATGTATTGGTTCCAAGACAGAAGAGCAGTAAGGTCTAGGCAATGGGGATTAAGTGACTTGCCCAGGAAGTGTCGGAGGTCAGATTTGATACCTAGAAATTCACATCTCTAGGCTTGACTCTCAGTTCAATTTGCTACCAAGCTGCCTGTTGATTATTGATTCTTAAAGACTTGTGATAGTTTTCTGTAGAAGGAGTGCTAGCAAAGGAGTCAGAGGATCTGATTTTAAGTTCCAGTTCTTCCATTGACCATATTAGTGACTTTTCTCTCAGCCTCATCATCAATTATGAAATCTATTTATAGCAATTGTACATTATACTGCATATGATATATGTAGTATATAATACTTGTGCTGCCTAACTCACAGAGCTATTTTATAGGTGAAATTATAATATACATATATATGTATGTATATATATATATATATAAAGTTCCTTGGAACCATGAATGTTTAAAGAAAACAAAAAATATAAAGGATGTATTTAATATTCCTGTTTTCTGTATTTGCTTATGATTTCTTGATATACAAACAAAGTGATTTTGTAATGGTTCTCTGTAGAGGTGAGAAATATCTTTATTGCAAAGGAATTTCATAATCAGGTTTATTATTACATCCAAATTTTCCTAAAATCAATTGAAATCTTTAACAATTATTTTCCCATTTCTATTTACTTTATCTGAGTCTAGAAGGCTGATTTCAAAGTCCTCAACAGTTGCTCTTTTATGGTCTATATCTCCCTGTGGATCCTTTTAGGTTTTCCTTTAAATACTTATATATGATGTCATTTTATATGCAAATCATTGGTATTAATATCATTTTATTATTTCTGATGCCTTTAAGCATAATGCCGTTTTCTTGTTTCTTCTATTATAACTCTATTTTTTACTGTTACCTTGTCTGAGATCATGCCAATCTTACTCTTTTGGATTCAGTTGAGGCTAAATAGAGACTATTCCACCTCTCATTTTTTATCTTTGTAAATCTTTGTTTAAACTGTATTTTTTATATATTATATTGCAGCTTTTTAATTTTTTAATTTATTCTGTCATTTTTCTGTTTTAGAAAAGAGTTTGGCCAATTCATATTTATATTATTATTATTAAACTTGTTTCATCCTCCTTTATCATATCCTGATGTTATGTTTCTTTCTTTGTCCATCTCCTTTCTCCTTATAAAGAAAAACAAATTAGGGAAAGGGAATGAATTCAATATTAGTTATATGTAGTTGAGACTATACTATCCCCATCTTCTCAAGCAATTCAGATCAAATGTGTTTCTCCTCTTTCTTGTTTAGCCTCCATAGACTCCTGAAATTGAAATTTGTTTTGCTTTTGACTGTACCTTTCCCTAATCCACCCTCTCTTAACTTCCTCCATGTTCTAGTTATTTTCCTTTCTGATTTTATTGAATTTTCTGTTTACAGGTCTTAGTAAAGACTGGGATTCAAGAAATGCCCATTTCTTCTACTCTTATCCTTCCTGTTTATAAAATCTCCTCATTGTACCCCAATTATGATGAATATAAATTTCCTTCCAATTTTTTCTCAGTTTTTTCTAGGATTTTCTTTTTTTCTCGCAGTACAATGGCTTATCAAATAAATACATATTTATTGTTTATACCCTTAAAAATCTTGTAATTTAATATTCATCCACTACAACCAAACTTTTCAGTGTGATTTATTAAATGAAACCTTTAAAATATCTAGATTGGATATAACATGTTTAAGGAGACTTCTTTACCCAACTAAAGAAGTTGACAAGAATTGGAATAGACCTTTGAATGCAATTCACTTGACTGATGTTAAAAATGAGAAGGGAAAAGAAAGAGAAAGAGAAAAAACAGAACAGGCGCCAAAGAAGGGGTTTCCAAGGAAGCCCAGTTCTCTTTGGCATACCAGCAAGGACTCTGCGAGGTGCTATTGTTTTCCAACATAGTGGTTGAAAGGCAGTAGACCATACAACTTGACTTTTGATTCAGAATTTTGTTTCCATATTGTTAGTACACTATGCATTATTTCAGCTATGCTCAGTTTTCCTAATGTAAGCTGGGGTTTACTGCCAGGTGGCATGACTGAGGCATATAAAGGTTTTATGAGTAACAGATGCAGAGAAATGTAGGAATTTTTCTAATTCACCGTAGACATATTTTCCAAAGAGATACACATTAAAAAAACATTTATTCTATGTTAACTAGTGTTTAAGATAATAAAAATACCATTTAAACTATAAGTGTTCAAATGTTCACCTGAGCCCTTGTATATAAAATTGTATGACTTTAAGACTTACTGGAAAGAGCAAAACTGGAATATTCACATTTTCTATATATTGTTCTTCCTGATTAATTTTAACAATTCAACCTAAATGATATTAGAATTCTATAATACACATATAGTAGATATATACATCATTTTAGAGTTCACTTAATTTACCCTTTGTTGTGCACTTTTCTTTCAACACAAAATTCCCATTTTAAAAATTCTGTACTATTATTTATAGAGGAAATATATTTGAAAAGAAATAAAAAGTGGCGAAATGGGTTGAAAACAGAAATAACTTGACAGTAGAATGAAGATAATTAGTTGTGTCAGAGAATATAAAACAATGCAGTGTTTATTTTTTCATGAATAGGAATATAACAGTTTGAAAAATACTATTTCAGTAGCAATTTTCAGTTGAAAGGGAATTTTACAATATTGTTCTTGAATTTTGTTGTTTTCTTAAGACTTCTTGAAAAATAAACATTATTGTAAATGCATGAATCCCAAATCAGAAATTATTTAAAAATCATGTGGGCTGGTGACAGCTCATTTTGCTAAGTAAGCAGATTCCAGATGTGGTATTAGGGAAATCATTTCATGATTCTGATTGTTATATGTTTGGATGAGAGATCTTAAAATGTAATAGTATGTCTAATGTTATTTACTGTTTTTCTTTTGCCAACTTGTGATTGTTTAGTCTGCTAATACTTGGGCTAAGGCTTTTTCTGGGTAGCGGTTAACAGTTGTTTTCAAAGCAAATGTTAAGTCTGAGAAAGCATTCCTGAAACTTTTTTTTTCCTCTTCTGGCAGAGAAAACTTGATTTGTGTTCATGTTCTGTGTTTCTTTTAGTGGTCCTAGTATGGCTGTTGAAATCTATACTTTATATGATCTCATTGTACTGCCTGTATTTCATTAATGACTGATTCTGTTTAGGGCTTGGGGAGTGAAATATTTTTCATATGACACTACCCAAAACGAGTACAGTGCACCAGCTGCAAAAACCACAAACCATCTGATTTTGCAGCTTTTGAGGGTGTGAAAAGTTCAATTGCTTATGGTAGGGCTTATATCTGTATGTTATGCCATATGGAAGTGGAACTACTGTAGACTTAAGAAAAATGCTTTTAAAATTCTATTCTGTTCAGTAGCCTTGTTTCATATGAAGATGAGTTATATACTTGGTGAGAATCATCTTGTGTCATCTTTATGACCTCTGAAGAGATTTAACTGTTCAAGCCCTGTCATTTTAGTGCTGTTTTTTTATTTAAATTTTATCACATATGCATACTTTAAATCAATTAATCAGGAAAAATGAAAATTTATTGTAATAGGTTTGTAATACAAATTAATAATCTAGTTATTAATTTGTGTAATTATTTTATAAAATTAAGATGCATACCCATATAGAACATTTAGGCAAATGATGATGAATCAAACCTTTGCTTTATTTTAAAGAAAACTCAGTTTTATCTAGCAATACTTTGAATCACCTCATGATTTTATAGATTTAAAAATGAATGTGACCTCAGAGTTCATTAGTCTTGGTTTTATTTTATCTTGAGAAAATGGAAGACAGAGACTTAAAGTAACTTTTCCTGAGCACAAAGGACCTACAGAGGCAAAGATATATGTAGAATGAGGTCTTCTGACTCCAGACCTCCACTCTTCTTCACTGTTCCAGGATGCCTCAAGGCAAATACATCAGGAAAGATAACCTACTTTTTAAATGTATAATAAAAATAAAATATACTATAATCAAACATATCTTTGTATTTATGTATGAATACTTCTTTAAAGTAGATTAAACTTTTTGTATAAAATAATATTGTTAAATAATATTTTGTATTGCCAGATATCCACTTCATAGCATTAAAATTACACACTCCTAGGAGGAAAGTCATAGTGATCCACAGATGCCCATAGGTTTTCCATTAAAAAAAAATATGGAGGAAACTTACCTTTGATATGAGAGAGTGTGAGACTTCTAACCTGAAGGAAACTGGACCTGGTAGTTATATAGTTTTTGCTGTTGCTAAAACTGACAGGGCATATTAATTAATTCATTTGTTCATTCATCATACTTTTAATGAGCACCCATTTGAACAAGGCATTGTTTCTTCTACAATTGTCTCTTTGGGCTAGGGATGTATATATCTGAGTAGGTTTATAATCTGAAAAATAGTTCTTAAAAATTATCTCACACTCAAATAACTGGTTTTAAATCCTGCCTTGGCTGCTTGATAAGTCTATGACCCTGTGGAAGGCATTTGACCTTTCTAAACCTCATTTTTCTCATTTGTAAAATAGGGAGCATAATCCCTAACTTGCAGGATTATGGAGAGAGTCAAATTGAGATATTTTAAAATTTTCTTACTTTTTTATTTTCCAGAGTACATGTTGAAATAGTTTTAATGATAATTTCTGACATTATATAATCAATCTTCTCTCTCTCTTTCACTCCTCCATCCCAAACAGCATTGTATATCAATGATCAACAGTTTCTTCATCTTGAAGTTCCTCATAACAATGAAATCAGAGGTCTGTCTTCTCTCCCAGTGTTGTCATTATTATTTTTTATTAATTATTATCAGCATTTTATTCTCTGCCTTTAACCTCAGTGAAATGATGGTGTGTATTTATTGTTAGTGTAATAATTATAAGTTATGTGGTTAGGAAAAGCTGTTAGTGCTCCCTGTTTCCCACTGTCCTAGCTGATTCCATATGCACAATCTCTATTTAATGTTTACCAATGGGTCCACAAAAGAAAAGTTTATACCTGGTTGTCCCATTCAGTTCCACCCTGTATTATAAATACTCTTATTGAGATTTCATTTTTCCTTTATTCCACATAGCCCAACAAGACAGAAAGTCTTGAAAAACAGTGCAGTTGCTGTGGGCCATTCCAGACTGACAAATTCTAATTCTCCTTCTCTGTTATAGACAGGAAAGTGTTATCTGTGAAGTTTGAAAGGCATTGCAATTAAATGAATTGTTGGACAGTGTATAGTGTGTGAATTAAGGATCTGGGGGACCTCCAACCCATTCAACTCCTAGAGAGTTCAACCCAAGTAAGTAACATAAGTAGCCCTCAGAATCATAGAGTCATGTGTCTTAGTCTTCCAGCAGGGCAGGCCAATTCCTGCCCAACAGAAGTCACGGAGTCCAGAAGATGTAACATGAAGGGACTGAGGTAAAACCTTGGGCCAATTGAGGGATAAGACTGAGCTTGAAAAACTCATGTGTGAGCCTCTGGAGCTCTTTCTCTGCCATTCCTTTGGGCTGGTGGAAGAAGCCCTTTCTCTGCTGTACTGGTGGTACTTATTTATGTGGCCACTTCTGGCAAGCTGGGGCGTGTGGGGGCCATGCTGGGTTGAAATCTGGGACATGATCTTACTTTAAGTTAGAAAGTCTGGAAACCTTATTCCTGTATTTTTTTCTTTTTACTAATAAATACTTATAAATTTAGTATAAAGTCTCCAAAATTCGTTTTTATTAATAATAATAGTAATAGGATATAGTCTAAAGCTGGGAATTTCTAGTTCTCATTCATTTTACATTTACTATAATACCTGAAGGGTCTGTGATTTCATTTCCTTCTACCTATGCCTTAATTTCTGCTCTTGTTTTCTCTCTTATTTGCCTTTCAAATCAATATACCTTATTCTTCTGCCATACTCACATTTTATCCCTTTATTTAATTCTCATTTTTATCTTCTCATTTTACGTTTGTTTCTTTCTTTTTCTACCTTCTGATTCCCCTTTTATGTCATTTTCCTTTCCTATGAATTTTAAATGACAACTTAGAATCTTTGGACCTACTTTCGAGTCTCACTGTATCCAGGACTTGCTGATAAACAATGGACTGAATCAGGAAACCTAGTTTCTGGCATTAGATGTGGGATGTTGGACAAATAAATGAAACAAAAATTACTTACATACTCTACCACTTGGTTTCCTTATTTGTGAAATGAGAGTATTGGATTTGACCTATCAGAGCCAGTTCATCTTAAATTTCCATTAAGCATAATTAGGCATACTTTGTTATCTAAGCTATAAACATGGTAATGTTAAAGCAGTGAGAGTTAAGCTTTTTCTAAAGAAGTTATTCAGTTGAATTTATGTTATTTGCATATCACTTTAAAATTTACAAAGTTTGGGACTTGAAGCCAAGTCTGATTATCTGATAATAATTCCCCTGGTCTTTTCTCAATATCAGTATATAAGGAAATAGTCAAATCACTTAAACTTCTTTGAATTTGTTCATTCATTTTTTGATTACTATTTATTTTTTTAAAAATATAGCATAATATAACATGTGACATTTCTAAAGAAAACAATATACGAGCAGGAGATAATTTCTTCTTTTAAATAGCTAAATCAGAGTCATTAAAACTGGAATCATTCTTCCATAGTATTATAGATTGTTAGAAGTGGAAGATATCCTAAGGATCTCCTGGTCCAATCTCACCATGATAATATTGGTCCAATGATAATAATGGACCACAGAGTTTAGGATGACTGAAGGGCAGGAAGGCACAAATATAAAATAGAATTTACATTTGAAAAGGACTTTAGAGATCATCCAGTCCAAATTTCTCATTTTATATATGGATAATATGAGTTACAGACTGGGGGAAAGATTCAATCAGGGTCATAAAAGTGTGTATTTCTTTGGTGTGGGGTGGGGGAAAGGATCCTTCCACTGTCATGTGTGTTATAAAGTCAGTCATGCAATCTAATACATGCTATGCTGTTACGGAGATTAAGAAATATTACTTGGACTATGCATTTTGGCTGACATTTCATAATCTTTATAACGTATAAGTATGTATTGTGTTGTGTGCTGTAATATAAGAATTCTTTTATTTATAGAAACCATTTAATTATTTTTAAAAATTTGATAGTTCAAAGTATATTTGTATACTACAGATATATTTTACAATCTTACTTTACTTAAAGCAACTAGGAAGGTATTAAATGTTTTTGCTGTAGTTCTTCACATTTGCCACATTTGGCTTGTTTCATATTCAATTAAATATGAAAATGAAAAAATAATAATTTACAAAGATGCATAGTGACATGTGGGTGGAGTTTGTTAATTAAGACAATTAGTTCTTGAAATCCGAGGTTAATCTCATTTGCTACACTTATAATGCTTCTGAATCATAAATAATTGCATAATTATAAATTACACATTGATTAAACTGATTTCAAAGAGTAACCATATTTGGACTTGTGATAGTACTGTATCCTGAGGAAACATTTTGTTGCAAGCCTTTCCAACTTATACCAGCAAATAAAAGGAGAAATAAAAAATAACATTTCATTGAGATGTAGTTTTACTAAGTTATTATTATAAAGTATAGTTTAAATATTGTCCAAAAAGGAAATAAAACTGTCATTTAAAATTCCATAGCCTTTTGATTTTGACTTTATAGAGCAATAATGAAAGCTTCTATATTTTTCCTTTAAATTTGTTTTCTTTACAATTTTTTTTTATATTACCTATCTAGCAATGGTGTGGGATAGAAGATAGAAGCTTGGTGAGCTAAAGAATTAGCCATCCCCTTTTTCAGGTCCTCCATTCTTGTGTGGATTTGGTACCTTTTTTCATCTATGTCCTTTCAAAATTATTATTCTCCCTTATCTCTATGCTTTGAGGGGAGAAGTTTCCTTAAATTTGCTGCATAGAAGGATGTAAAAAGGACTGAGAAGCAACTGAGACCATCATTGCTGAGTAAAGCGACTACTTTCCCCTTCTCTCTTTACTTCTGGTTGTGGGCCAAATTTTGCTCATTAGGTGTAGCTTTTGGTCTGAGTTTACTAGTTCTCTCTGCTGTTGGGAGGTTATATAATGTGGAACAATATAATATCTTCAGCCCTCATATTTGGCCAAGGAATACCAACTAGCTTTAATAATGTCTAATAATGTTACACCTCACCCTTGCTCTAATTTTCTAGTTTCATGATCTGTTGTTTCTATATTAGAATGTAAATTCCTTGAAGTTAGAGACTATTTAGCCTGCTAGTATTTGTATCCCCCATCTACAACAGCACTGGGTACATATTGTGGGCTTAATAAATGTTCTCTATATATATCTAATCTCTCCTTCTGCTCATGATCCTTCAGACCTATCTGTCCTACTTTAATGGCAAGATTTCCTAAGGACACATAACACACATATACAATAAAAATAATGTATATAGTCAGAGCTGTGTAGAAAAACCATTTTCATTAGAAAGTAAATGGGGAAATAGAAGGATGGACAAAGCCTGGATCATCATCCCCAAAAGAGAGAGATAACAGAAAGGAAAAAGTGAGGAGTGAGAAATTGTCCATTCTCTGTTTTGATATTATCTGATGTTATCCTATGTCATTCTTGATCTTGAGCATTGTGAAAGACACCATTCTCTGGGTATTTTACAGCCTTGTCCTCCTCTCCATTCTTTAAGGATGCAGAAAAAGGGAATCTCCTTCTACTCCCATTTATAGTCAATGCTTCTAAATCAGAACAGGAGAATCTCTGTACTTTCCTTTAGACATCTACCTCAACTGTGCTCCACTTCCTTAGCCTGTACCTATATTTCTTGCCCACCCTCAGTGCCATCCCTTATAGAAAATTTAAAAACAAATTCAGCAAAGCATTGCCCTAGCTCTGCAAAGAAAGAATGGTGGGAAGTTCTCATATCTCATTTTGGGATCCATATTTGGTCATAATGATTTCATTACAATTGGCTTCAGTTGTATTATTGTAACTGTTCTTCCTATTTATATTTTATATTTATTGTATATTCTGTGTTCCTGATTCTGTTTTCTTCACTTTTGATCATTTCATTTAAGTCATGCCATGCTTCTCTGTATTCATCATTTTTTAATACCTTTACTCTCTGTCTTAGAATCATTACTTAGTTTTGGTTTCAAGGCATAAGAGTCATAAGGGCTAGGCAATGGGGGTTAAGTGAGTTGTCCAGAGTCACATGGCGCAGAATATCTAAGGTTAGATTTGAATCCAGGACCTCCCATTTCCAGGCATTGCTCTCTATCCATGGAGCCACTTAACTACACCTGAATTCATCAATTCCTAAACCATAGTAATATTCTGTTCTAATATCATACTACTCTATTGTAGGACTTGGAGTCAGGAATAATTAGTTTCCTGAGTTCAAAAATCACCTCAGATGCTTGTAAGTTGTATGACCCTGGGCAAGCCATTTGACTCTGTTTGCCTCAGCTTCCTCATCTGTTAAAAAAAAAAGGAAATGGCCAATCACTCCAGTATATTTGAAAATAAAACCCCAAATAGGTTTTATGTCTTGAAGAGTTGGATATGATTGAATAGCAATATTCAATTACTTTTAGATTACTTAATATTAGTAGACATCTCCTAGTTGATATTTGTTTTATTTTCAGTATATTGCTACTCAAAAAGGGCTGCTCAATATATTTTAGTGGAACTTTTTAAAATATTTAAATTTATGTCTAGAAGTGTATATCTAGGTAAATAAGTATGGGCATTTTTAGTCACTTCTTAAGCCTAATTCCAAATTGCTTTCCACAGTAGTTGGTTGGAATGTATCACAGCTAGAACCTTTCTAACATTGACTTTTCACCACTTGTCATATTTTCTTATTTGGTAGGAGTTGTTTTTTTTTCCTTATAAATTTATCAGGAACATGTTTCATTTAGTTGGTGTTTTTTGGTTTGTCTTTGGTGGGGGAGGTGCTTGCTTGTTTTATTTTTGCTTTGAAACCTTGTATCTATCTAACCCAGCTTAGAAATGCAGTGTTTCTTCAAAGGCACAGAAGGCTTAACATGCTCTGGATTTTTTCTAATTTTTGCTGGTTCACCTCCCCCAGACAGTCTGGTGGCCTTTGGTTCCTGGAACGTCACCACATTAGGGCCAGAGTTGTCATAGATATTGGATTGGCTTCACTCTGGAACTCAGGGAATCCACTTACTTTTCCCAGTATTAGGAGAAAAGGGTACCTCCACAGCAAGCAATCCTGGGATAGTAGCTTCCAATTTTCCTTTGGGATTTTTTTTTTATATCTTTTAACTACTTCTCACTGGGTAGTACTTTTTGGTCATATATATTTTTATGAATTCTACATAATTGTGAATACAATATAATTTTTGGATATTGGATATGATTTTTCCTCCATTGATTATTTCTGTCTATATTTGCTTTGTGTTTATATAAAAAGCTCTTAAAACTTAATTGAGTGAATGAAAATGCATAATCAAAACTATTCATTTTGCTTTTTATATCATGTATATTCCTTATTAAGAATTTCCTTCTAGCCATAGCAATAAAGGGTATGTGATACATTTTTTCTTCTTTATGATTTGTCCTTTAATATTTAGCTTATATATTTTGAGCTTAATGTGATTGCTATATACTCTCAGATACTGACCTAAATCTGATTCCTGTCAAACTTCTTTCCATTTTTTGCTGATTCTTACCAAATTGGGAGTTATTCCACAAATAATTTATATTATCAGGTTTATCATACATTGGAACATTGACAGACATAGACTACTATCATTAATGTGATATAAAGAAGTATAGAGCATTATCATCAATAAATTTTAGTTGAAAGTTTGAAATAAAACTCTGGGAAAAGATTATAGCAATATATTGAAAATATTCTCATTATATTTGTATCTGGGATGCAAAGATGGTTCAAAATGATTAAAACAATTATGTTAAGATTATTATTATATTTAAAGCAAATATATTAAATAACCACATAATATTATTAAGAGCAGAAAAAGTCTTTAAGAAAGTATAACTCTAATTTATGCTTAAAAAAAACTCTACCTAGTATAGGCCTAAAAGGAAAAAAAAAAGTTAATATATACAATAGGGAATTCCTAGAAGCATTCCTAACAAATATAGGAATAAAACAAGGGTTATTCTTTTTCCTGCTATTTTTGACACAGTTCTGGAATAGCAGTAAGAGAAAAGAAAAAAAAGACATAAAAGTGAGCAATAAAGAAATAAAACTATCCTTATTTGTTGACAACATAATCATTTTGTTTTTAGAAAATCCTAGAGACTTAGCACTGAAAATAAGTGAGAAAATTGTTTCAGTAAAAAAGATGTAAATAAAATTATCTTTCAAAATCAAAAGTATTTCTATATAAGAATAAGAAAATTCAAGAGGAAATAACAGAAATAGGGGTTCTACTCAAAAAACTATAAAATATATGATTCTTATATACTAAGACACTTTCAACCACTATGTATAATTATAAAATTATCTTTTAAAAATAATGATTTAAATAATTGGAAATTTAGTTCTAATGATTTTGTCAAATCAAAATAATATAAATGATCTAACTAAACTTTTGAATTCTAGTTTTAATAATATGGCTATGGATAGGTGCTGGATCTGTGGTTTGTTATTGTAACTCCCAAGTGAGGACAATTCTGTACCAAAGCATAACTGCCACTTCACTAAAATGTATAGTTCTTAGTATACATCCTAGAACAGTGTTGGTGAAGCTTTTCAAGTTCACCTGCCCTAAGGGCAACTTCAAGCTGCCTGTTAGCCCCACCCACATTACTCTAGAGAATCAGGGGAGGAAGTGCTTGCTTTGGGCAGCAAGACAGCGGGGTGGGACATGTAAAAATGTCCTTGGGTGCAGTGAAGAGTGGAAATGGAGCAGCCCCCTCTGACACACTGGGGCACGTACTTCAGTATTTCACCAACTCTGCCCTAGAACATTGAAAGCTTTAGTGACTTAGTGTCAATTTTATAGGGAAAAAAAAAGTCAAATTCTATATAACCACATGAAACAAAAAATACTCCAAACCACTACTCGAGGGATGTTGTCTAGAGGAATTGATGTCCCTTCCATTAGTGACTTGCATGCAAAAAACATTCACTTAAACACATTTTGTTTAAGTTTAACTGAATTCTAGGGTTAATTGTGATGTAGGTGAAAATTGTCATAACTAATTCTAATTTAATAATGATAGTCAGGCGGCATAGTGGATGGAGATTTTTATAATTATACATCCTCTCAATCCAGAGTCAGGAAAACCTGAGTTTGAATTTGGCCTCAGGTGGTTACTATTTATGTGATGTGGGCAAGTCATTTAATCTCTGATTGCCTCTGTTGGCTCATCTATAAAATGTAAATAATAACATTTACCTTCTAGGATTATTGTGAAAATTAAATCAGATGAAAATTATAAAAGTGCTCAGCATGATGCCTGGCATATAATAAGCATTACATAAATGTTAACTATTACTATTTGGTGATTAAACAACATATAAAGTATAGTGTTTATAGCAACCAGGTGAGGTAGGTTAATCTCAGTATCCTTGAGGCTCAGTAAGGTTTAATGCCATGCTTATCATCCCAATGCTAATAAATATCAGAGGGCACTTGAACTCAGGTCTTATGACTGAAAACTAGTTCATGAATATGGGTAGCTCTTTGGGGTTCATTATAAAGGGAAATATGCTGTCACATAAACTATTTGATTGCTGGTGTGAATATACAAAATTTTCTGTAGAATTTATATTTATCCTTTTAATTGGATCAAAGCATGTGTAATTGATCAATTAATATTTAGCTTTTTTTGTGAAATTGCCCCTTTGTTTTAGAATGGCAAACTATAAAATTAGAATGATGCCTGAGAGCAGACTGACTTTATTGTCAATTTACACCTTAAATAGGAAAACGAAGTATCATGTTTCCTTATAACACGCTTTGACAGTGCCTTAGTGATGTATCCGACACATTGGTGTCTGACATCAGTTCAAATAAAAATGCTAGTCATCCTAAATTAAATTGCTTGTACTTTTGCTTAAGCTTCATCAAATTAGTATTTTTTCTATCACTAGAAAAGGCATGAAGTAATAATTAGTTTCTTTTTTTAAAAATCATAAAATACAGTTTAATTAATAGGCACATCAAGACCAGAATCATATTCTATATTATATTGCATTGGCATGTGTAGTAAATATTCATTAATAGCACAGATGTGTTTCCTTTAAGGAGTGAGCCTGTGCCATTACTTTAAGTAGCTTTTCTCTCACCAAAAATGAATTTTCTTGAAGCTGGTGTCATAATATGATATTCTAAGATAGCACAATGTCAAGCAATTAAAAAAAATGTTTTGATTAAGTTATTCTATAATAGTAACATCTTATTAACCTAATACCAGCTATGGATAGACAGTTTGTAGTATGTGCTACTCAATGTCATTCTGAGTTTTTCTATATGTGAACAAAATGAAATTTTAAGTACATGGTGAATCTAATTTACAAAGCCAGAAGGTCCATTTTGGACTGTACTACCTAGTTTCTTAGACATACTATTTTCCTAAAATGTTATCATAATGGGGGTAGATTTTGTGATTTTCCATAAAGTCTAAAAATTACTGGTGAAAATATCCAAATTTAAATGATGATAGCAAGTTTATTCATAAAGAATTTTTGAAATACCTGTATAAACTGATTTGGCAGTTGAGTTCATTCCACACATTGATCTCTTATAGACATATGAAAATATATGTTCAGATCTGAAAAGGACTAAAGATGATACCATGGACTTCCATCATGACTGATGCTGTAATAGAAGACTTGAATTCAAATTGTGCCTTAGACAATTATTAGTTATGTGGCTATGGGCAAGTCGCTAATAACCTAGTCTCAGTTCTATCATCTGTGAAATGGGGATGATAATGGCACCAACCTCACATCATTGTCCCAAGGCTCAACCATAAAGTACTGTATACATGCTAGTTATTATTATTCTTGTTGCTGCTAGTAGTTATCATCATAATTATTGTAAGCATTTTCTAGCTGTTGCCTCTATGCAGAATTACTCTAAGACTGGCAAGAAAATCTTTTTTATTACTGTATGTTCCCAACCTAGGATTTCAGAAAATAAGAAAACTGAGTCTTTTTGATAAATGCATAATGGAAAGCACTTATTTGGAGTAAACTTAAGGGTAAATGTCAAAAATCTAGTCCCTTGACCACCTATTTCATTTGATTGAAGACTAACAAAATTTCAGGGTCATTCATTTCTCTGTAGTCATCTGCCTTTTCTCACTTATGATGATGATCTACAAATATAATATTCAAAGCAAATTTTGTACCTCTAATTTCAAAGAAGTAAAATGTACTCCAATAGACTGTTTGATATTAGCAGATAGACTGCTCTACTTAGAGTTTAGAAGTCTTGGATTCTGATGCCAATTCTGAACCTTACCAGTTGTTCTGTGACCATCAGTAACTTCCTAACTGAATCTCTTTGTGCCTTCTAAATAGACTATATTGGAAGAGTCTTGATTATTGTAGAAATTGCTTACAAATCCTTTTGGGACTGTGCCAAAATGCCACAAAGGTGATTTTTTATCAATGGCATCTCTCTAAAGAAGACAGCTTATACATATAAGCTCATTTACATGTATGATAAAAAGTGCTTAAAATGTTCTTTTGAGGATTTGAATAAATGAGCAAATGAAAAAAAAATCTTACAATGTAGAAAGCACTCTTCTAAGTGATGAGAATACAAATAGAAAAGCAAAATAGAACTTGCTCTTAAAAAGCTTAAACTCTAATACTGGGAGGCAAAAGGTTAGGAGATTTAAGCTGCAAAGTTGATAATAATGCATCTTTTCTAATTTAATTTCTAATGAATAAAACCATATATGTTTCTAATATCTAACCATTTGATTGAACCAAATATTTTGGTGTTGAGAACTTTGGTCTTCTATGACTGCTGAAGAGAGAGCAGCTATGGGAACTTCTCTGAAGGGGGAAATTTCTAGTTGAATTTCCACAAGGGAAGCATGACTCCTGGGCTAGTTTGGAAGTAAGGTATGTGGCCTTGGAGGCCTTGTCATCAATTCCTGAAACCCTAGACCTTTGCTGCTCTTGGTGTCAGTTGATTAGCTTTGATGTTGGTATTGTTTAGAAGGGTATTTAAAATGTTTATAAATTAGCCATGATTAACTTGTCTTTTCATTTATTGGGAGAATTTAGTGTTTTCTTTTACCCTAGATTCCATTGCTTCTTTGAGTGTACTTTGGTCACTGATTTGCCTGGTTTAGGTAGACATTTTGCTTTTATTTTGAAAAACATTTAAAATTACAAAACCTGATATGATTTTTTTTTCTTTTCCACCAACTTTTGGATTTATGTCAGGTGTTTTTAATTCTTTATCCTTTATCAATAATCAGAAAATTCATATTTTTATCATCAAAGTAGTCATGAAAAAAATTCTTCAGAAGCCTTTTTTCAAATATGTTAGACAAAATCTTTTTCTTAAGAAGTCTTAGTTCAACCAATAAACTTACACTTTGACAAAAAATTATTTTAAAAAAAGGAGTTCTATTCACTATGTGCCATTTTATATCAGGGTCTCTAACTCTTTTGGCTACTGTATTAATAGTATTTATTTTGCTTTGTCAACCAAGTCATTAATTGTTGCAAAAACAACCTATCTGAACTGATGAGTCACACTGCCATAAACTATTAAGACCATACTGTTGATTTTGGGCCAGAAAATATGGTAAGAAAAGAAAGAAATCGCTATGTCACTGAACTTTTAAGTGTTCAAATGAGAAATTAACAGGAAATGCCACCTCCAGGAAATGGTTCCAAGAAGTTCTTCCTCAGCTTGATTGCTCAGCATCACTAATGCTAGTATGCTGTGTGTAAATATTAGCATACATGAAAGATGTGGTTCAGAATTGATTGGGGTTTAGATAGGACTGTGTATTCCTATGAATCTTCAAAATGGTTGCTTAATGAATACAGTAGAAGAAAGTATACAATTATATAAAATACATTTTAATATGTATTGTCATTCATAAAATCATTAATTTGTGAAATCTCGCCTATAGAATATTGCCACCATGGCAGATTGTATCTGTGTTATGTGTGCTGAATGTGTCTTAAACCTCTATGAATAATATGCTTAGAATTTGAGCATTTTAAATATTACTGATCTGTCTTGGTATCTGTGGAAGATTTTTTTCAGAGCTACAAAATATTTCAGAGAGTTGTAGCTAATCACAATGAACAATGAAGACTGGTAGGATTCAGAACAACTTCTTAATTTACCTGGATGAATCACAGCTGCCTTGTCTAGGTAATTGCTGCTGCTGGGTTAACCTTGGTTAACTCTTAGAATAAATGACCGACTTCTGGATCATTAGAAAAACTGAGCTAGAATGTGAAGAAAGTCTCTCATTTTCTGAGGATTTCCAACAATAATCCACCCTATTACATATTCTTTGGATGCTTAACAAGTGTAAAATAGCAGATTAATCACTACCCTGAAATAAGCACTTCTGTAAAGGTAAGTAATGTCAGATATTTAGTTGGGCATAATGAATCACCTCTTAGCTTTCTACATTCATGAAGGAGAATAGAGAGGTGTATAAATACAGGCTATCAGATAATTAAAACATCATTTATGTTTAGTTGCATAAGAACTTCTGACACTGTGAATTATCCATATTTCAAACCTACTAATGGAGGAGATAATCCAGGAGAATCTAGTGTTACCTAGTTTGCACATGTAGACTCGATGACATTCCTCCTTCCTCTTCTTGACATGCTGTAAATGGTTAACAAAAAGGGGTTTTCTAGGCAGAAATGACCCTACATGTCTCCTTTCTACTACTCAGACCCTCCCTGGAGCAAGATACTACTTTAGTGCATTAATTTAAAAAATTACCTACTGCACTATTGACTACAGGACAAGTAAAGGGAGAGTAGAAATAAAAATTAGCTAAGAATTTAATTTAGCAGAGTGGGTGCTAATGGTCAATAAGGGCTTTAAAGCAAGATTGATGAATTCATAGATTTCTCTGCTGATTATCAAATAGTTGAGAAGGCATAGACCATGCTTGGAAATATAGTATCTTCTCAATATAATTTGTGTATTTGTATCCAACTTTCACTTAGCCTTAAAAGGAATAAGTGAAAACCACAAAGTTAGCTCTGAATCTATAACAAACAAACAAACAAAACAAAATCTATATTTAAATATGTAGATTTTAAAATGTCAATTTAATAATTACTTTTCTGTTACTGAAAGGAAACAAAACTTATGAATAGAGAAAATTGTGGTTGTGAATATTCTTTTAAAGAATTCTATTAAATTCACCATTCCTTGTGTTTTAAGAAAATACTTTGGAAGTAAATACAAAATCCTTGTAGGTTATTCTAGATGGCCTTTGAGGTACTTTTCTTAGATTTTATGATTGTGGAATTCTTTTGTAAAGAAAATTATTACCTCTTTCTTAATCCCTTTTTAGATTGCTGACACACCTACTTTTCTGAACCTTGTAAAAATTGGAGCAATATATGCATAAAGGGCATAATTATGATTGATTACCAGAAAAATCTACCAGATTAGATTTTTTAAAATACAGGGAACATTTAAATTAACATACCATAACTCCAATAATTTCATTTGAAATCATTGCACCTAGAGGTTGGTTTTAGACCACCCTGTTCTTTTAAGGTAATAAAGAATTGATAAGATATTTTAAACTAAGTGAAATGTTAAACAAAGGAGTTAAAACATAGCCACCATGTTAGTTTTAACGATTGTATTTTCACATGGCTTACTTTCTTCTTTGATTTGTTTTGGTGCCATTTCATTTCAGTTAAATGGGAGTAGCACTGAATTTTAAAAAATTGTAACATTTTTCTTATGAGAATCATTATGTCACTTCTATATAATGTTAATATTTTACAAGGACTTGGCCTCACAACAACCCCAAGGTAGATAGTGAACGGATGTTTGATTGGTTTTATTTTATGTGATACTTGCACATTTATTTCACTCTGAGGCTAGTTAGTTAATAAGGTGAAATCACAAAGTGAAGGCAAGACCAAAGATTTAATCCCCACAAAGACTGCTTAGCCTCTCTCTATCCCAAAAAGACTTACTAAGTTCCTAGCCTTCATCAGGTTAACTGTTTGGCAAGCAGGTATTTTGGATGACCCTGCAAATTAGGTAAGAAACGGATGCAAATCTATGTCTGATACTTAAAAAGCAATTCAGAGTACACTCTCTATTAAACAGCAAAGGGCTATGCATCTAGCCTCTTCTTTCATACAGATACCAAAATAAACTTCCAATAATTGGGCTATAATAATAACTGACATTTATATAGCACTTTACCATACATTATCTCATTCAAGCCTCTTAACCCAAGGAGGTAAATACTATAGGTATTAAATTATTTTATAGATGAGGACATCAAGTCTCATGGAGATTAAGTGGCTTACTTAGGGTCTTATGATTAGAGAAACCAATTCTCTCCTTATTTAAAGTACAGTACATTGTCTACAGTGTCAGTTTCTTGCTTGAAAAGTTTAAATAGCCTATAATTAAGAATATACAAATTCCATAACCTGTTAGTACCTCAAACTTTCTTTCCAGGCTAATGTTATTCTCCATCTTTTCCTGCACTATACATCCCATACTGGGATGCCTCCTACAGCTCAGTTCATTAATCACACTTCTTATATTGTATAGGTCTGTTCCCATGACTGAATACCCCTCCTTCACATCCTGCGTACTGATTTTTTTCTTCCAAAACCCAGCTTAGCTGCTGCCTTTCCATGAAGGCTCCCCTGAATCCCCTGAGCTGAAATTGATTTCTATCCCTCCTCAAATTTCTTTTAATATTTTATCTAACTAGATCATTGCTTTATCACATGGTATCATGTGTCATGTTTACTTGTAAAAGATAGATTATAACTACTTCATTTTAAATTATTATATCTTTGATGTCATCCTTATATTACATACTAAAAAACAAACCCCCCCGAAGCAACTTATTGAAGTGAATTGATATTCAAGTGTAATATATAACTTAGAAGAAACATTAGTTCCTTATAGATTTAAAACAGGGTAATTCTATGATTATGATTTTTTTAAAGATTTAATATCTTTTTGTCTCATATCAAACTTTTTTAAATAAAAATTTCTGTGACTTTAAAACATTTTGACATTCATTGAATGGTGAAAAGTCAGAATCAGGATATAAAACAAGCCTGGAATATCTATGTTTTCTCTAAAAAAGTGTGATTGGCAAATTCAGATGAACATTGATGATTTTGATGAGAATAAAATCAGTCTATGCTGAATATTAAACATGAGAAAATTAATGCTAAATCAAGTACATAATCTTTAGCTAGTGCTATTCAGACATCTCTTTCCCTGCATTTATTAGTATGATTTGGGCAAAAGATAAAATTTAGGTTTTTTTCTGGCTATTTGGAAGTCTGTGTGCCTTAACCAGCACAAATTAAATTAAGCCGCGTGCACTACTTTCAAAAAGGGCGCTTAATAATGTTGAGTAAGCTTTCAAACTCAGTTTAGTTCAGCATACACTAATTACTCCCATCTAATCCTTCTGAATCATGTAATTAATACTAACATAACTAGGAATCACTTTTGATTTTTCTTTCTTTAGTCTGTCACACCAAATCACATTACTGGTATTTTAAAAATGCAACCCACTAAATATAACTTCTGCTTATTAAATAGATGTATACATTTATTTAGAGGACTTTTCTCAAATGGTACATGTTTTCTTCCTTGAAAAGTAGTGTTCTAGTTATTATAGCTGAAACCTTTTTTATTATTTCAACCTAATTAATCATGTATAAAACCTTAATTTTAGAATAAGTATGCTTTTTGAAAGTACACAGTTAATTCTTTTTTAGACCTAAAATGGCTCTTTTAAACCTACTCAGTTTTAAATCTAATATGAAATATTAAATATAAACATTAAAATTGAGTACCTATATTGGTTATGAATCCTGACCACCATGGAATATATAATTATCTAGGCTTTTTAGAAATTAAAGTGCTATGATTTCCATTGTATAGTTCTTTACATTGAAATGACTTTTGTATTTAGAGAAGATTAATCTCTTTGATCTGGGTAAAAGACCATTTTTGGACCACTAGGGTCTAACAATAACCTTTTATTCAAATTTGATGTTGTTTCTATCTAATTTTTAAAGTAAGCTGTAGCATTATAATAATAGTAACTTGTACTTCAGAAAACTGATATTCACTCCTTTTTTTCATCTTCAGAATTTACCTATAAGAATAGCATATGCATATCTAACACCTGACTTTAAAAAATGTGTCTTCCAAGTTCTTTGCTTAGATAGTATACTATAGAGGAATTATATAATTGATTCTTCAACTTTACTGTATAAGCAAAATGCATGCTGCTAATAATTTTTTTCCTGGAATTCCTTTTTTAATGAATTGTAAGGTTTGTACTGTATGTATTCTTCTGTCAGAGTGCAGGCCTATTGACAATACAGTGATTTAAAAATCTAATTACTTTCACCTGTTAAAATATGTCAAATCCATACTGGAAAAAAATGTGCAAACTATCATGGGGAGAAAAAAAAAGCTGAACTCATACTAAAGCAGGACTATCCATGCATCATTTTGTCTATTGAACTGTTTATGTTTTCAAAAAAGTCTGCGTGGGTGTGAGTATCAACACTTTTGTTACTAAATGGCTCAGCCTCATGGCTACTAAGCAGCTACATCTGTGTACTTTTTCCTCCTTATGCTCTAAAAGTGGAAATTAGCCAAAATTCTCATTTGTACTAACAAAATGATCCAGTTTGCATTTCATCAGAACTCTTGTTTGTGCTTAATTAGTGAATAGGTAGTTCAACCAAAATTAAATTTAAAAAATTTAAGATCTTTCTCATGTTGAAAATGGAGATAAATGTTTATTACTGACCTCTATTGAATCTAAATAAAGAAAAAAATTACCTACTAGTCTTGTAATGCATTTAAGTATAGTCCATTATTTGTTTGGGAAGGTGAATGGAATACATGTTATGGTGTTTCTCAGCAGCAGTTTGTTGTACATTTTCAACTGATAGACTTTTAACCTGTCACATCTTTATTTTCCTTTCCTGGCAATAATTATCACATCATGAAAATAGATAATTCTAATTTTATTTAGTCTTAGATGACATTTATAAGACATGCTGTACATATTATTACCTCTTGTTCCTATTAGGATTTTTTAAAGTAAAATTAGAATATGGTTGATTCAAGGGAATTATAGTGCTGCCTTTAAAGCATTATTAGCATTTTGTTAAGATTGGATATTAAGGAACTCAAATGACTGGTCTCTTATTAGAACAGAGAAAACAAATTCCATTTAACTGATTTTTTTTTCTGGTCCTACAATATGCAAAGCAACGTTTTATATGTAAAGGCCAACATAAAATAATCTTTATGTTAATATAAGTAGACAACTAATTTTAGGCAATAGAACTAAAATATCTAGTTGTTGTTGTTGTCCACTTGATATTCTAGTCATATTAATAGAATATAAAACTAAAAGAGGTTTGTGCTGATGGTACAAAATGGGTTTAACAATACCTCCTGTCCACTGGAGTCCTTTTTGGAAAAAATTTTCTGATTCTCTTAGGACAATCAAAGCATTGTTCTATCAAGTACCAGTACTTTATTTTTTGAGCTTGTACTCAGTATATAAGGTATTACAACCACTTAAGGTGAATAGTGTTTAGATCTTTGGGTCTTTTCCTAGAGATCCATCATCTAGGCTACATTTCTCTTCTGGATACATATGAACAGTACAATTGTGCTACCTTCAAAATTTCATCCCGTATTGGGTTGAATTTTTAAAATTTTGTTCAGATTTTTTTATCACTATCGTTAAATCACCTTTTTCCCCTCTTGTATGTATTCTTCTGTGTTATAAATTCCAATTCATGCCTTGATTAAAGTGTGATTATCCCTATCCCAAATGTTAGTACCTTCTATCCCTAATACCTTGTATTTGAGTTAGGTGAATCCTCACACCAGAGGTGTTAGTAGTCCTCCTGGAACACCTCATACTGGGCTGTTCACCCATCTTTTATGTCCATCTTTTCACCACCCTCTCTGAAGATTTAGGAAACTGTAGCAGATGTAGCAGCAGACACATCCTGGTAAAACTGTTTTAGCAGACAGGTTAAATAAGGCTAAACTGATAGGCATCAAATGTGTAGGGAAGAATCAGTGTCCTGATTCTTCTTAAACTTTTGCCTTCTGTCATAGAATTGATTTCAAATACCAGTTCCAAGGCAAAAAAGTGGTAAGGCCTAAGCAATTGGGATTAAGTGACTTGCCATGGAGAGAATCACACAGGTAGGAAGTGTCCAAAGTCAGATTTGAACTCAAGTTTGGAAATGACTCTTATTTTTATAAATCTGTTCAGGTACCTATGTGTTCAAGAAATAAGGTCTTTATAAGAGAAACTTGCTGTAATTTTTTTCCAGTTTTTATTTTTTTCCTAGTTTTGGTTAAATTAGATTTGTGAAAAAGCTTTTTAATTTTGTGTAATCAAAATTATCTTATGTTATTTCCCATGATTCTCTTTGGCTATTATTTAGTTATAAACTCTTCCCTCATCCATAGATTACCTAAGGTGTATTTTTCCGTATTATTCTAATTTACTAATGGTATCATTCTTTAAGTCTAAATAATTTACTTGTTTTGACTACATCTTGTTATACAGTGTAAGATGCTGGCCTTTATTTAGTTTCCACCAAACTGATTTCCAGTTTTTTCCTAGAATTTTTGTCAAATAGATAGATTTTAGTCCAAAAGTTCAGATCTTTGCATTTATCCAACATTTGATTACTACAGTCATTTACTACTATGTACTGTGTGCCAAATTTATTCAAATGATCCACAGAACTGGTTTTTTAGCCCAGGATCAGATTGTTTTGATGATTACCACTTTGTAATATAGTTAGAAATCTGAAACTTCTAGGCTGCCTTCCTACACAATTATTTTTCCATTGAACTTTTGGTATTTTAGATGAAATTTTATTATTTTTTTTCTAGATTTATATGAATCATTCTTTGTTAGTTTGATTGGCATGGCAGAGAATAAGTAAATTAACTGGTAGAATTGTCATTTTATAATCTTAACTTAGCCTAACCATGAGCAAACAGTATTTCTCTTGTTGTTTAGATCTGTCTTTGTGTGAAAAGTGTTTTTTTTTTTAAATTTTGTTCAAATAGTACTTGAGTTTGTCCTGGCAGGTAGACTCACAAGTATTTTATATTGTTGACAGTTGGAATTTTTCTCTCTCTCTTCTTGTTAGGTTTTATTGGAAATATGTAGAAATGCTGGTGATCTGCAGAGATTTATTTTGTGTCTTCAGCTTTGCTGAAGTTGTTTATTGTTTTAACATGCTTTTTAGTTGATTCTCTAAGGGTCTCTAAGTATGTCTTTATATTATCTATAAAGACTAATAGTTTTGTTTCCTCATTGACTATCTTTATTTAATTTCTTTTTCTTGTCTTTATGCTTTAGCTAGCATTTCTAGTACAATATTAAATAATAGTAGTTATAATGGATATCCTTGCTTCTCCCAATCTTATTGGAAAGACTTCCTGATTTATACATATTATAGACAGTGCTTGCTTTTGATTTTAGATAGATACAATTTATCATTTTAAGAAAGGCCTCCTTGATTCTTGAGATTTCTTAAGTTTTTAATAGGAATGAATGTTATATTCTGCCAAAGGCTTTTTCTGCATCTATTGATGTAAGTAATCATTATTTTTGTTAATATATGTTGATAATTTTCCTAATATTGAACCAGTCCTTTATTACTATTATAAATCCCACGTGGTCAAAGTGTATGATCTTTGTGATATATTGCTCTTATCTCCTTGCTAGTGTATTATTTAAAATTTCACATCTATATTCATAAAAGAAATTTGTCTATAGTTTTCTTTCTCTGTTTTGCTCTCCTTTGTTTAAGTATCAAAATTTATTTGTATCACAAGGCCCAATTCGTAGCACTCCTTCTTTACTAATTTTTGAAATAGTCTATATAGTAATTGGATTAATTGTCCTTTAAATGTTTAGTAGGAGTCACTTTTAAATGTCTACCCTCTCTCATTTTTGAATTGTTGATCTGTTTGTATGTGTACTTCCCAAATTAATATAATCTAGCCATAATGAAACCTCTTTCAAGCTTCTATTTACTCACATCTCAATTAGTACTATTCTCTCCATTCATTCTCAACTAATAGCTCTATCACTCTCATGACCAATGAATGACCTATTCTTCTTCTATAAGACTGATGTCTTTAGTGCCTTCTCCAAATCTCAGAACTTGTCATATTCATCACTTATTTTTTTTCTTGCCACAAAAAGGGACCATCCTTATTTTCACTCATGCTAATTCACCCTGTTCTCATTTCCTTCTGCCTTCTTCATGGTCTTGCTTTAACAAGTCATCCCTTCTCTCTAATGATATTTTCAAATTCTCTTGTTTTTGTCTATCGGCATACAAATGGGCAGGTATCTGTTCAGTCCCAGAAGTCTTCCGTTTACTCATCCAGGAACCACCTATCACAATTAGCTGATGATAGATAGGACTATGAATCAAGAGCTGGAAGGGATTTTTTTGAGATCAAATAGTCAAACTAGCCTATCTCAGTTAAATGAAGAAAAAAGCCCAAACAAAGGCATAGGGAGATTGTGACTTGTCCCAAGATATTCAGCATATGAGATTTAGAGTCAAGATTTGAACCCTAAATCTGCTGCTTTTGCCATGCCAGAGTTTTCAATCTTTCTTTTCAAAGATTATCATATGAGGACATATTTGTAAAGTGCCTAGCACAGTGTTTGACACACAATAGGTGTTATATACAGGCTTATTTCTTCCCCTCCCACATATTCTTTATTATCAGCCTTGTTGAAAAAGTTATCCACATCTAATGCTCCTTTCTTATATTTCTATTTCTATCAGATCACTCTACTATAGTTGCTTTCTTAAATATCTTTTCCTTTCCTTTCTTTGCCTTGCCTTGCATTCTATTACCTTCTCTTTTTTTAGATGCACTCCCTTGTTTATATCATAATTATAATTTATTTCCTCCACTCCTCCAATTAAAAAATAAAATAAAAATTTCTCTTTATTCTGATTTCAATATTTCTGTCTGTGACTTCACCTGTTTCTCTCATACTTGAAACTTTGATGTCATTCTTTATTAAGATTCTATATTAGTTGATCCACCCATTTGACATCTCATATCTAATGTCTCATGTCTATTCCTACTGCTTTTATGCTAATGCATATTACTATCATTATTGACTAGCTTGGACTAAACTGTCTTATTACCTCCTGATTTAATCTTTTGCATCCCATCCATCATTTACTTATCCAGCAACCACCTATCACAATTTACTGATGATAGATAGGACTATGAATCAAGAACTGGAAGGGATTTTTTGAGATCAAATAGTCAAACTAACCTACCTCAGTTAAATGATGAAAAAAATACATCATATTTCCAGAATAATCAGTGGAATGCACAAAACTAGTCGTTTGACCAAAATCTTCAATGCTTCTTTATTGAACTTTTATGCCATGCTTTACATTTGACATCTTTCACAATATGCTAACCTTTCATTTCCCAACTAATCCCATATCACTTTCATTGATTATGCTCCATACTGCAAAAGAACTGAAATACTCCCAATGGCTTTTACCTCCATTTCCAGACATACTGTGAACGCTTGTCTCTGTGCATTGTTTTACATTATTCTTTATGACATTGGTGATCTCTATGTACCCCCCTTTTTATTTGTAAAATGGAATTGGCCTTGATACTCTCCAAGCTCAAAATTCTATAATCGATCAAAAAGCATTATTAGCTCTGTACTAAAGTGAAAATTGTCCTTTCCTTATAGGAGATTATTGTCTAACAAGGGGAAATGACTCTTTTTTATTAGATAAATTTTTACCCATCTTTTAAAATCCATGTTCAGTTAGTTCCTTTTCCTTCAAACATTTCAAAATTTTAGAAATGAAAGCAGTGGTAGGAATTTAATTAAGTTGGACACATTTTACATAAAATATTTTTTCCAGATATTTATATATAATATCCATGAGGAAATGTGTTTTGGGGGAGGTATATTTACCCCCATCATATGGTACTGTAAGCCCCTGAAGTGGCATGTAGAAAGGAGACATAAATTTGCCAAAGAAGAACATGAAGGAAGAAAACCCATGCTCTCAAGATAACTCACAACATTGAACTAACTATAGGCTAATTTATTATTGATCTGTTCAGGAACGCCTGAATCACAATGTCACCTGTACTATTGGCTAGTTCTCACTCCTCTCTAGTTAGACAAATTATATTCTCTAGATTTCTTAAACCATTGTAATATTTACAAGATATTTTAAGCATATTTTTAAGCATAAGCTTAAAATCACTGGGGAAATATTATAGACAAGTTTGATATTATTAATTTACAAAGTTATTTCCTTTAGGTCAGAAAACTTTTGTTATTGTTAGTCCTTTTTGCTAAGAGGATCAGTGACATTAGGAAGGTGACATCTTGAGTTGCTCACAAATTGGATTTAAGTGAAGCAGAGTTGCTCACAGTTTTCAGCTTTATTATTCCAGAGCAATCAAAGTCCAGGAACAGGACAAAAGTCAGTATGACTGATGATGACCCAGGATGCAGTGGAAGTAATGAGGAAAAAAAAGAGATTTCCAAGCATAGGAGTCAGTCAATAAAAATGCTTGGAGTTAGGAGAGGGAGTTTTATTTCATTTTTAAAGAACAGCAAAGAGACTGCTATCTCCAGACCATGGAGGACATTAAGGGAACTAATACATTAGAAGACTGAAAAGGGACCAGCTTTTAAGAAAAGCTTTAATTTAAAAGTAAGAGAGAAGATTTTTATGTTTTTAAGTTCTTTCTTTGTCTCGCCACCCTCTTTTAAACCATCAAACTGTTCACATTGGTCAATCAATAGGCATTTTATTAAGTATTTATGTTCCAGGCATTCAAATAAGAAATGGGACTAAAAGGGCAAAAATCTAGTCCTACAAGCAAGGAAAATCCTAATGGAGTTGACAACATGCACATAATTCTAGGATATATAGAAAATATATATGGAAGTACCTCTTTCCAATTTTACAAGGTGATTTAAGTTTTAATATTCATGCCATGACTCATTTCAGGTCAAAAATGGCTTAGAGAACTTTCTTAAACTGTTTCTTCATACAAATATTTTAACAGCTTTAAAATTAAAATTAAATCAGACTTCTTCACTACTCCTTTCAGTTATCAGAATTTTCTTCTATGATAAAGGCAATAAGATCTTAAATCTGTGACTAGCTGATGTAACCTTTTTTCTTTAAAGTATTTTATCTAACCTTTTTTGATTATAATCTCCTAAACCATATAGAAAGGGAAATACATTAAAGAGAAGCATACTTTACATAACTAACATTTGTCAATTAATAGGCAAGAACTCTCTTGCCATTTTGTATGTTCAGTTTTTCTTAGAAACAACATCAGGACAGGTAGCTGTCTCATTGGATAGAGAGAGACAGACTTGGAGACAGGAGATTTTAGTTTCATATCTGGCCTCAAACACTTCCTAGCTTTGTGCAAGTTATTTAACCCCAATTGCTTAGCCCTTACTGCTCTTTTGCCTTGAGACTGGTACTTAGTGTAGGTTCTAAGAAAGAAGATAAAGGAGACAGAAAGGAAGGAAGGAAGAAATGAATGAATGAATGAATGAATGAATGAATGAATGAATGAATGAATGAATGAAGAAACTGCTTTGAATGTTGGAAATACTGGCGAATGAGGCCTATTTGGAGGTTTTATCCTAAGGAATAAAGGGAAGGATGCTCCCTGTATCTCTGATAAAGTATCCAAATGGTCCAAGGGGTGAGCTGAAGCCATATTGACACTTAAAGTTTTGGGGTGGAGTCTTGACTGTTTTTAGTTATTGCTTTTCCATTGTGCCAGTAGGATAACCAATTTATATCCTTTAAGTTCTGGAATTTCAGTCCTTTTTCTAATGTCAAATACATGGAAACAAAGTAGATGCCCATTGATTGGGTAAATAAATCTCTGTTCATCAATACAATGGCATTATTACAATTAAGTAAAAATAATGAACATAATGACTACAGAGAAGCATAAAAAACTGATGCATACCAATGCAAGGAGAGCCAGAAAAGCAATGTACAAAATATCTATAGCAATTGAAATTGAAAATACAACAAAACAATCAGAACTGACTGCTATGAAATTAAAATAATCATGTTAAAAGAAATAACTAGACAATACTTCTCCCAACTCCCTTTCAGAAGTAGGGGACAAGGCAGTGGGATCATGTATGTAATATCAGATTTTTATGGTATTTGGTTATGTAAAACTTCTTTTGCTTTGTTTCTTCTACTTTATTAAAAAGAATGGCTCTCTACGAGGTGGGCAGGGAAAGAAGGTGATGTAAAAACAAAGGGTATTAATATTTTTTTAAGTTTTGAGAGAACAGCACAAATAGATTCTAGGTTTTGCTCTAAGACCTTCAGTAATGAAAATAGTTGATGTTTTTGAATTGATGAATATGTAAACATCTACAACTTTAGTTTGCATGAAACATGGCAAGCAGTTGTTACATATATTCACAAATCAATATTTTTGAGTACTGGCTGAACATTTTGTAGGTTATGTGATTTTCTCAAAAATAAGTATTACATTGAATTTAGTGAAGCAGATGCATTGTTTGGGCCTAAGGGCTAGAATACTTACCCATTTTTAAAAATGTTAGTAAAACATCCTTCTGATTTTAAAAGCTGAAAGGCATGCTAATTATTTTCTTTAATTTTTAATTATTATTTTTAGTTGCAGCCATGCCCTCACTAGTCTGAAATGGCTTTTGAAACCTGTTTTATTTACAGTATAAATTCATAATTGTACTAAATTACACACAGTGGTTAATAGTTAGCATATGGAATCTAAGAAAAAATAAACTTGCTCTCTTTGCAAAAAAACCTCAGAATAAAGACTTCTACAATTTTAAGGTGTGGCAACAGGTTCATTATTTTAACAAGGAACATAAAACTTGTCTGAAATGGAGAATAGTTTTACAATTATAAGTGTTATGAGTCTGTTTCCGATCAGCAAGAAGACTGTAATTACTTTTTATTGACTTCAGCCCTTTTATCCTAGGGTGATAGACAATGATTATATATGCATCGAAAATCTAAAAGTAATAATGATAACAAAAAATAGCTCACATTCACATTGTGCTTTAGGGAGCACTTTCCTCTTTTAAAAATCCATGATATTAAGTAGTACAAGCATTACCATTCTTATTTTGTAGAAGAGGACACCTCCCTGAGTCTGAATGATTTGCCTTTGGTTACTTGCAAATTGAAGTTGAATTCAAGATAGGAGTCTTGATCTTATCCATTCAAACAAAGTTTATCATTCTGTTAAACACCAAATTACCCCCTCATTCTTTTTGCACACTCAGTAAAACTGGGTGGTATTTGGTAATACCCCCAATTCTAAAGAGGAAAAACAGTTGTAATGCTCAAGGTAATAATAGGTAACAATTGTCAAAAAAGGGGGGGGGGGGTCTAGACCTCCAGGTGGTGATACAGTTTGAAAGAAGAGTTATCAGCCCTGTAAGATCAAGAATCAGTTTAGTCAATTGGCAAATTTTGGTGATAACCAGGAAGTCACTTTTTTAGCTGTTCCAAAAGAATGCAGGTAAAATTGTTTTTGTTTTTTATATCTCCAGAATCTCCTATTGTGTTTTCTGCTTAGAATGTTCATTCAAAAGGCTTGTTTAGATAAATTAATGAGGCTCACATTTTGGAAACCTCAATATTTTCATTTCTTTTTTTCATTGTATTCTTTCTATCTACCTATAATGATGCCTTTTTCAGTGACTGTCAGAGTTGAATAAGTTTTACTGCTTAGAGTCTAAGCAAGATGTTATGATCAGAGCAGGGGAAAACATTTAAAATAGAGAATCAAAGAATCACTAAATCTAGCAAAGAATGCTATTAACAGTGCTAAATCTAGATTATTTATTCTTGATTTAGGAGCTATGGAAAGGATTATTTCTATCTTTTCTGAACTTCACTTTGCTCATTTTTAAAATGAGAGCTTTATAGATTGATTTATAAAGTCCCCTCACACCCTGTTTATTGTTTTATTAGTAATTTCTGTGCTTCTTCTAATAAGAAAGGATTCAATCTTCCTTTTTTATATTGTGAGGAAGGAACTCTGCCTTTGTTAAACTTTTTTACCCTTTGGAGCTCCACCTGTAGGATGGTATACAGTGCCCAGTGAGTGGTTAATTAATATTTTTCCATGATCAAGTTTGAAATAATCGTTGTTTTCCTAAGACTACAGTGTTCCTGTCATCTCTGGTTTAGTACCTGGTAGTGTCATACGTATTTGTTTCCCATTCACATATCACAAGTGATAAATACATATATATCTAACATATATATGTGTATACATATATACACACACAAGATAATTATCATTTACATAATTATAAAAGATTTATTTTAGAAATATTTATTTACAATTTTTCTAAATTGAATCCAATTTTTGTTTCTCTTCCAAGTGTATCCTCAAGAGCATGTTTTCCCTGGAAGCTTTGCAAAGGAATAAAATGCTAGTCTTAGTTGGGAAGTCCTGGTTTCTAATGTCACCTTGGATACTTACCAACTGGCAGAATCTGCCAAAGTCACCTTATTTCTTTCTTAGGTTCAGTTTTCTTATTTGTAAAATGGAGATAATAAAAGTGATTTCTTGAAGGGTTATTAGAAGTTCACAGGATGTAACAAGTTAAAGTGTTTTACAAACCTTCTTGCATAAATTTCAGCTATCAATAATCACATCAAATTTAAATGCATAAGAAAGAAAAATAATTTTAGAAGTATAGAAACAGGATTTATGTTTTCCTTTATATGAAGAACTTATAAGATGAGTTGCAAATCAGCACCTTTCCTATGAAGTCTATTAGTCAACAAGCATTTATGAAGTGACTTCTGGGTATCAGGTACTTTACTAATTGCTGGAGATGCAAAGAAAGATGGAAACAGAACAAAACCAAAAATAATGTATCCCTGAACTCAAGAGAATGGGAAGAAAAAATAAAATAAGATGAATTCAGCATAAATTTTGAATAATCTCAAAAGGAAGACACTTGGATTTAAGAGGACCAGGAGTGTGTTTTTGTAGAAGGTGAGACTTTAGTTACAACATAAAGGAAATTTGGAAAGCTAAGAGGTAGAGATGAGGAGGGGAAAAGTTCCAACTGTGAGGAATAGTCAGTAAAAATGTTTGGAATTAGATTATGGAGTGTCATGTACAAGAAAATAATAAGGAGCCCATTATCTCTTTCTCCCAGTGTATATGCAGAAGACTGGAAAGGTAGTAAGGGACCAGGTAACGAAGCTCTTTAAAAGCCAAACAGACGTTTTTTGTACTTGATTTTGGATATAATAAGAAGCCAGAGGAGGGTGATATTGTCAGACCTATGCTTTAGGGAGATGAATTCGACAGTTGAGTGGAAGATGGATTGGAGGAAAGAGATACTTGATGCAGAGACCAACCAGCAAACTACTGCAATAGTTTAGGCACAGAGTAATGAGACCTGGCATGGTAATGCCTTTGTATAGGTGTATAGGAAAGATATTATGAAGGTAGAAATGATAATTGACAATTGATTGGATGGGAGGTCAGTGGTGTATGAGAGGATAAAGAGTCAAGGATAATTCCCAGGATTAGGAGCCTTGAGTGGCTGTAATGGCATTGGTCTCCTTGAGAGTAATAGAGAATTTAGTAAAAGGGGAGAGATTGAGGGGAAAGATTATGAGATTGATTTTGGACCTTTTATGTTTAAAATGTTGATGGGATATCCAGTCTGTTCTGCCCATTAGGTAGTGGGAGATTGAAGACCGGAGGTTAAGTAGAGAGGCTAGGTCTAGACAGACAGATTTTAAAAGTCATCTGCATAGAGATAATAACTGAAACCATGGAAACTGGTGAGATCATCAACTGAAATAGAATAGAGGGAGAAGAGGACTTGGGACAGGAGACTTGAAGATATGTCATGTGAGTATGATCTACATGAAGATCCAGACAAGGAGACACAGAAGTAGCCAGTTAGGTGGACAATGACAATAGAATAGTGTCATGGCAACCTAGAAAAAGTCTTAGACATCTGCCTGGAGAAATGAGTAGATAAATGACTTGGCCCAAGCCACACCTAGTATATAGCTCTTTAGTCTTTTAAAATGTGCAAAGTGAAAATACAGTATCACATACACACATGTGTACTGTCATTCAGTCACACAGTATTGTCTATTACCCCCTTCTCACATCTTTTTCTTCCTTTGATATGGAAGAAATCTTTATGGCTTCAGAATCTACTTGTGTTTAATTCAGCCTTACCTTTCTTTGCTACTTTTAATGTTGTTTTGTACTTTTCCAGTTACTTTAAATATCTCATCTCATCCAGGTGATACTAATATAATAACATTATTTTATACTGAGAAAGTGAGAAAGCATATAAAATTATGGTATAAAATATCCATTCCTTCTTTAGCAGTACAGTGACATAACAGTAACTGTAAGGACATTTAATTCTCATCCAACTGGCTAATGTCCAGCAAAGATGATCAAATTAGTAGATTCTGCCTGTGTTGGCTCTGTTCCTAACATAATGAGTTGTTTAGCTAATAGAAGCCTAGTATTCTCATTAGAGAACATTAGCTTATCCACATGGTGTCTGAGCCTAGCAAAGTGCTCATTGTTATCTCATTTGAGCAGGCTACCTGACCATCTACAGTTGGGGAAATTATGCATTTTAGCTGGTAGTGCCAAAAAGGACATGATAACAAACAAGATAGTAGTGTTAGAGCTTCCAGTTTACTATGCCTGAGTGAATTATTTCTTTGGAGTCACTTTTTGACTTAATGAATGAACAACTTAGATGTGGAATTTAGTAACATAATTTTGATTGAATGAAGGATATTTCTATATACCTATTTGAACACTGGATTTTTGGTACTAGAATGAAAACTGGGAGAATTGGCTTCTATTTTGGTCAAATCATCTACTTCTCTGGACTGTAGTTCTTCCTCAGAAAAATGTTCATAGATCTTTGAGATTACCTCCAGTATATAGTTCTATGTTTAATTATGTCTAATGTCCTTGGTTCTTTGTTAAATTATGTGCTGTTTTTCAAATTGGTATGCTAAGATTGTAGATTAAGGATGAATGGAAGAATTGTGGTAGAGATAGAGGACTGACAAAACTTAACAACAGATCATACATACCTGAAGGATGATCAATAATAAAGGATAATTTGCAAGAATAGATTCAGAGATTTATTCAGAGTTTTAACATCAAAGAAAAATAACAAAAAAAACATGTTTGGGGGATTGTTTTAACTTTAGGAAATGAAGGAGTTCATTCTGAATCTGCTATTTTATTTTGCCAAGTGAAAGTGATTAGAAAATGAGTTCTGAGGTCTAAATGTTTTTCTCTGGAAGAATTAATCCGATTACAAAACATTTATTTGATATATAATTACCCAAAATACTTAACAAAAAGTTATATTCATCAATAATTTGCCTCCTACCAGCATGTCCACAAGCTGTCCTTTAGCATGGAATGTACACTCTCCTTACTGAAAGCCCGTTTGGATCTGCCCCAGTTTTATCACATCTCAAACCTCTCCTCCAAAAAACTTTTTTTCCAGCTGCTCTCTGGTTCCTTCATCTTTTAAGTTCCCCTTGCTATGACAGCTCCTCAGCAGTTTTTATTTTTCCTCCAAAAAACCCTTAAATTTCTTTTGTATATATGTAACATAAACTCACTTTGCATATACTTTTATATATGTATGAAGTCTCCCCATATAGTATAAAATTTCCTTAAGAAAAGGGGCTGTTTTACTATAGTTTTTTTTTATCCATAGCACTTAACACATAGTAGGCAATTTACAAGTAGTTGTTAGTTCATAGATTTAAAACATTTAATCAACAATCAGCTGTTTCAAATGCTATTAATTAGGCTATGTACACATTAGAATAAATGTAATTAAATCAACATATGATTAGACTTTTATGTAGCAAAAGGATAACTGCATTTGTAGAGGTTTCTGAGAGTGGAGTTAGGGAATTATACCAAGAATTTAGTGTCCAGGTTTTTGCTTTGTGCAAATAGAAATTTGATACACCTGAACTACATTTACCCAGCATCCTTTTAATGTATGTCCTCACTTTGCATCCTGACTTTAGGGAGAGAAATTTTACTGAAACCCACACTGCTGGGCTTTGAGGGCTTTTGCTTTGGTAAAGCGCTGCAGGTGTGGGTCTCTGACTCTATGCTCTGCTCACTTGACTGACAGAACCCCTTTCTCATTTTGTTGTTATTAAATCCTATAAATTTAAATACTTGGAATATTCATTCATTTTTACTCTCATAGTTTTGTTAAAATTCACTTATTGTTATTCTTGGTCAGTTGTCATTTGATAACATGAAAAAATATATATTGGCCCTATGAGTCATTTGAAAACAATTTTCATACCAATTACAGAACTTAAACTCACAATAAATGAGTGAAAATTTTAAGTGTTCATTATTCAGTTTCCAAAATTATCATAGATATAGATGTTTCATGATGGGTTTTTTTTGATGCAGTGTACTCATATTTGTATTCAACATATTGCATACAAATGTAAAAGTATAAATGTTTCTTTTTAACTAATTCATATTCATTTGATAGATTTTAATGAAATATTCAATGTTTGTCATTTTTATTTCATTTTTAAGACTATAAAAAAGATGATCCCTTCAACAAAAGATTTAGTGAATGGTAAAGTGATATCATTTGAAGTGTTCTCTTTTGGAAATATGCCTAAATGTCAGCATTCCTTTGGTTCCTTTTAAGAGGGTTTCTTTGCTGTATTTCTGGTTGATTAGTGTTCCTAAGATTTTGGCTGGTTTGGGGCAGTCTGTGCTACCCAGCTTCTCAGTGTATCTCACCTATTTCAATCCTCCTCTCACTGCCACCTCTCATTATGAGTTTCCCCACCCCATAAAAGTTTTTGTTTCACTTTCTGTCTACTAACTTCTGTTTTGTACTTCATTCTGTCTTGTGATCCTCTGCTTCTCAGTTTCATCCTTAGAAATGTCGGTTGGCGACCTGGGCTGAGAATAATGGTCTTGTTAGCCATAACTAATTCCCAACTCCCAGGTAAAAAATATAGAATACAAGGTTTTGTACCTGGAACATTCCTCAGAAGTACTTCCCTTTGCCTTGCCTCTCCTAAAATCAGAAGTGTATTAAAGGGCTTGCACCAAACCACATTAACCTGAGAAGATTCTCACCTCCCTTTGCATTGAATCTTGGAACCCTTAATCTTGCTCAAATGACAGCAAGACACAGACCTTGCTACAGGTGTTTGGTTATGGGATAGAAATTAGGGAATGAGGAAAAACTCAACATTAAAACAAGTTAGAAAACTAAAGCCTGGAATGGTAGTGATGTTTTGCCAGAAACAGAAACTTGGAGGAGGTGAATTTTTGTTTCTGTGCTTCCCTCTTTCAGATTTTCTTCTCTCTGTTTCATGTCTTGAATATACCTAATTTTTGCTTATTGTCTCCCCCGTGAGTAACAGGCTCCTTAATGGCAGAATTTTTCTCTCCTTGTATGTCCAGTGCTTAACATAGTGCCTGGCAAATAGTAAATGTTTAATAAATGCTTGTTGATTATGTTATATCTATAGTGTTTGAAGTGCAAATGGTATATCTGAATGGAGATGTCCAAAAGGCAAATAGAGATTTGGGTTTGGCAGTTTGAAGATTGCTGTCACGTTCCCCTTATTTTTCTGCACAATTATATGATATAACAGGTATAAAACAGGAATGAAAACTATCTATATTAACATAAATAATATGTTAGTTCTACTCCTGGCATGAATCTGAGTTAGTGCTATATCTGTATGCTCCTGTGACTTTTTGCCATTAAAATTAACAGAATTGATCAATATAAATCTATCTTAATTTCCTACATTTGGTGGCAGATGCCTCTCCAAATAAATGTTTCTCTTAGATATCAACAATGATGAGAGGGAGCTAAAAGGAAAAAGAACCTATAAGCTAATGATATTTATTGAAGTATGTTCTTTACAACTTACTGAAACTACCAGAAAACTGGAGGAAGTGGAGGGGTACTACAAATTTCCAAACCTTTGTCTTCTATACTTTGGAAGTGGGGAAGGATAGGTAGCTGTAACCCAGAAATGAGGCCTCCCTGCTCACCACTCTCTGTAGAAGAACGGTCCCATCTCTAATATTTGTTAGGCAGTTTTTACTTTTTCCTTAAAATTTCAGAGAAGTCATTTGTAGAAAAACTCCACTTTTGATCTAGTTTTGGAAATTTGAACATTACCTTCATGGCCTTGATTGAACTCTGAGGAAATCTCTCCTATATAATGGTCCATTATAACAAATAAAAGTACCAAAGGTTTTTTTGTTTGTTTGTTTTTGTTTTAATACAGCTTGAATTTCCAATTTAATGCTCAATTCTCCTGAGATAATCCTCATATTCTAGAGCAAAGATTCTTAACTTTTTGTTTGTTTAATGGTCTCCCACAGGCAGTATGTTGGTATTTTTAGAATGGAATTGTGTGATCCTTCTCAGAATAATGTTTTAAGTGCATGAAATAAAATATGTAGGATTATAAGGGGAAACGGTTAAATTAAAATAGAAGTTTCATTTGTGTGTTGTCCATTTATAGATTTTATACTATCCATGAAGAATGCCTAAATTTGTCTCTAAACATGGTTTTTATAACTGTCTTAGGATTCTTTTTTTCCTTTCCCTGAAAATCTTTGAATTCCCTCTGAGAAGGCACAAGAGAATGGGTCATGAGAGTGGCTACGGTGTTCTCCAATAAAAGAAATTATCATAGTAGAATTATATCTATATTTTCCCCTCAAATATTACTATTCTAGAGAATGATTTTTCTTATATTCACACCACTTTTATGATTCATATCTAATGGAGAGATTAATATTATATTAAAATCTAGACCCTTTATCATTACTACTTATGCAAAAAATAATAAATTGTGAGTGGTGAATAAACTCATTAATTTAAGCTGATAATAAACATAAATCATATAAGTTTTGCAGATTAGAATATGCCAGGCAATCCCTAGACTGACTAAGCCCTCCCACTTGTTGTAAGAGATTTCATTTCAACCCAAGAGTCAGCAGAAGTCCCAATCTAACCAAAAGGGAAATTCCCAAATGTCTTTAGGAAGGCAAGTTTTAAATCAGGGTTATGCTGAGGAGCAAAGTACAAGTCTACCTAAGTCAGTTATCTTGTCCCTGTCTTTCTGTGTCTCTCCATCTCTCTTACTGTCAAGAGAGAGAAAGAGAGAAAGAAGTTGGTGCTTTTATGTAGTAGGCTTGGGCATACAAATACTAGGAGAAAGACATTTCTTACCCTGAAAATGCTTAACTTCTCATGAGAGAATTGAAAAATGGGTACAGAGTAGGCAACAAGTAAAATTTATAATATACTAAAGATGACACAGTATCATCTCTGTATTTGAAAGATAATTTTTTTAAATTTCATTTTAAAAGCAGTTCATTGATAACTTAAAATTTAATTCTGAGCTTCCCAGAAAGAAAACAAAATAAAGGTGCTATAAAGCTCAAGATGAGCTCTTTTATTTTTTCAGTAAGTTTTTTATTATTCCAAGCTTTGGTGACTTAAGACAGAATTTTAAGAATCTTTGAAGTAAGGAATCTTTATGGTGAAATTTTAAAATTATGAAACTTGAAGTGATAGGTAGTGGATGTTTATGTGTATAAAAGATACACAGACTGTCCCAAAGGTCCTAGTGTGGTTTTTAACTTTAAAAGTTTTAAATATTCAAACTGCTAAGACTTGTGGAATATCTATCTACATATAGAATTTCAAGCAATTTAAGAAATACCAAAAACTGGGATCTAGGAAAAAAAAAGATTATAATTTACTACCTTGGAGTCAAGAGATGTGGAACACAGAGGGCTCATTAATATCAGCAGAAAGTAGCATATAGGAAGGATTGTGGTTCTTTACTTTTTGACGAGATTTAATTCAAACCCTCCATTATTTTATGGCAGGCAACATGCTAGCCATGGTCTGTTGTTCTCACATTTCTCTCTTCACTTGTAAGTACCATACCTCTGATTTGGATAGGTAGGGCAGGGGATACATACATACATACATATATATATATATATATATATATATATATATATATAGAGAGAGAGAGAGAGAGAGAGAGAGAGAGAGAGAGAGAGAGAGAGCACCAGCCAAAAACAACTGGATCTGGATAGAGATACTACTATCATAATGGAATAAAACTTTATTGCATGTATTGCTAATTATCCAGATTGGGCACTATAGTAGGAGGAATAAGACAATATTGAATAATTGATATAAGTAGTGAGGTTGGAGAAAGAGCTTATGAAAATTATCAAAAAATTTCTATTTTAGTATTATTTATTATAAAAATAATGTAAATACATTTTGTTCCTTTGGGTGAGAACACTTTTACTATCTATCCTTTACATTTGCAATGGAAATTATGTGTCTACATAGAATTAATAGCTGAGTGAAATTTGTGAATAAAAGAGAAAGAAATTCAATTTAGTGTAAACTTTAAAAGTTATATTTATACAAATATATCCATGTCCACCTATATATGTATACATATAAAACTATATATGTATATTTGCACAAACTGTCATGTTACAAAAAAATCCAATGACTTAGTTCCATTCACCAGAAATCCCAAGAGACTTTAGTCAATCTAAAGTTTCACAGAGCTCAGTTTACTTTTAAACTTTATCCTTGTTTAAGAAAGGCCCTAGACATATTCAATTGTTTTTGCTCATTTGACTTGTAACAGAGATGGATTAAGAATAAAGGTTGTTTTCAAAGAATACATCATAGTTAAAGGATGCCAGATTCTTCTGTGTTCTGCATCCCACAAAATCAACTCTTTCACATGTCTTTCCTTTCTTCTCTGATACTGTAAGCATGCTTTATAATTTTAGTTTATATTCTGATGCTTAATATTCTACCATTAGAAAATTGTAGCAGAGAAGGGTGTTGTAAATGCTGTGTATATCTTGAAAATTGTAATAATCAGACATAGTCTTTGAAACTCTTAAAATAAATATATTTTCCTAATAAATCCAATAAGGGAAAGGCAGGGATTGCCATTGTTGTTAGTTTTAAAAAATCTTAAATGGGTAATATATTTTAAACTAGTGAAATTGGAGCTTAGAAGTTTCACATTGCTTTCTAATTTATATAATATAAAGCACATAAGGTAGAAAATACTTTTTAAAATATTAAAATAAATTTTAAAATTACAAATATAGAAGATCTATCATTTTCTAAATATGCTTTTCATTTGTTTTAAATTATTCATTTGGTGAGGTTTCCAATTCTTTCATCTTCATCATAGTTTGTTATATAACATAAAAAAAACTTTGGTTCTTCTTTCATTTCAGCTAGCACTAGATCTTAAGTGTCTATCACATTATCTTTCACCAAGTAGGCATTCAGTGAAGTTCATTTATTTATTGAGAATTGACTAACTGAATTAATGGATGTGTGTTTATATAAATAAATAAATATGAATTTTGGGTAGGGTTTAAATAATAATATTTTACCAACCTTTGTATAGTTTTAAATCATATGGTTCTTTCTTTATTAATTTCACTTTACCTTTCTTCTATAGTGGAATTCATCTCTAGATTTTGACTTAAGGCAGAAAGTATTCTAGTAGTGTTTTTATTGTTTCCCTTTGCAGATTCTAAATTAAAAGCTGAGCTTGTGTTACTACAAGCCTACTTGACAGGCAAACTTTTTTTTAATTACTGATAATTATACTGTTTCAATCTAGCCTTGCTTTGTTTTAAATGGTTAAAAAGTAAGTTCTGTCATATAAGATTTTATTAATTCATCATCTAAGGAAAAGGAGCAGTATTTTATACTATGTGAATTGTTTTCCTTTAAAATTTTACCTTTTACGTATATTAGTATATCTTAATAAAGGTATTGAGTTGTGATTTCAATTGATTTTAATTCAATTCAATAAGTATTTATTAAGCATCCACTGTGTGCCAGGTACTTACAGTGCTAGAGATACAAATAAGAAAAACAAAGACAGTCTCTGCTGTAGAGGACATTGAGGTCTAATGTGGGAAGAAAGCACACAAAAGGAAGAGGAGAAGCATGGGCCAGGGAGGGGAGAAGAGAAGGAGCCAGGGGTATCTGGCATGATGTTCTGTGGAGTCAAAACCAAGACAGCTGCTAATAGGGAAAATAAGCTTGGATCAGAGCCCTTTATAAGGGAATTCTTCAGGAGGAATTTATTGCTCCCTACCTTCAGTCCTCTAGTCTTAGAGAAGAGACAACTGAGGGAGTTGAGAAGATGTTGAATAGTCCATTGTGATGCTTATGGGAGGGACATATTATTTCTAAACTGCATTATTTTTCTTCTTTCTTAAGTCTTTGAGAAAACAACTAATATTCCCATCAGATATCCAAGGTTTAAGAGGCCCTTCTATTCCTCATTGTATAGTGAAACCCTTAGAGTAAGTGTGTGTTAGTGGACAGAGGAAGACTTAGGTTCAGGGCCTGATGAAATTAATGAACCTCTTAAGTCTTCTGAGCATTTTTCTCAGAGTCTTATTTTGAATGGAATTTTGTATATCTACATCAATAGAGAAGTTTCCATGCTGAGAGTTTAACTTGTAGCTAAAAATCACAGTTTTAGACCCTTCTCCTCCCACAAAAAAAAGTGAGAGATAAAGGGAGAGCCCAAAGCTCTCACAGGTAATAAGAAGTAGTTGGAAAGGTTTTTATATTATGCACACCCTAGAAATTTTAATATACTACGTATTACTCATTAAGTAAAAACACTGTGAGGAAAGAATCCAAGTTCCTGATCTGAAAAATTATTTTCAAAATGTTTAACAAAACAGTAATCAATACCATTTCTTTGTTTTAAAACTCTTACCTTCTGTCTTGGAATCAATATTAAGCATTGGCTTCTAAGGCAAAGGAGTGGAATGGACTAGCCAATTTTAGTTAAGTGATTTGCCTAAGGTCACACAACTAGAAAGTGTCTGTTGTAAGATTTGAGCTCAGGTCCTTCTGACTCCAGGTCTGGTGTTTTATTCACTATGCTACTTAGCTTCCCCATCCTCATTTCTATGTATAGGAACACTTCTTTTTCTTCCTTCTTACACATTTGTAGATTTGGGGAAATTGTACATTTGGAAAATGGTGGGGAAAGAGTCCTTCTAGCAATTAAAATATAGAATTTTCAAGATAAATGAATGGGCATTGTGGTAAAATTTGCTACAGTACTTAAGCTTTGGTGTTAAGTTGTTTAAAAGCAAGGCAGTATCAGAAAGTGTGGTGTATAATACACACATCACTTGGGAAATAAGTGACAAAGAATATGCAGGGTCAGTTACTAATGCTATTGTTGAACACTTATAAAGAGGAATATGTGTAAAATTTTGACATTATTTGCTAGAAATTTATGGGAAAATAATCAAAGGACAGCTAGGTTGCTCAGTAGATGGAGCACTAGATCTATTGATTAGAGTTCCTGGGTTCAAATCTGGCCTTGGACACTTTCTAGCCATGTAACCCTGAGTAAGTCACTTAATCCCAGTTGTGTAGCCCTTACCACTCTTTCTGCTTTGCAATCAATAAATTCTAAGATAGAAGGTAAAGATTTTTAAAAAGAAAAGATAAATAATAAAGAAAATCAGACCAAAAGATAAATAGGTTACCTAGTTTAAAAAACATATTCTGTAGGATGAGAATGATGGATCAATGTCATTTGAAAATTAATTGCAGTGAATTCTAAGAACTCTGTGTTTTTAATATCATCATCAACCAGCACCTTCAAAGAACCTTTCAAAATCAGCAATGAAGTAGTACTTAAAGTAAGGATATAAAGTTCCATGTGAACCTAGGGACTGCATTTGAAATTGTATTATTTAGCTAGAATGTCTCAAAACAGAGTATTGCTCTTGCACTGAAGAAAACATTCTAGTTATAGCTGGTCTGGACTTTAGAAATCATCTACACTAACCTTCTTTTACAGATGTAGCAAGTTACAGAGCTAGGATTCCAAGTTAAATTCTCTGTCTTCAAATTCAGGGTGTATTTCTTTTCCACCATGCATAATTGATACAAGGAAATCACTTATAATGAAGTCACTCTCACAGAAGGGCATTATAGGAAATCAACACAACTTCAAAATCATCTTATAATTATTTCAGAAGTGAGCATCTAAACAATACAAATCAGGTCACTGTCTAATAACTACACAAGAATACATAGTGTCTATTGGCTATACATAGTTAATTATATAAGTTAATCCAAAAAATAAACTATTCGAATTCCATATATGAGATCAGGAAGGCTAGTTCAGATGCTATTGCTGCTTCTGAGCTCTGTGACAGTGGGTAAGGCAAGAGTGAGAATGACTTTGTGCTTCAATACCCTCATTTATATTCCTATCAATATTCTCAGTTGCTTCTGTCCCTATGAGAAGACTGGGCAAAAAACTCCTTTCAATCTCTTCCTTTAAAGAAGTCTCTGAAGCTCAGCCAACTTTTCATTTTCTACCAGCTTATTGCTTGGTCTTGACTCCACCACTATTCCTGCACCCATGCCAAATACCTAACCCTGCCCATACTCTACTTTTCAGCATCCTTTTGTGTACTGTCTTTCCCTGTTAGCCTTTGAGCTCCTTGAAGGCAGCAATACTCTTTTTCTTACTTATATCCCTAGTTCCTGGCACATAGTAGGTGCTTAATAAATGTTTATCATGTTCAAATTACCTTATCTATAAAATGAGGGATTTGAACTAAATTACCTCTACAGTCCACTTTTAGCTGGTTCTTTGATCATATGATTTTGATCAGTGGAAACTGAAATTGTCATTATTACCTCTTCAAAATATCCACACTTTTCTTGGTTTGCACATTCTCTTCCTTTGTACAGGCCACTCCATGCCTTCAAAGCCAATATAATTTTTATCTTGTCACCAATCTTCTGAAGATAAGTCCTTATCAAACTTAGCTGATGATAATTTGCCCAGATGAAAGGTACCTAATAAGTTACTAGATGTAAAAATGGGGGATCTGAGCTCATGATTTTTTTTTTTTTTTTTGCTGTGGAGAGAATGCTTGACCTTTAATTAGGAAGACCTGAATTCAAAAAGCAGCCTATGACACTTACTAGCTATTCAGGTGATAATAGCATCTTAATTCCCAGGTGTAAAGGTTAAATTAGGAGTCTGACAAAATAATGTTCTAAATTGACTAAATAAAAGTAAAAAAAAAAAGAATTCCCTTTTACACAGGGTTGTTGTGAAGATCAAATGAGAGAATATTTGTAAAGTGTTTAGCATTCCCTTCCATCCTTCTTCGTTCGTTCCTTTGTTCCTTCGTTCCTTCATTCCTTCCTTCCTTCCATCCTTCTTCGTTCGTTCCTTTGTTCCTTCCTTCCTTCCTTCCTTCCTTCCTTCCTTCCTTCCTTCCTTCCTTCCTTCCTTCCTTCCTTCCTTCCTTCCTTCCTTCCTTCCCTCCCCTCTTTCTTTCCTTCTCATCTCAATTTGGAAAGTAAAGGAATAATTATTTTAAGCACTTACATGTGTTAGATACTGTGCTAATGATTTTATATATATATACATATATATATGTATATATATATATATATCCTTTTAGCCTCATATCTCTGGGAAGTAGATACTTTTATGATTTCTCAAAGTTAAAAAAATCTTCATTTCCCTTAACTGGTTCTTCTATAAAATAATTTAAATTATCTCCCAATTCTTGACAGCCTTTTTCTGAATACACAACCATTTACTGGTATGCTTCCTTAAAAGTGACACTGATATCTGAACTCAATTCTCAGGCTTTTGTCAGAGCATGACAGAGTAGAGAAGAACTGGAACATCTTTTTGAAATCGATTCTAGTTATGGCAGCCTAAAATAACAGTAAGCAGCTAAATGGTGCAGTGGATAGAGTGGTAGCCTTGGAATCAAGGAAACTTATCTTCATGAGTTCAAATGTGACCTCAGAGACTTACCAGCAGTGTGAGCATGGGCAAGTCACTTAACCCTGTTTGTGTCAGTCTCTCATCTATAAAATGAGCTAGAGTAGGAAAAGGAAAACCACTTTAGTATCTTTGCCAAGAAAACTTCAAATGATCTGGGTTTCAGCTGTGGCCTCAGACACTGCCTATGTGACCCTAAGCAAGTCACTTAACCCCAACTGCTTAGTCCTTATTATTCTTCTGCCTTGGAATCTAGTATTAATTCCAAGACAGAAACTAAGAGTTAAAAAAGAAAAGAATAGAAAACGCCAAATGGTTTCACAGGGAGTTGGACATGACTGAAATGACTAAATAATAACAAAAATCACAATAGCCTCAGTTTAAATTCTCTTCATAGTAGATACCTAGCCTTCTGGTTTTATAGCTTTCTTTGGCTTTGCCAGTCCTCAGACTGTAGGCACTTTTTCTTTCCAGATTCATACCTAATGTCATTTCATTTCATTTAGCAGGTACTACCACCAGAACTTGGCTTCCCATTTGAGAACCCCAAAAATTTCAGTTGAATTTAATTAGGAATGTTCCTAGATAAGAGTACTCTTTTGGGAATCAGAAGACCTGAGTCCAGATCCTTCTTCTATAATGTGTATTCTTGGGCAAGTCACTAAATTTCTCTGACCTCAGTTTCCTCATATAAAAAGTAAGAGGTTTGGATTAGATGGCTTTTGAAACGCTTCTTCCAGATCAAGAAAAAACCTGTAATAAAACTATTAGCTCAAGGTCACTTCTTTTCCATGGTGAAGCTTTAGGAGTTACTCTCAGTAGAGGATCAAAAGCATATAATAAAAATAAAAACATTTTAAAATGCATTAATCTTCATGTATAAAGATATATGTAATAGATGCCAAGAATCTATTCTTATTTTACTGGTTATACATTTTTCTGCAATGATTTTCTCTTGAAGATCTAAGATCTCAGTGTGCCAAAATGTTTATTCATTGTCTCTCTACTTATTTTTCTTCTAGTAGATTCTCTATGGCAACAATGAAAAACTTTTTTTTAAAAATCATGTTTTTAGAGACATAGTGAAGACATTCCTCCTCATCTTTTCAACTGTTGAAATCTTTCTTTAAGTCCAATACAAATGCTATATCCTTTATGAAGTTTTTTCCTGATCTCCATAAATAGAAAGTGACATCTTCATCCTAAATTGAACAAAAATTACTTTTTCTGGATCTCCTCTTCATTTTTATCACATCTTATTATGTATAAAATGTATTTATTTATATCAGTGGTATCATACTGGCAACATATTGATTTAGAAAATCACAAAATAACACCATATGTGTTGTATTTTTACATATTTTGATAAACTATTTCCCAATTATATTTTAATCTGGTTCAGGTCACATTCTAGAGTTTTATATGCATCAGTCTGGATTGAGTTTTAAACCTCAGACTTACTGTACTCTTTCCCCACCGTTTGCCCTTAATTAGAGGAAAGCTTTTCTTTAAGGCAAAAGGACTAAGCCTTTAAAAAAAACCTTTTGTTCCCAGTTCTTGGTAGCATCTCAGACATCATGCCTTTAAATGTTTTGTGAAATGAATTGAATGAAACACTCATGGAAATCATTAGTCCTTATGGTTTTCCATAATATGTGAAGCTGAACACTATGATTATCTTTACTTATTTGTCTGATTCTCTTTCTTGTATATATTTCAGTTTCTTCAACAACTTGTTGGAAGCAAATGAAAAAATTTAGAAGGAAAGTTATTAGGTAGACCAGAAAGACTAACTTTCAGGGTTCTGGAGATGTGCCTTCAAATGGTAGAATAGTGTTAATGGAAATAGAAGCAGCATTTCCACCGAATGTCATGATGAAGGGCAGCTGGGCAGTTCTAAAGAATCTGTCACTGAACATAGATTCTCAGGCTCCATTAGCCTCAGTTGAAGCATTTCAGCTATGCCTGGTCAGGAAAATTGCATTCATTTTTTTTAAATGAATACTATGTTACAGTCAGTACTCATGTCTAACAATGATTAACATAACACTCTGTAATTTTCCTTCAAAGCTAAAAATGATAGTGAATGAAGGTACCTACCTACTAATAGAATCTTTACACAAGTCATATTCACTCACTTGCTTATTTTTTCCACAAATTAATATATGCTATATGAAAGTCATATGAGGAATATAGAGGTATTTTAATATCTAGTTTCTACCCTCTAGGAACTTGTAGTCTAATAGAGAAGAAAAGATACCTTCATAAATATAAATTATAAAAGATAGTATTTAATCTTTATCATTAGTAGAAGGAAGAAGAACACTTTTGGTTATTATAATAAGGATGTCCTGAGTAATACAAATTATTAACTCCCAAGAATTAATAATGGCAGTCAAATGCTTTGAAGAAATCACCAAGTAATAATATTATTATTTAACTTCTAGACCCAAGTCAGCTTTCTCATACCAAAAAAGCACTCTTCTTCCCAGGAGGAAGACAAAGGTCTCCTCAGGCAGAAATTTTCAAGCCAAGTACCACTTGTGGTGGTGACAGCAGTGGTTTTTATTTTTATCTTTATTTTTTTAATTTCTTCTACTTCCATTTAAAGGGTTTTTAGGAGTTGTTGTTTTTTGAGGGTGGGGTTGTTGGGGATGGTAAGGGTTTTTGGAGGCTCTTAAGAAATTAGTTCATAGAATTAACTAAAAATATTATGTGACATCTATTTTATCCATTTTCCAACAATCTATGACACTCTCATAAAAGATAAAAAAGGCATCAGCAACAGGTGGAAAGAACACTTCAGTCAGCTTCTTAACTGTCCCTCTTCAGTCGACCAAAGCGCCCTTGACCAGATCCCCCAAAACCACTCCATTGAACAATTTGACGTCCCTCCTTCAATAGAGGAAGTCCAAAAAGCCATTAAACAAATGCAGGCAAGGCACCCGGTAAAGACGGGATCCCAACCGAGGTGTACAAGGCCTTAAATGGAAAGGTGCTCCAGGCATTCCACATAGTGCTGACCAGCATATGGGAAGAGGAAGACATGCCCCCAGAACTCAGAGATGCCTCCATCGTAGCCCTATACAAGAACAAAGGCTCACGAGCAGCCTGTGACAACTACAGAGGCATCTCACTACTCTCCACTGCTGGAAAGATCCTCGCCCGTGTTATACTCAACAGACTCCTGTCATCTGTTTCAGAGCAGAACCTGCCTGAATCACAATGTGGCTTCCAACCAGATCACAGCACCATCGACATGGTCTTCACGGTGAGGCAAATGCAGGAAAAATGCCTTGAGCAGAACCTGAGTCTCTACATTGTCTTTATAGACCTGCCAAAGGCATTCAACACAGTGAACAGGGATGCATTGTGGGTGATCCTAAGCAAGCTCGGTTGCCCAGCAAAATTCATCAAACTGATCCGGCTCTTTCATGTCGACATGACAGGGGAAGTCCTATCTGGTGGAGAGACTTCTGATCGCTTCAACATCTCCAATGGTGTGAAACAAGGCTGCGTCCTCACTCTGGTACTATTCAACCTATCCTTCACCCAAGTATTACGACATGCTGTGATGGATCTAGACCTGGGCGTCTACATAAAATACCGACTGGATGGCTCACTATTCGACCTTCGCCTCCTGACTGCAAAAACAAAGACAACAGAGACTCATCCTTGAAGCTCTCTTCACAGATGACTGTGCTTTCATGGCCCACCAAGAAAATCATCTCCAAACCACTGTGGACAGGTTCTCCACCGCAACAAAACTGTTTGGCCTGACTATCAGCCTCAGCAAAACAGAGGTGCTGTTCCAACCTGCACCAGAGAGGCCAACGAACCAACCGTGCATTACAATCGACGGCACGCAGCTTTCTAATGTCAACACTTTCAAGTACCTGGGCAGCACCATCGCCAACGATGGGTCCCTAGACCACGAGATTAATGCCAGGATCCAAAAGGCCAGCCAGGCACTTGGGCGGCTGCGCTGCAAAGTCCTCCAACACAGAGGTGTAAGCACTGCGACGAAGCTCAAAGTGTACAACGCAGTGGTCCTCAGCTCGCTCCTGTATGGTTGCGAGACATGGACACTGTACTGGAAGCACATGAAACAGCTGGAGCAATTCCACCAACGCTCTCTCCGGTCAATCATGAGGATCCGATGGCAGGACCGAATCACCAACCAGGAAGTCCTCAACAGAGCCAACTCCACCAGCATCGAAGTCATGGTCCTCCAAACCCAGCTACGATGGTCTGGACACGTCATCCGCATGGACCCACAGCGAATACCAAGACAGGTATTCTATGGCGAACTGTCAGCTGGACTCAGGAAACAAGGCTGACCAAAGAAAAGATTCAAGGATCAGCTAAAGTCCAACTTGAAGTGGGCTGGCATTACAGCAAAGCAACTAGAACTCGCTGCCTCTGACAGAAGCAGCTGGCGAACCCACATTCACCATGCCGCCACCACCTTTGAAGATGAACGACGTTGACGTCTTGCCGCTGCGCGTGAACGCCGACACCAGGCCACAGCCGCACCTCCCGTAACAACTGGCGTCCCATGCCCCATGTGCCACAAACTGTGCGCCTCAGCCTTTGGACTCCAAAGCCACATGAGGGTACATTGTAGATGATAATGCACAAAGACAGTAGTCATTCTCGATCACCACTACCAACAATCTAAGGAAAAGATGGACCTTCTCAACGCCAAGATCCTTTTGTCAGTATCTTTGATCATAGCTCACCTGCATCTTCTGAGAGTAGAAATTATTTTGTCATTTATATATGTACCCTAAATGTTTGGAACATGTTTTTTTGATTCCCAAAGTTTATCCCTTTGAGTATATTTTCATTGTCCTTTTCCCATCCCACATTTCTCTATCTGTCTATTTTCATCTAATAGTCAGATCTTCAAAGATTTCCAGGCTACCTTTCTTAAAATTTTTAATGTGAACTTGCCATTTCTCCATTGTATTGTCCTCTCTCTCTCTTTTTTTAAACCAAAGTCCTAGAAAAAAAGTGATTTATACTTGTCTCCCTTATCTCACCTCATAATTCATTCTTAATCCCTTTCTACATGTTCAATTTGATAGTTTTTCCTCAGCCTTCCTACTTGACGTGCCCACGGTTTTGACATTTTGCATTACCATATATATAAAAATATACACATTCTGAATATTTTCTTTTCTATGTTACCATTTCTGCAGTATATCAAGGCAAACAGAAATTAAGGATCATGCCCAGGGTCACACAACTATCTGAATTTGAATTCAGGTCTTCCTGACTCCAGGCACTGTGCTCTATCCACTGAATTACTCGCCTACCTTCATAGAGTGCTACATAAATCAGTTTAATAACTTAAATTTCATTAAAAGTTTAGAGATAGCCTGTGTATTCAGCCTTAATATATTTCCTGAACTCTATTCCTTCTTCTCCATGTAGCAATAATATTATCAACCTGACTATTGTGATAGAGGCATGAAGAAAGAGAGAGGACTTGTAAGCCAAAGATGCAAGAAAACAAGCTGGGGACCTGACCTGTCAGTCAAGAAGAAGGATTTTCCAAACGGAATGTTCCCAGGAGTTGGCAGTTGAGCTGGCCAGGAGAAACTGAGAAACTTTGACTTTGTCTCTCTCTGAGAGTTGATGGGTGAAGGATTATTGTAGGGTTGCCTTGGCTTTTCGGGTTTTCTGATCAAGGGAAACCTCTGCTCTCTCTGAGATTTGACTGACCAAGAGTTGGAGGAAAATCAAGCTTAAGGAGAGACTTTTCTTGGTGGCTTTGTGAAGAAGAAAGAAGATTTTAAACAGCTGTCCTCCATCTCTGACTATCCCTCTGTCACAGTTGTGACTTCCCAAGCCCTCATAATCTTCATTTTAGATTAGGAACACCCTCATCCCTCTTACTTCAGTTTCCCATCCTGCTTCCCAATAAAACCCCTGACTTAAAAAGGAAAAGAAAAGAGTATCTTTATAGTTCACTCGGGGGAGGGAAGAAGCCAAAGGCTTCAAGAAGAACTGGGAGGTGAGGGAGACAGAGAGGAGAGGTGAAGGAGGGAGGGAGAGAGGATAGGAGGAGATTTAGGAGATATCGATCCACTAGTCATCAGTAGGGATCAATAGGCAAACCCCAGAGCATTCCCCAGTATCAATCTAGAGCAATCCCCTGTGGCAGCATCCCCCTGTGGAAGTATCTCTATCTCTTTATCTCTGAAGTAGTACTTCTAATTAGGCATTGTAACTAAGCATCCCCAGGTGTCCATACTTAGTAGCAGCTCTCTCTAGTCGCAAGCCAGAGCATCCAGTCACTGCAGCAACAAGTAATAGTGTCTCAGTTTCTCCTGGCCAGTTCAACTGCCAAATCCTGGGAACATTCCCTTTGGAAACTCTTTCTTCTTGATTGATAGGTCAGGTCCCCAGCTTGTTTTCTTGCATCTTGACTTACAAGTCCTCTCTCTCTCTCCATTCCTCTACCACACTAGAATGTCACACAATACTCAAATTCAAAATGTCCAAAATAGAATTATTAACCTAATTAAGCCTCTCTTCCAAACTTCATCTTCTCATCTCCTTCAGATATATGTCTGTGACTCTTGCCTCCACTATAAATCCATAGCCAGTCAGTTTTCCAAGTCTTGTTGATTTCTTTTATCACTTGTATTTACCTGCCTCTGCCTCCTTACACATCCACTGTCTGAAGTAAAGTCCCCATAGCTCATGATTGTACTAGAGCAATGGTTATAATCTCTCCTTTATCCCAACTATCATTCAAATGGCTTTTAAAATAATCTTTTCTGAAAAAGAAACATTGTTTTTTAATCTAGATATAGATATTGAATCTAGATATAGATAAATAAGTAGTATATTTCTTAAATTCTATACATGTCGTACATTTTGCTAAGCAGTTGGGCACAAATACAAGCAATCAAAAGAGCCCCCACCTTCAAAGATCTTACATTATAATGGGGGAACACAGCATATCTATGGGTGCTAGAAAGTGGAGTGTTGGGGGAAAGGATGAGAATGATACTTGAGAAGGAATTTGGTAAAGAGATTTGAGTAAATGGTGTACAGGCCTAGGCTCTGTCAAGTTAAGGTAAAAACTCTCCTATTAATCCAGAAGAACTAGATAGTCAGTGTCACTGGATAAAGTGTATATATAGCCAAAATGGGTAATATAGTCCTTCAGTAAAATAAAAAAGACAGGATATACTGGATATGATATTGACAATTATATTACACTCTATCATTATCAAACTGTATCTGGAAATTGTTAGCTTTAGTTTTACACAAATTCTCTCATTTTTAATTAAAAAAAAAGTTAAATAACTTTTTGGTGCAAAAGTCACTTCCAACAAATTTCTAAACATTCTTCTCTTCCCCAATAGCAAAATGCATTTCTTTAAATAAAATAAAAGTTTCATCTAGTATTAATAAAAGGTAGGGATATGTCCTTTATTTTGAACATGTAAAACTCAAATTGACCATTATATTTGACCAATTTTTGTTACCTCTCCATCTTGATTTTATATCTTCATAGTCGTTTTGTATATTACTCTTCTTTTTGCTTCCTTCACTCTACGTTACCTCAGATAGTTTTCAAATTTCTCTGAATTCTTCCCATTTGCCTACTTTACAGTAAGAACAGGGGTCCCCAAACTATGGTCTGCGGACCACAAGCAGCCTCCTGAGGCCATTTATCTGGCCCCCACCGCACTTCCAGAAGGGGCACCTCTTTCATTGATGGTCAGTGAGAGGAGCACTGTATGTGGTGGTGCTACAAAGCACAGCATCACTCATGTACATACTACTTCTGGTGACATAATCCTCTGTGTGGCGCCTTGTTCTGAGAGTAACTGAATGAGAACGAGGCGCTGCACAAAGGATTATGTGGCTGCAAGATGGAAGACTTCAGCATGGTGAGGGGCGATCTGGGGAGGGGATTCCACACTGTGTATACTTCTGCCCAGTGGCAGTAATGGGCCTGTGCAAGGTGTGACAGGCCCATTACAGCCAGCACTGCAGCCTCCACTATCCCAGACAGTGCTATGCAGTGTCACAGGCCCAGCACCGCCTCCAGTACTATTTACAGGCATTAGATAGTGGTGATCTGGCCTGTGACGTCAGTAGTGGGTCTCTACTATGAGAAGCTCACCTCTGCAAATGGGTGTTTTATAAGACACCCCCTGTTTTGGGGGGGAAAATTAATATAAGACTGTCTTATTTTTGGGAAAACATGGTAGTACAATGGCCCTCATACTCCCCTAGATGCACAACATGTCAGTTTGTTGATTTAAATTTACTTGTTCTTTATTTTAAATACTATATTTGTTCCAGTTTTTTTTTACTTTAAAATAAGATATGTGCAGTATGCATAGGGATTTGTTCATATTTTTAATAGTCCAGCCCTCCAGTGTTTTGAGGGACAGTGAACTGGCCCTCTGTGTAAAACATTTGGGGACCCATGCCTTAGAGCAATGATGGTGAACCTTTTAGAGTGCCCAAACTACAACCCTCATGCAGCATGTGAGCTGTGGTCTTACTCTAGATGGGGGAGGGAGGAAGTGCCTTCATTGGCTGCTGGGAAGAAGGGTGGGTGATGTGCGAAATTTCGTCAGGTGAAGTGGAGAGGGAGGTGAGCAGCACCCTCTGGCACCTGTGCCATAAGTTCACCAAAATGGCCTTAAATAGTCTTAAAGTTGGAAGGAATCTTAGAGGTTATCTACTCAAAATCATACCTGGGCAAAAAACTTCTTTAAAACATTCCTTACATCAGTTTTGTTTGAAGACCCATTAATGAAAGGGAACTTCTTCCTGATGTAGCTCTTTTTTGAAAAGCTATAATTGTGAAGAAGCATGTCCTTATTTCCAGGTTAAGTTTGCTTTTTTGCAAATATCTTCATGTCCTTTATGGTTTTGTCCCCTGGCAACAGGCAGAACAAGTATTATCATTCTAACCTCTGACAACCATTCAGAAGCTGCTTAAAAATAATTGTCCTGTCCAAGGTATTTTTTATATAGGTTGAGCATACATAGTTACTTCAACCAAATCCTTATAAGGCATGAACTCAAGACCTATCATTGTACTAATTTCCTTCCTGTTGATAGTGTCTAGCTTATCCTTTCTACAATGTGATATACAGAATTAAACACAATTTTGCAGATGTGCTCTAATCAGGGTAATATCCAGTGGCACTATCATATCATTACTACTGAATGTTATGCCATTATTAATTCTTTTTTAAAAAACCCTTACCTTCCATCTTAGAGCCAATACTAAGTATTGGTTCCAAAGCAGAAGAGTGGTAAGGGCTAGGCAATGGATGTTAAGTGACTTGCCTAGAGTCACACAGCTAGGAATTATTTAAGGCCAGATTTGAAACTAGGACCTCCCACCTCTAGGCTCTCAATCCACTGAGCCACCCAGCTGCCCCACTGCCAATCTTAATTCTAAGATTTGATTAATGTTAATGACCACCTTAGTACATTGCTAATTCATATTGAATTTTTCTAGCAACACCTTCAGAATGCTTTCAAACAATCTGTTTTCCAACCATCACTAATTTCTCTCTTCTACCTATCAATTTTTTTAACCAGTGGAAGACTTTGTATTTATGCTTGTTGAAATTCATCTTCTTAGTTTCTGCCCAGTTCTCTGTCCCATTATAATCTTTTTATTGCCTGGTTTTCATTGTATTAACTCTCTCCTAGTCTTATGTCATCTGCACATTTGATTAAAATTCCCGTTTTTGCCTTTATCCAATTAACTTATTAAAACATTAAATAGCACAGAGCCAAACACAGATCTCTGGGGGAAATTCACTTCAGACCTCTTTTTAAGTTGACTTGAAAGACTACTATTACCATTAGAGTACATTTTGCTCCAGCCATGTAACTTGTTCTGAACACACCCAAAGACTTTGTTTTCCTAAGATGTAACTAAGATCTAATATTGATCAATAATTTTGTTTACTAATCTAGTTTTCTTATAATTAAAAAGGGGAGGAATAAATTTAACTTAGCACGACATGTTTATAGTGAAACAAACTGACTTTGTACCACTGTTTTCTTCCATTTCTAGATTTTCACAGACATTCAAGAAAATTTTCAGAAATAAAATCAGACACTGACTTATAGTGTTCGGGTTCTGTTGTCTTCTTGTTTTTAAAAATTAGGGCATCTTTTGTCTTCTTCAAATATACATTGTGATTTGTATAGTTATTTCTCAATCATTGGACACATTTTTATTCTTGTTATTGAATATAATGTTACTTTGGAAAACAAACTATGTTCAAGAATTGTACAAAGCAAAAAGTTTTGGAGGAGTTATATTCTGCAACATTCATTGGAAAGAAGTTTAAGACGAGACCTCAATTTGAATAAATGAAATGAATGGAAAAGCAAAGCATTATTAGATACTTTTGTGCAAAGTTTTGTGCTAAGTGCTATATTTAGAATTTGAAAAGTAAAACATACTCTGCTTTCAGGAAGCTCACTTTCTACTGAGGTAGACAACACAGAGAGGTTTTAACTACAAGTCAGATGGAAACATCCTCATGGTCTTTGAGTTACAGTAGCAAAGAAAATGGTAGTATATCATTTTTATTGCCATTCAAAGAAAAATCTTATCAATTTCAGATGTTGAACCCTTTGGCAATGACAGGGATCTTGGTGTCTAGAAGTTTCTTTTCTGGCTATTGTTTATGATTTTAGCTTCTGCAGAAAGAGTTTCTCTGCCTGAAGCATCTCCATATAAGGACTACTTCCCGTAATGATGGTTAGACTAAATTTGCACTGGGTTTGGTAGAATGGGGACTAGTCACATTCTCAATCTTGGGCTCATGGTCCTGAGCCAGTAGTTGGTAAAGATAGATCCCCTAAAGATGGCTATGTAATAGGTTAGAAATAAAGTGACTGATTTGATGGGAAGTTGGGTTGAAATGGTGGTGGTAGCCTTCTCTTTTTTTACTAGCAATTTTTTTTAGTTTTTAATTAGAATATTTTCCATGGCTACATGATCCATAATACCCTTACCTCACCCCTCCCCAAGCCGATAAGTAGTTCCACTGGATTATACCTGTATCATTGTTCAAAATGTATTTCTATGTTATTCATATGTTATTGAGCATATATTTTTCTAATGCATTTCTGGTTGTACAGTTCTTTGGATGTGGGTTCTTTCTCCCAAGTTCCTTTGGATTGTCCTGGGTCATTGCATTGTGACTAATAGAGATGTCCCTTACCTTTGATTGTGCCATAATTTATCAGTCTCTGTGTACAATGTTCTTCTGGTTCTGCTTCTTTTGCTTTGCATCAGTTCCTAGAAATCATTCCAATTCACATGGAATTACTTTATTTCCTTATTTCTTTATTCCTATTAGCAGAATAATATTCCATCACCATCAGTTACCACAATTTGTTCAGCCCTTTCCCAATCAATGGACACACCCTCATTTCCTAATTTTTTGCCACTACAAAGAGAATGGTTATAAATATTTTGCACAAGTCTTTTTCCTTATTATCTCCTTGGCATACAAACTCAGGAGTGGCATGACTGGGTCAAAGGGAAGGCAGTCTTTTAAAGCCCTATGCACATAGTTCCAAATGCCTTCCAGAATGGTCGAACCAATTCACAACTCCACCAGCAATGCATTAGTGTCCCAATTTTGCCACATCCCCTCCAACATTTATCACTTTCCTTTGCTGCCATCTTGGCCAATGTGCTATATGTAAGGTGGTTCCTCAGAGGTGTTTTAATTTGCATTTCTCTAATAATGAGGGATTTAGAACACTTTTTCATGTGCTTATTGTTAGTTTTGATTTCATCATGTGAAAACTGCCTATTCATGTCCCTTGACAATTTGTCAATTGGGGAATGGCTTGATTTTTTGTGAATTTGACTTAGTTCCTTATATATTTGGGAAATTAAACCTTTGTCAGAGAGTTTTGTTATTAAAAAGTTCTTCCAATTTGTTGCTTTCCTTCTCATTTTGGTTGCATTGGTTTTATTTGTACAAAAACTTTTTTTTAATTTATTATAATAAAAGTCTTTCATTTTATATTTTGCTATGTTCTCTATCTCTTGCTTGGTCGTAAATGTCTTCCTTTTCCACAGATCTGATCTTGGTATAGGGAATAAGATGTTGATCTAAACCTAATTTTCCCCTTACTGTTTTCCAATTTTTCCAGCATTTATTTGTCAAATAGTGATTTCTTGTCTCAAAAGCTGAAGTCTTTGGGTTATTGAACACCAGCTTATGGAGGTCATTTACCCCTAGTCTGTTCCATCATTCCACCCTTCTGTCTCTTAGCCAGTGCCATATTGTTTTGATGACACTGCCTTATAGTAAAGTTTAAGATCTGGTACCGCTAGGTACCCATCCTTCACATTTTTTTTCATTATCTCCCTTGATGTTATTCATCTTTTTCTTCCAGATGAACTTTGTCATCATTTTTTCTAATTTTATAAAAATGTTTTTGGTAGTTTGATAGGTATGGCACTGAATTAAATAGTTTAATTTTGGTAGGATTATCATTTTCATTATAATAGCTTATCCTATCCAGGAGCAATTGTTTTTTCCAATTGTTTAGATCTAGTTTTAATTGTGTAAAAAAGTTTTTTTATAGTTGTATTCATATAATTCCTGTGTTTTTCTTGGCAGATAGATTCCTAAATATTTTATATTGTTTAGAGTGGTTTTAAATGGAGTTTCTTTTTCTAACTCCTGATGCTGAGTTTTGTTAGAAATATATAGAAATGCTGATGATTTATTTGGGTTTATTTTGTACCCTGCAACTTTACTAAAGTTGTTAATTATTTCTACTAACTTTTTAGTTGATTTTCTGAGGTTCTTTAAGTAGACCATCATATCATCTGTAAAGAGTGATAGCTTAGTCTCCTCATTGCCTACTTTAATCCCTTTTTCTTCTCTTATTGCTACCACTATTGCTTCTAGTACAATTTTAAATAATAGAGGTGATAATGACCATCCTTGCTTCACTTCTGATCTTATTGGGAAGACTTCTAACTTGTCCCCATTCCAGATACTGGCTGATGGTTTTAAATATATGTTATTTTGAAGAAGGGCCCTTCTATTCCTATACTTTCTAGTGTTTTCAAAAGGAATGGGTGTTATATTTTGTCAAAGGCTTTTTTTGCATTTATTGAAATAAACATGTGATTTCTGTTGATTTGGTTATTGATATGGTCAATTGTGTGGATGGTTTTCCTGATACTGAACCATCCTTGCATTCCTGGCATAAATCCCTCCTAATCATAGTGGATAATCCTCATGATCACTTTCTGGAGTCTTTTTACTAGTATTCTAGTTAAGACTTTCACATCTGCATCATTAGAGAGATTGGTCTATAGTTTTCTTTCTCCATTTTTGACCTGCCTGGCTTTGTAATCTGTACCATATTTATGTCATCAAAGGAATTTGGCAAAACTCCTTCTTTGCTTATTTTGTCAAATAATTTTTATAGTATTGAATTTAGTTGTTCTTTAAATGTTTGATAGATTTCAATTGTGAATCCATCTAGCCCTGGGGATTTTTTATTTGGAAGTTCCTTGATGGCATGTTCAATTTCTTTTTCTGAGATGGGATCATTTAAGAATTCTGTTTCCTTGGGACAGTTGGGTCGCTCAATGTATTAAGAGCCAGGCCTAGAAATGGGAGGTCCTGGGTTCAAATGTGACCTCAGACACTTCCTGACTGTGTGGCCATAGACAAGTTACTTAACCCCCATTGCCTAGCCCGTACAACTCTTCTGCCTTAGAACCAATAGATGTATTGGTTCTAAGACAGAAGGTAAGGGTTTAAAAAATTATATTTCCTCTTTTGTTAATCTAGGCAATTTTATTTTTGTAAATATTCAGCTATTTCACCTAGATTGTCATATTGAGCAAAGTAGTTCTTAATAATTGCCTTAATTTTCTCTTCATTAGAGGTGAGATTTCCCCTTTCATCTTTGATACTATTAATTTGATTTTCTTCTTTTTTTATTAGATTGACTAGTACTTTATCTATTTTATTTGTTTTTTCAAAGTAGGTGGTACCCTCCTCTTGCCTTTTAATTCATAGATCCATTGAAGGGTGAAGGAAACCAGCCCATTCTGAGTAAAAGATAAAGAGCCAGTTCAAAATAATAAAATGCATATGCAAGAAGGAAAGGGGGATTAATGCAATTAAGGTACTGAACTAAGTGGGAAAAGGAAGTATTAAAATTGCTAGTAGAAAATTTAGCTATGGAAAGGAAGAAAAATACTTCCAAACCTAGATGATGGAGAACACAAGAGCTGAAGATGGGGAGAAGTTCTGAGCTGCTGAAAAAAAGTCAAGTGAAACTGAGCAGATAGATGATGGTAATGAAGGGGACTCAAACCCAATAGTCTCAATCTTCTTTTAAGTAGGAGATAGGGGTATCTACTTAGAAAGTGAGAAATGGAATGGGAATGTCACCTTTAGGACAGTTGAGAAATATTTAGAACAGCTGTTAGTCAAAAGAAAAGCAATATGTTGCTTCCTAAAGGAAACAAGAAGAAAGGTCTGTTCCATTGTTTAAACTCTTATTTTTTCATAATTTTTCATTTTTTTCATAATTATTATTATTATTATTATTATTATTTATTATTAGAACAAGGGCTGAATATCTGAGGAGTCCACCTTTAGTGAGCTCTTAGCTCTGCTGTGTATTAGTGAATGATCTTTTGTAGTTCAATCCAGCAGGCTTTAAAATACGTAACTTTATTGTTTGAGTTAAAAAATGTGAAAAACAGCAGTTTGGAATTCTATGAATATGAAGATACAAAAGATTTGCTTTATTGGGATAAATAATCTTGGATTAATGATTGAACACCTCTTAGGTTTAATGCATTCTGCTTTGTGATTCATATAGAGTTGGTAAAATGTAGATTTCCTTTGTAGCCTATGGTTTTAGAAAGAGTGGATCAGGAGTGATTATGCTACTTTATGAATAGTTAAAAAAATGAAGGAATAGGAAGCCATATAAAAATTGTATAGTATTTTTTAAATCATCCCCATTGTATTCATGAAGAAATGGGTTTAGGATGTACTATGTAGTGATCTATTTTTTTTAATAAGACTTCCTAAACTATCCAATCAGTCAGAAGATTTTAAAAGGAAATTGAGAAATCATGGATAGGGCCCAAAGAAGAGCAGAAGAAATTATTAGTGAATGGTTCATATGAGAAATGATTAAATGAACTGGTTGTGTTCTGCCTAGATGTGAAGAGATTTGAGAATATTTCTTAAATTGTAAATCTGATTCTTAACCACCTGTTATTACAGAAAGAAAACACAAAATAAACTGAAACCAAATTAGGAAGGATTTAGTTTATACGTAAGAAAATTCCTTGACTCTCAAGGTGTTATAATGGTGCTCAAAACTATCAAGAACAGTTGGAAAGCCTCCATCCTAGGGAATTTTAATAACTTCTATATATTCTGAATAATTTACTTAACCTAGTGCCATGGCTGAGACTAGGCACTAGACTAAAATTCTGTGACATGTTCACATAGAATCATAGAAGAGCCTGGGAAGAGATTTCAGAGGCCATCTAGTCAAATTCTCTCATTTAATAAATTAGGAAACTGAAGCATCCAGTGCCAAGGAGTTGTCCTCATTTGCTTGTAATTTTCTTCGTGCCTCTTTTTTATATACCTCTCTACTTTATGTAATAATTCCATGTATAGGCAAAGAGCTCTTGAATAAGAACTGTTTACTGATTGATTGAATTCACACCAAACCAGGTAGAGAACACACTTTAACTGCTACTATCTTTTATTATCCTCAACATTTTTGGTATATAGAATGACAGCAAAGAGAAAATTTAAAAGGGAGACATGATCATTAACTTCAAATTTTGAATTGCTGTCCTTTGAAAGAAATTGAACATTTTATGTAGCTAGAGGGCAGAACCTGGGGCTCCAGATGTGAGTTAGAGGTACAAAGATGATGATTTCTGAGTAATATAAGAATTTTCTAATAATTAGAATTGTCCGAAAATAGACTCACTTATCTTAGATGGTAGTGAGTTCCCCACTTCTTAGGCTATTTCTATCAGGAATCCAATTGTCAGGAATATCATAAGGAAGTGCATGTATTACACATATTAACTTAAATTATACCTTAAGTTTCACTTGCCTTTCAGATTCTAAGATTTTGGTTTTTCTGTGAACAAATAGTAGCTAGATACCTTCTAGCATCCTAAATCCAATAAGCATTAAATTCAACTACTGTAAAGTTCTAGTTTAAGGGGGAAAAAGGGGTCCAAGGTAGCTGAAAAAGAGAAGTGATACTTTTCAAAGAGGTGTGACAGTAGAAAGTCCTTTGGGTACCCTGAACAGGGGCCTGCCTAGCTATACGTGCATATATCCATCATTTCTGTCATTTAATGATTCTTTCCTTTAGTTCAACATTACTTTCTGTCCCTTCTGACATTTCTTCTATGTTTTCTAAAATGTATTTACTGCTAGAAAATGTACTAGTCACTAACATTTTATCAGGGCTTGTTTTATCACAAACCTTTCTCTCTGAGTTAGAGGTACCTGTAATAAAGATGGAACAGAAAGTTCTAAAGAGGTAGAAAAGTTAATTAAGGGAAATACACAAAAAAACTTAACTCTGCCTTTATAATTTTTTTTTATAATTGGAGATTCCTAGTTTTATAAAACTTGGAAAAACCATTATGCTTGGATTTTTTGTAAATGTGAAAATGGAGAATTGTTACATTTTTCTTAATGATATTATTCAGCTTACCATGTATTATTTATAACAAAAAGGAACAAAAATGCAAGAAATATAAAAATATTTGCATGAAATGTGTTATGATGAAAATATCTTTGAATGTACATTATATATCTTTACATCTTTTTATATATAATATTGTATATAAAAATCAGGATGATTTATTGACATTACATTCTCTTATAAAATGGAAAAAAGTGCAATGGTCATTGTTTTTAAATAGAAGACATGTCCATTTTCACATTAAAAAACAAAATAACTACAAATAAATCTTTATTTTCAATTTAAAATGCCTAATTTTGGTACATTTTTCCTTAGGTATGAAATTGCATCATTTACTTGATTGCAGAGCAGACATGCATTTATTTAAAAAAATCAAAATCCTTTTTAATATCAAATTTTTCTCTGTTGTATAATGGATAAACTACTGTGAAATGTAGTTGCCTGTTTAACTTTACCCCTATTCAAATCTTTGATTTTAGCAGGTTAGTTAATTCAAATAAAATTTGTGAAGTTAAGCACTTTCAAGAAAAGGAATAGGAGAACCTAATTTAACCTAGAGTGTCTCTTTTATTCTTCTGTTATTCATTTGAAGTGCCCTATCAGCTTGAAATGACCAACTTCAGTCATTTTTTACCCTTTTATTTTTTTTCTCTAATGTAAACTGAAATTCCCTGCTGTTCGTGGTATTTCAGTGTTTAGCATCATTTAATGAGCAGGTATCATTAAACTTAAAAGGTCCTTTTCGGTATATCTCTGATTAGTTAGTGAAAGAACCAATGAATTTCTCTTAATTTATCTTCCTTTCCTTGTTATATTTTGATGTTGGCCCATTTTACGTTTCAGTGCTTTTTGATGAAATAGAAAATTATAATTTTGGTTTTAAAGCAGGACAGAATCTTTTAAATAATCATTTGATCTGGTGGTATGGTATTGAAATGTAGAAGCTGCATTGTTTATGTGGGAAGTTTTAAAGGAAAGGATTTTTTATTTCCTTCTAAATTTTTATAAAATGTCTTTTATGGATTTGGTGTTTGATTTTAACTGGGGTATGTTTTTCTGCTTCTTCTGCTTTTTGATAAAAACAAAATTTAGAGCATAAACAAACATGGGCTGTAAAGATGATTCAGATTTGGGTATGACAGCAGTTAGTCTTTCTTTATTCTAAATTATATTTTCATGTTGAATATATGAAACACCAAAAAACATAGTTTTTTGAGACAGAACTCATTTAGTCAAACAACTTCTTTATCATAGAATATCCCAGCCTTTTAAAAAATATAAAACAATGAACTCTCAAATTAGAAGATAACAATTCCTTTAATCCTCCTTCCACCCCCAGAACAATCCTTTTTCTTTGCTGTTTTGTTTTGAGTTTTTTTGCAACCAATGTTTAAAATACCTAACAAAATTAATGTTAGCTCTAATTTTGCTTTTAGGAAAAAAGGAAATCTGTGAGATAAATAGTATGAAGGAAAAATAATGAGGCTAGAATACAAGAAAAGGTCAGATAATGTGTAATAAGTTGCAGATGGCATTGTATAACATAACATTGGTAACAGGTAAAAAGATGTAACAGTGCTGCCTACTGGTAAGAGGTAGTAATGTTTAAAGCATAAATTGGGGAGAGGCATGGTTCAATAATGTAGATGATATTCATGTTTGTAAAATACACTGTTTCCTGAGATTGAACTGTTAACCAAAAAAAGTTTTTTTTAATTAGGATTAGTTACCAAGGCCACTTGAAGTTTTTATAGGCATGAAATTTTGAAGTTTTTGAGAATTTTGTGTGGTTTTTTTTCATTCTTATAGGGAATGTGTAAATTTTGATGGCATGGTTCTTGGTTAATTCTTCCAAGGTGTGGACCTTTTTAGTTTTTGTTAAATTTGACATTATTTGTATCTAAGACCAGTATTTCCCAAATATGTTCATTTTTAAAATGAGCCTGTCTTTGAAAGATGAGTATCATTTTCTATCTTTGTCAGTGGAATATTTTGACAGACAATAGTACATTTATTCATCGCCGGAATACTACTTTATATTCTTAGCAATGTAAACATACTAATGTCTGCTAATGCAAATGAAGATGAGAAATTTTCTTATGCATGATTCTCTCAGTATTCTAGTTGGTAATATTTTTAAGATATCAGCACAGCTTTCCATGAGGATATTTGCTTATAGCAAATTATCTGCATGAAATTAGCAGTGTGAATATAGGTAGATTTATTTTACATGTTTTTAAATACTCAGCTTTCTCTGTCACAACACAAATGTTTCAGTTTAGTAACTGTTATTTGTACACATTTAACAACATTGGAGAAATGATGCACTGATTAACTTTAAAAATGTTTGGCATTATGAATTAATTTAATATAAACTACTACATTTGCTTAGTGGAGTCTTGAAAATTATAGCGAAGTCTTTGTTTAAATGAACTTGAATATAAGTCCTAAAAGTAAAGAATTGTTCCTATTGTAATATTTAAAATGTATATTAAGCTGTTAGTTCAGATCAATTACTATGTAACTTTAAAGGAGTTGATATTCACATCTGATTTCACCATAGTAAAGAAGTCCTGAAGTGAAGCTCTTTCTTTTTATGTTGATTGGCCACTTACCTATAGCTTACAGCAAAAGAGAACTATTTGGAACACTTCAACATATAAAACGTCTTGTCCATTGTCCCATAGTATTTTTCAGAGGGGAGATTTGAACCCAGGTCTACTTAACTACAAATCTAGCCTCTATCTAATATAATAAACTGCCTCTCTTGTCATATGACAGACCTAAGTTATTATGGCTTGTTTTTCACTATTCTGTTTTTGAATCAAGATGTGCTATTTTTATATGTGATTCAATATTATGTGAAATCTCACGTAGTATAAAAATACTTAAAAATTTTAAAATCCATTTACACTTTAGCATATAATTTTCTTAGTTACATTTCATTGTGCAGTTACTACACTGGAGTGTTTAGCTGAAGTTAAATGAAAAACAGAGAAAACTAGAGTTCTCTGAGAAATAGTTCCTGCACTGGTGGTGTTTTTTAACTGGTGATTATTTCCCAATTCAAAAAGCCTTCTATTTTGATGAGAAATTAGGTAACTATATACTGTTCCCTGGTGGTAAACAAGTAAATTCAGGGTTATTATAGAGTCGTTTGTTAATATTTTGATTTCTGATTTAGCAGAAATGGTCAGGATTAACTAAATAGAAGCTGAATTGATACAATGAATTCCAGTCTGGTGCCTGGGAATCACGGGAAATGAATTCTTGTCAAGGAACCTCCCTTTTCTGTAGTCTATATAAGGAGCTTTGGAAATGATTCTATCCCTTGGGACTTTTTTTTAGGCTTTCTGTATCTTGAAAATTGTAGGGAAGGGATTTAAGAGCTCACTCCTCTAAAGTCTCAGCCACTAGTCATTTACCATACTGCCCAAGCTACTGGGCCAATCAGGAGTAACCTATATCATCCTGACCAGAGGCTAGTATACATATCCAGCTGCATGGGGAATGCCTTTTTTTCTGACAGCTTCATACTTCGCATTTTTAGTATGTAGATGAGTGGGAACTCATATTGATCATTTCTGATCAACCTCCCCACCTTGTGATGGTCATTTTTTTCATACCTTGTCGATGGGGGAGAAGGAAAGAAGGACAGAAATAGGTGGAGAGAGAGGGAAAAGACAGAGACAGAGATAGAGAAACAGAAAGCTAGAGAAGAGACCATTGATAATTCAAATTCATATGTAATTGAAGAAATTGTTTTTAAAATTTTATGTATCAAAGAAAAGCCCAAATCTTTTCTAAAAATATTAAACTGATATTTATATCTTTGAAATAATCTATATAAAGAATTAATACCTAGTGAATATTACTAGAATTAGAATTTTGTAACATGTAGTTGAAACAAAAATATAATTGGCTATTCTACTATAGAAATAAAATATTAGAATTCTGAGAGATTGCTTAAAAATTATGAAAATATCAGCATACTTTCTTTACCTAAAATTCAATAAACCATGACCATTTTTTAAACCCTTACCTTCTGTCTTGGAGTCAATACTGTACATTGGCTCCAAGGCAGAAGAATGGTAAGGGCTAGGCAATGGGGGTTAAGTGATTTGCCCAGGGTCACACAGCTGGGAAGTGTCTAGGGCTGGCTCTCAATCCACTGAGCTACCTAGCTGTCCCCACCATGACCATTTTCTAAGAATAAATTTTTCAACAAAATTTATCAGGAAAGCAAAATTGACAAAGTCTGCTACTAACATTGATCTTCCATATGACCTATTTAATTTTGATCTTTTTTTATTAGACCCCAGGTTCTGCTTTACTGGCTTATCATGTGTAGGAGGAAACCTGAGTTCTTTAATATTATGCCACTAGAGCACTGCTTCTGGTATGTCCTTCCTCACTGGAAATTCTGAGCTTGTTGGGATAGACTGTATTAATAATAGTAATAACAACAACAATATATTGAAATAGAACTTTCTTCTTTAGTCTGAAAGTTCCCTCAATAAGAAAGATCTCAAATAAAAAAAAATAATAGAGAAAAGAAAAAGATATATTATACATTCTCCTGAAAAGTTCATAACAGGAGTTAACCTAATGTGCTAGATTCAATCTTTACTTTCCTCTGACCTAACAACCATAGCAATGGAGCATTCTGACTGTTTACCATGTGTCCTTTTATATTTCCATGTGACTTTTCATGGGTCCATCTTTTCATGAAATTTCTTTGTGACACCTTTGCTCATGTTCTCCTTTGGTCTTTGTTGAATATATGTTGCAGATTCATCATACTCATCAGGGCCCTCTGTCATCTTTGTAATATTCATTGTTATTTTTTTACCTTGTTGCCATTTAGTTACACTTATAAGATATTTAGTATCAAAATGATGTACCTCTGCTTTCGTGGGAAACTTTAAGTCAGTAAAAGAGCTAAAGAAGTTAAAGAAGATATAGTTGTATAATATGAGAGAGAGTATGTTTATTACCATGGTAGAGTGGATAGAAGCAAATGAGATGTCAGAGAAGGCTTCATTCCACTCCTATACACATTTATTAAGTGCCTACTATATGCTAGGTAATGTACTAAGGGCTGGGGATATGTAACTCCTTAAGGATAAGGAGTTTACAATCTAATGGGATCGGGGCTGTGGAGGGGAGGAGAAGGGTCTCAAAATGGGTGCATTGGAAGGGGTGGAGGCAAAGTGATACCAGGGGTCGATGAGTGCACCTTGTTCTATGGAGTTGAACCATACAGAGCAGCAGATACATAGTGGAGTGAGTACAAAGTCATTTTTAACCTCTATAAAGGAAGGCTTTGGGAATAATTTAGTACTTCACCCTGCTGCCTGAAATCAGAGGGGAGAACAGGCCAAAGGAAGTAGTATCAATCAAGACTTGAAATAGCAGCATGTCTCTAGATGCAATTTGAGTTACATTTTGAGATCTATAGGAATTTACCAACCGATCAATTTATTAGCATTATTAAGGGTTTAATTTTTGTCAAGCCCTGTGCCAAATATTGGAACTACAAAGAAATAGCAAAAGCACTTTCTGCCCTCAAGAAGCTCTTGTTCTTTCTTTAATTTGCTTTTTAATTTTTATTATATTTTATTTTTCTTAGATTATAAGTAAAAACCTTTCTTTTTAATTTGAGCTCCAAATTCTCTCTCCTTCCCACCATCCTTTCTAACTTTTCTTCCTCTGTAAGGCAGTAAGCAATCTGATATAGATTTTACACATACAATAAGTAGCTTTTACTCTAATGAGAAAGGGAGGATGTTTCATTAATAAGGAACACAAAATAAGTAAAAGCACAAAAATGGAGAAATACTTAGTATGTTCAGAGAAGAGAAAATAATGTTTGCTAGGCTATCGGCCTTCATATGGGGAGATATAAGGAAAGGGAGCCATCGTATAATGGTGACCTTTAAATGCTATGTAAAGGAATCTAATCTCCTTATTAGGCAATTGGTCACCACAGAAGTAGAGAGGAGGAATCAAATGAGATGGATATTGCAGAGGAAGAATTTCACAGGTCTTAGCAACTTATGATTTACAAAAGGTGAAGGAAAAAGAAAATATTCAATGGCAATTCCAAAAAGTTGAAGTGGGAAGCTGAGTAAATGGTAATGTCTCTAGAGAAATAGTGAATTCAGGATAAAGCAAAGGATTATCTATTTTTTTTGGAATATTTTGAATTTGAAATAACTTAAGAATCCCAGTAGAATGTGAAGTGCATGGGAAAATCCACTGGATTTAGAATAAGGTGACATGCATTGTTTCTGGCTTTCCCATTCAGAGAACACTCTCTTTCCTCCTTCCCACCTACTGATCTCCCTAGCTTCCTTCAAGTACCAACTAAAATCTAGTCTGTAAATGAAGCCTTTCTCAAATCCTCTTAATTCTAGTGCCTTTCCTTTGTTAATTACTGCACTCTGTTAATTACTTCCTGTTTATCTTGTATGCAGTTTGGTGTGTGTGTGTATGAGAGAGTGTGTGTGTATAGCAATATCTGGCACATAGTAGGCACTCAGTAAATGTTTATGGATTAAATTATCTGGTTCTAAGCCTGACTATACAATTTATTAGCTTTGTGATTGTAGGCAAGTCAATTAAAAATTCTTTGTTTCCTCATTTGTAAATGGCTGCTAAGGTGTCTTAAAGCTGTAAATGTATTACCCTGTGTTCTCTATAGAGTTAAAGTCTGGGACCAGAAGTCAGGTCAAGACGGAGGTGTTGATTTAGATGTCAGCTGTTCCAAGACAAGAGTGAGTTAATAGATTTAACACTGCATTTTCTACACTAGTAGATTGAAATAGATCATCAGTAACATTATTATCCATCTTAGAAAATATATTTTTCTTCCAGTACTCAAAAGGTACTAGAGGATTCGTTAACAAAGTCTTTCTCAATAGTAAACATCATTTATTTGAAAAATATTTTCAATGTAGCTTACTGATATATGTACATTTCCATATATAAAATAAGCTCTCATTTTTCATAAACATAATTCCTGCTGAGGATACAAAAGGAAACTCATGAAAATGGTCATAGAGACATGGAAGTTGGAAACAGATCAACTTTTGGAACTAATATAGTAGAATGCCCCCCAACACTTTAGAAAAGAATTTTAGTCCTAGTAATGCTCCTATAATCTTGTACAAAATTAATCTTAAACATTGATCCTCATTGCTGTCTATAGTTTAACACATTGTAATATGTACTAACAAATACATAAAAATAATATTTTAGTCTGAAATGTGACAATTGTTTCTTCTTTAACATTTCCTTAGTTTCTACTTTTCTTATGAAAAAGAATAATAGTATTTCTTTGCAAGCATTCCATTTTCTAGCTGAGTAGACATTATGATCATTACAGATATTTTATTTGTGAACTCATTTTCTCTATTTAAGACTATGCTATACTGTGTACAGTTAGTGGTTCAGATTATTTGCATATTGCGTAGCTCTTTCACAGTGAAGACACTACAGAACTATATGAACAACACATTTGATAAGTAGAACAATATCCCACTATATCAGTTTAAAACATGTTATTTATTTCAAAGGTTATGATTTAGAGGTTAATATTTCATGTGACTTAGTAGCATAAGCATAGTTTCTTAAATCTAAAATAGTCAGCTATATTAATTAGGCATTGCCAAAAAATATTTACGTGCCTTCATAAATCCAACCCAAAACTAGTTAACAGTGAAAGGGGTAGCATTATTTTCCACATCATCACTGATGTTATATGTTAAGAAAGCCCTTGATAATTCTAAATACAAAGCTAGTAGAGGGAGAGCAAAACTTCATTTCTGCTGGTGCCTCAATAGAAGTTGCCAGCACTTCTCAACTTTTGTCAATAGATTTTGTTGGCTTTTAAAAATCAAACTATCATTTTTTTTATTAAAGAGGCATTCCTTTCAATCCTAAAATCCAGCTTTCTTATTTGGATTGGAGTAATGTTACCAGGTGTTTGCTTATTTGCTATTGATTCAAGTCCTCTCTCTCCTTGAGCTACTATGTTTTAAACATTTCAAAATACTTGAGTTTGAATCAACACTTTAAAATATTTCATTTAAACAGCATTACTCAAAATGCTGAAACAGATTTGGTAGTATGGAAATGGTTAAAATCATACTTTAACTCTCCTTCTTTTTCCCTTTTCCCTTCCCTTTTACTTTTTTCCTCTTTTTTCCTCCTCTCACAACTCTTTCCCCCCAAATTCACCTGTATAACTAAGTATTAAAGGTAATGTTATTTTAAAATCCCATACCTTTTCTTTTTTGGCTTTGAATTATATATGGATAAATATTTTAAGTACATTTAATGATCTGTCATTAAGAAAGTAAAAAGAATATTATATTCCAGTAGACATCAACATATATGGCATCATACCTTCTTTAAAGTAATAAAGAATAAATTGTGCACACATTTTAATTTATAGTTTAATTTCTCCTTGGAATTATCTTCTAGTCTGTCTCTTCTTCTCTAATTCCTTAATCACATTCATTAATCTACCATTGGGCTACTAGATGGTACAGTGGATAGAGTTGAAGGCATAGAAGTTAGGAAAACTCATCTTCCTGAGTTCAAATCTAGCCTCAGGGATTTTGTAGCTATGTGACCCTGGGCAAGGCATATATTCCTGTTTACCTCAGTTTCCTC